>NC_137169.1:130843764-131560211 GCF_951394435.1 Stenella coeruleoalba
TCATTTATTAGCTCTAGTCGTTTTCTGGTAGCATCTTTAGGATTCTCTATGTATAGTATCATGTCATCTGAGAACATCGACAGCTTTACTTCTTCTTTTCTGATTTGGATTCCTTTTATTTCCTTTTCTTTTCTAATTGCTGTGGCTAAAACTTCCAAAACTATGTTGAATAAGAGTGGTGACAGTGGGGCAAACTTGTCTTGTTCCTGATCTTAGTGGAAATGATTTCAGTTTTTCACCATTGAGGACGATGTTGGCTGTGGGTTTGTCATATATTGCCTTTATAATGTTGAGGAAAGTTCCCTCTATGCCTACTTTCTTCAGGGTTTTTATCATAAATGGTGTTGAATTTTGTCAAAAGCTTTCTCTGCATCTATTGGGGTGATCATATGGTTTTTCTCCTTCAACTTGTTAATATGGTATATTACGTTGATTGATTTGCATATATTGAAGAATCCTTGCATGCCTGGCATAAACCGCACTTGATCATGGTGTATGATCCTTTTAATGTGCTGTTGGATTCTGTTTACTAGTATTTTGTTGAGGATTTTTGCATCTATGTTCATCAGTGATATTGGCCTGTAGTTTTCTTTCGTTGTGACATCCTTGTCTGCTTTCCATGTCAAGGTGATGGTGGCCTCGTAGTATGAGTTTGGGAGTGTTCCTCGCTCTGCTATATTTTGGAAGAGTTTGAGAAGGATAGGTGTTAGCTCTTCTCTAAATGTTTGATAGAATTCGCCTGTGATGCCATCTTGTCCTGGGCTTTTGTTTGTTGGAAGATTTTTAATCACAGTTTCAATTACAGTGCTTGTGATTGGTCTGTTCATATTTTCCATTTCTTCCTGGTTCAGTCTTGGCAAGTTGTGCATTTCTAAGAATTTGTCCATTTCTTCTAGGTTGTCCATTTTATTGGCAAAGAGTTTCTTGTAGTAATCTCTCATGATCTTTTGTATTTCTGCAGTGTCAGTTGTTACTTCTCCTTTTTCATTTCTAATTCTATTGATTTGAGTCTTCTCTCTTTTTTTCTTGATGACTCTGGCTAAAGGTTTATCTGTTTTTTTTATCATCTCAAAGAACCAGCTTTTAGTTTTATTGATCTTTGCTATCGTTTCCTTCATTTCTTTTTCATTTATTTCTGATCTGATTTTTATGATTTCTTTCCTTCTACTAACCTTGGGGTTTTTTTGCTCTTCTTCTCTAATTGCTTTAAGTGCAAGTTTAGGTGTTTATTCGAGATGTTTCCTTTTTCTTAAGGTAGGATTGTATTGCTATAAACTTCCCTCTTAGAACTGCTTTTGCTGCATCCCATAGGTTTTCGGTCATTGTGTCTCCATTGTCATTTGTTTCTAGGTATTTTTTGATTTCCTCTTTGATTTATTCAGTGATCACTTCGTTATTAAGTAGTGTATTGTTTAGCTTACATGTGTTTGTATTTTTTACAGATCTTTTCCTGTAATTGATATGTAATCTCATAGCGTTGTGGTCAGAAAAGATACTTGATACAATTTCAATTT
This sequence comes from Stenella coeruleoalba, assembly GCF_951394435.1. Taxonomy (NCBI): domain Eukaryota; kingdom Metazoa; phylum Chordata; class Mammalia; order Artiodactyla; family Delphinidae; genus Stenella; species Stenella coeruleoalba. The sequence continues at coordinate 130,845,279 of NC_137169.1, forward strand.
TCTTAAATTTACCAAGGCTTGATTTGTAACCTAAGATATGATCTATCCTGGAGAATGTTCCATGAGCACTTGAGAAAAATGTGTATTCTGTTGTTTTTGGATGGAATGTCCTATAATTATCAATTAAGTCCATCTTGTTTAATGTATCATTTAAAGCTTGTGTTTCCTTATTTATTTTCATTTTGGATGATCTGTCCATTGGTGAAAGTGGGGTGTCAAATCCCCTACTGTCAATGTGTTACTGTCAATTTCACCTTTTATGGCTGTTAGTATTTGCCTTATGTATTGAGGTACTCCTATGTTGGGTGCATCAATATTTACAATTGTTATATCCTCTTCTTGAATCGATCCCTTGATCATTATGTAGTGTCCTTCTTTGTCTCTTGTAATAGTCTTTATTTTAAAGTCTATTTCATCTGATATGAGAATTGTTACTGCAGCTTTCTTTTGGTTTCCATTTGCATGGAATATCTTTTTCTACCCCCTTACTTTCAGTCTGTATGTGTCTCTAGGTCTGAAGTGGGTCTCTTGTAGACAGCATATATATGGGCCTTGTTTTTTTATCCATTCAGCCAGTCTGTGTCTTTTTGTGGGAGCATTTAGTCCATTTACATTTTAGGTAATTATCAATATGTATGTTCTTATTCCCATTTTCTTAATTGTTTTGGGTTCGTTATTGTAGGTCTTTTACTTCTCTTGTGTTTTTTGCCTAGAGAAGTTCCTTTAGCATTTGTTGTAAAGCTGGTTTGGTGGTGCTGAACTCTCTCAGCTTTTGCTTGTCTGTAAAGCTTTTAATTTCTCCATCAAATCTGAATGTGATCCTTGCTGGGTAGAGTAATCTTGGTTGCAGGTTTTTCTCCTTCATCACTTTAGATATGTCCTGCCAGTCCCTTCTGGCTTGCAGAGTTTCTGCTGAAAGATCAGCAGTTAACCTTATGGGGATTCCCATGTGTGATATTTGTTTTTTTTTCCCTTGCTGCTTTTAATATGTTTCCTTTGTATTTTATTTTTGAGAGTTTGATTATTATGTGTCTTGGTGTGTTTCTCCTTGGATTTATCCTTTATGGGACTCTATGTGCTTCCTGGACTTGCTTAACTATTTCCTTTCCCATATTAGGGAAGTTTTCAACAATAAGCTCTTCAAATATTTTCTCAGTCCCTTTCTTTTTTTCTTCTTCTTCTGGAACCCCTATAATTAGAATGTTGGTGCATTTAACGTTGTCCCAGAGGTCTCTGAGACTGTCCTCGGTTCTTTTCATTCTGTTTTCTTTATTCTGCTCTGCAGTAGTTATTTCCACTATTTTATCTTCCAGGTCACTTATCCATTCTTCTGCTTCAGTTATTGTGCTATTGATCCCATCTAGAGTATTTTTACTTTCATTTATTTTGTTGGTCATTGTTGCTTGTTTCATCTTTAGTTCTTCTAGGTCTTTGTTAAATTTTCTTGCATTTTGTCTAGTCTATTTCTAAGCTTTTGGATCATCTTTACTATCATTATTCTGAATTTTTTATCAGGTAGACTGCCTATTTCCTCTTCATTTATTAGGTCTGGTGGGTTTTTATCTTGCTCCTTCATCTGCTGTGTGTTTTTCTGTCTTCTCATTTTGCTTATCTTACTGTGTTTGGGGTCTCCTTTTTGCAGACTGCAGGCTCATAGTTCCCATTGTTTTTGGTGTCTTTCCCCAGTGGCTAAAGTTGGTTCAGTGGGTTGTGTAGGCTTCCTGGTGGAGGGGACTAGTGGCTGTGTTCTGGTGGATGAGGCTGGATCTTGTCTTTCTGGTGGGCAGGTCCACGTCTGGTGGTGTGTTTTGGGGTGTCTGTGGACTTATTATGATTTTAGGCAGCCTCTCTGTAATGGGTGGGGTTGTGTTCCTGTCTTGCTAGTTGTTTGGCATAGGGTGTCCAGCACTGTAGCTTGCTGGTCGTGAGTGAAGCTGGGTGCTGGTGTTGAGATGGAGATCTCTGGGATATTTTTGCCATTTGATATTATGTGCAGCTGGGAGGTCTCTTGTGGACCAGTGTCCTGAAGTTGTCTTTCCCACCTCAGAGGCAGAGCACTGACTCCCGGCTGCAGCACCAACAGCCTTTTATCCACATGGCTCAGAATAAAAGGGAGAAAAAGTAGAAAGAAAGAAAGAAAAAGAAAGAAAGAAGGGAGAGAGAGAGGGAGGAAGGAAGGAAGGAGGGAAAGAAGGAAAGAAAGAAAGAAAGAAGATAAAATAAAATAAGATAAAATAAAGTTATTAAAATAAAAAATAATTACTAAGTAAAAAAAATTTTTTTAAAGAAAACAAAAAGATGGATAGAACCCTAGGACAAATGGTGTAAGCAAAGCTACACAGACAAAATCTTACACAGAAGCATACACATACACACTCACAAAAAGAGGAAAAGGGGAGAAAATATAAACCTTGCTCTCAAAGTCCACCTCCTCAATTTGGGATGATTCGTTGTGTATTCATGTATTCCACAGATGCAGGGTACATCAAGTTGATTGTGGAGCTTTAATCCGCTGCTTCTGAGGCTGCTGGGAGAGATTTCCCTTTCTCTTCTTTGTTCTCACAGCTCGCAGGGGCTCAGCTTTGGGTTTGGCCCCGCCTCTGCATGTAGGTCACCGGAGAGTGTCTGTTCTCCGCTCAGGACAGGGTTAAAGGCGTAGCTGCTTCAGGGACTCTGGCTCACTCAGGCTGGGGGGAGGGAGGGGTACGTAGTGCGGGGCAAGCCTGCGGCGGCAGAGGCCAGCATGTCATTGCACCAGCCTGTGGCGCGCCATATGTTCTCCCGGGGAGTTGTCCCTGGATCCCGGGACCCTGGCAGTGGCGGGCAGCACAGGCTTCCCGGAAGGGAGGTGTGGATAGTGACCTGTGCTCGCACACAGGCTTCTTGGTGGCGGCAGCAGCAGCCTTAGTGTCTCATGCCCGTCTCTGGGGTCTCCACTTTTAGCTGCGGCTCGCACCCGTCTCTGGAGCTCCTTTAAGCAGCGATCTTAATCCCCTCTCCTCACGCACCAGGAAACAAAGAGGGAAGAAAAAGTCTCTTGCCTCTTCGGCAGGTCCAGAGTTTTCCCTGGACTCCCTCCCGGCTAGCCGTGGTGCACTAGACCCCTGCAGGCTGTGTTCACGCTGCCAACCCCAGTCTTCTCCCTGCGCTCCGACCGAAGCCCGAGCCTCAGCTCCCAGCCCTGCCCGCCCCAGCTGGTGAGCAGACAAGCCTCTCGGGCTGTTGAGTGCCAGTCGGCACCGGTCCTCTGTGCGGGAATCTCTCCGCTTTGCCCCTCGCACTCCTGTTGCTGTGCTCTCCTCCACGGCCGCGAAGCTTCCCCCTCCGCTACCTGCAGTCTCCGCCCGCGAAGGGGCTTCCTAGTGTCTGGAAACATTTCCTCCTTCACAGCTCCTTCCCACTGGTGCAGGTCCCATCCCTATCCTTTTGTCTCTTTTTATTCTTTTTTCTTTTGCCCTACCCAGGTACGTGGGGACTTTCCTGCCTTTTGGGAGGTCTGAGGTCTTGTGCCAGCGTTCAGTAGGTGTTCTGTAGGAGCTGTTCCACGTGTAGATGTAATTCTGGTGTATCTGTGGGGAGGAAGGTGATCTCTGTGTCTTACTCTTCAGCCATCTTCCCTTCTCCCTTGCAATCAACTTTTTACTGAGAGCAGATTGACAGTTTCAGGGAAACAAGCCACATGCAGAAGCTTCAACAGACACCATGTTTACTTAGCGATAAGAAAGATACAAATCAGGAAACCAAATAGCATACATAACAACAGGCTTGCAGATACCTTGTGGCTTCTAGACAGATTTCTGATGGCCTGAAGACAAGCATGGTTATGAAAGAGGTCTGAGTGCGTGCGGACAACCTCTGCTGATGGAAAACATCAGTATTGGGTTCTTTCAGCTTTAACATCTTATAAATCACATAGCCCCGAGGCACACTGGACTGAGCCCATGCTCTGGGTCAGCTGCCTCTCATCCATGCTGGATACCCATTACTGGATCTTCACAATAGGATACAGGTGCTTAATCTGGTAAGGAGACCTTAGCCAAATTCACTCTACTTGGACCTTGAAACTCCTAACAATTCCTTTGTTTATTACCTTAAGAGAGATTTGCCAAAGGTCATGTCCTAAGATGGTGTTGAAGTTAAAGGAATGGCCAAGGAACCAACTGTACAATCTTTTTTTCTGCATATATTATGAAGTTATTCTGTTACAAAACATTTTTAAAGACTAAAAAGGTTGGTTGTTTTCTTTATAAAGTGATTCAGGAATGCAATGACTGACTCTACTGGTTTCTAGCTCCAGGCTCCCACCCCTAGTTCTTACTGTGTATCTTTGGGCCATATTTTTTATTTTATTATTTTTTTAATTTTTTGGCCACACCGCACGGCATGCAGGATCTTAGTTCCCTGACCAGGGACCGAACCCATCTCCCCTCTGGTGGAAGCACGGAGTCTTACGCACTGGACTGCCAGGGAGTTACCCTATTTTATTTTCTTTAAGGCAGAAGGAAGGGCACATGATAAAAACCAAGTTGTAAAAGAGTTGTTAAAGATTGTTCAAGTACCTTAAAGTAGTCATGTTGCGTGGAAGTTCAGGAAATGAGGGCAGTGTAGGGTAGATAAAGTTAGAGAAGTAGGTAGTAGTAAAACATTCTTACATGCATGTAAGAATACTGGAATATTTTTGTGCTATAAAAAGCCATTAAAGGAGTTTAAATAGTATAATCAGAAAACCGAAGCAGTGAAGTTGTGGCTGGACTGCAGTAAATCTCTAAGGAAAATGATGAAGTGAAGGAAACTAAAAGAATGAAGATTTATCCAGGGAAGGAATTCATTGGATATCTCAATCTGCTTATTTATAACATACGTATAATCAACTTCATTGTAATTATGATCATAAAATAATATACTTCTTAACATGACACTTAAAATAATAAAGAAAACATTTAACCTTAATAGAATTGTAAGAAATAGCAAGGCATATAGTAAAAATGATCTGGTGAATGTTAAGAGAAGGTGGGAAGGAAAGTGTGATAATTTTAGTGTATTTCACAATGCATTGTTAATGGAAAATATTTAGAATTGCTAGTTAAGAAATAGACTATTGTCAGGATAACCAAGTAATCTACTGCAATTATATTTTGTTCCTGTTTTATTGTATCTTAAAGTACATTAAACTATATGCTGCTAGTGTGTCAAAATGCAATTAAGTTTTTATAAATTTAATTTGGTTAAATTTGAGGAATTAAAGAAGGGAGGGAAGGAGGAATAGAGGGGAGCTAGGAAAGAGATAGAAAGGGGGGGTGGGAAGAAAGAGAATTGTACAGCAATATGATCAGCATAACAGTGGCTTGATCATGATGCTAAGTTAGATAGAGAAAACAATCACATAATTTTGTATGGATGATGACAGCAAACATTTTCTAGAATTAAATCATCAAAAATTAGAATACTTACTAAGATATTGAATGGAATTTGAGGGAAAAAAAGTGCAAGAATTATAAGGCATAATAAAGGCATAAATAAAATCACTGCATTTTCAAGGACTTAATATTAAGTCAACGTAATAGTAAGAGGTAGAAGATAAACTAGGACCTGCAAACTGGTGCTGGGTAGCAAAGAGCTTATCTGTCATGCAAAGCAATGTGGTATTTGTAAATATTTGTTATTTTTGTTTCTCCAATATTTAAACCTCCTTCTCAGCTTGGAGGAATTCCATGACAGCTAAGATTTAATGAGAGGTAGGGATCCATCTTCACCTATAAAAACAGAGAGAACTTAGAAACTCCTTTCCCCCAGCTCCCTGACAACTATTAATTACTAGAGAGCATAACAGGGAACAGATTTCTGGGAAAATGTAGGTAATCTTGGATAGATTATGTGGTTAGCTAGGCCGCCAGCTTCCCATTAATATTCCCCAATGAGGATAATAAACCTTGCTCCATGGCAGCAAGAGAAAATGTAATTATCCTTAGTGATCATCTGGAATAAAGAACTCACTGGGATCTAGAATTTTAAGGACTGAATATTCAGTGCCATTCAACAATATGAACAATTGAGAAAATCAAGGACTATGAAGTGGAGTGCAGCCTCAAAAATCAGAAAACTTTAAAAAGAGAATAAAATTCAAGTATCAGTGCAAAGCATTAGTGGAGACGAAGAAACTTAGTATGATAAACAGATCTCTTATCTCACAAAGTTGCAAAATTGAGATGGCTGACAACCAAAATCAAACATTGATCTCCTGATCCTGCTAAGTTGCAGATTACAATGTCAGTTACATTTATAGTCCTGCCAGGTATCCTATGTGAAAACTAGGACATCTTTAGGATAAGATTGAGATCTTCAGAACTGGAATGGTTTAGGTAGTGTGAGTACTCATGAACAGCTTCCACTAAATCTCCCTTGCAATTTGCATCTCCTCCTCCTCTTTCTGATGGGGCAGAAGATGTTGCTTGTCAGTGGCAGTTTTCTGAAAAGGGGGGTAAATTGTCCTCATTTCTTATGACCCTCACTTCTCAGTGTTTAAAAGCCTTTTAATAGAGTTGGGTTACCTCATGGAGGCAAAGAAGAAGGGAAGACATGCCATCAAAAGTCACACTATAAAGGAAGGTCAAGATAAAGCATGTTAGAACTTTCTAATTTATGTAGGCAGAAATCTAAAGAATAGGTGTAGAAAATAATTCTACGTATGCTTAATCCACAAGAGAGGAGCTGTTATATACAGAACCGGAACAGATAAGTTCCTCAAACTCTGATCAGGTCCCCCCCTAACTCATACTGATCCTTCACTCTGCCAACACTTAGGGCCTTAGAAGGAACGTTTTTGTTCATTGGGCATAGTAGGATAAATTTCAAGCCTCCTTTACAACTGGCTCCACAGCACTTACTGGCAGAGATTCTAATAGCACTCTGTGCCCTTAGGTCATTGCACAGTGTACCCATGACTGGTTTCGGAAAGGGCAAATATTTTCAGTGAGAAAAATTGGTTATGTATCTCCTTATCTATGGTTTTTGGAAGAAGATATGGTTGAAGGTAAGAATAAGCAAGTGTACTTAGGGAAGGGGCACATATCTGTGTCATTTAAACTCACCAAAATAACCCAATGAATATCAGCCTTGATGGCTACTCTGAGCTCAAAACACAGCTATACCATGTCCAAGTTTCACATTTTCAAGAAGAAACAATAAAACTTGATTTGCAATATGATACTCAGTTACTAGAAGCAGATTGACAAAACTTGGCCTCATTTCACTATGACTATAACAAGGTTGATGATTCATTTTACTGAATTACAGTCATTTAGCCTTTTGATATGCTTTCTCCTCCTGTTGTGTTTTTAAGCACTTATTGAATAGTTTATAAATTATCATGTTATACTACAGAATATAGTACTGAATAGGGATTCACTTTACAATAAATAAATAAGTTAATGGACTACAGGCCATGTAATTTCTGATCATATAAAATAGCCCATCTTTCATAAACACCTTGATTTTTCTAATGATAGAATGGCCTATGGAAATTACAATTAAATAATTGCACTGGCAAAACTATCCTGAGCATTTGAGACACTAGTGTAAAGAGGTGGCATGTTCTCTGAATTGACGGACGGCACGTGACTTAAGGTAGTTCACATTGAATTGTCCTTTAACAGTCTCTAAAAAAAGGAGACAAGTTCAACTCAGTGGATAAGTGGAATCACAATTATGAAAGGTAACCTGAAGAGAATGCTGAAGATTGGAATAGCAGCTGGGTCAAAGAAAAATGCTATTACTATTGAGCATTGCTGAGGACCCAACCTAATTTTAAGACCATTTTACTAGTGTGTAATTTTGTTGCAAACAGCATTCCAGTCATAGAAAGTAAATGTATTTATTGCTGATAAAGTCACTTAAAAATGTTATTCTATCTTTTATTTAAATTCTAATTGGTGTTTTTTTTAGTATTTATCAAGTAAACCAAGAAGCACAGGATAAGCAAATAGCTCAGGGGGTTTTGTCCAAAGTTATTGAGTCCCTATTGTGGAATCTAGGTGTATGTTAAGTCAGTAAACTGAAGGGGGGATGTGTGTCATTGTACATGTTAAGGATGGTTGAACACAATAAAACTTTGTGTCTGAACTAGGCATCAAATTGCATTTCAAAAGCATTTTCATGAGCAAAATTTCCAGTGAAATTTTATAAGCACTTTAATGTGTCCCAATACCAGAGAAGGCAGGAAAGATTTATGCTGGCAAATTAAGGAAAGGTAATTAAAGTTTCATATAAAAATAGCACACACCACTAACAAAAGAGGACTCATAAAATAAATAAGCAGTAACATTATGATTTTGGTGTTTTGGTTTTTTTGCGGTACGTGGGCCTCTCACTGTTGGGGCCTCTCCCGTTGCGGAGCACAGGCTCTGGACGCACAGGCTCAGCGGCCATGGCTCACGGGCTAGCAGCTCTGTGGCATGTGGGATTCTCCCGGACCGGGGCACGAACCCGTGTCCCCTGCACTGGCAGGCGGACTCTCAACCACTGCGCCACCAGGGAAGCCCACATTATGATTTTTGATGCTCTTCACATGTGATTTGCTCACAAAGTTATTTGATAGTGCTGTTCAATTTACAAAAACTTATTCTGCAGACCTTACACATGGGAAACTCCCACACATTAAAAAGTTGCCTGTTTACATTTAGGTATTTAATCCATTTTGAATTCATTTTTTGTGTACGGTGTTAGAGAATGTTCTAATGTCATTCTTTTACATGTAGCTGCCCAGTTTTCCCAGCACCACTTATTGAAGAGACTGTCTTTTCTCCATTGTATACTCTTGCCTCCTTTGTCATAGGTTAATTGACCATAGGTGTGTGGGTTTATTGCAGGGCTTTCTATCCTGTTCCATTGATCTCTATTTTTGTTTTTGTGACAGTACCATACTCTTTTGATGACTGAAGCTTTGTAGTATAGTCTGAAGTCAGGGAGCCTAGTTCCTCCAGCTCCATTTTTCTTTCTTAGGATTGCTTTGGCTATTTGGGGTCTTCTGTGCTTCCATACAAATTTAAAATTTTTTGTTCTAGTTCTGTGAAAAACAGCATTGGGAATTTGATAGGGATTGAATTGAATCTGCAGATTGCCTTGGGTAGTATAGTCATTTTGACAATATAGATTCTTCCAATTCAAGAACATCATATATAGACCTAAACATAAGACCAGGTACTGTAAAACCATTATAGGAAAACACAGGCAGAGCACTCTCTGACATAAATCACAACAATATCTATTTGGATCCACCTCCTATATGGATTGCTGGATCATATGGTAGTTCTATTTTTAGTTCTTTTAAGGAACCTCCATACTGTTCTCCATAGTTACACAAATTTACATTCCCACCAACAGTGTAGGAAGGTTCCCTTCTCTCCACACCCTCTCCAGCATTTATTGTTTGTAGAGTTTTTGATGATGGCCATTATGACTGCTGTGAGGTGACACTTCATTGTAGTTTTGATTTGTGTTTCTCTAATAATTAGTGATGTTGAGCATCTTTTCATGTGCTTTCTGGCCATCTGTCTGTCTTCTTTGGAGAAATGTCTGTTTAGGTCTCCTGCCATTTTTTGATATGGTTGTTTTTTTTTTCTGGTATTGAGCTGCATGAGCTGTTTTGGAGATTAATCCCTTGTCAGTAGCATTGTTTGCAAATATTTTCTCCCATTCTGTGGTTGTCTTTTCATTTTGTTTATGGTTCCCTTTGCTGTGCAAAAGTTTTAAGTTTAATTAGGTCCCATTTGTTTATTTTTGTTTTTATTTTCAATAATCTAGGAGGTCAATCCAAAAAGATATTGCTGCAATTTATGTTAAAGAGTCTTCTGCCTATGTTTTCCTCTAAGAGTATTATAGTATCCAGTCTTACATTTAGGTCGTTAATCTTTTTTTAATTTATTTTTGTGTATGGTGTTAGACAATGTTTTAATTTCATTCTTTTACATGTAGCAGGCCAGTTTTCCCGGCACCATTTATTAAACAGACTGTCTTGTCTCCATTGTATATTCTTGCCTCCTTTGTCGTAAATTAATTGACTATAGGTGTGTGGGTTTATTTCTGGGCTTTCTATCCTGTTCCATTGATCTGTATTTCTATTTTTGTGCCAGTACCTTACTGTTTTGATGACTATAGCTTTGTAGTATATTCTGAAGTGTGTGAGCCTGATTTCTCCAGCTCTGTTTTTCTTTCTCAGAGTTGCTTTGGGTTCTTTGGTGTTTCTATACAAATTGTAAAATTTTTTGGTTCTAGTTCTGTGAAAAATGCCATGTTAATTTTATAGGGATTACATTGAATCTAATGAATTTCCTTGGTAGTAGATTGCCTTGGGTGGTATAGTCATTTTGACAGTATTGATTCTTCCAATCTAAGAACATGGTATATCTTTCCATCTGTTTGTGTCATCTTTGATTTCTTTCATCAGTGTCTTATAGTTTTCAGAGTACAAGTGTTTTGTCTTCTTAGGTAAGGTAATTCCTAGATATTCTATTCTTTTTGATGTGATGGTAAGTGGGATTGTTTCCTTAATTTCTCTTTCTGATAATTTGTTGTTAGTGTATAGAAATGCAACAGATTTCTGTGTATTAATTTTGTATTTTGCAGCATTACCAAATTCATTGATAAGCTTTGGTAGTTTTCTGGCAGCATTTTTAGGATTTTCTATATATAGTATCATGTCATTTGCAAACAGTGACAGTTTTACCTCTCCTTTGCCAATTTAGATTCCTGTTTTTTGTTTTTCTTCTCTGATTGCTGTGGCCAAGACTTCCAAAACTATGTTGAGTAGAAGTGGTGAATGTGGACATCCTTGTCTTTTCCTTATCTTAGAGGAAATGCTTTCAGCTTTTCACCATTGAGTATGATGGTATCTGTGAGTTTGTGCCTTTATTATGTTGAGGCAGATTCCCTCTATGCCCACTTTCTGGAAAGTTTTAATCATAAATGGATGTTGAATTTTGTCAAAACTTTTTTTCTGCATCTATTAAGTTGATCACATGTTTTTATTCTTCGATTTGTTAATGTGATGTATCACACTGATTGATTTTGGATATTGAAAAAAATCCTTGCATCCCTGGGATAAATCCCACTTGATCATGGTGTGTGATCCTTTTAATGTATGTAATATTTTTCTTCACTTTGTCTCCTACAACTTAAAAAAAATCATAAATTACTTCAAATCAAACTCCAAAATAATTTTTCACTTCATACCTCACAGTCTTTACTGATACATTTTTATCCAAATCCCCATCATCTGTAACATGGAGTAATGCAAATTCTCTAATTTTATTTTTTTCTCTGCTTGTATTCATTCCTCCTCACTACAGTCATTGACAAGCACTAAATCAAATCACATCACTTATCTGGGATAGCCCACCACTTCTCATTTCGCTTGGAGGAAAAACACCTATACAGTTTGTTGACCTCACCCACCCAAATCTCCAACCTCACTCCAAATCACTCTTTTCCTTATACATAATGTTTCTTTCACATTGAACTTCTAGAACCTGCTCTTTTCTCCTGAAGTTAACTGTATTTGCTGTCCCCTCTCTTTGGAATATTCATCCTCATTTATTTTAATGGCTAGATTCTCTTCACCTCACAAGTGTTGGTACAAAGCTCACATTATTATGGAGAGGGACTCAATCTTTATATGTCCCTCACAAAGTTATTGTTTTTTATCTTCCCCTGATTATTTTATTCCTAACATCATATTCTGAAATATTATTTGTTTTCAGTACATCTCCTTCAAGTTAAACTGTAAAGTCCTTTCCTAGAGAAGCATGGCTTTCTTGAGCTCTTCTATATCCTTTTTTCATGACATTGCCTGCAGGCAGATAGATAAATAGATATATAGAAAGCTAGATAATCTGTAAGATATTAAACCCATATTTCCTCCTGTATTTTTCTCCACTATCCTCCAAGCATCTCAAAGTATAAATTTTAAAGTTGCATTCACTAAATAGATACTCAAATTTTACAGTCACAGACACTAATAAGTATTAATTTGGAAAACAGAATAAGCATGATTCCATTATCAAAATAATTTAATTTTGCTTATTGTGTGTTCTTAAGTGTTTTAAAAATGTAGCTATATTCTGAATATTTATTGTTAAATTTTAACAGTCATTTTCCACTTTAAATTATAAATATACCTCTAAATACATTATATCCAGCACTGAATATAGTTTTTCAAATGTAGTTTGATAAATACAGCTTAAACAGATACTAGGGCTCCCCTCTTTCTGGTCTTATACTTGTATTAATAGAGCTTAAGTTTATATCAGATATTTTTCGAGAGCTCACTCAAACAGATGACAAACATTGAGGTAAACTGGAATCGCTTTATATATTTGTTCAAACTATCACTGCTTAATTCAACTCTTTGACAATTTATATATATATTCTATTTATATTGTAAAGAAATAAAGAGCAAATATAATTTAAGTACTTTGTTGTGTCACTATATCTGTTCCAAAAAAATTAAACTTTTATTTGCAGCTTTATTACACCATCATTTGTTTATCTGTAAGTTAAGTAAAAATGATATATGATTCTAAATTTAAATATTTGATAATGTGATGAACATAATTGGGCCATATTTAAAATATGTCACACTCAAAGAGAAGTGCTTCCAAATTATCTTTAGATAACTCCACCCATGAAAACATATTATGTGAGGAGAGGCTGCAAAGATGGTTTCATAGGAGGCTCCTGAACTTTTCTCCTCTCATGGACACATGGAAATGTACAGCTCTACATGGATCAGTTCTCTCTGAAAGAAATCCAGAAAGGAGCTGAACAACTCCTACATATCAAATGAATGAGAAAATACCCATATTGAAATTAGTAAGAAAGGCTGAAACATACTCTTGCCAAAACCCCACCCCCAGCAGCACCATAAAATCTTGTAGGAACTCTCAACTCCCAGCTTCTTCCTGAGGAGCAGAAGGGTTGAATCTCACATGTAGAGGCCCAACTTTGAACAGGTCCCCAAAACCCCAAACTCTAAAAGCCAATGGGGCTTGTATCTATGATACCCACACAAACAAAGAAGGAATTTTTAATTCCTGGGGGAATTTTTAATTAATGGGGGAATGAGCATTCACAGTGGCTAGTCTCCTAGGGCTCAGTGCAGAGGGAAATGACAAAAAAAAAAATCCCGTCTCAATCTTTTCCTGAATGGGATCTATTTGCACACTTGAGAAGCTGCTGCCTGAGGGTCAGACTTCTAATTTAGCATACCTCTAGGGGCTGACTGCAAGCATCCCCCAAGGCTGGGGAAGACAGAGGACCCTTCCCCTCCCCTCCTCCTCCTCCCTGACACAAGTCACCAGTATGTCCCTGGAGAGAGCTACACACACATCTGCCCCACAGCTTTTCAGCTGCCACCTGTGGGAGGGGTGCCCAGATTGCCTGACTCTGATAGCAAACTGGGCTTCCATTCAAAAGTCCCACAGAACTGTAGCAAACAAAGAGGAAATTCTTAACTGGCTATTCCCACTGTGGTTCAATAGCAGACTAGATTAAGTAGAAGAAAGGATAGGCAAATTTGAATACAAGGCATGGTATTCTAATCAGAGGGTCAAATAGAAATAAAATAAAAAATGAAGTTAGCTTAAGAGGAGTATCATACAGTTCAATTTATGTATTGTAGGAGTCCCAGAAAGAGAAGAGAGTGAGAAAGGGGCAGAAAGTTTATTCAAAGAAATAATGGCTGAAAACATCCCTAACCTGAAGAAGAAAAGGACATCCAGATCCAAACAGTGCACAAGACACTAAATAAGAAAAATCTAAAAAGACCCACACTTAGACACATTGTAATTAAATTTTAAAATGTTAAAAGATAAGGAGAGAATCTTAAAAGCAGCAACGGAAAAACAACTTCTCTGTACAAGGAACCCCCATAAGAATATAAGCAGATTTTTTTTCAGCAGAAACACTACAGGCCAGAAGGAAGTAGGATGATATATTCAAAGTGCTGAAAGAAAAAAAAAAGAAAAAAACCTGCCAACTAAGGATACTGTACCCAGAAAAGTTGATCTTTCTTTTAGAAAAGTTGGTAACACATTATACCATAAATAAAATTTAATAAATTTATAACCATATTTAGCTAATATTTTACAGTAAAAAATTAATGCTAATGAAATATGTAACAAAGTTTTTAGTTAAAATCAATATATAAATATTTTAAAATAATTTATGTTTTAAATGCAGCTACATTTCTACGGGAATATGGCATCTATAGAAATTATTTTCAATTCACATAATATATTTAAATAATTTTTTCTTGGGCAAGAAATGTTTACTAGAAATAGAGTTAGGAAACAATAAAACTATGATAATGAAATACAGACAAAATCAAATGGAAAGATAAATAATTATAAATAGTTAAAAATTAATGATTTAGTAAGTAGTCCAACATTGAGCACAACTCTCTCAGCATAGATTAAAAAAGAAAGGGAGGGCTTCCCTGGTGACGCAGTGGTTGAGAGTCGGCCTGCCAATGCAGGGGACACGGGTTCGTGCCCCTGTCCGGGAAGATCCCACATGCCGCGGAGCGGCTGGGCCCGTGAGCCATGGCTGCTGAGCCTGCGCGTCTGGAGCCTGTGCTCCGCAATGGGAGAGGCCCCAACAGTGAGAGCCCCGCGTACCGCAAAAAAAAAAAAAAATAAAATAAATAAAATAAAATAAAAAAGAAAGGCAATAGTAAGATGTCTATATTGAATATGTTAGGAAAAAGAAAGTAACCTAGGAAATTATAAGGGATTACATGTGATTGTTTAAAAAGTAATGATTTATTTATAAAATATAAATAACCTAAATGTTGTCTCCAAAAGAAGAAACCCAAGAAACCCAATAATAAACATAAAAAAATAGATTTCATCCCAAATAATCTACTGAAATTAGGCCGTTTTGCAAGTAGTATATTCAAATCTACTGAAAGTAGGCCGTTTTGCAAGTAGTATATTCTATGTTATATAAATTGTTCCAGATTAAAAATAAAGAAAAGCTCCCCATTTGTAACAAAATTTTATGATTTCTAACCAAAAACATAAAATAGGATTCCATTATTTATTAAAAACATACATGAGTTATTGGTTTTAAATTCTAGCAAACTAAAGCAAATGGTTTAGTAAAAGAAAAAAAATCCATGCATATTTGTGATTTTAGAGAAGTACATGTTTTTTTAAAAACTCATTAACTTAATAAGTCATATTACAAAAATAAAAACAGATTTATTATTATATAAATGTGGGATTAAATATACAATACCAAAAACAAAGCCTTTGTATTTTACTATTGAGAACTATGAAGACAATAATATTATGTAAAAAGTTACCAATTAAAATGTATATAATTGATTCCTACTCTACTTCCCACACACACACAAAAAATGTAGACAATTACCTAACTGTTTGAGAGAGATACATAATGTATAGCTAGGTATACATTTACCAAATACTGTAAAGAATTTATATAAAAATTTTCAAAAGATTAATGAGGGACATATATTAATACTTGAATATACAGAGCAGCATAAAAGTTTCTAATTTTGAAGACATATATTAAGAGAAGTTAATTTTTCCAGTAATCTGATATTTTAAAAATCACAATTAGAGATCTAAAGAAAGTTTTTAATTTTGGCACCCACTGACATATGTCAAATGTTTAATAATATTACAGTAATAATAATATTATGGCACTGATGAGGTTGAAAATAAATAGAAAATAAAAATTTCAGAAATAAATATAAGAATACATTCAAATTGTGTATAAACTAAAGGTTAAAAATTTGAATTAGGTAAAACAAAATGCAAAGTTCAATCAGAAAAGTACCAGACTTCAGAGCCATTTAGGAAAAAATGAATTAAAAATTTACTTATAATTTAAAGCTAACAACATGGGAAAAAAGGCTGATGGATAAACATAGTAATCATACATGAGGACTTAAATATCATATTTTTAATCTATAAATTTTTCTTACTATATTTTCAAGGAAAACTTGAAAAGAGTCTAATAGAAAAGTAGGGAAAGAGGGTGAAGTATCCATATAAAAAATAAACACCAAATAACATATAAAAATGTATCAACTATAATCAAAAACGACAAAATGAAATAGCAAACTTTAAAAATTTTTTGATTTATTTGTATTTAATAGATAAACTAATCTCTAGAATCTTTCTGAGTATACTAATTCATAATTTAAACTATAGTTGATATACAATATTATATTTGTTTCAGGTATACAACATAGTGATTCCACATTTGTATACATTACAAATTCATCACCACCATAAGTCTAGTAACTGTCTGTCACCATAGTTATTGCAGTGTTACTGATTATATTCCCCATGCTGTACATTACATCCACAGGACTTATGTATTTTACAACTAGAAGTTTGGACCTCTAGACCCCCTTTGTCTATTTCATGCCACCCCAAGCCCCTCCCCACTGGTGACTACTAGTTTGTTCTCTGTATGTATGAGACTGTTTCTGTTTTGTTTGTTTTTGGTTTTGTTTTATAGATTCCACACATAAATAAAACCATACAGTAAATCTTCTCTCAGTATCTTTAGGGGGTTGGTTCCAAAACTTGTCACAGATTCAAAACCTGAGGATGCTTAAGTCCTATAGTTGGTAATGAATTAACATAGGAAATCAATAAAAAGAAAACAATCAGGAGGCTATTTAAAAGTATAGCAAAGTGATAGTGAAAATTATAATAAAGGAAATGGTCATAGAGAACTAAAATGTTTAGATCTGAAAGTAATTGTGATATTAATTCAGAACATACTGTAGTCTAAAACTTAAAGCATTATCAATTTATAATGAAAACTCAATATATAATGAAAACTTCCCTGGTAGTCCAGTGGTTAAGACTCCGTGCTTCCACTGCAGGGGGCACGGGTTCGATCCCTGGTCCAAGAATTAAGATCCTGCATGCTGCACGGCAAGGCCAAAAAAAAAAAAATTATTTTTGTATTCCATATTTTAGAAGTTTTCTCACATTGAAACTAAGCAAAATATGTAAATCATGCACATGCTCAGGAAAATTACCAAACACACTCCTATTTTATGTGGGTAATTGACTGTATTCTGTATTCATGATATCATGCTTTAACTCCAATCACTTTTAGCAAGTGTCACAAACATGTACAGGCTCTTAAGGGTTTTTCCTGATGCAGGAGAAAGCAACAAAGTCTTTGATTTGCATGTGTATTCATATGCTATAAAGAACTATATTGTACTTGTTACTTAGCCAGGTAAAGAAAAAAATAACATATTACTTCATAGCTCACATATTTTGATTTTGTGTCAATTTAATCATTTTTCTATTAGTGGTACCAACAGACAAGATAGGTTTGGTCAATGAGCCAAAATATTAAGTTGGATAAAATGTAATTAATTCAAATACCTTTCTTAATCAAGAATTATTCTGATTTTTTAATTATTCATTCTTTGAGCAAGGTACATTTTATTTTACCTAGGATACCAAGCCCCATTGTCTATGACTGAAAATGAGCTTAATCAATTTGCTATGGATAACTACACCTGGGATCAATCACCCAGAGCACTCCTCAAGGAGCCTTAGAAAAACACAGCTAACATTAACTGGCATATGCCATAAAAAATTAGTCTTTGAATGGAGCATGACATCATAGGCTAGCTTATTCCTGAAACCCAGGTATTCATTGAATTTGGAAAATGTATATATATTCATGGACTGATTTAAATTGATTGAATTGGAATTAGCTGGTTGCTTTGACTAATGCAAAGGGAGAAAATTAACTGTTTCCTCTAGTTTTCTTTTTAAGTGGGTATTATTATTCTATGTAAATAGATATTTTAAAGTTACAAAATTAACATAATTATGCTAATTGATCAAAACCACATACTATTGAAATATACAGATAATTTTAGTGTTTGAAGAGATAGAAATATCTGGGTTTCAACAATATTACCATTTATTGGGCACAATGCTAGAAACGTTACAATTATTATCTTATTATCTCACTTGACCATCAAACAATCCTGTAATAAAGATCAACATCCTAAAGTATTTACTGAAGTCAAATGTTTTTGTTTCTAACCTCAGAATATAATGGGAATCTTCCCATATTCAATTAGATTGGTGTAATATTCTACTATTTGCTTTACCATATCTTTTCTTCTCCTGTATCTTTTTCTCACATAGCAGCCAGAGTCATCTTACAAGTTCAAATATGCATCTGAGGAATATTTAAATCTTTTATTATTTCAAATGTCAACATTAAAATTACTAGTTTGAGTTCAACCCAATCAGAATTATTGTTCATATCACATAAAAATGTGTTTTTCTTCTTAAAATTTCACCACGGGATATGGAGTCCTTGCTTATTTGATTGTCAGTTAAGCCTATTCTTACTATATTAGACAAGAATTAAATATTGCAAAAAAAATGTAGCAGAAAATAGTTATAGATTAAAATGAAAAGCGTGGGTTTTTTAAATCAGTATGTTTGGTTAATATAAAAAGCCTGTCCAACTACATTTTTGTACGCTTTTCAAAACAACTGTTTTAAACAGTGAATAAAAAGAAAAGCCTCTAGAGATCAGATAAAATAGTGACTATGATTCCTTTTATCCTTTATACAATAACATTAATCATTAACTATCCAACCCCAAACACTAACCTCTCTATGCAGGGGAGAAGAAAAATCAGAACAAGAACAATCAAACTGAAAATGTGTTCCACAATTTCTCACTTGATTATACATTAATCTTTCTTTTGGGAATCTGTTCCTTAAATTTTAATTAATCTCATGCTAAAATTCATGGCATATTTGCCTCATTAGTCTTTCTGCGTTTTTTTTGTGTGTGTCTTTAATTTGTAATTTTCCCTTTTAACTGCATCCCAGTTCCATTCTCCACTGACACAAATTTCATCTATCTTTTAATACATATATATATTTTCAAAATATGTAGTATTATTACTATGTATATGCGTCAGGCACCAGCTTTTAAAAGCATGCAAATATATACTGTCTTATGGGAATACAAGTGTAAGCTCTGCTGGCCTCCAGAGCCAGGCAATCTGGGAAGCAGTTGCAAAAATCGGGGCTCCAGATGAGTGTATAAGCTCCTTTCTGAGAGATACAGCGAGCTGCAGGAAGGCGAGGAAAGGGCTCCAAGATGGTATCCGTGGTCTGTGTTCCTTAAGAGGAATTCTGTAGGCCCTGGATGCATGCCAAACCTGAAGTCCACCTCTCAGGCTCCATGACATGCAAATTTTAATTTAAATTTTAATCACATTTCAACTAATCCATTTCTTTAAATATGAACATTACATGTGTTTTGTAATTGTTGCCTAATACAAATTACATTGAAATAAATATTCTTGACTACATCCCCTTACAAATCTGTATCTATTTATCTCAAGTATGTACTCAGAATTAAGGATTCTGGGCATGAGCTATATACACATTCGATTTCATGGAAAAGCATGCAGTTTTCTCACTTTCTCAAAACAGACAAAAATGTTGTCTTCATTACATTCTCTACCTTTGTCAATTTATTAAGCATCTGCAATGGCGTGTCATCGTTGTGCCCCCGATACAGAGAATACTGCAAGTTGCAATGTTAGAGGATCACAGTGGCTATTCATGCCTCAGGTCAAGCACTGAGAGCTATTGGGGCAGGGGGCAACATACGGATCTTTATTGAAAAAGGAGTTAGAAGGACATCTTTTAAAGGAAGGCATATTTGTTTTCAATGCAACTGGTCTAATTTTAACAACATTCTATAGAAGATTATAAGAATTGCCAAGATTAATATAATCAAACTATATATGTAATATATGTTATATATAAACAATATATTTATATATAAACTATGCACATCATATATAACATGTGCATAGTTTATACCTACATATATAGGTATGTTTTGTTTTGTTATTTGTTCGTTTAATTAGGATAACATAGAATTTGCTTCTAGTGCCAAAGAATACACTTCTGTAGTTAAATTATATATATATATATATATAGTAACATCTATATAACATATTACTCTGATCTATATATTATTAAGATCTATAAACATATTATGAGCTAATTGTGTGTTATTATGTTGATTTATATTTGAAAACCATCCTTAGAAGTTTGGATTGTTTTTCAAGTAATTATTTTTCAAGTAATTGAAAGCTGTAAAATATTTTTAATGGGCCCATGAAATCATAAACCTATCCAATTGGATACGTTTGAGAATGGTAGTGTTTCCGTAAATCTGGAGAATACTTTTAATAGGTAAACATATAATACCTCCACAAGATTCTAAGAAACATGTATAAAAGAATCAAATTTTGTTTATCCTCTTTTGCTGAGCACTGTCTGCTGCTAAGAGTACATCTTAATAATTTGTCCAAAAGGAAAATTCAAAGGAAACTATTAGGACTAGGGCTATGTCCTAGATTGGGAACTTGGTTGGGAACAGGAGTGACTTTGGGGGAAAAAGTAATATTTAGGGAAAATGATCAGGTGGCCATCACTTGCGAATGTATTGAGAACAAGAAGTAGTGAGACTTTTCAAGCTGCTTATTTAATGTAAATACATTTTTATTTACATTAAATAAATGTAATACATTTACATTACATTTATTTACATTAGTACATTTACATGTAATATTTACATGTAATATTTATATGCAAACATTTACATGTGAACATGTAAACATTAACATTTACATGTAAATTATTACATTTACATTAAATAAATGTAATGTATTTACATTAACATTTATCAGGAGGGTTTTTATCATTTAATGTAAAGTGTTATGGTCTTATCTTTCCAAAGCAGGTGTGTCAGGGGCTAGTTCTAGCTTGTTTTACAAATTACATTAATACTATTTAATTTAGTATTTTCAATTATGTAACAAAATGTCACCTGGTATGTTACTAAGGCTTGTTCAAGTAGAGAGCTTGACAATTTCATATCTCTTCTGATATTTAAATAAATACTTGTCTATCTACCTATCTGTCTATCTATCTATCCATTAACCTATCTATTGAAGTAAACCAGAACTAAGGCTTGTTCAAGTAGAGAGCTTGACAATTTCATATCTCTTCTGATATTTAAATAAATACTTGTCTATCTACCTATCTGTCTATCTATCTATCCATTAACCTATCTATTGAAGTAAACCAGAATATTTAATCCCAATATATACCTCTCTGACATAAAAGTCATTCTGAGCTGAAGGCAAATAAGAAACAGAAAACCCAGAATAAGCATCCTCATTTCAGCCAAAAGGCAGGATATGAAATATCTTTTTTTTTAATTCACATTTTAAAACAAATCTTTATTAAAGTATAATTGCTTTACAATGCTGTCAGTTTCTGCTTTATAACAAAGTGAATCAGTTATACATATACATATGTCCCAATAACTCTTACCAGTTGCATCTCCCTCCATCCCACCCTCCCTATCTCACCCCTCTAGGTGGTCAAAAAGCATGGAGCTGATCTCTCTGTGCTATGCGGCTGCTTCACACTATCTATTTTACATTTGGTAGTGTATATATGTCCATGCCACTCTCTCACTTTGTCCCAGCTTACCCTTCCCCCTCCTCATATCCTCAGGTCCATTCTCTAGTACCTCTGCATCTTTATTCCCATCTTGCCCCTAGGTTCTTCTGACCATTTTCTTTTTTATTTTTTTAGATTCCATATATATGTGTTAGAATACAGTATTTGTTTTTCTCTTTCTGACTTACTTCACTCTGTATGACAGTCTCTAGGTCCATCCACCTCACTACAAATAACTCAGTTTCGTTCCTTTTTATGGCTGAGTAATATTCCATTGTAAATATGTGCCACATCTTCATTATCCATTCATCTGTTGATGGACACTTAGGTTGCTTCCATGTCCTGGCCGTTGTAAATAGAGCTGCAATGAACTTTTTGATACATGACTCTTTTTGAATTATGGTTTTCTCAGGATATATGCCCAATAGTGGAATTGCTGAGTTGTATGGTAGGTCTATTTGTAGTTTTTTAAGGAACCTCCATACTGTTTTCCATAGTGGCTGTATCAATTTACATTCCCACCAAGAGTGCAAGAGGATCCCCATTTCTCCACACATTCTCCAGCACTTATTGTTTGTAGATTTTTTGATGATGGCCATTCTGACCAGTGTGAGAGGATATCTCATTGTAGTTTTGATTTGCATTTCTCTAATGATGAATGATGTTGAGCATTCTTTCATGTGTCTGTTGGCAATCTGTATATCTTCTTTGGAGAAATGCCTATTTAGATCTTCTGCCCATTTTTGGATTGGGTTGTTTGTTTTTTTGATATTGAGCTGCATGAGCTGCTTGTATGTTTTGGAAATTAATCCTTTCTCAGTTGCTTCATTTGCAAATATTTTCTCCCATTCTGAGGGTTGTCTATTCATCGTGTTTATGGTTTCCTTTGCTGTGCAAAAGATTTTAAGTTTCATTAGGTCCCATATGTTTACTTTGTTTTTTTTTTTCCCTTTCCCTAGGAGATGCGTCAGAAAGGATCTTGTTGTGATTTATATCATAGAGTGTTCTGCCTATGTTTTCCTCTAAGAGTTTGATGGTGTCTGGCCTTACATTTAGGTCTTTAATCCATTTTGAGTTTATTTTTGTTTATGGTGTTAGGCAGTCTTCTAATTTCATTCTTTTACATGTAGCTTCCAGTTTTACGAGCATCACTTATTGAAGCGGCTGTCTTTTTTCCACTGTATACTATTGCCTCCTTTATCAAAGATAAGGTAACCATATGTGCATGGGTTTATCTTTGGGCTTTCTATCCTGTTCCATTGATCTATATTTCTGTTTTTGTGCCCATACCATACTGTTTTGATGACTGTAGCTTTGTAGTATAGTCTGAAGTCAGAGCGTATAGTCTGAAGTTAGTCTTTCTCAAACTTGCTTTGGCTATTCGGGGTATTTTGTGTTTCCATACATATTGTGAAATTTGTTGTTCTAGTTCTGTGAAAAATGACAGTGGTAGTTTGATAGGGATTGCATTGAATCTGTAGATTGCTTTGAGTAGTTGAGTCATTTTCACAATGTTGATTCTTCCAATCCAAGAACATGGTATATCTCTCCATCTATTTGTATCATCTTTAATTTCTTTCATCAGTGTCTTATAATTTTCTGCATACAGGTATTTTGTCTCCTTAGGTAGGTTTATTCCTAGGTATTTTATCTTTTGTTACAATAGTAAATGGGAGTGTTTTCTTAATTTCAGTTTCTGATTTTTCATCATAACTGTATAGGAATGCTAGAGATTTCTGTGCATTAATTTTGTACCCTACTACTTTACCAAATTCATTGATTAGCTCTAGTAGTTTTCTGCTACCATATTTAGGATTCTCTATGTATAGTATCATGTCATCTGCAAACAGTGACAGCTTTAATTCTTCTTTTCCAATTTGGATTTCCTTTATTTCTTTTCTTCTCTGATCGCTGTGGCTAAAACTTACAAAACTATGTTGAATAATAGTGGTGAGGGTGGGCAAACTTGTCTTGTTTCTGATCTTACTGGAAATGGTTTCAGTTTTTCATCATTGAAGATGATCTTGGCCATGGGTTTGTCATATATGGCCTTTACTATGTTGAGGAAAGTCCCCTCTATGCCTACTTTCTGGAGGGTTTTTATCATAAATTGGTGTTGAATTTTGTCAAAAGCTTTTTTTGAATCTATTGAGATGATCATATGCTTTTTCTCCTTCAGTTTTTTAATATGGTGTATCACATTGATTGATTTGTGTATATTGAAGAATCCTTGCATTCCTGGGATAAACCCCACTTGAGCAGAGTGTATGATCCTTTTAATGTGCTGTTGGATTCTGTTTGCTAGTATTTTGTTGAGGATTTTTGCATCTGTGTTCATCACTGATATTGGCCTGTAGTTTTCTTTCTTTGTGACATCTTTGTCTGGTTTTGGTATCAAGGTGATGGTGGCCTTGTAGAATGAATTTAGGAGTGTTCCACCCTCTGCTATATTTTGGAAGAGTTTGAGACGGATAGGTGTTAGCTCTTCTCTAAATGTTTGATAGAATTCGCCTGTGAAGCCATCTGGTCCTGGGCTTTTGTTTGTTGGAAGATTTTTAATCACAGTTTCAATTTCAGTGCTTGTCATTGGTCTGTTCATATTTTCTATTTCTTCCTGGTTCAGTCTCAGAAGGTTGTGCATTTCTAAGAATTTGTCCATTTCTTCCAGGTTGTCCATTTTATTGGCATAGAGTTGCTTGTAGTAATCTCTCATGATCCTTTGTATTTCTGCAGTGTCAGTTGTTACTTCTCCTTTTTCATTTCTAATTCTATTGATTTGAGTCTTCTCCCTTTTTTTCTTGATAGGTCTGGCTAATGGTTTATCACTTTTGTTTATGTTGTCAAAGAACCAGCTTTTAGTTTTATTGATCTCTGCTATTGTTTTCTTCATTTCTTTTTCATTTATTTCTGATCTGATCTTTATGATTTCTTTCCTTCTGCTAACTTTGGGGTATTTTTGTTCTTCTTTCTCCAATTGCTTTAGGTGTAAGGTTAGGTTGTTTGTTTGAGATGTTTCTTGTTTATTAAGGTAGGATTGTATTGCTATAAACTTCCCTCTTAGAACTGCTTTTGCTGCATGCCATAAGTTTTGGGTTGTTGTGCTTTCATTGTCATTTGTTTCTAGATATTTTTTGGTTTCCTCTTTGATTTCTTCAGTGATCTCTTGGTTATTCAGAAGTGTATTGTTTAACCTCCATGCACTTGTATTTTTTACAGATTTTTTACTGGAATTGATATCTAGTCTTATAGTGTTGTGGTTGGAAAAGATACTTGATACGATTTCAGTACAATATTCCATGAGCACTTGAGAAGAAAGTGTATTCTGTTGTTTTTGGATGGAATGTCCTATAAATGTCAATTAAGTCCATCCTGTTTAATGTATCATTTAAAGCTTGTGTTTCCTTATTTATTTTCATTTTGGATGATCTCTCCATTGGTGAAAGTGGGATGTTAAAGTCCCCTACTATGATTGTGTTTTTGTTGATTTCCCCTTTTATGGCTGTTAGTATTTGCCTTATATATTGAGGTGCTCCTTTTTTGGGTGCATAAATATTTACATTTGCTATATCTTGCTCTCGGATTGATCCCTTGATCATTATGTAGTGTCCTTCTTTGTCTCTGTAACGGTCTTTGTTTTAAAGTCTATTTTGATTGATATGAGAATTGCTACTCCAGCTTTCTTTTGATTTCCATTTCCATGGAATATCTTTTTCCATTCCCTCACTTTTAATCTGTATGTGTCCCTAAGTCTGAAGTGGGTCTCTTGTAGACAGCATATATATGGGTCTAGTTTGTGTATCCATTCAGCCAGTATATGTCGTTTGGTTGGAGCATTTAATCCATTTACATTTAAGGTAATTATCAATATGTATGTTCCTATTACCGTTTTCTTAGTTGTTTTGGGTTTGTTCTTGTAGCTCTTTTCCTTCTCTTGTGTTTCCTGCCTAGACAAGGTCCTTTATCATTTGTTTTAAAGCTGGTTTGGTGGTGAATCCTCTTAGCTTTTGGTTTTCTGTAAAGGTTTTAATTTCTCCATCAAATCTGAATGTGATCCTTGCTGGGTAGAGTAATCTTGCTTGTAGGTTTTTCTCTTTCACCACTTTAAATATATCTTGCCACTCCCTTCTGGCTTGCAGAGATTCTGCTGAAAGATCAGCTGTTAACCTTATGGGGATTCCCTTATGTGTTACTTGTTGGTTTTCCCTTGCTGCTCTTAATATTTGTTCTTTGTATTTAATTTTTGATTGTTTCATTAATATGTGTCTTGGCATGTTTCTCCTTGGATTTATTCTGTATGGGACTCTGTGCTTCCTGGACTTGATTAACTGTTTCCTTTCCCATATTAGGGAAGTTTTCAACTATAATTTCTTCAAATATTTACTCAGTCTCTTTCTTTTTCTCTTCTTCTTCTGGGACCCCTATAATTTGAATGTTGGTGCACTTAATGTTGTCCCAGAGGTCCCTGAGACTGTCCTCAATTATTTTCATTCTTTTTTCTTTATTCTGCTCTGCAGTAGTTATTTCCACTATTTTATCTTCCAGGTCACTTATCCGTTCTTCTGCCTCAGTTATTCTGCTATTGATCCCTTCTAGAGTATTTTAAATTTCATTTATTGTGTTGTTCATCTCTGTTTGTTTGCTCTTTAGTTCTTCTATGTCCTTGTTAAACGTTTCTTGTATTTTCTCCATTCTATTTCCAAGATTTTGTATCATTTTTACTATCATTATTCTGAATTGTGTTTCAGGTAGACTTCTTATTTCCTCTTCGTTTGTTAGGTCTGGTGGCTTTTTACCTTGCTCCTTATCTGCTCAATGTTTCTCTGTCTTCTCATTTTGCTTAACTTACTGTGTCTGAGGTTTCCTTTTTGCAGGCTGCAGGTTCGTAGTTTCCATTGTTTTAGGTGTCTGTCCCCGGTCCCTAAGTTTAGTTCAGTGGGCTGTGTAGGCTTCCTGGTGTAGGGCACTAGTGGCTGTGTTCTGGTGGATGACGCTGGATCTTGTCTTTCTGGTGGGCAAGTCCACGTCTGGTGGTGTGTTTTGGGGTGTCTGTGGCCTTATGATTTTAGGCAGCCTGTCTGCTAATGGATAGGGTTGTGTTCCTGTCTTGCTAGTTTTTTACATAGTATGTCCTGCCCTGTAGCTTGTTGGTTGTTGAGTGGAGCTGGGTCTTGGCGTTGAGATGGAGATCTCTGCGAGATTTTCGTCATTTGATATTACGTGGAATTGGGAGGTCTGTTGTGGACCAGTGTCCTGAAGTTGTCTCTCCCACCTCAGTGACACAGCCCTGATGCCTGGATGGAGCACCAAGAGCCTGTCCTCCACACGGCTCAGAATAAAAGGGAGAAAAGAAAGGAAAGAGAAAGAAGAGATAAAATAAAATAAAATAAAGTAAAATAAAATAAAGTTATTAAAGTAAAAAATAGAAATTAAGAAAAAAACATTTTTTTTTAAGTAACAAAAAAATAAACACCAAAAATGGACAGACAGAACCCTAGGACAAATGGTAAAAGCAAAGCTATACAGACAAATTCACACACAGAAGCATACACTTACACACTCACAAAAAGAGAAAAAGGGAAAATATACATATATTTCGTTGCTCCCAAAGTCCACCTCCTCAATTTGGCATGATTCGTTGTCTATTCATGTATTCCACAGATGCAGGTACATCAAGTTGTTTGTGGAGCTTTAATCCGCTGCTCCTGAGGCTGCTGGGAGAGATTTCCCTTTCTCTTCTTTGTTCTGCGCAACTCCTGGGGTTCAGCTTTGGATTTGGCCCCGCCTCTGCGTGTAGGTTGCCTGAGGGCGTCTGTTCTTCACTCAGACAGGACGGGAGTTAAAGGAGCCACTGATTCGGGGGCTCTGGCTCACTCAGGCCGGGGGGAGGGAGGGGTATGGAGTTCGGGGTGAGCCTGCGGCGGCAGAGGCTGGCCTGACGTTGCACCAGCCTGAGGCGCACTGTGCCTTCTCCCGGGGAAGTTGTCCCTGGATCCCGGGACCCTGGCACTGGCGGGCTGCACAGGCTCCTGGGAGGGGGGTGTGGATAGTGACCTGTGCTTGCACACAGGCTTCTTGTTGGCGGCATCCGCAGCCTTAGCGTCTCATGCCCGTCTCTGGGGTCCGCGCTTTTAGCCGCGGCTCGCGCCTGTCTCTGGAGCTCCTTTAAACAGCGCTGTTAATCCCCTCTCCTCGCACACCAGGAAACAAAGAGGGAGGAAAAAGTCTCTTGCCTCTTCGGCAGCTCCAGATTTTTTCCCGGCCTCCCTCCCGGCTAGCCGTGGCGCACTAGCCCCCTTCAGGCTGTGTTCACGCTGCCAACCCTGGTCCTCTCCCTGGGATCTGACCTCCGAAGCCCGAGCCTCAGCTCCCAACTCCCGCCCACCCCGGCAGGTTAGTAGACGAGCCTCTCGGGCTGGTGAGTGCTGGTCGGTACCGATCCTCTGTGCGGGAATCTCTCCGCTTTGCCCTCCGCACCCCTGTTGCTGTGCTCTCCTCCGCGGGTCCGAAACTTCCCCCCTCCGCCATCCGCAGTCTCCGCCCGCGAAGGGGCTTCCTAGTGTCTGGAAACCTTTCCTCCTTCACAGCTCCCTCCCACTGGTGCAGGTCCCATCCCTATTCTTTTGTCTCTGTTTTTCCTTTTTTCTTTTGCCCTACCCAGGTACGTAGGGACTTTCTTGCCTTTTGGGAAGTCTGAGGTCTTCTGCCAGCATTCAGTAGGTGTTCTGTAGGAGTTGTTCCACATGTAGATGTATTTCTGATGTATTTGTGGGGAGGAAGGTGATCTCTGCGTCTTACTCCTCCGCAGTCTTGAAGCTCCCTCCCTGTATCTCTTTTTACTGGAGACAAACTTGTCAGCCCAGAGATGTCACCAGAGGAACTTCAAACAAACCTTCTTCCATCAATTCCCGCCTGTATATTTACCTTCCCACCGTTTGCCAAGTTGGACACTGAAAACTGCTTTCCTCGTCCTGTCATTTCTCTACAACTGTAGTATTTTTCACTGAAGTCCCTGTATAAGCCAAAATCCTAAGGCACTGCTTTGAATCACACTTTGTTTCAGGTTTCTCTCCATGATGTACACTGTACACATTAACAAGCCATGTGTTTTCTCTTGTTAATCTGTCTTTCTGTTAGAGTCCCCGCTGACAGCCTAAGATGGGTAGAGGTAAATTTTTGCATCCCCTACACTAACATCTGTCTATCACTGTGCCTCTGAGAAGCTGAATCCTCATGTAGATGTTTTACAATAAAATCACCCAGACGTAATTACTACAGAACAAAATTCAGTCTATGTAAAAATTAGCCACTCTCGGGTACATTTAGATGCTCACAAATCCTCTGAATTGTCCATTAAAATCCATGTTTTATTTCATATGATGAGGAAGAATATTATTTGGATTATTTTTGATTTTCCAAATAATTTCATCTATAACTTTAGAGATGTAGTATATCTATGATATGATTTAGCAAATGTAACACACATAGTTTAAAACACATAATTATATACAATTTAAAAATACTTAACATATTTATTTAATGCATATTTAATGTTAATAAATTTGAATATTTATAGGATAGTTTATCAGTATGACATTCTTATGAGAAAGATTAAAGGATTTATCATATTTATACTGTGCTTTATGTAATTCCAGGTATGTTAGATAACTGAATGATAAAAAAAATAATTCAGCTGTGATGACACTTTCTTCTTCAAACTGTAAAGTAAATTGCTAAATACCTGTTGACCAATCAATGGTATCCCCATTATTTTTAAAGATGACTGATTTCTATAATTTCAATGTAGGAGTGAGGCCCAAAAAACATCTTTTTGATTTGAAGTTTTAAATTGATTTATAATAGTTTACTGTCCCTTTTTGCAGATATTTTTTGCTTCTTCCTCTAGATTCCAGTATCACTTTATTCATAGTTCTGTGATTCATTCATTATTTCATTTGGAATTTATCATATAAAATATCACTTTACTTGTTTACAAATCTAATTTCATTATTAAATTGTGAGATTTTAAATGAGTATATGGTGTCTTAGTTTTCTATATACACTTAGGTCTCAAATAAAAATGCCCACAATTTTGATTACGTATAAATGTAAAGCACTGTTTATTGTTCATTTTCCTAAGTTACTTACCTTGACCTTTACGAAGTCTCTGAAATTTGTTTGGTTATAAAAACTGAAAATTATAGAAATTAAATAATTTATCCCAATGAAAACATCTAGGTGGTGGTGAAGCCATAATTCAGGCACAGGTCTGTCTGTGAATCTGGTTTCCTTTCTATTATACCTCAGCCCTACCTGCAATCTGCTAGGCATTTCTGCATTTAGCCTATAAACTTTAGAGCTGTAGAGTAGGTTAGTAAATATATTACAATCTTTTCCAGGCTTTACAAGTGGGAAATTTTATGAATGATAAATTCTACCAGTATAAAACTGTATTTCTGCTTTGTTCTTTTTGTTTCTTTTTTTAAGTTGTCAGATCTGACAAGCTGGAGTGACCATAGCTCATTACTGTTGCTTCTTATATGTAGAATGGAGCGTACTCTCTTCTAAATGTCTGACATGAAGCACCAGAGGATCAATTGGGTTGTTACTCATCTTTCCTAGGATGAAAGATGTTGTTTGTTGTTGTTTTGTTTTTTCTTTTTGTTATTTTTCCTAATATCTTGCCTGCTTCATTCATTCAAGTTAACTTCCTGGCCCCTGCAAGCATTTACATCCATAATCAATATTATACCATAATATTCTACATGTTTATTGTAAGAAAGAACAAGGCAAGTGAGAAGGAAATGTGTAAGTAAGAATGAGAAAAGAAAAGGAGAAGACAGGTAGAAAGGAAGAAAAAAAGAGAAAGGATGGAAGGGATAAAGAAAGGAAGGAATTGTTGCCCTTTTAGTCTAACTAAAAGAAAAAAAAAATCCCCCAAATCTCTATCTCTGTTTAGGCCCCAAATTTCTTATCATAATTGACTTGACTTGATATCTCTTCAGTAGAATTTGCTTTGTTCCTTATTAATACTTGTTAATAATTTGTGTTGATTAACTTTTACTGTTACAATTGCAAGTCTTTTCATATGTGCACCATGTGTTATCCTGAACATCAATGGAATGATAGAACATAAAATAACAAGCATGTAATTGTATTAGATATTAGAAATTTGAGAATAAAACTAGAGAGAAGAAAAATCTTGATAAAATAAACATACTTTATGTTATTAGCCTTTAGCTTATGCATCACTTTATAGTCTCTGCTTAATTTTTTCAGTTTTTGACATAACTGTGAAAAATTCAGGAAAATGAGAAGGAAACAGAAATGATCATTTAATAGTGAAAGACCAGGAAATAGTGTGAAAAAAAAGAAAGGCGTAATGGCTGTGTAATAAGCAGGATAAAGACAAAGTTAATTAGGGTCAGAGAATTTGAGTATCAGTGACCTGAGCCACTGGAAAATTCAGAGGTATTTACAGTCAGAGGCAGTATCGTAGACTTTTGATAGGTTCTTATAGAACATAGAGTTAAGGAAGAAAAATGGGAAGCAGTTTGAGACACTTATATACTATAGTCTCATAATACAAGTAAGTAAAATAATTGGTAATGCCTTTTACATGATGTAAACAAAAGTAAATAAAAGTAAAATATAATAAGCAGTGAAAGCTTATTTGAAAACGAAATCTTTCCAAAAGGCTTTGGCAGGACTTAAAGGAAGCAAACCAATTTAAAGCAAATTACTTAAGGAGTATTATCAAAGGGAAAATAACCATCTCATATTTATGCATGCAGCATAATGAACTGAAAAACAATAAGGCAAATACATTAAATTAGCATAATTTTATTTCACTATTCAAATTTATAGTTTGGAAATTGATTTTGTTCCAATTACTGCATTCTTTCAGGATTTTACATATTTTATTTTAAAGCTATGCTTTTGTTTGAATTTGATACTTTTCATTCTTTTCTATGGATATTTACCATGTTATATAGTTATATAGATTTTGCTTATTGAGAAAGTACTCATAGTTACATTTGGCCAAAGTAGATAATTAATAGATTGAATATTTATTTTTTATTACTTTAGAATAAAATTTGCCCTGGATTTTCTTATAACACACCAAAAATACTGTTTGGCTAATATTGCTAGCTTCTTATAAAATCATTGATCTACATAATCTAAATGACAGTAATAATAGTAGGCATTTATCATCAAGCATTCTTTGACCCAAATTCTACTTAAAAGAAAGACATAATTTTTAATTTTTGAAATTAAAGTTTTCCTCCATTTTCAAATTAAGCCATATACCCTCTGAAATGAAGAACAAAAATTAAAATTTTTGTTTTCTAGTTTGGATTTTCAGAGAAAATTAGGCATACTGATTCTGAATGAAAAATTCTCCCACAGTGATAGTCATACAAGCAATTTATTATATATTTTGAACTAGGTTCTTAGTAAACCATAGTAATTCAAGCAAAATGAAGTGCTGATATCTGGGTAACTCCTTTTTTTCTCATGGTCCACGAGTGATCACACCAACAATGAAGTTAGCAATGTTTTGGACTGTTAAACTACAAAGTTCAGTACATATTTCTTCACATCCTCCTAGCATGATGCCTCCTTTTTTTCTCATGGTCCACGAGTGATCACACCAACAATGAAGTTAGCAATGTTTTGGACTGTTAAACTACAAAGTTCAGTACATATTTCTTCACATCCTTCTAGCATGATGCCTTAGAAATAATAAATATTACTTAAATGAGGTAATTGAAAATATACTATTAAAGATACTATTCTAAATACTATCATACAAAAGTCTTAATATTAAGTAATGTAAAATGTCATCAACTTTATATAGTATAGATGACTGTCATATTGACCTGCAGAACCACAATGTAGCAAAGATGATATAAAAACTCTGCTTATTAATGATTTCACTTGATCTATTTTGCTATATCCATTCTGAGTTAATGTGCTACATATATGACAAAGTTTAAAGTACTCTAACAACTAAAGTTAATTCTTAGGCTTCTTTTTCAAGTTTCTACTTGTGACTTCTTAATTAGATGCATAGGTTGCAGCTAAGAGGAGGTATGGTTAGGTATTTTGTTATAATTAACTCTATTAAATGAAGTTCACTAGAAAAAAAAATTAGTTTCTATAATTTTTAGGTACCAGCATTAGTTGGTATTGATGACTCTAGGCCAAACACATGAAGTGTCGTTAACAGAGTAATGAAAGAATCTCCTCTGTAATTGCTAATAATTGTTAATATTTATTAAATCCTTAATATGTGTCAGGCCCTATGCTATCCAGCTTACATATTTTATTCATTTAATCATTACAAATCCCTAAGTTAGATTCTATGGTTATTTTCTTTCTTTTTTTCTTTTTTTTTTTTTTTTTGCGGTACACGGGCCTCTCACTGTTGTGGCCTCTCCCGTTGCAGAGCACAGCCTCCGGACACACAGGCTCAGCAGCCATGGCTCACAGGCCCAGCCGCTCCGTGGCACGTGGGATCTTCCCGGACCAGGGCACGAACCCGTGTCCCCTGCATCGGCAGGCGGACTCTCAACCACTGTGCCACCAGGGAAGCCCCTATGGTTATTTTCATTTTACAGACAAGGAAGCTGAGATACAGAGAGGTTGACTTATTTTCTAAAGTTTCACACTTTTAAGTGGATAACTCTTGATTTGAAATCAAGCACTCTGATGCTAAAACCCTCCTCCTTAGCCGCAGTACCAGTCTGCATCACACCCAAAGAAAAGGAGGATAAAGAAGAAAATAACTACTCAGAAATAAATCAATCAATGAAATTATGAGGATTGCATTAACTTTTTTTTCCCACTTGAACATAATTTAATCTACTTTGAAAGTTTTGCTAAATATGAAATTATGTGGAAGCAGTGGTTCTGCTTTTTTTCTCTAATGCTCCATTTTCAGTGTAGGAAGAAGAAAATACAATATACTCTAAGAGCTACATATGTAAGTGGTGGAAAATTCACACACACAAGAAGGATGGATATATATGTTTGCTACAAACACTGCTCACAAAATGACTTTGAAAGTTCATGCATTTCATTTCTAGTTTTCAATGAAATAATAGTGAAGAGAATGATCAATTTTTATCTCTAAGAGAGGCATTTACTTCTTCCTTT
The DNA here is from genome assembly GCF_951394435.1 of Stenella coeruleoalba. Taxonomy (NCBI): domain Eukaryota; kingdom Metazoa; phylum Chordata; class Mammalia; order Artiodactyla; family Delphinidae; genus Stenella; species Stenella coeruleoalba. Next base: position 130,879,019 of record NC_137169.1, read on the forward strand.
ATAATAATTTCCCCATATTTAAGTATTAAACTCTGAAATTTTATGGTTAATAATAAAATCTTAATATTGTTTTGCAGGATCATACTGTTTCTCAATAATACATCAAACTAGTAGCTATAAGCACTGGCTATCAGATCTCATTCAGCCTTATTGCTTTAAATTCTATTGATAATTGTATGACTCCAAATTTATAACCCTAATCCAGATATTTAACCAGAAGTCCACACGCATTGCATATGAATATCCCTTTTTCAAATTTATGTTATGCCCACTCGATGCAGTTCCAGAAAACTCTTTTGCTCTTGCTGGTGCATGTTGGCTAGATTCTGAAGGTATTTTGAAATATAGTTTATTTATTCCTTAATAGGGCTGAGCATATCCACAGTCCGGTTACATTGTGACTTAACCCTGGTCACTGGGTTAGTGACTAAGAGGGAAGGTGTGAGCAGACACTGGGTGAAAGCTTACTTTGTTCTATGAAAGGGAAGACTTTACATTGTCTTCAAGCAATGTGGCCCTTAGTAGCAAATTGTGGTTCACCTCTCCAGGCCTAGAGGGTTCCAAGCAATCTAAGAATTCAAAGTTTTCAGGTGCATAAACCCAGAAGTCCTCATTCCATGGTTGAGGGTCTTAATCTTTCCCAACCAGTGCCCTGACCCAGCCATAGCAGACCGACCTCAAATGAGAGTTCAGCTTCTTGGGAATTGGCTACTCTTATTAGGGGCCCTTTTACTCAGATTTCTCTTCCCTCCAGCTAAAGTAGACCAGATCCTCTTTAAATGCTACTAAGGGGCCTTCTGGCTTCCAAATTTAGCTATTAGCTGCCTATTGATCATGCTCAGTTTCACTTTCTCTTTTTTCAAATGCGTTATTTACACTCAGCAATAACCAAGTAATCCCACTAGGATAAGGGTTATAGTTACTCAATCTCCCCCATATTTTTTAAAAATCTAATACATTCTACCAGTAGCGCACTGCCCTCCACTGGAATTCCATCTCACCTTACCACAGCTAAAAACATTACAATTGCAAGTCTTCCTTGTACCAGGTCCTATCTACAATATGTTCTCTCTGTCAGTGATGATGGAGTTTTTATGGCCAGCAAGTTAGTAGATGATCCAACTCCAACATCCCGTCTTAGTATCTGCTTTCTCATCCTGCTGCAGGATGAGTTGGGAACAGGTTTGGACAGAGAGAGAAGCTGGAGTAAGTTACCGTTCCAAGCAAGGCTTACGCTGACACCACAGGGAGCTCTAGAGCTGAGAAACCCATTTAGAATGACCCTGCTTTCCATAAGGAGGCTGATATTCACACTCCCAGATCCAACAGTGGCAGGTGTGGGCTTCCCAGGAAAAAGAAGTGACATTTGATCAAATGGCTCTTTTCAGAGGGGGCATTTTCCAAAGAGAACTGATGCTAGCGATACTTGCAGGTCAGGAGGAAATAAACTCTCAGTCTTGGTGCTAGGTGTGGTGGTGCATCAAATAATCCACATCAGAGAGAGTTACGGGGAGAGTCTAACAGATTGCCTACAGTGCTGATGTAAGCAGAAGAGAAAATATTATATGTTCGTTGTGGGTTTTGTTTTGACCATGGCATGCAGCTTGCAGGGATCTTATTTCCCCAACCAGGGATCAAACCCCCGCTCCTGGCAGTGGAAGCATGGAGTCCTAACCACTCGACTGCCAGGGGATTGCCATATATGTTCAATTTTAATACCTTAGTTTCAGAGTTAACTATGCAGTGTCTTGAATGTATATGAACTAGAAGAAGTTAGATATGGTTCAAGATCTCAACAGAGAAACTTAGACTGAAGATATAGATTTTAGATTTATAAATGTAATAGTTGTCATCGTGGTTTAGGTGAATTCAACAAGGAACAATCCACAGACTAATGATATTGTGGCAAATACTAATATTAAGCAGAAAGAAAGAAGAGCATGGGAACACAATTGTGAGTTAGCAAGATAGTTAGAGACAAAAACCAGGATTCCCATTCTTAGGTTTATTCAAATGCCAGAACCTTGATATTTAAATAGGAGTTATAATTCATTTTGATACTTATTCAGTACAAATTTAATGATGTTTTATTTTATTTGTTGAAATTAGAATAAATGAATGATAGTAAGATATACATTGCAACTTGAAATAAAAGTTCTTAAGAGTAGTATTTCAGAAAAATCTTAAATATTTTATTTTTAATAAATTTCTTTAACTCAAACTGACTCCTCCATCCCTTGATTTATGAGAAAAATGTGCCTGTGTATTTTTAAAAGCTGTTACTTGTATTGCACATATCTTTTATAAACCTAAAAAAGGTTCCAAATGATCCAATGTACAGGTAATAAATGGAGGCAGTTGAATTAAATAAATGCACATAAACCCTTTCATAGATTTTGATTACATTTTAGTTATAAGGATGCCTGTGAATGAGATTAATTTCTATTAATCTATTTCCTTATTGATAAAACAGTAACATAAAATAACTAGGCAAATAGAGACTAATAAAACCATTAAACCAATAAACCTAAAAAGCAAATAAAAGTACAATTACTTCTGTCATAAACTCATATAACTCCCTAGATTATACTGTTAAATTCTGGCTTAAATACACTAACCTTATATGCAGTTTTTCATGGTGGCTAAAAAGACAAGATAACATGAACAGACATATTCACCTATTTAACATCTTAAATTGAAATCCAATGCACATTTACACAGCCTTAAAGTAGGGATGGCAGTGTCTTTTGAGGTCAGGTACTATTTTTATTTCATTTAATTTTGTGCTTTGCAGTAGACATTTGCCAAATTCCCTGTATTCACACCTTCCTTTTCTGTTAAACTTTGCTTCTCAAGTTCATGTACAACTTTGTACTATGTTATGTATTAGCCCCATCCCCAGCCATATGAAAAACTATTGCACCAAGGGTGGTAGGTTATTGTAAACACTCAAGTTATCGACCAATCCAATTCTTAATCTTATGATAATTTGAACTAAAAGACAGAACCTACAATTAGATACACTTGAACTAAAGGGTCTTTTAAAGTTAGGTTGAGAGTAGTATACCCGGTAATGTTAGAGCAAAGCAAACACTTCAGAGTTTCAAGAAAATGTTCTTGTTTCCTGATATTCCAGTGCTTGGTTTAGTTCCTTTTTGTCCTTACTCTATTTTTTTTCCTTTTTTTTTCACTTGGATTTTATTTAAACAAATATATTTTTACATAAGTATCCCCCTTTACTCAAAATAATTTTAGTGATTTCTGTTCTTTGCAATAGTCACGATGTATTTGGAGGCATTGCTGAAGTTCTTAAAAGCTAAACTAGGAAAAAGACTTCTCTCAAACATTTGCAATTCATCTTATATTGAGTTGAGAGTGGGATGCCAAAAGTTCACGGAAGACTTTACTAGAAAACCATTTATAGCAGATGCCTAAGCAACTGGGTGATGAGACTCATTACTGGAACGGGGAAAAGAGATAAAAATAAAAATTAAATTAAATTAAAAATTAAATTAAATTAATAAAAATTAAATTAAAACATCAGGGTGTTTAAAAAAAAATCAGTGTGAATTATAAATTAAACCAGTATAATTTCAGGTGTACAGCAAAGTGATTCAGTTATACATATACATGTATCTATTCTTTTTCAAATTCTTTTCCCATTTAGGTTGTTACAGAATATTGAGCAGAGTTCCCTGTGCTATACTGTAGATCCTTGTTGGTTATCTATTTTAAATATAGTAGTGTATATATACACCTGAAACTAACACAACATTGTTAATCAGCTATACTCCAATATAAACTAAAAAAATTTTTTAAATAAAGTAAACCTAAAGAAGGAAAAAAATAAATTAAACTGGGACTTCGATGAATGATTATGAAACAGAGATGGGACTGTCAGTAAGGTTAAGGATGAATGTAAGCAAAGACTCCATTGAGAAAAAGTTCAAGAAATAGTGTATATTTAATCTGGCTTAGAATAGAAGGCATCACTGAAAACATTTTATAGAAGATAAAACATCACATACATATGATATTAGAGTGTGGTGGCACTTAGATGCTAGTCCAAGAAAGCTGAACTTCATGTACTAGAAAAGAGGGCCACCATGATATATTAGTTTCTCATTGCTGCTATAATAAATTGCCACCAACATACTGGCTTAAAACAACAAAAATTATCATCTTAAAGTTCTGGAAGTCAGAAGTGCAAAGTCCGACTAATTGGACTAAAATCAGTGTCTGCAGGTCTGTTTTCATTCTGGAGACTCCAGGGGAGAACAGTGGTCTTTTTCTGCTTCAAGCAGTCACCTACATTCTTTGGCTACTGGCTTCTTCCTCAACATTCAAAGCCTTCAGTGTGGTGTCCGCTCTCCTCTCTGACTTCTGCCTCACTGCTTACATAGTCCCTGATGCTCATACTCCACCTTCCTTGTGCCCCTTGTGATTGATTACATTGGAACAATTCAGATAAAACAGGGTAATCCCCTTCTCAAGATCTTTAATTTAATCACACATATAAAGTCCCCTTTACCATATAAGGTAATACATTTAATGGGTTACAGAGATCTTTGGTGGGCGGACGTTATTCAGCCAATCACATATGAAATCATGTCCACCTCAGGGAAAGAGTATGGGATATATTTTAGACAGGAAAATATAAAAATTAAGCACATGCACTTTGACATAAAAGAGATCTAGAGTTCAGCCCCAGTTCTGCCAATATCTAGTTATGTGATCCTAGATAAAACATTTTAAAATCATAGTTTTCTTTAAATTGTAATTAAAATGATTTTTATTCATTTTTAGACTATTATAAGGTATGTATATGATATACACAATACATAGACATAACACAGATATATATCAAGTTGGTCATAAAATTAATCATCACAGGGAATTTCTATCAAAATACCCAAGAGTTTTTGTAAACAGAGACAGATTATACTATTTTTTTAATAGAAATGCTAAGGAACTAGAGTAGCTAAGAAAGTTTTGATAAAAATTAAGTGTAAGGAATCACTTTACCTGTTTTCAAGACTTACTATATAGCTACAGTAATCAAGACTCTGATGATGTGATCGGGATAGACACATAGATTAAAGGAACCAAATAGGAAATAGACCTTCTAAAATATTCCTGATGAAAGATAGACTTTTCAACCTTTTCAAGAGGTGGCAGAGCAATTGAACATCTATAGGTAAAAAAATAAAAAATAAATGAACCTCAACATAAGCCTCTTATCTTGTACAACAATTAACTCCTGATAGATCACAGAGTTAAGTGTAAAATGTCAAACTATGAAACATTTTTAGACAAAAAAAAAAAAAAAGAACAAATTTAGGGTTCAACAAAGAGCTCTTAGACTTGATACCGAAAGCCTGATCCATAAAAGAAAAATCTGATAAATTATACTTCATCAAAGTAATGTTTCCTCTGTGAAAGATCCTGTTAAGGGAATGAATAGAAAAGATATAGATTGGGAGAAAATATTGGCACACAGCATATACAACAAAGGCCTAGCATTTAGGAGATAATAACTCTCAAAATTGAAAGTAAAATTTAACAAACTATACAATTCAACTACAACATGGACAAAGAAAAGAAGCAACATTTCACAGAAGGTATACAGATGGCAAATAAGTACATTAAAAGATATTCAATATCATTAGCCATTAGAGAAATTCAAATTAAAATCACAATCAGATACCAAAACACATGTATCAGAACGGCTAAAAAAAATTGATACCACTAACTGGTGGTGAGTATCACTTAAAATATTGCTGGTGGGAATGTAAAATGGCACAAACACTTTGGAAACCACTTTGGCAGTTTCTGAAAAGACTGACCCTGCAGCTAACACATGACCTAGTGATTGAAATCCTGGGTCTTTATTGCATAGAAACAAAGACTTAAGTTCACAAAAAAATTACAAAAATATTTACAGCAGCTTCACCTGAAATAGCCCCAAACTGGAAACAATCCAAATAGTCTCAACAGGTAAATGACGAAAGCAATTCGGGCACATAACCTAACACTGAATATTACTCAGCAATAAAAAGGAACACATTGTTCATACACACCACAATCTGCATGAATCTCCAGATAATTAGGCTAAGTGAAAAAAATCCAACCCCAAAAGGTACATCATCCATGATTCCATTTATATAAATTCCTGAAACAACCTAATTACGGAAATAGAGGACAGATTAGTGGCTGTCAGGGATTAAGTGAGGTAGGTGGGATTAAGCGTTGGGTGGAAAGGAAGTGGGTGTGATTATAAAAGGGTAGCGTGAGGGGCCCTAGTGATGATGGAAATGTTCTCCCTCTTTACTGTATTAGTGTAAACTTCCTGGTTGTGATATTGTGTTACAGATTTGCAAGAAGTTACTATTAGGGGAAACTGTAAAGGTGCACAGAATTAGTTTCTGAATTACTTTTTTCCATTAACTGTAAATTTACAATTATGTGAAACTACAAATTTCAATTTAAAAAATCTGTAAGAATAAAAAAATCACCTAAAATTAAATTAATCAGGGTATTTCTCAATAATCCCCTTGGGAGAAGTCTGGATGTGTTGGAGAATGGGGATGTTTTTCCCCTAAAAAATAGACAAATGCTTAAATATATTGATTATCATATTAAACTCATTAATTTTTTTTAAACTCATTAATTTAATTGTCAAAGATATATCTTATTAAAATAAACAGATGTTTCTAAATGAATTTTTAATTTTATCTACAATTTGTACTTCTTTGAAATATAATTAGTAAAATTGACATTTTATGTAGCATAATACTTAGGGAAAGGCATGCATTATTTTAAACATTTAATAGAAATTTGAGAAAATCATTAAATTATCAATTTTCTTTTTTCTTTTTAATTGCAGTATAATTGACATATTACAGTAGTTTCAGATGCACAACATAATGGTTTAATATTTGTTTATATTGAAATGATCACCACAATAAGTGCAGTTAACATGCATTTCAACATCAGTTTTCTAAATATATATTTAATGTACTTGATTAGTAAAACTTTCAAAATTGAGTTGCTAATTCACAATGGATTTTCCTATGCCTGCATTCTGTTGGCTTTTGAAAACTAAACGTTTGTTTTCTGTGATAAAAATTTTTGCAGATTCATTCACTTTAACATGCTGGATTCCTCTTTCTTTAAAAGAAATGTTGGGCTTCCCTGGTGGCGCAGTGGTTGAGAGTCCGCCTGCCAATGCAGGGCGCACGCATTCGTGCCCCGGTCTGGGAGGATCCCGCATGCCCATGGCCGCTGAGCCTGCCCGTCTGGAGCCTGTGCTCCGCAACGGGAGCGGCCACAGCAGTGAGAGGCCCGCGTACCGCAAAAAAAAAAAAAAAAAAAAAGAAGTGTCATAGTCATCAGAATGGTTTATATTCAGTGCAGCTTTCAGGAAAATAAATTACTTCTCTAGATCATTTTTATATCATTAAGTGCTTATTCAGTGTAACCAACCAAAATATTTAACAAGTGTACAAACATCAGCATAAACATAACATTAAGAATAATGTTTCAGGACTTTGTTTATAGAAGAACTTTGTAAAAATAGATGTGATAATTCTCTTCAGAGTTATAGTAAGTCCAGAAGAAACTATGGAGAGGAAATGGAATATCTGAATTAGTTTTTGTTTAATTTAAGCACAGCATTTTATGTTTAGTTTCTGACCTGAAATATTTTTACTCTTGCTTCTTTCCACTATTTACTTGTCATCACCTGTAATTATTTTGATAAATTAGCATTTAAAAACTCATTACACATTTCTTAGTTTTCTCTGTATTGGTTAATAATGCATTTTGTGTATTATTACTATAAGTTTTATATTTAATTAGTGTTACTATGTTATTACACAATCTTATTAAAGCAAAGTTACAGGATGCCAAAATTTGAGAAATAAAGGTGCTATTTCTTATTATAAAGAAAAATTATTAATGAACTGTTTCTATTAGCACAGTTATTTAACTAACATAAATGTAGAGTATCATTATTGGTCTAAGCCTAAACTCCAATTTTTGTGCTAGGAATACTACTATGAAAAATTTCAGCTAATATCTACACAGTTCACTGAGGTCTTCCCTGACCACATTATTTAAGGTTGCAACCCACCCTCAAGAGTTTTGTTTTGTTTTGTTTTTTCTCTTTCAAGCTATTTTCTCAGTATATATTGTCATTCCCTCACGTAGTATATATTTACTTTTTTTTCAAATTAGTATTTTATTTATATTTTACTCAGCAAAGCCATGTACTCAGGATTTTAATTTTTTTAATAGATGAAGAACACATCAAAAAGTGATCATGAAAAAAAGGTATTTCACTCTTTAGGAAATTTAATTTATTAAAGACTAACATTTGTTCAAAAAGGCTTGCAAGCATACAGCACTGTTTGATAATAAAGGTCATACAGAAAGTTGCGTGGCAGAATGATGTACTGGACTTAGGTTCTCAATATGGGGCAGAGAAGGGTGAGAATAAGGAGCACTAGTGGGGAGGAAAGCCATTCTTCCTTCCTCTCCTTGTTTCCGCTTTCCCTCCTGTGATGGGGGTAGGAGAGGATGAATCAGGCAACTCCAGTGCTACATGTCCTACTGTCTCCAGCTCAGCTAGTAAGAAGGAAGAGTCTCACTAGACTCAGTTTTCCACTCAGCTTACCAGAGAACCCTGTGATGGGAAATATTGAGATTTTTCTCATCTTCTCAGTTTACTGGTGAATCCTGTTTTTATTCTTTATGTGTTAGACCCCAGGAGTTGAGTAGAAGTCCAGGCAATAACCATGTAGCGACAGTCATTCCAATACAGCACGAGAGAGCAATCCCCATAAGGGAAGCAATAGGATTGCAGCAACTCTTGAAGTAGGTGATGCTGAATTTATAGTCTTGCTGAACTGCCTGGCTTGTGTTTTTTCTCTAGGAAAGCTTTACAGGACATGTGCAGGAATGGAGCAGGCAGGTAGGTTCCCTGAAGACTGGGCAGGAAAACATGATGGAGGGAAGGATTTGAATAATTTGGAACTAATTATAGTAACGTTCAAAAAGTCTACTAGATAAGAAGCTAAGTAAAGACAAGAAAAGGCTTACAAGAGGAGAGAAAGTGATGTGAACAAATTAGAAGTTTCAAGGAGGTCATTTATTCATTCCTCAAAAATTTATTAGTGGCTGCTGTGATATGACAAAACTGCTATGTTATGATGAAGAGGAATTAGCCATGGTCTCTGCCCTCAAAGAGCTTATGGTCTAGTAGAAGAAAGGCATTAATCAAATAATCATACATACAATGTATAATTATTTAATACAGTAAGTGCTAGGAAGAAAACTTCAATGGTTTGAAAAGTTATAATGGGAGAATGCAGGGAGGGGAAGGCAAACACATTCTAGGCAGGGGCAACAGCAAGTACAAAGGATTTGGAAAGGAACACTTGATAACATTGAAGAAAGAGAGGAAAAGAATCGTGAGATAAAGCTTGAGATGCTGAAAAGGAAACTATTGCTTAGATCCTGGTTGGTCACTTTCAAGATTCTGGTCTCTAAATCAGGAGATTTAAGAAACTCTAAGAGGGCTTTCAGTAGCATTTTACTTGAGTGTTTATGGGACAAAGGGTATATAAAGAGATAATTCTAGCTATTGTGAGGCAAGTGTTTGGATGGAGCTAGAATACTCTGAGGGAGACAAATAAGGAAGATCATCGGACAATAGAATTTTGAGATACTTGGTCAGGAATAAAGGAGAAAAGATAGTCATTAGGTCAAAGCAATGCTACTGGGAATGTAGGTGGGTAAATGCCCGGCTTTAGCCCAATCAGGTGACATCATAACAGAACTTCATTTTTTGCTTTTTAAGTTTCTATATCTAAAGGTACACTGAGATACCTTCTGGGAACACCCAGAAGTTTAGAACCAACAAAGGACAGTAACAAAATGAGAATAATAGAACCCCACTCTTTGGGGTTAGAACACTTTTATACAAATTAGTTTAGGCATAATTTATAAACAACATAATACGTACTCACCATGGTTTTAGAAATGACTATCCAGTTTTTCTTCTAAGTAATTGCTCTGGATTTTTTTCCCTAAAACTTTCTGGTAAAAAAAGTAAATAGATATATACATGAACCACAAAATATATATTTACTGTTTTACCTGATTTTTATTTTCCATCTTTTGTTGTCAGAGCATAGGCTCCATGTGGCAGGAAATTTTTAAATTTTTTTTAGTTTAACTTTATTTTTAAACATGTATACTGAAGTATTTTGATAACCTACGTAATGAATTATCTTCAAACAATTTAAATTAGAAGTTTTGCAATGAAACAAAATGTTCAAAGTAAAACAACAGGGCTGTAAACACTAAAGTAGATAAATGGAATTTAAAGACAAAATCCAAAATGTATCCCAACAAGTATATTCAGTGGAGGGCATTTTTTTCTATCAAAATATAAATTGCAAAGTGTGACTCATAAAGATTTAGAAAACCTGAACAGGCTGTTTAAATGAAAATAAACTGGAAAGATTTACAAGGATGACCACCATAAAGGAATCCAGACCCAGACAGTTTTATAGACTACTTCTATCCAAAATTTGAGGTAGTTATTCTCCTTTCTGATCCATCGCTGAGCATGTTAGTGTGTGAGTGGGGCATATGTATACATATGTGTGTGTACTTATATAGATAAGATATCACATAAGGAATAACTTATTAAAATTAAGTGAAGCAATATAAATAAGTAAAATACTATAATATCATTAAATATGAGCAAGGAAGATTTTTAAGTATACTCTTAGAAATTTACCATGGTCATGTCAAATGATAAAAGCAATTTTCTAAAAATATTATTTAGGACATGGTTTTATTCATGTCAGCAAAACAAATATAACTCTACTATTTAAAAAGAAAAAACTCAATTAAATAACATTTAAAAACATTTTTAAGTCACAAGAACTTTGGTGAAATCAAAGTTAGAATTGTGGGTCACTTAGCCCAGCAATAGAAAACACAGATTTTGCTGTGTTGGCAGAGTTTAATTTTGCTGCAGAATGAAATTGGCATCTCTAAGCAAAATTCATTCACCCAAAGAGTGCTTTCTTTTATTCTACAGAATAAGAAAATGCATAATGAATAACCAGTTACATAATAAAGCTTGAACAGCAGCAACACTTGGTTTGATTATAATAAATTAAAGTTATCTTCAGTTTTCTTTAAATAATATAACAATTGCCATTATTATTCCTAGGAGGTGTGCTAAGTGTGCAAATGTAGATTAAATTTTAAAATGTCCTTTATTCAGCAGTTAACATTGAAAGTTACTAGAACAGTTTTTCAACTATTTATAGTGAGTTTTTCTATAGCTGCCCTTAATTTTAGAATGTATTCCCATATTTAATACACTATAATCTAAAAGTGTATGCTATGCAGTGTGCTGGCTTGGTGTCCTGATACTCTTTTAATATATGTATTTTTCTCATCTGGAGGATGCCCTAATTTAAGATACTTGTATACAGCAAAAGAGGGACTCACCTTCAAGTCCTGTTTTAGTTTTATCCATTCCTTGAATTATAACTCCACTTCTTAAATTATATAGAAGTTGTATAATGTATGTTTGGTTACAAACCACCTAGAATTTAGTCAATTTTTCCTATCCCTTCAGTTGCCCTTAGTTCATTTTCCAAGTCTATAACATTCTTGCTATCCAGAGACCCTATTTTTTCTCCTAGTTTGTATTATCTTTTCTCCCTTTGTCCATAATCTTTTTATCACATCCAACAACAACAACAATGGAAACAAAGCACATAATCATAATGAACCAACCATATCATGCTGTACCAATGCCAGAAAACATCAACTTCCAGAGCAAAGACACCTACCACCAACAAAAGCCTTTAACCCCCACTTTGCTTTTATTTCTAAACTCCTTTCTTACAACTTTATAATCAATGTACTCAAGTCATTGTCTACCTAATTTATCCTACAAAAGCAAATATCCCTGGACACCTTCCCCCTACACTTGATTTCCCATAGGCAAATTCCTCAGATACTGAAAGAGAAAATGTATCAAGAATGTAATCACACATTGCACAGGCAACAAAAAGTCATAGAGATCAAAATGCATTGGAAGTAAAACTTCCTATGCCATATTTTAGAGTAAATATATTGATGATTGAATTTGATCTTAAATTTGAAGTAAATGCTAATATTTCTATACTGTTGATATAATATGCAAGTGATTCGGTTCTAAATTCATTTTTATTTTATGTTTAAGTATTTTTCATGAGAAAACATTCTTCCTTAAATTGACTGATTGCATATAATTAGTTTACTTTCGAATTAAAAAAGTTTTTGCTACTACATATTAATGAGAAATGATGATAATCAATAGAATAAAAATTTATGAAACATATCTTAATCAGTGATGATTTTAACATAATTTTCTCCTTGTTATTTAAATTCTAAAATGATAGTATTGAAAATAGACTACTGTATGTTTCAAATAAATCAAAATATTGTGAGAAATACTTTCTAAGTACGTATAGGGTGGTGGTTGCACAATATTGTGGATGAACTAAAAGCCATGAGATAATTATTTTTTTCCTTTTTGCAGCTTTATTGAGGTATGACTGACAAATATTGTAAATATTTAAGGTGTACAATGTGATAGTTTTATGTAAATATAAATTCTGAAATGATCACCAAAATCAAACTAATTAGCATTCACTACCTCACATTTTTTTTTCTTTTTATTCTTCTATCCCACTTCCTTCTGGCAACTACTGTTTGTTCTCTGCATATATGAGTCTGTTTCTGTTTTGTTATGTTTGTTCATTTGCCTTTTTTTTAGATTTCACACATAAGTGAAATATGGTATTTGTCTTTGTCTGATATTTCACTTAGCATATTAACCTCTTGGTCCATCCATGCTGTAATAAATGGAAAGTTTTCATTCTTTTTTATTGCTGAGTAATATTCTTATCCATTCATCTATCCTTATTCTTTATCCATTCATCTATCCATAGACACAGTCTAGTTTGCTTCCATTTATTGGCTGTTGTAGATAATGCTGCAATGAACATTGGTCAGGGGCATATGTCTTTTCTAATTAGTGTTTTTGTTTCCTTTGGAAAAATACCCAGAAGTAGAATTGCTGGATCATATGGTAGTTCTATTTTTAATATTCTGGGGAACCTTCAACTGTGTTCCATAGAAGCTACATGGATTTAAATTCCCACCAACAGTGCATGAGGTTTCCCTTTTCTTCACATCCAGGCCAACAATTGTTACTTGTTGACTTTCAGATAATCACCATTCTGACAGGTATGATGTGGTATCTCATTGTGGTTTTGATTTGCATTTCACTGATGATTAGTGATGTTGAGCATCTTTTCACGTGCTTGTGGCCATCTGTATGTCTTCTTTGGAAGAATGTCTATTCAGATCCTCTGCAAATTTTTTAATCAGGTTTTTTCTTTTTTTTTTTTTTTTTTTTTGAGGTACGCGGGCCTCTCACTGTTGTGGCCTCTCCCGCTGCGGAGCACAGGCTCCGGGTGCGCAGGCGCAGCGGCCATGGCTCACGGGCCCAGCTGCTCTGCGGCATGTGGGATCTTCCCGGACCGGGGCATGAACCCGTGTCCCCTGCATTGGCAGGCGGACTCTCAACCACTGTGCCACCAGGGAAGCCCCAGGTTGTTTCTTTTTTGATATTGAGTTGTATGAGTTCTTTGTATATTTTGGATATTAGCCCCTTACTGGATGTATTGTTTGCAATATCTTCTCCTATTCAGTAGAATGCCTTTCCATTTTTTTGATAGATTCCTTCACTGTGCAAAAGCTTCTTAGTTTGATTAGTTCTATTTGCTTATTTTTGCTTTTGTTGCCCTTGCCTGAGGAACAGATACAAAAAAATATTAAGACAAATGTCAAAGAGTTCACTGTCTATGTTTTCTTCTAAGAGTTTTATGATTTCAGGTTTTACACTTAAGTCTTTAATCAATTTTGAGTTTATTTTTGTGTGTGGTGTGTGGAAGTAGTCCAGATTGATTCCTTTGCATGTAGCTGTTCAGTTTTCCTAAGATCATTTATTAAAGAGGCTGTCTTTTCCCCATTCTTTCCTCCTTTTGCATAGATTAACTGACCATATAAATATCAGTGTATTTCTGGACTCTCTATTCTGTTCCATTGATCTTTGTGTCTATTTTGTGCCAGTAACACTATTTTGATGATTGTAGCTTTGTAGTATAATTTGAAATTAGGAAAAATGATACCTACAGCTCTGATTTTCTTTCTCAGTATTGTTTTGGCTACTTGAGGTCTTTTGTGTTTCCGCATGAATTTTAGAATTATGATTTCTTGTTCTGTGAAAAATGCCATTGCAATTCTGATAGGGATTACTTTGAATCTGGGTAGTATAGTCATTTTAACAATATTAATTCTTCCAATCATGAGAATGGTGTATCTTTCCATTTGTTTGTTTCATCTTCATTTCCTTTCATCAGGGTCTTATAGTTTTCCTAGTACAGGTCTTTTACCTCCTTAGCTAGATTCCTAGGCATTTTATTCCTTTTGATGTAATTTTAAATGGGATTGTTTTCTTAATTTCTCTGATATTTCCAGAGTCTCTTAAACTGTCTTCATTTATTTTATTATTTTTCCCATTTTTCTCTTCAGCTTGGGTGATTTCCATTGCTCTGTCTTCCAGTTCAGATCCATTTCTCTGTATCATCTAATCTACTGTTGATTTCTTCTACTGTATGTTTTGTTTTAGTTATTGTATTCTTCAGCTCTGTTTGGATATTCTTTACATTTTCTAACTCTTTGTTAATCTTATAACTGTGATCATTCATTCCTCTCCTGAATTTGTTGAGCATCTTTATGATCATTACCTTGAACTTTTTATTGGGCAGATAGCTTATCTTTACTTCACTTATTTCTTTTCTGGGGTTTTATCTTGTTCCTTTGTTTAAAACATATTCCTCTGCCATCTCATTTTAATTCTGTATTTTTATTTTTATGTATTAGGTAGGTTGGTTATGTTTCCAGTTCTAGGAGAAGTGGCCTTATGTAGGAGACGTCCTATGGAGCCCAGCAGCATGCTTGCCCCTGGTCACCAGATCTGTATGCTCTAGCGTTGCCCCCTATGTGGGCTGAATGTGCCCTTCCATTGTGGTGAAGCCAATGGCTCTGAGTACATTTGTAGATGGGACTGACCCCTGGCCCAGTTGGCTTCCAGACCCTGTCTCTTGTGGAGGCTGCCATTCTTCTGTTGGTCAGAGTCAGGTCCCAGCATGTTACAGTGCATGACCAAGGGCCAAGGGAGGTACAGGCTTGTGCCAGTCCACTGGTGGGCAGCAATGGGTACTGAGGAGGCTGGTTCCAGGACCTGTGGGTTCAGAGGCTGGTATTTGCTCACTGGTGGGTGAGGCTGAGTCCCCACACAGCTGTGTGCTCAGCATGTGAGGGGTCTTGGGACTTGTGCTGACAGACTAGTGGGCAAGTAAGTGCCAGTACTAATAGACTAGAGGGAGGACTCTAAAATGGCATTTGCCTTAACCAGTGTCCTCATTGTAGAACAAGTTTCCAAAAATGGCTGCTGCCAGCATCTATGTCATCCAGGGTATTCCCACTTGTTTCTTGCCTCTCCAGGAGGCTCTTCAAGATCAGCAAGTGTGTCTGACCCAGGCTTTTCTCAAATTACTGCCTCTGTGCTGGGTCTTGGAGCATGTGAGATATTGTTCGTGCCCTTTAAGAGCAATCTGTTTCCTGTTACCCTTCTTTTCTCCAGTACACCAGCCCCACTGTCTTCAAAGCCAGATGTTCTTGGAGCTCATGATTCTGAGGCAGGATCTCCAGGCTGGAAAACCCAATGTGGGGCTTGGACCCCTGGCTCACTGGGAAGAACATCTGCCATTGTGATTATCCTTCCATTTGTGGATTACCTACTCAAGGGTGTGGATCTTAACTCTACCACATCTCTGCTTCTCCTACCTGTCTTGTTGCAGTTCCGTCCTTATTTCCTTAGTTGTGGAAAATCTTTACTGCTAGACTTCAGGTTGTTCTCATCGACAGTTGCTCTATAAATAGTTGTAATTTTGCAGTGCTTTTGGGAGGAGGTGAGCTCAGAGTCTCCCTGCTCTGCCATCTTGGCCACACCTCCCCCATGGAATTGTTCACTTTAAAATGGTGACTATTATGTTATGTGGATTTTACCTCAATAAGTTGTTTTAAATTTTTTGTTCGGCCTTGTATTTATCTTTTATAAATATCCCCATGGATTTAGATTAAAATACACTTTACTTAGTAAATTCACAATTTTAAAAATATGTTATATCATGCAATTTATATAATTATTTAATATTTAATAATCTATATTCTCACATTCTAAAATTTCCCTTTTTTTGATTAGTCAAATTAAAATTTGAACATGAAAAAATTGAAGGTCATTTCATATTATTTTATCCATATGTATCTACCTAAGTAATTCAAGGCAGTGATTCAGAGAATGTTGATTCTGAGATTAATTAGAGCAATACAATGACTACAGTGTATATTAAATTATCAAGGTGTATTCATTCTTTTGGATTAATTATACAAACCTCATAGCAGCTCTACAAGGTAATTACTGTCATTCTGTTTGCATATGAGTAAACTGTGCTTTAGATAATTCACCCTAATGTTTTGATTATAAAACCTGAACACTTTCTGTTTTCACTAGGAAACCTGTATAAACCCAAGAAAGGCATTATTGCATTATTCTAAAAATGAACAGGCTATAACTGTGTATGGTATCTGTATCTATAATTAATTGTGGGAGACTGCCAATATACTCAATGAATGCTTCTGGCTATATGGAAGTTGTAGGGAAAATGCATTAATGTGATGTAATTTGTGTTTTGAACGAGGACAGTATGGGGGGGATATAATATAAATACAATTTTTATTTCTCTCCCATACTTTCTCTTTAATATTTACAGGTTGAACACATGAGTTTTCTTGTAACACAGTGAAAACTCTGGCAAAGCCCAGGGCTTCTCTGGTAGCTTGTATTTAATAGTCCTGTGATCATTTCATTCATCAAGTCCAGCTTCATTTCAGCATCTTAAATTACACTTAATGAAAACTCCACTCTTCATTGAGAAGCATCAATTTCCTCTTTGTTCCTCCAGCTAGAATCTATAATTGGTGGGATTCATAATTATTCTAGTTTTACTTCCTCTCATCACTTTCAGTTATTTTTACTCTTTTCTGGATAATCTAGAGCAATATGCAATTGCGCATACAAATATACTTTAAAATCACCCAACCTAATCAAAGCCAAACCTCAAGAAATCAAAAAAGGAACAAATAGCCTCTCTCACTTCATTCTTTTGCCGTTACCAGGCCTTTCTTATTGATTTTATAGTAAATATTTATAAGAGATTAGTCTACTTTAACTGCCTTCACTTTCCATATATCCTTTTCACTTCATTTCAGTATCATTTGTAATAACTTTTACATCAGTGAACTTACATGATTGATCAAGGAAAAAATTTGGATGAAGAGAAAAGACGTAAAGAAAAGCAAGGATTACAAAAGGGAATCTTTTTTCATTAAATGTTAAATGTATAATTTCAAAGTTACAACATGATGCGTTGAGCATCACTGCTTAAAAGATTTAAAAATTTGATGAACTATATATTTTATTTTATAGTATATATTTCTATATATTTTAATAAATGTAGTCTTCAGTTGGAAATCACTTCTTAAGTTATGGGTCCAGGACTGATTCAAATATTCAGAATCAAAAAAAAAAAAACCCAGATTATGCCATTCCCAACAAGCTCACATCACAAGTTAGGGTTTTCTAGTAAGGTGAAAAAAACAGAAAGAAAAAGAAAAAAGTAAGCCAATGAGGACTACAGTCTAACCTATAACTTCAAATATGCACTATAGATAAACTGGTGATTGAAAATTAGAGCAATCAATATTTTTACTTTCAATTTTTATTTATTTATTTGTAAGGGTATCTTCAATTAGTGATCACATTGTGTGCAGAATCTTCATATCTTGCATGTTTGATACTATATGCAAGCTTGTTATACCTCACCACCTACTCACATAGGGTCCTGTTCTCAAAGCTGATGATAATATACAGTAGTTAAAACTTATGACAGGATATCCTGAAGGATATATTATAAAGATACTTTTATAGAATTCTTGAGCCAATTAGCACATGGTGGGACTAGGGTAAGTCCTAGTAAAGCCTTTAACTAGTTGAATTCATCAGTCTCAAATTCAAGAAGTCATCACTGATTCTTCTCTTTCTTTTGCACCCCACATCCAGACCATTGGGAGGTGTTTTTCCATAAATCCAAAGCATCTCCACATCTCACCACTCCTTAATATGTCCAAGATGATTCTAGGCATTTTCATCTTTTATTCTGGATTATTTCTAGAGGTTTATTTCTTTGTTTCTCGTTTATCATCATTACCCCCTCCCCTAACTCCAGACACAATTACAACTTACCCAGCGGCAGTCCATCCTAATTACAGCAAAGTATTAATAGTTTCTCATTACCTGAAAGACCATTCATGATGTGGCTGCAGCTTTTATCCAAACTACTTTTCATCCCCTGCTCCTTCTCATCCAGTATTACTGTTTGCTGCCCTTCAAAGACGCCCAGCCTTTTCCCTCCTTAGTCCTGCTGCCTCTGAGTGAAGTGCTCTCTTCTACAAAATATTTAAGAGATGGCTTCCTTATCATTCACGGCTCAGCCCAATGTTTAATAAATGTTTTCTTTAAAAATGGATCTCATTGGCTGTGTTACTGAATTGGGGGGGTCCCGCTGCTCACCACTTACAAAATCAATACAAATGTTGGTAGCAAAAGAAAGGTGCCTTTAATCAGAATGCTGACAATCTGGGGAGATGGTGGACTCAGCATCCCCCCAAAAACCACCTCCAAAGATTCTGCTTGGTTATGAAAGTTTTTAAAGGGAAATGGAGAAGTAATCTCAGTTAATCATTAAGATAGGGGGTCAGGGTCGTCACCATCCCCCACTGGGTGCAGGCTTGTCGACTCCTCGGGATCTTCCTGTAGATCATCTGGTCATCTGTTAATTACTGGTTCTTCATTTCTACTTCTTTGATCCACGGAAAGAACTGACAAGTTAGGCAAGGTATTGTGTGATTAAAAGATTTGAAAGGTGTGCTTGGGCCAGAGATGGGTAGAGCATGGGGGTGCCTGGTTTAAAAGGCAATTGGTTTAGTTACAATATAGCTTTGCCAAAGTGACAAGTAAAGGGGCTTCCTGCTGAGGGAGGTGTCCGGCAAGGAGCTGCTTACAGCTGTGCAGATTCAACTTATACATTTTAGTATCCTTACCTTTACATTGTTCTGACAGAACTGGAGATATTATTACAATCCAGAATGGGAGTCTTAGTACAAATACTTGTAATTACCTTTCAGAGATGTGAAATTTGAGTGAAAACACATATAAAATCACAATACAATAATAAACAACAATAATGATCTCTTTATCCTTAAACCTTTTCTCAGATGTGCTACAGAAGATGAAATATTGCTGCAGTAGTTAGAATTCAGAGATGTATCTTCACTTTCATATATAAGATTTGAAATGTGGCCATAATAAATGTGACTAAATGTTCAGACTTATGATCATATCAAACAACCCACTTGCTCTTGCACTAGTCCTGAACTAAGGGTGAAGAAAGTGCAATACAGATACATTCTTAATTAAATAAATGGGTACATTTGTGATCCGCGTAAGTAGCATGACTACTGAAACCAAGTTCAAATGTTATATGTTTAAACTTCTGGAGGTATTCATAAAGTGACAAGGAATTAATGGACAGTGTTTTAGCATCATTCAATAAGATTCTGGTCATGAATTACTATACAAGGAGCAGGAAACCTACATAAAACAGCCGAAGTAGGTTAGCCTGAGATCCATTAAAATAATCTAGTTTCATTAAAAGTGTGTCTTGCTAAGTGTTATAGGAGTTATACTGGGTAGCACACAGTATTTCTCTCTGTGAAATCACTATGGAAACGGCCACAATAGATTATAAACTCCATGACCCTCTATTATAACACTTTTATTTTGTGTGTAGAGTTTTTTCCTTCTTGCAAATCATTCAGTGCAGCATTATCAGGGAGTACTCACATGTTCCTATAAATCTACTAAAGAAAATAATTAAAGTAAGTTCAATTTTAGAAAAATAAAGCCTCTGAACTCTGTGACTGATTAAATTCTGGCCAATTTTCTCTCCATTTAGAGTTTTAAGGTTATGGGTTATTTTTCTTTGAAACATTGTCCTTTCTCAGAACAACCAATACAATTTTTTCCTTGGCCAAAAGGATCACAATTGCACAATGATTGAGAGTAAAGGAGAGCACAGAACAAGGCAGCACAAGCCCACTAATAAACAGTGGACTCAGGTCATGACTATGTCATTAATTAGCAACACATATAAGCAAAGTTTTTGTATCTTATTTTTCATTAAAAAAAATTAAAAAAACTACTCGAATGGAGTTTAAGTAGAGAATGATTGACTGAACTTCTCTAATTTGAAATTCAGACAAATTCAAATGCAATATTTTTATTCTATGAATGCTTTATATTCTAAATCATATGTATAATATAATATTTCTTAAAATGTCAGTTGGTTTTGAAGCTATTATTGCTCTATGTAACATTTTGAGCTTTATCCTACTGTATGTGTTTTAAATGGTATTTTTCACAGAGATGCAACATTAACTTAATATTTTTATGGTTTCTATTACATCATCTTAAACTCTAACATGAGTTACTATCTTAAGATTGCAGACTGTTAACTTTTAAAATTTAAATCTTTAAATTAGTAATTTAATGTCAGTAACCTGTGATGGTTTAAAAATCTTTATGAGCCATGATGGATATTGAAATATTCATACCTGGTAGATTTTAAAAGTGATTCTCTCAATCATGGTCAATCATTACCGTACTTTAAACAGACTCATTTTTTCCATTAAGTAAAATATTTGTCTTTTTCCCCCTATGTTTATTTTCAATGGTCAATAAATGTTTGAATTGAACATAAATATATCAATCAGTTGACATGTCCATTGCTAGTAAAACCTGAGGTCTGTATTTTAGGAAATGTATACAAATTAATATCAAATTTTACAGTATTTCAAGATAAAGTAGTAAGTTTTGGAATATTGGTTTAATTTTCAGTTAACTCTCATAACTATATTAGTATTCCAACTGCAATAAAATCTACATTACCTTAGCCTACATAGATTATTCTTAGTAAAAGTAGGCCACATACTACATCTCAGATAATCTCCCTTAAGCAGACAGCAATTGTTGTTATGAAATTTAAAACTTTCTTCTAAGGAAAACCACCAATTGGGACAATAGTGAGTTTTTCAACATATCACTTTTAAAGAGAATTCTATATTAAGAAAAAAACATGAATTACCATGTTTGTCAAAATATGCGTTAAGTATAAACTCAATAAAATTTGAAACAATATTCAAAAGAGTACCTTATCTAACATTTTATCACTAGGTAGCAGCAAGTTTGTTGGTCGTGATTTTAAATTCAATTTAACACATCATTCAAATATAGCTAATGTATTAAATGGGTTATAATTGTCTGAATTAGAGTGAATTAACCTATTATCCTATGTATTTTTGAATTGAGCATTGAGAACTACTGTGCTATAGTAAATCATTTGAGGTTATCTTGGTAAATAGGAGAGAAAAGGGTTTAATTACAGATCACTGTTTTTATTCTGATGTTTATTAAGCAGGTATTTTTTAAATTCTTGATACCAAGCTAAAATATAACTGAATAATATATGTATTTACATCCTCCTTTGAAAATCTATGAGTTTTAACAAGAAAAAGGAACTTATATGTAATATACGTAAACATTTATGTAGAGTTGCAGACGTTATAGGGACAGTTTTCAAATTAATACTGTCCCTAGCTAACAGGTAGCTAACAGTTGATATCCTGGCATCATCTCTCTTAACTTTTCAGCAAAATCTCTGGTTGCTGCCTCTGCTGAACCTTGCTCCTCTGTCTATTCATGGTTTATTCTTACTGTCTCATTGTGTGGTAAATGGCAAATGATCAATAAATGTTTGCTGACTGAATTAATAATTTATATCCAGATCCTGTTGCAAGTAATAGAACTCCTATCAAGTTCCTCCTAAACACTGCAACTAACAAAAAGCAATAAATAGTTATCATCTAACATCATCAACCCTTTAAGGAAAGCTTTATTCACAAGTACTCACATAATTTACATATATTCAATGAAGGTAAATTAGAATTTTAGTGAAAGGGATTTTAGTGATCCCCAGCATGTGCTTTCTATGTATGCCTTCATGCTTGGCCCTTGCCCTGGAGCAGATGACCCTGGACTCTGCCCAGAGCTGATTAAATCCAGCTCAAGTCAGGCCAGTTGGATTCCCTGAAATGAGGTTTTGGAAATGGGGTATAGAAACTCAGTTGTTAAACTGTGAGGAACTAGAAGAGTAGGTAGACCAAGGAGCTAAGACTGCCATCTAGGGAGAGAAATACGACTAGTCCTCTGAAAGCTGAGTGAGGAGTGAGTGGAGTTGGGCAGTCTTCAGAGAGAATGAAGTGAAACAGTGTGGAGAAGCAGAGCATCCAGGCTGTGTGGCCCCAGGCAGAAGAAGAGAGACAGACATAAGGATTTTCCCACGAGGCCCCAATGCACTTTTGCTCTAAAATTTTGAGAGATTCTCATACATTTTTAGGATAATCTCCTCTTTTTAGTGTTAATGAATTCTTTTCCCTTTTAAACAAAGCAAGCCAAATTAAAAACATACACGTTAAAAAATGCAATGTGAACAGATTTTTCAATAAATTGTGCTGGTTAAATTGTTTAATTCGAGATAAGATCTGAATACTGTGGAAATAGAACTGTACTGAATTCTACTGCATCAGGCTCTTTAAATGCGGGACTGAAAACATGCACTTTTAAAATCTCGGCACATTTGGAATTATTTAGAGCATAGCCACCTTCAGTTTGGCAAGAAAATAAGGTAAAGGCTTCCTGGGGGAACTTACTCTAGGAATGTGCTGCATCTAGTGTCAAAGATACTGATATCCGTGAACAAAATGTCATAAACACTAGCCTTGTCCTAATTCTTCACCTGTCCTCAGCAAACAGCCTAAATTCCTGCAAAATTGGGCATTCATCTACCCTTCTCCAGTTCCTGCCACTTAATTCTGAAGACAGAAATAAAATTTAAATGTATATTTAAAAATTCTATTTAAATTCATAAGCACTTTAAATAATACTGTAGAAAGTTAGAATCATGGCTTTATGTACAATATGAAATTCTACTTGATTTAAGCAAACTATATTGTTTTGTTTTATTTAGAGTTTTCACTGCCTTAGGGGTTTGTAAGGCCGCCGTTCAGGGAGTGCCATCCCCATCTTTGGTCCAAATCAGCAGCAGATCACTAATTTGATAACCATAACTCAGCTAACTATGCAGGTGCTCCCAGATCATGCATGAGCACATTGTTGAATTCAGGAATATATTGCTTTCATCATGACCATTAGCCTGAGGAAATTGCTGTAAGTCTATGTTTCCTGATTTGATTACCTCACATTTTACACTGCTGCGCACAAGTGTCTGGAGGACAATTGCATGCATTTGTCATCTCTGTTTTAAAAGTATTAGGTGTCTTGGAAACATTCGAACCCTCTCACTGAAAAGTGCCATGCAAGTGATGGCTCAGGGCAATGATGTGCTGATATAGAATTATTTTGCCGAAATTCATGCTGAAAACCATCACCTGACTTTGAGAAACTCAGATTTTCTCCCCTCTTTTCATTTTCACAGCCCCTGCTTTAGTGTGAGACTTCAATTGAAATGTGCAATTGTACATTACTATTCTAAGCAGTTTGGAAATTCCAAAGAGGGGAAAAAGCAAGTTCACAGGCCCTAGGTCAAACTTTTGGTTAGGATAGAACATGGATTTTTAAGTAAGCAGTTGCTAGCTAGGTCCCTGAAGGGAATGTTACAAATGTGGTCTTTAAAAAGACTAATGGGTGTCACTGAGGAATTTTAAGCAGGAAAGTGCAGGAACATACATGGATTTTTAGGAAGATTCCTTTGAATATCCTGGAAATCAGATTATAAAATTATGTTAATATTAGAATATTAAATATTATAAAATCAGATATTGTATTGTAATACTAATTCAAACAAATTTACTTTCAATTATGCTTTCCTTTGTAATTTTAATCATATCTTCTGTTTAGGATATTTTTCTGAGTCCATGATTTCCTTGCTTTTGATTTTTCTTTCTTCCAATTACTTCAAAGGAATATATCTGTTCATTAGAACAAAGGACAAATCAACAACTACAGCATTTACCAGGCAGGGACCTAGAAGGAGGGGTGGGCATGGGTTTTGAGATGAGGCAATTCAAAGTCAAATCACTGAATTCCCAGACTCTGGAGTCCCCAAGCATCAGCGCAAAATCGTATGGAAAGAGTTTTAGCCATGCCAACTTTTTTGGAGGTGCCTGGAATATATATATATTCATTTCACCAAAGACCAAACAGATCTTGATTTTGCAATATCCAGGGAAAATGAGTCAGTATCACAAGTCACAGGCCTTTTCCCTTTCAATTTAATAACATCAAATAACAACAGCATTCAACAAATCTCTGTTATTAATACATGATATGAATAAAACAAGGCCTTCTCTCCTGAAATGTGTGTTTGTGCAGGAAAAAAACACAAACATATATGTAGACAGGTTAGAAGGTAATACATTTTCCTTTAGAAACTCTTTGCATAGAGAAAAAGGCAGGTAAAAGGATAGATTGTGATAGGGTGGTTTTAGATGCTCTTGCTAGTGAAAGCTCTGATAAGGGGTGATCTGTGCAATAGCAAGCAGAAACGAGGCAATGAGTTAAAGCCCATTTGGGGGAACAGTGAACTAGGAGAAGAAAAGTTAAAATGAAGGGGGAATCAATCAAGAAAGTCTTTGTACAAATTATTTCCACTGGAGTTTTAAGAAATACTATTTTCCCAGTTCTAGAAAAGACCCCAAGTTTAGCCCATCATCTGAGCCTTAATGACAGTGGAAATGGCATGGGAAAGATTTCTTTTCCTTTAATAAGGGAAGTGCACCAATTATTGTTACTATTTTCTGAATAGAGTAGTCATAAAAGAGAGGTTGAAAAGGGAGATTTGAGTGTAGTCTAATGTTTGTATTTTAAAGACATTTTTACTGGGGTGTTTTTTTTAATGTATCATTTGTCCTTGAATATAGACGAGGAAAATGTGCTTCATTTACACGAGTAATTGCCAGTCTTTTCCTTTCTTTTGTTTTATCTGATATTCTGTATGTATTAGCTTACAAGAGTTGCCACAACAAAGTACCACAGACTGAGTACCTTAAACAATAGGAATCTATTTTGTCACAGTTCTGGAAGCTAGAAGTTCAAGATCAAGGTATACGCAGGGCTGGTTTCCGCTGAGAATTTCTCTCTTTGGCTTGTAGATGGTCATCTTTTCCCAGCATCTCACAGGGTCCTCCCTCTGTGAATATCTGTGTCACAATCTCTTCTATGGACACCAGTCATGTTGGATTAGGGCCCAGCCTAGGGATCTGATTTAATCTTAATTACCTCTTTAAAGACCAAACTCCAATACAGTCATATCCTAAGGTACTAGGGGTTGACTTCAACATGTAAATTTTGAATTTTTACATGACTTCAACATGTAAATTTTGTGGGGTTACACAATTCAGCCCAAAACACCATAGTATCTTTCTCATATATTTTCATATCCAAATTTAGATTTTTCTAGCTCTAGAAAATGGTTTCAAATTATAGAAGAATATCAATGTCAATGTTTCTAATATTTGTGAGTGCAATTCTTCCCTGCCCATCAAAATCTCACCTATTAACAGGAGTTGGAAGTATCTTAACAGGAATGTAAAATATCTTTATAATGGTTTTGTGCAATCCATATCATTTAGCCCGTGATGGTTGCCTTTTGTGAGTGTATATGTGCATACATATATTTATGCATATACACATATATGTATCCACACATTTATATATGTTTGTAAACTATAGCAGATAATAAAAGGGCTAGAGAAAAATAATTGAATTTCATGAAAAGATGTTAAGCATTGTGTCCCCAGTATTGGTGTGCTCTCTGAAGTCACTTTCTCCCCCAGTAGTGCAGATGGTGTATATGAAACAGACTTCTGTATCACTGAGATAATTAATTGTCTTCCACAATTCTAAGAAGACAACAGACATGATTTCCTTTTAACTGTCTTCTGTTTATACATTGATTTCCTCCACCTAGAAAAGCTAGTCTCTACTTGAAGCTCTAAAGGAAATCATAAGGGAAATCATTATGGGAGGCAACAGAAATGAGAATATGATTGTTCAAGACAGGGGTCAATGTTAGTCACCTATCTTCCCAACTATTTCTTTTAGTCACAGATCCTTGTGCAAAACTGTCTCCCACTCTTTTTCTTTGCACATCACTTCACCAACTGCTATAATTGAACTTTGCTTACACTGTATTTTGTAAAGGTCAAATTACATACTTTAAAATTGTGCTATCAGCAAAATATATATATATAAAGTTTTTGAATGGTTTTAACCTCCCAAACTCAGTTTTGTCAAAACATTTACAGAATTGTTTTAGAAATCACTATGTAAATACCTTTAAGCTAAAGCAGGAAAAAAATAATTAATGTAGGAAAATTGAAGAAAGCCAGGAAAAAGACAGCTGCTAACAGGGATAAGACATGGAGACAAATCTGTAGGATGAAGAAAAAACATGGGTCATTTTATCTGCAGGCTTGCCCCAGGCACGATCTGACAAGATAGGGAAAAATTTATGGCAATTGGCAAGAGAAAGTCCCCAGTTCTCCTTTCTCTTTCTACTTCATATTTCTTAGACATTAAACCATGGCGATACCTGAACCGTAGAGCGACTGCATTTCAGAAACGAAGAATGCCTTTGAAGTCTCTTTTGATCAAGGGATAAATACAGGGTCAGCAAGTTCATGCTGTACATTTTCAAAGGAAAGAAATCCAAATATTTTATGCTATTAAAAATCTATCACTCATTAACCTTTAACTTTTGATGTGAAACCATATGTAATTTGATTCAGTTGCAACAGAGTGTAAGATTGGAATTTCTGTATTCCTTTATTATTTAAAAAATTGTTCCATGTTGGAGAGAGATGGGAGAGACTGAGGCAAGGGTATGTGTACCAAATGCAGAGTCCTGTGCCTACACCCTCCCCCATTTGACTTCTCTGTGCAGTGACCAGAGGTTATAGGACTAACAACCTATTAATTTACAACACTAGTCCTCAAATTTTCTTCCATACCAAATGGTTTTCCCATGCTCATTATTATTTCAAGAGCTAATGATCCTATAAAAAAATTATCTATGGCTTTAAAAGGACTCTCTAAATGAAATATTCACAAACAACTGTAGAATATTGTAATGTCAGAACAAGCTCAGCAACTGAGGACCTATGAATACATGCCCCTCTGGCTTTTTGTTGTTCTGTCATATACAGTCTGTACTTCATATCTGCAGGTTCCACAACCATGGATTCAGCCAACCGCAGATGGAAAATATTCCATACAAAAATCCAGAATGTTTCAAAAAGCAGAACTTGAATTTGCTATGTGCTGGCAACTATATACCTGGCATTTACATTGTATTTACAACTATTTACACAGCATTTATATTGTATAGGGTATTACAAGTAATCTATGGATGATTTAAAGTATGGAGGTGTGCATAGGTTATATGCAAATACTACACCATTTTCCATAAGGGACTTGAACATCTACTATACGGAGTTGTTCTTTTTAAGCTTCATAGCAGTTATTCCCAAGGCTAGTCTTTCCCCTTGGTGAGATAAGAATCAGGCTGTGTGATTAATTCTTTTGTTTGGGTAGTTGCAGGCCTTAAATCAGAAAAGTGGATGTGATGACCTCAGGAAATGCCTTCAGGTCTTACTGTCCTAGGAAATCAAATATGTTGCAAGCAGCTGATTCTATAGCAAACAATTAGCATTGTAAACATACATATTTTCTATATACATTGTTTTCATGAGGAAATGCTGGATTATCAGCTAATCTAATTTTCTCTTGGCATAATTTTTTTTAAATTTTGTTAGCATGCATGTTTTACATTTACATTCTACAGGGTGCAATTACTAATAATATTGTTTTCAAAATTAAAATAGTCATATACTCTTTTTTATACAACTACTTACTGCCCTCCAATTTCCCCAGAGTACATTAAACAGCTGCACACTTACCTGGTGCTGATCATACTGTTTACACACAGCAGATGCTGACATAGTTGTAAACTGGCACGTAAGAATTAAAATGCATCACCACATGTTAGCAATGTGCTGAGGCTCTGCTGCTAAAATAAAATCTAATATTTTAACACACCATATGCTACATTTGAGTAAAATAAGTGTATACTTAAAGAGAGCAGATCATTTATTTTCTTATTTTTTCCATACGACAGGAATTAAAAAATTATTTTTAAAAATTTTCATTGTATAGTTGGTTTACAATGTTGTGTTAGTTTCTGCTGTACAGCAGAGTGTATTAGTTATACACATATATATATCCACTCTTTTTTAGGTTCTTTTCTCATATAGGTCATTACAGAGTATTGAGTAGAGTTCCCTGTGCTATACAGGGAACTGTATGTAGTTGTCTATTTTATACATAGTAGTGTGTATATGTCAGTCTCAATCTCCCAATTTATCCCCCCCTTTCCCCCTGGTAACCATAAGTTTGTTTTCTACATCTGTGACTCTATTTCTTAAACAATTATTTTTAAAAATTTCCAGAGTTCTCTGTTTATCATGATTATTCATCTCTATAGTAGCATTCTCCTGCCAAGATTAAAAATAATAGGGAATAATTTTGTCTTTTAACATGAAAACAATAGGAAAGTAGACAGTGTGGCAGATGTCTCTCTCTCACTTTTACTGAACAAACTCAAATGTTAAAGGGATTTCTCACCTGTACTCTCCAAAATGTGTGACAACCTGTTAATAACATTTTAATTTCTATAATGTGCCCTCTCAAAATATATGAAAAAAACGTGATCCAAACAAGAAATGCATCGTAAAAAGAATTCTAAAATTAATGACAAAAACCCGTTAAAAAATAAAAATCCTCTGTGTAGAATGAAGGCTGACTTGAACCCTGATAGCTGTAGCAGGTGGGTGCATGCAACCAGGTGCAATAGTGATTAGAGATCCCTAGGAGGAAACCAGTTTAAGCTTTTTACTTGCCATCCCACTTTTGTTACCCTTCCCTGTAAGAAAAGACAGTAAAAATAGCCCAGACTGCTGGGTGGGTTTTTATGAAAACCCGTGCAGACAGACAGGCGCTCTCAGGAGTTCACTGTTCCACGTAGAATTCCTCCAAATACCATGTCTTCAGCATCATCACTTAGACTGTCTCTTCCAACTGTTTTCTGTCCCTAAGATATTAGGATGGAGCTCTGCCCAAAGGAGTTCTCTTCCCTCTTGGGTCTTGATTCCTCTAGTACTGTTTGCACTCACAGTTTTTTTTATGTCTTATAATAGATTTTTCTTTTTCTAATTTTTCTGCTTTTTCCAGTTATTCTTGGCAGAAATGTTATCCTGGATAGAGATATTTCATCATACTAGAAGCAGAGTCCTGCAAGAAAATATTAAGATGCAGGACATATAATAAAAAAATTTAGGATATATCAAGAGAAGTAAAAGTGTCAAAATATAAATGAGTTTCAGAAGAGGAAAAAACAACCCAAAGAAGAAAATAATTGAAGAAATAGTCAAAGTTTTGTTTTGTTTTGTTTTAATTTCTAAAATAGATGAAGATTTCCTGGCTCTTTAGTTCCTATTGATTTCTACTTAGTGAACCTACCAGGACACTCTCGCTCACAAATTATGTAGACCCACAAGGATAGTATATTAGTTTCCTATTGCTGCTGTAACAAATTACCTCAGACTTGGTGGTTTACATAATACAAATATATTCTCTTATGATTCTGGAAGGCAGAGGTCCAAAATAAATTTCATTGGCTAAAGTCAAAGTGTCTGCAAAATTGGTTCTTTCCAAAGGCTCTAGGCAGGAATTAATTCCTGACCTTTTCCATCTTCTGGTGGCTTCACTCCTTTTGGCTGCATCACTCCAATCACGACTCCTGTGGGCACACCACCTTTTCCTTATAAGGATTCTTGGGATTATATTGACCCACCAGATAATCCATGGCAATCATCTCCACATCTCAATTTCCTTAATATAATCCCATGTGGAAAGTACTTTTTGCCATAGAAGGTAACACATTCACTGGTTTCAGGATTTGTATATGAAGATCTCTTTTTTGGGGTAGTGGTAGTCATTCAGCTTACCACAGATAGCAAACACAATAACCTCTATCTTTAATTAAACACTGCAAGGCAGGCTTGTAAAGCCAATCATCAATCACTTCAAAGCAAGCACAGAATCACCTTCAGTGGAGTGGTGGGAGATAAAGGCATCATCTGATACAAAAATTGTCAGCAAATACACACTGCGAGAAGGATAGATTCCATCCTTATTGAAAACATGAGTGAACGTCTGAATATGATAAGGAAAATGTGGAGAAATTTGCTGAGGTTCTACTTTGGTTATAACTGCAACAATTTAGTAGAAACCCAAAAGAACTAAAGTGCACCATGATGGTTCAAGTCCTTGAGGATGAAAAACAGATTTAGCAAATACATGTTCCCCCAAAACAGAGGCTTACTCTGAAGAACAGCTAGTGGGTTCAAATTTATTTGAGCAGTTAAGGAAAAGAAAAGGATCTGATGGGAAAGATGGGTGGAGAAAACTGATGCAGAAAAGAATTAAGAACAAAATGCAACATCTTTCTAAGATGGAAAGATACAGCCATGGACCAGAGAAAAACAAACACTGGCCTTTCAACTTGGACAAAAATAAACCTACTCCAATTATCCAGAAAAAACCTTCCTTTTAAGAATGGATACAAGTGATCATTCACTAAAATAACAAACAGTTAGTATAAGAAATAAAAAGATGAAAATAAAGTAAGTCTAAAGGACAACCAAATTTCCAAAAATATTTGAAAAATTTAACCTAATACTTTAGTTGAAACCTTAAAATAGACAATTTATTTAGCATAAAAGAACAGTAGAGGGAGAGGGATAAATTAGGAGTTTGAGATTAACAGGTACACACTACTATATATAAAATAGATAAACAACAAGACCTACTGTATAGCACAGGGAACAATATTCAATATCTTATAATAACCTATAAGGGAAAAGAATCTGAAAAAGATATAATATATATTATATATATAGGTACAACTGAATCATTATACTGTACACCTGAATCATTGTAAATCAACTATATTTCAATATAAAAAATAAATTAATAAAAAAAAGAACAGTAGGGGCAAAAATTTCAATAGTATGGCTAGAAATAGTAGGATCTGAAATAAGACCTAACAAACTTTGGAAATTTTTGTAAAACATAGAATGGAATCTCATTTTCACGAGAATAACAGGAATGAATAAACACCAGTAAGGAAAAAAAGAAAACAGAAAAGGAAAATAGTATATAGGAAAATGTTGGATGTACTAGATTATAGACTGAAGAAAGTGTTTTTATACTTTTTAAATAACATTTTTATAAAGTTAATACTTTAGATTTTATGGGTCACAGAGGTCTCTGTTACACCTTCTTCTTTGTCTTCACAAACTTTGAAAAAGGTAAAAAATGAAATACTCTCAACTTTCAGGCCACACTCAGGTCTGAATTTGGGCCTCAGGCAAGAGTTTGCTGACCCCTGTACTAAATAGGCAAACAATGCCTCAAACATATGGTGTACATATAGCTGGGCTCCTTATGGACAAAAAGAAAAAAAGAAGGAAAGAAGCAGACACTTTACTGAAAGCTATAATATCAGCTATCCAGCCCTAACTCTGCCATCCCCCCAAAAAATTATATTTGAAAAAAGCATATTGAAAGATTGCCTGGGACTTATATTGACTTACTGACTTATATTGACTTTAAAGATAAGAAGGAAAAACACTTTAATCATCGGTCAGAAACTCCAAGTCATGTATAAGGAAAAAGAATCAGAATGTTTTGAGTCTTCTCAACAGCAACTCTTATACCATACTCAACCCTGTAAGAGAATCGGGAAAGAAAATGTGAGCCAACTTTAACCCAGCTCTATTGAATTCAAGTTTGAGGCCCCAGGAAACTAATTATGGACATGAAGGAACTCAGGGAATATTTTTCACTTGAGACCACCACCATCATCATCATTATCATAAACCTCATTGTCACTATCTTCATCATCATCCGGGCTGTATTTCCTTGCATAACTATGAGGGGTGTTTTTTTTTTTTTTTTCACAAGATCAAATGAGATAACTCCTGAGACACAAAATTTTTAAAGTTGGAAATGCTTTAAATGTGTAAAAAAGTGGCACTATTTCACTTTTTATGGCTGAGTAATACTTTGATGCTGGTTGTGAAGTGCTAATATTTGCATTGTTGAAACCTTTCTATTGTCATTTAGGCTTGAATATGGATTAGTGGGAACAATAAAATTGCAAGGTAGGCCAGTCCTCATAATCATATACAAGTTTGTTTGTACCATCACAAATAACGTGGTAATTTAGTAGCACTGGAATGAAATACATTTTCATTATGTCTGTTCCTGCACAATTCTAGCCCTGTCTCTGAGGAGCAGCTCTGCAACGTGGGCATATTCATTTTAGCTCATTCATTCCTGTTCTCCCTTTCTTGTAACACTAGGGAGGATGAGTAAATGAGGGGTGCTCACGAGAGAGCTGAAATAAATCATACAGTTCAGAATTTGTAGTTGCCTTTGGCCTCATCCAGCTTTCGTTGCTGACCCCTTGGACCTTTGCTACTTGCTGACATTCCTCCTGGTTTCACCATTAGTACACTCATTAGTGCTGTTCTCCAGTCATGTTCCGTGGAAGTATTTACAGTCATTACATTCCTGGTTAACGTGCTCTGGAGGTACGTGCCAGCTAACCAAATTACTCATAACTGTAGTGATAGAGCAGCATAACGTGAGTGGGTTTTGAGAATCTAGATCTGAGTTGTCCAATAAATTAGCCATTAGCTGCAAGTGGCCATTTAAAATTTGATTAAAACTAAATAACATTAAAATTCAGTTCCTCCGACACACTAGTCACATTTCAAGTATTCAAAAGCCACTAGGGATGAGTGGCTACTCTTTGGGGTTTTGGACAGCACAGCTCTGGAACATTTCCATCACTGTAGAAATGCCTGCTGGACAATGTTACCCTAGATTCACAATACAAATTCTCTTTAGAAAAAAAATTATCTTTGGAAATAAGGTCGTACGATCATATATATTCAGAAAACGCTGTGCATTTCACGATCTTATTGGAGACTTGTAAGGTACATTTTAAAATATGTTATCATTTTAAACATAGTGTTTCCCAGATTAAACGAATTAGAGAATCATTTTTTCTTCCTGTCTGGATTTAGGAAAAAAACTGGTATTCATTCCATGGAGTGCACTTTGCGGAAATATGACAGAGGATTTAAGAAATTATTTATTTCACCAAACAGTAGGAACTAACTTGAATCTCATGTATGGTGCATTTATTGCATTAAAGAGTTTTAGCTTATAAACATAAATTTAATAACTTTTTAAAACCACATTTACCAACAGATGCTCTATAGCACATAAGCAGACTAATGGAAACTCTGTGCTTAGTTAAAAGCTAATTCAAAAATGCAAGGCCTCTTTTTGTTTGTTTTTCATGAGGGAATTATGCAAAACTTCACATATTTTAATTTGCATGTAACAGCAAAAGCTTGTTGCCTATTAGAGTTACTAAAGTTAGTTGGCATGAATTAATATTAACTCATAGTTAGAAGTTCTGATTTAGTACTCTAAAAAGTGGTCCATACATAACAAAGGAATTATTTTAAAAGTCACTTAACTGCTAATGTGTACATACATAGCAAATAATGTTGAATTATCATAATTTGAGTGAACAGAAATTTGTTCTTAATACAATATCATTATTGCATAGAGTTGTTTTGTTCCCCTTAAATATTAATATTTAATTAACTCATTGGTAGGGTTGCTCTTAGTGACTACAGTGGCTGTTTATTTGGTTGTGAAAAATTGCAGATTATTTTGACATTCTGATTAGAATTTTATCTGCCTCAGTTCTTCAATATGATCAAATTCTTGGGTCATCGTAACTTGGCTGCCATTAAAAAAGACTTTTCAAACACCCATCTAAATTTATGTTGCTAGCAAATGATGGAATCAGGATGCAGACACAGTTATTCTGAAATATAATCTATTCTTTGCTTTACATCTGTCTCAATAATAGATTTAAACTTTAAAATAATGTTGTGATATGTGAGTTTTCTATAGAAAAACCAAAAGATACAGCATTTGAAAAACAAGGGCAAATGCAGGACCAAAGGGAGGAAAGAGGAGTTTTTATCCTGATATAGAGATAAAAGCATCCACCCCTCCTTGATGAGGTTAACATTTCAGGAAACACAGTAAGACTGTATATGCTTTCTGAATCAGTAAAAGGCAGTCCTTTTGTGGATAAACAAAGCCTTTCAGAAATCAGAAGATAGTAGATCATAGCTAAAGTTTGCCCTTTCTGGCTGATAATGAGTCATTGTGAATAGCTAACAGCCTGAAAATATAACAAGAAATAAATATACAGATATTTTAAACTTTTTCACAGGATGAAAGTTATCTGTGGTAAGAACTTTGCCTTCACCATAGATCTTCACGTATGGAAGTGAAGATGGTGTAAACTTAAGCTAAATTGCGTGTATGCAGTGGAATGTGACCAAGTATAAGACTATGTAAAAAAGACACATGACACACACGTATGAAAGAAAAATCCTGAGTGATAAAATATATTACACAAGGCATTTCTCAACTTACAGCATGAGAGCAATATATTATTGCCTGGGAAACTCTCAAGCAACTCATGAAAAGAGGTATTGTTATCTCCTTTCATTTATCTTATTTATTACTTATTTTTGTTGCATTTAAAAATATTACATTTCTCTAAATCAAAGGGAGGTATATGCATTGCAAAAATTAGGAAAAATAGAAATGAGTAAAGAAAAAAGTAGTATTTGTCCATGAGTTGTTTTTAAACTTGCCAAAATCCAGAGAATTTTTTTTGGAGGGGGGGAGTTTTTTTTTAATCTTGGCTTATCAAATTGATAAAGTTGGAGAGAATATTTCAAATTTTCATTAATTCTCTAATATCACTAATCACACATTCGTTCATTCATTTTTGCATGTGTCTGTATATGTATCTATGTTTGAAAGTATTATGTATGTATGTATTTGTATGTTTATTTGCTTGTTATTTCTTATTGAACATTTTTGGCTCTGTCTAGGTATTTAAAGCAATAAGTTACATTATTTTAGTTGAACATTGAAGTAAATCCTGTCAGACAATTGTCTTTATTTACTTGATAAAAGTAAATAATTAAACAGGTATCAGAGGATAGGAGAGATAAATTAAGAGTTTGGGATTAACATATACACACTACTATATATAAAAAGACAAACAACAAGGACCTACTGTATAGCACAGGGGACTATATTCAATATCTTGTAATAACCTATAATGGAAAATAATCAGAAAAAGTATATATATATCTAAAACACTTTGCTGTACACCTGAAACTAACACATTGTAAATTAACTGTATTTCAATTCAAAAATAATAAAAATAATTAAACAAGTAATATCAGCCACCCACCTTACCTTATTATTTTTCTTGAATCCTGCTCTACTCTATCTCAAGATTAAGTCCTACCTCACACTATTAAAGATATTTAATTTATTATATATTGACTACTTTCATGTTGTTTTGATACTTTGCATCTTTTTTTCAACCACATACTTTTTGTCTCTTTGATTTATCTGTGAATTTTCAAATTAGTAGACATATATTCCACCAACTTTGAATGCCTGAAACACAGTAAATGCTTGGTAGTATTTTTTTTTACAGTAAATGTTTATTAGCATCTATAAAATGTAAGGTACAGTAAGGAATGCAAAGAGTGTTTAATGCACTCCTGAGTTAAAGAGAATTGATGGATGTGTTTCAAAAAATGATTCAAATTTCTTGGACACAATGTTGCCATAGTCAACAGCATTTAAAAGTCTCATTTGGACAACTCAGGCAGTAGTAGGACCACAGGCTGTGTTTATAGTGAATATTTTAGTGAGACTCCCAGAGCATCATTTTGGAGAAATTTTTTGAAGCTTAAATTCTACTTTTTGGCTGTTTTACATGTTTGTTATTAACTGATTTTTTACTTTTACTTGGATAAATTTTGGCTTTTTATTCCATGACCAAAGCAGTTCTTTGAGCAATTGTAACAAATTAATGAGTTTTGCTTTCTTTACTCTCAGTTACGTTATAGATCTGAATAAGGTGGTTGCACGAGGTAGCTTTAGAGATGACTCCCCATGATTCCTTCTTCCCGGTTTATGTCATTGTACTGTCTCTCAACAGGTCCACCTGTCAAAGAGCAGAGTCCGTCCCGCTTCCATCCAATAGCCAGCAAGGCAAAGGGGCCCTCAAGCCAAGAAACCAGAGGAACTGAATCCTATCAACAACCACACGAGTAAGTTTGGAAGCAGATCCATCCATAATTGAGCTAAGATGACTCCAGTCCCAGGTGATAACCTTGATTGCAACTTTGTCAACACCCTTAGCCAGAAAGCCCAAGTAAGCTGCCCTTGGATTCTTAACCCACAAAAACTGTAAGATAATAAATGTTTATTATTTTAAGTGGCTAAATTTTAGGATAATTGTCACACTGCCATAGATAACTATGCAATGGTAGACATGGAGAAGGGAAAGGAATATCCTCATACACAAGGATATAATGAAAATAATGATAATAATAATAATATCTACACTAAACAGTAATGGATGTGCTTGCTTATTCCAGTAGACACAAAGAGAACATATTTAAAATTTTTTTTACTGCAATGCCATTATTACTACTTATAGAAAATTTGGGAGAAGCATGTTGAAAACTAAAAGAAATCTTATAGATTCTCTAACCCAAGGTTCAAAAGGGAATGGTGCCTTGGTAAAGCCATGGGACACAGATTGTCCCTAATAACCTTTGGTCCTCAGTTCCTCTGGCTTCTAACAAGTTTTAATCCTATTTTTAAAACGTGTATAATCTCTTTTGCCCAAATTCATTTGCTTTTAGCAGTCATTGGTTGGAAAATGTCGTGGTGTGAAAAGATATGGTGGTGACTACCAAAGGTAAAATTCAAATTCCTGTTGATAGCTTTTTTTTTTAAATCTAGAATTCCTGTACATGTCCCACATGCATCTTTAATGATCATCAAGCATCCTAAAATTATGGACACCACTAAATGTGCAACACACTCCCTGGACTGTGGCCCTAGATCATTGAAAACTAAAATAATTAGACATGTGAAAAATAATGTCCTAGAAGCACAATTGTCTTTCTCACTTATTACCATATCTAACTGCCGTTAGATTCTGAAAGGGTTTGCTTATCAACATTTAAACTTCTTTTCAATGATTAATTGAAGGACAGGTATACTGGGCACCATCATTTTATTCCCAGCCACAAGTTCTAACACAGGAACTCTTTATAAGTCCCATAAATCTAGCTACGGTCAGGGTTTATCATTTCAGATTGCATGAACATTTCTTAATTCACGTATTTTCTGTAATTTACAACTTAAGTCAAATATAAAAATGTAAGCAATTCAAATATGCAGATCAAGAACTATCATGTATTTAATGAAGTGGTACCAAATTTAGCCTGTTGACAATGTTTGACTTCCAAGGTACTATAGTAAACAATAGTGCTGTTGTTTCCAAATTAGGTTTTTAAAAATAATCTCTAAAAGTTAAAACTCAGTGATTTTTTATTTCTTTTACTATTCTTGTTTGCTATTTATATAGCAAACTTGAGAGTGTTTTGCTCTTCATTATTTCAAGAATAAACCTGTTCAATCTTTATAAATACTTCCTCCTGGAAGTGAAAAACATAAGCTCAAGATAAAAATAATGCCTAGAAAACATTTCATTTAAATGTGACACCTGATGGCAAGGCCCAAAATAGTTTAATGCGATATTTCTTGATATATCCATTGTATTGAATACAATTACTGTAAATAGACATTGAAAAATTTGGTAAAATAAAACTTTGCAGTTGAAGATATACATTTTATGTTACTCTACCAAACACTATGATCTATCATTATAATAACTGTATTTTGAACTGTGAATCAAGTCATCATGAATATATTGAATTCAAAACTACTACTAGGGTCAAGAGCAAATTTTGTAATAAAAAAACAACATTTATAAACAACTTTCTACTGTGTGACATTTAGTATGTTTCTGGAAGGCGATTGAAATATGGAATATGTGCCTAATTCAAGTCAAGATTTTTCAAAAGAGGAAACATAAGGCAATTTAAAGTAAAGAGTGTAGAAGAGTTGAATAGGAGGAGTCGTGAGAAAGATTAAAATCTTATTCCATGGCCTCCCTAGGACATAAGGTGGGAGAATTAACACAGAAAAGAAGTAACTGAGAATGAATAGGGACATAAGGGGAAGGTAATGGACTCATGGGGGTAAGTAATTGTGGGAACTAGAGCTAGAATGACTGTTGTCAGAAACACAATGTGTAATTAATTTAGAGGTAGAGCTGTTATGGATTATGATAAAATGCAGGTTATAGTTATGAAATGGGGTTAATGGAGTGGAGGTGAAAATCACTGGGTTAGAGGACTCAGGGGGCCAGGGTGTGATCCCTATTGGAAAAAGTCCACAGATTTACTGAAGTTGCTCACGTCACAGCTGTAATACAGGTGATGAGCATGAACTGGTACCAGAAGAACGTGGAGATGTACATACCTGGGAGGTATCAACTCCAAGGGGGCTGTTTTGCTAAAAATGAAAATGTCATGTGTGGGAAGGAAATCATTTTGAGGAAGAAAAATGGTGATACAGGACCATCAGCAACTATTCTCATAGAAAATAGCACAATAAGCAATCTTTACTTCAAAAACTGCAAGGGACATGTTTACTTAGTAAGGAGAGGTATGTCCAAGGTAATTTGAGAGGCAAGAAGCAAAAAATATTCTAGAATGAGGTGAAATGTAAAGGACAATGAGTTTACATAAAACAGAGATGAGGATATGGGGAAAGGATCCGCAGGAGAATAGAGGCTGCTTTGTTGAGTCAGGAGTGTAACCACAGCCGTAAAGGGGGGAGGCACACAAGAAGACTGACACCCTGTGGAATTCGTCCTTGGCTGAATGTAACAGATGAGTGGATAGAACAGTGTGGTGGAAATAACTGGATGCAATCTCTAAGTGGAACCCAGGTATGAAAATACATCCAAGCTGAAACAATTAAAGACAGTGACTGGTTTCAGAATTTAGATAGTAGTCTTCATTTGCAATACAGTTATTATTGTGTAGTCGTGTAGTCATGCATTTTGTAGTTATTAGTTTAAAATCAAAATAGAATGCTGGGGCTTCCCTGGTGGTGCAGTGGTTGAGAGTCCGCCTGCCGATGCAGGGGACATGGGTTCGTGCCCCGGTCCGGGAAGATCCCACATGCCGCGGAGTGGCTAGGCCCGTAAGCCATGGCCGCTGAGCCTGCGCATTCGGAGCCTGTGCTCCGCAACGGGAGGGGCCACAACAGTGAGAGGCCCGTGTACCGCAAAAAAAAAAACAAAAAAACTGAATGCTGGTGTTCAGGGTGTTAGAAAGTATCAGTAGGCCATTGTTCCTCCTTAAAATATGAGAAAAAGCCTAATGAGTCATACAATCGTAGTATTTTTAAAAATCCATCGGAGAGCCGAGGATGCAAAGAAATGTAAATAAACTTCCAGAAATAGCCTCCGTTAAGGGGGAAAATACCCTAAGTTTCTTTTAATACTGGCAAAGTGGCAGGTTCAAAAGAAATCTGCTCTTCTGAGAGATGTGGGCAAATGAGACACATTGTTAACGAAGCTTTCACTGTCCCTGGCCTGGCTTGTTGGCTGCAGCTGTGAGGAGGCCAAGTGACCGCTCCAGGCAGCGCTCACACAGTTACCCATAGATTTTCACCACCTGCAGGAGGTGGAGGAAGGGAAGACCTGCGAGAGATGCCCCAGGTGCAAGGGATCTTTCTGAATGCGGGACATCAGCATGGCTGGTTAAAGGCAAGGGCGGAGAAGCCAACGAGAGACGTGCCCATAAGCTTCCGGGGCCTTCCCAGCGTGCAGCATAGCAGTCTCGGAAGGGCAGAGGGAACAGTGGGGGAGCTGAAACATCCCTCCCAGTAATAAAGGTAAGACCTTCACTGGATATACCACAACCACCCTCTGTAGCTTACCTTCCAGAGAGTGGAGTGGGAAACCAAGCTTTTATCTTTAGTCTAAAAGTTATTTTATTTTCAGACTTATATCCCTACGCTTATATCCTTGATTCCTACATGTACTGAATTTATTGCAGGGAAGTAAAAGAATATTGCTTGTGTGAACATGATTTTTTTTTTGGTAGAAGGTTTATAAATTGTGACTTCCATGGTATAATAATGACTTTGTTGTAAACTTTTCATGTATACTACTTACTAAAAGAATGCATCTCTGTTTTTTTTGTTTGTTTTTGTTTTTTTTGCGGTACGCGGGCCTCTCACTGTTGTGGCTTCTCCCGTTGCGGAGCACAGGCTCCGGACGCGCAGGCTCAGCGGCCATGGCTCACGGGCCCAGCCGTTCCGCGGCATGTGGGATCTTCTCGGACCGGGGCACGAATCCGTGTCCCCTGCATTGGCAGGCGGACTCTCAACTACTGCGCCACCAGAGAAGCCCGCATCTCTGGTTTTATTGTATGCAATTTAACACGCAGTCTAAGGTTGTTAATTGCGCAATTCAGGTCTTCTATATTTTTGTTTTGGTCTGGCTCATTGATCTATCAGCTTTTGAAAATGACTTTTGAAAATTTCTCAGTGCAATTGTTGCTGAATTGGTTTGCTTTTTGGTTCTGTCCACTGAAATAAAAGCCGCACAAGCACAGAGAATTTTACCTTTTATTGACCAGTGTGTTTGAAGCATCTAGAAGCGAGACTGAAACAAAGTAAGCCTTCAAGAAATGTTGGTGGATTTAATTAAAGTGGTTTTCCATTATGTATTTTGATTTATGCATTTCAAAGTATGTATATTTTCATGATCATTACAGACTTTGATGAGTTGTTCTTTTAAGCAACACAAAAACTTCTCAATATATATTATTAATTCATTGCTTAGAATAACATTTTGTCTGATTTTGAAATTGTGATTTCTTCTGGCTGTTTGTTTGAAGTGATGGTATATCAAGGGGGTTGAACATGAGAATAGTCTGTTTTGAGTACAGGCAGTAGTGGAGTGCATTGTTTGTAGAGATTTGACAATAATACACTGGTTAAAATTCAGTCTTCTTTCAAATATCATGAGAAGCAGACACTTATA
Source organism: Stenella coeruleoalba (assembly GCF_951394435.1). Taxonomy (NCBI): domain Eukaryota; kingdom Metazoa; phylum Chordata; class Mammalia; order Artiodactyla; family Delphinidae; genus Stenella; species Stenella coeruleoalba. The sequence continues at coordinate 130,920,658 of NC_137169.1, forward strand.
AACGATGTCAATGATGAAGTACTCCTGGTCACCAGAGCAGGTGGCTCCCATTGCCCGGACTCTTAAAGCTTGATCTTCCTATACCTGCTTATTTTCAAAGTTTCTTTATTTATTCTGTTTTCCTTCAAGGGCAAAGGATGGATTTTTTTATGAATTAAGTACGTTGTTTATTTATAAAATCTTCATAATAATACAGCTGGATGAATTGTCAAAAGTTTAATAAACCTATGTAACTAAAACAGAAAATAAGATACAGACTATTAACAGCAACCCAGAAACTGTAATGTCCCATCACAGCCAATAATCTCCACCCAGGAGAAAGCACTGACGTGATTTCCATCACCATGAACTAATTTTATCATGATTGATATTGATGAGGGGAATTTTACTGCTTATACTTTTGTGTTGGCTTCTTTAAAATAATATTATGTTTGTGAAACTCATCCTTGATGCAAATAGCTGTAATTCATTAATTTTTATTGGTGTGTATGATGATAATACATTTATCTATCATACTGTAGAAAGATGTTGTTTCCAGTTTACATTTTTATTAATAGTACTGCTATGAACATTCTCATACATGTCTTTTGGTATAAATATGTGTACAATTCTTTTGGGCATATAATTGCTAAGTTCAGATTTAGTAGATACTTCCAAATACCTTTCCAAACTGATTATCTCAATTTACACTCCTACCAGCTATCTCTGACAAAGTTGTTTGTCTTACATCATTGTTGTTATCATTCTCAATCTTTTAATATTTGCTGTATTACTGGCCATTTATTAGAGTTGTATTGTAGTTTTAATTCCTATTTCTCTGGTGGTTAATAATGAGTAAGACCCTTGGGTCTGAGATAAATATTAGTTACACCTGGAGATGGTCATGTCCCTTCAGCTATTCTCGAGCGTGAGTACCAGGTGAATTTTGTTAGGGCTTAAGTTGGGTTGGGCTTTATTTTTACAGTTACCCTCAAGACCAATAGCTTCAAATTCCTCTGAACTTACCTAATGCTAAGGGTAAGGGCTGGTGTACTAGAGAGTTTTACTCAAGTTTCCTCAACCACAATAATCCATGCGTTTTCTTGTGCTCTTGAGCCTTGGTAGGGTCTCTCTTTAGGACTGATTGGTCCTCTTCCCAGGGTCAGATGACAATTCATGTCACTCTGTGCTTACTAGCCTGCTGATGGGGCTGAGGGATGCCTAAGGCCATCTTCAGTCTTAGACCCGTGATGCTGGGGTCATAGGAAGAGGGCTTTCTCAGACAGTCTACTCTCCTCAGTGTTAGGAAACCTGTCTGCAGTAGGTCTTCAGGTGTTCCTTGGGAGCAAAATGATTTGCTGCCATTTCAACAGTGTTTTAAAACTTTTGTTCATTCACCATGGCCATAGAAAGTGAGTTCATGAGTTAAAAATCATAGCTACTTCTGTCTGTTCAGCAGAAGCTTTGTGCGACTTTATTCTCCTGAAACTGGGCTGAGGAAAGACTTTATATTAGCGTTTGTAATAACACCACGAAACATTATTCATTTAGTAGTTTGCTTAGCTTAGAAATATCTATGAGTATAAGCCTCTTCAGTTTTGAGAGAAAAAATAAATTATGAAAATGAAATTGTGAAAACATTTGCTTTCAATCATTGCCTCCTTAGCAAAAATAGTAAAAGTAAGCATCCTCTCACTGTGACATGATAGCCTAGCTTCATTTTCTCCTACTTTTCCTTACAAGCTCAATAAAAATTTCTTATACACTTGGCTTGACAAAACATTTTGTACCATCATTGCTGTAACTGTTAAATATAGCAGAAATAAACCACCTCATTAGATTTCACTATGGATAACAGTCTCTTTAAAACCTGTCTTCCTCAGATTATAATGATATAGTCCTTTATGTTCAATATCCTGAAAAGAGTTATGAAGGAAAATATTTCTTAGGATTTCATAAGATGTGTGTTTACCTGTCAACATCTATTAGCATTTTATTCTGCCTTGTATACATTTTTGCTGTTTGTTTGCTTTATGGGTTTTTTTTTTTGGCCTTTCTTTATGTGTCTGTGATTCTTTCCAAAGGCCTATAGCTGTGGTTCATCAATTTTTATTGCTCTGTATATTCTGTTGTGATTATACCACAATTTATTCATTTATTCTAATGTTGATGAACATTTGGGTTGTTTTCAATTTCTGGCAGCTGTAAATGATGATGCTATGAATATTCCTATGCATGTTTTCTGGATTAGATGTGCACTCCTTTATCTAGGGTCTACAGCTAGAAGTAGAATTGCTAAGTTGTAGAATATGCATGTGGTAAACTTTAGAGAAATTGTCAATGTGTTCTTCAGAACTTTTGTCTGATTTGTGGCCAGCAGTGTATGAAAGTTCTCATAGATCCCCATCCTTACCAACACTGATATTGTCAGACTTTCATGTTAGCCAACCAATCCATGATGCAGCAGCATCACACTGTGGCTTTGATTTGCTTTTGCCTTGTTATTAAAGAACTGAGTGCATATTCATGCATTTATTAGCCATTTGGAATTCATCTTTTGAAAAGTTTCTGTTTACTCACTTGCCTTTTTTATCTTATGTTATATGTAAGGTTCTTTATATGTTTTGTGTAGCCATCATTCTTCAGCTTATTTTTTTCATAGCTTATAAGAGTTTCTAATTTTAATGTATATACAATATGCCAGTGTCTACCTTGGGTTATTTCTTCCATATTTTGTCTTAGAAATCACCCTCTTCCTCAAGGTCATGAAGATAATCTCTTATATTATCTTTTAAAGGTTTTACATGGTTGACTTTCACATTTAGGACTTCGGTCTACCCTGGCATTGATTCCCTTATAATCGTGTGATGTAGAGGTCCAATTTCATTTCTTTTTCTTGATTGCCAGATTTCCTAGCACTAATTATTAAAAATTCTGTCCTTCCCCCACTGTCTACTAGGCTGCAATGTCCATATCAAGCTTCAGTGTATGTGTGGGTCTAATTCTCGGGTTTGCCCCTCTGTTTCATTTGCCACGTTGTCAATACCTGCAATAACTTACTTTTTTTGTAAGTTCTTTTGTAAGTTCTTCAGTAGAGTTTTGACTATGGTTGGGCCATTGCATTTCCATATAAATTTTGGAATCAGGAAATAAAAACTATTCATCACTTCTATTTTAAACTAGAATGTATATCCAGCCATCCTATTAATATCTTGCCTGTTCTAATAATGATTAATTATTAATATAGTTGTTTTGGATGCCTTTGTGTATGCAAACAAACATATAACCTGTGATTTATTAACATTTTTTGTTTATTTTCTAATTCTGGCTTTTTTTTCTCAATGAGATTTTGGGTTTATCTACTACAACACCTGGTTTCCTTAGCTAAAGGAAAACAAGCTAATAGACGCTTACTGAATCTATTTAGATTTTGGAGCTCATAAGGAATATTTGGCTGAACATTTGGCTCTAACCCATGAACTAAGTAATACAGAATAAGAGATAGTTTAGCTGCAGTCCTGGCATTGTTCACGTGGTTGTAGATACCGCTGCTCATCCAGCAGATCCAGAGGATGACTGCTGTTTCTTTGTTGGATCAGGATTCTAGGAGGAGTCTGCAGAAATCTCCAGTCAGAGAAGCACATCACAGAACTCTAGTTTATGGAACACAGCTAATTCTCAGGCTTCTCCCTCTGTTGCCTTTGCCATGTTGTAAACACCTGCAATAACACCATACATTGTCTGTTCTTCTTCAGTACATCCTTCTTGCGTGAAATACCCTCAGACTCCTATACTTGTGTATAAGGACCCCTTTCACATGTAGAAACGCATGAATGAGGAAAGCCTGACTATGTCCGAAAGCCACTACTATTTTGTACACATCTGTGGATGCTTAGAGAGATCATAATGGGCAGTCAACTCAGGAAATCACATATAAGCCTGAGTTAGTTTGTCTTGGCTCATTGGCTGGATGTTGCTAGAAATTTGTTTCGGCTCATTGACTGGATGCTGCTAGAAATGAAATGCATTCCATTTCACCCTCACACTTAGCATAGACCTGAAGGCTGGTGGAGAAGATTAGTCCCTCAAGTGGACAAACATTGTACAGTGTATCTTGAAGGATACTTTTTCTAAAGAAGGAAGTGCCAGAGGTACAGATCTTCAGTGATTTATGGGCAATGACTAACCACATGGGAAGAAGGTTCATTGGTCAGCTCCTTCATAAACTGTGATAATAGTAAAAGCACAAACACTAATAATGGCTTAAAGTACTGAGTAAAAAATTTGTCAAATACAGTGATTCTGACTAAAGGAAAAGGCAACATGAAATATATGGTGAGATTATAAATATCAACCATAGCCTTGTGAACTGCAACGGAGGCTTTAGTAACTAAGTATATTCTCTCTTTCCCTTCAAATACATCTATATTTAGATCTGTAGTTACATTCCCTATGACTTTTCCCTGTGTAGATCTGTAGTTACATTTCCCTAATGACTATGAATATTTTCTTCTTTCCCTTATTGTGGATGTAAGGTTTGCTCTTCTTTTGCCTTATTACTTTATATAGTACATTTTTGATAACTGGCTTCTGAATTGGTTTTCTATTTACAGAAAAGCAAAGCAGAATCTTGACTAAATAAGCAGAGGGTGCATGTCACTTTGAAATGGGTACCCTGACTGATGGTGTGCTGTTTATCCTCTTTGGCTCTGTCTTCTGGTACAGACGGACATTTATTATGCATAGAAAGCTATGAATGGAATTTGAATAGCCAGAGTGATGGAGTTTGGTGGATGTGTTGATCGACACTCATAACCTTTCTTGTGCCTTGTATCTCCAAAGTTGTAAAGCTAAATATTGCATTTTTCAGACACCCTTAAAGCTAGAGTTCTGAATGTAAATTAGGTATCACATTTATAAGTTGGAAGTGAGGCAGATCCATACTTGTGGAGTATTATCGACAGAAATGAATGTTATGAGAAGCTGGGTGCTATGTCTTAAAGTCTAATTACCAGTCTTATGTTCCAAGAGAGCAGTGACTGTGGCAGCACTCTTAAAAGAGGTAGAAACTGTTTCCTAAACTCTGGGAGACACTGTCCTGGCTTCTTGATCCTGGCTGCAGTGGTGTGAAATTAAGGCCAAAGCTTAGTGATAGCCACATGTATTTAACTTCTCCATTTCATGTAAGAATTGTGTAAGCATCTAATTGGTCTTTCTGTCCTGCATAGAACCTTAACTATGTTGATTTTATTACTATTGTTCTTTTGTCATATAAAACATACACACATTAAGAACTTATTTATAAATTATATGTGGAATTTTTTATTTGTCCTACATCTAATTTTTGAGCACGCTGATATTACTATAACGTTTTCTACAGTAGTCGGGTAAGACTAATTTATGCTGTAATTAAAAAACAACCATGACATCTACCTCTGGCCAAAATGCAGTAACAGGGTACGATTTACTGTCCTGTCTCAACAACTAAAACCAGCAGGCAACATATATGAAACAATGGCTCTCAAGACATTGGACATCAAACAATGCAGGACGGTAAATAGGAGAAATGCGAAACTAACAAAGTAAATCCTATCATTTCCCCAGTTTACTGCCTGGAGACATTTCTAGGCTGTGGCTCAAGTCTCAGGCAGCAGGAACCCAGGCAGAGCCAGAAAGCCTCCCGTACTTGAAGAGATACAGATTGGAATCCAGACAGGCTATGGTGACCAGAATTTGCAGGAGAGAATGTCAGATAGAAGATTGCTTCACAGAAAAAGAGCCCCAGACATCTTCAGGGAGTCCTCCCAAGAATTCACCTGAGTACTGATCAGTGCATGCATGGGAGGAAACTACCCAAGGATGTGGAAAGAACCACCGAGCCGATAGTAGAAATCAACACCTAGGGCTCACAAAGTGCCGGAAATACTGCCTGCTGTCACTAGCCATATTGGAAAATCTCATAATTCATGGGGCATCAGGTAGAGTATCTGGAAGGTCTAACCTCAGTAGTGGAGAGGAATGAACACTAGACTAAATGCTCTTCTGTGCTTGCCTAACACACTGTTAAAGTGAGATGGGAAAGGAGCAAACCATTTTCAAGATTTAATGACATCCCAGACAAAGCTCAAGAATATTTGTAGGCATAAAAAATTAGCCATCACCCAAGAAGGTAAAATGCACAGTGCCTGGTGTCTAATCATATTCACTGGGCATGCAAAGGTGCAGGAAAACACGATTTACAATGAAGAGAAAAAATCCTTAATCATTAGGGAATAGCAAATTAAAACCACAGTTAGCTTCATTAGACTATTAAAATGTCAAATAGTAAAATGACTCACCATACCAAAAGTTGGCAAGGATGTGGTGTAATAGAAATCTTAATGCACTCTGGGTCAGAGTGGAAAGTGTAGCAAACATTGAAAATCACTTTGTCAGTTTCTTAGATTTAAGCAAACACCTACTATATAAATCACCCATGAATTTCAAAATAGGTTGAATTCATAATTTTTCTGAGTGAAAAAGCCAGATAAAAGGGAGAATGTATTGTATTATTTCATTTATTTAAACATTCTAGAAAATGCAAACTTTCTACAGTAGATCAGTTCTTTCTCAGGATGGAAGGGCATCATGGAGGAGTTGTGTATAGAATGCCCCTTGATTAGCGTGGTGCAAAGTCTGAAATTAATTCAATATTATGTGCTTCCATGGCATCAAGAGCTTGGAGGGCCTCACATGGCCTAAATACAAGTTCCCTCCCCAAGTCTACTCCCGAGAATGAGATCCTCTAGCCGAATAACCCTCCAGGTACAGTGGCTGACTATTTCCGCATAGCAAGCTTCAGTTCCCTACCAGGCCACAAAGTCATTCAAACCAGGCATGCACATCCTCCTGTAGGAACCAGGAATCAGTTCACCCTCTTGTTACTGCAAAAACCTACCCCCACAGCCCCTGCTCACTCACTCTGTTTCGAAATGCAAACTCCATGTGACCCTGCATGCATGGTGTCCTCCAGTCCTGGCTGTGATTGTGTGTGACTAATAAAATGCTGATAATCTAAACTGCCCAGTGTCCTATGTCTTATTAGGTCATTCGATGACCCTAGATTGGAAATGCCTTCTTCATCAAAAGGTTGAAGAAACGATGATCAAAACACGAGTCCCTGATCGTATTCCCTTGTCCATTTTTATCTGTGATCACCAGCTGCCTGATCTCCACACAGCTGGTGGGAGGTGTGATAGATTTTCATGATCTTGTGGCCACTTCTGAAGTAGGCGTCAGTGAATATGTCCTTGTTGGTGCCATGAGCATCATTCTCAGTGAACTTCCTACCATGAGCAATACAAGCTCCCAAAGTAGATTTACTGCTCAGATAGTCACAATATCTTTTGGTCTAGAATTGTGGGTATTTTGGTAATATAACTCATTATATAATTTTACAGTACTACTTCTGAAATATTATTTCTTAATTGTTTGCTTCCTGTCATCACCATAGACTGATAGCCATATGGCTATAGGAATAATAGCCATATATTCCTTTTAGCACACAAATCCTCATGCTTGTTGTACTATATTCTTATTCCTCATGCCTCTTTCTGTCAATTTGCATGTATGTATATGTCAGGCTTCAGTAAGAGGGCTACATCTATTCTCTTCCTTGAGTTATCTGGCCTAATTGAAATATATATTGCTTACCCACTTTAAAGTGTTCTGATAGTCTGAGAAATCTTAATCAGAGGTTTTATCAATGAGGATAATAGATAGAACCTTAATATATTTACCAAAAGCCTGATTTTTATTTATTTTTTTTAACATCTTTATTGGAGTATAATTGCTTTACAATGGTGTGTTAGTTTCTGCTTTATAACAAAGTGCATCAGTTATACATATACATATGTTCCCATATCTCTTCCCTCTTGCGTCTCCCTCCCTCCAACCCTCCCTATCCCACCCCTCCAGGCGGTCACAAAGCACCAAGCTGATCTCCCTGTGCTATGCGGCTGCTTCCCACTAGCTATCTACCTTACGTTTGGTAGGGTATATATGTCCATGCCTCTCTCTCACTTTGTCACAGCTTACCCTTCCCCCTCCCCATATCCTCAAGTCCATTCTCTAGTAGGTCTGTGTCTCTATTCCCGTCTTGCCCTTAGGTTCTTCATGACCTTTTTTTTTTCCCTTAGATTCCATATATATGTGTTAGAATACGGTGTTTGTTTTTCTCTTTCTGACTTACTTCACTCTGTATGACAGACTCTAGGTCCATCCATCTCACTACAAATAACTCAGTTTTGTTTCCTTTATGGCTGAGGAATATTCCATTGTATATAGGTGCCACATCCTCTTTATACATTCATCTGTTGATGGACACTTAGGTTGCTTCCATGTACTGGCTATTGTGAATAGTGCCGCAATGAACATTGTGGTACATGACGCTTTTTGAATTATGGTTGTCTCAGGGTATATGCCCAGTAGTGGGATTGCTGGGTCATATGGTAGTTCTATTTTTAGTTTTTTTTTTTTTTCGGTACACAGGCTTCTCACTGTTGTGGCCTCTCCGTTGCGGAGCACAGGCTCTGGACGCGCAGGCTCAGCGGCCATGGCTCATGGGCCCAGCCGCTCTGTGGCATGTGGGATCCTCCCAGACCGGGGCACGAACCTGTGTGCCCTGAATCGGCAGGTGGACTCTCAACCACTGCACCACCAGAGAACCCCTATTTTTAGTTTTTTAAGGAACCTCCATACTGTTCTCCATAGTGGCTGTATCAATTTACATTCCCACCAACAGTGCAAGAGGGTCGCCTTTCCTCCACACCCTCTCCAGCATTTATTTTTTGTAGATTTTTTGATGATGGCCATTCTGACCAGTGTGAGATGATATCTCATTGTAGTTTTGATTTCCATTTCTCTAATGATTAATGATGTTGAGCATTCTTTCATGTGTTTATTGGCAATCTGTATATCTTCTTTGAAAAAATGTCTATTTAGGTCTTCTGCCCATTTTTGGATTGCGTTATTTTTTTGATATTGAGATGCATGAGCTGCTTGTGAATTTTGGAGATTAATCCTCTGTCAGTTACTTCATTTGCAAATATTTTCTCGCATCCTGAGGGTTATCTTTCCATTGTGTCCATGGTTTCCTTTGCTGTGCAAAAGCTTTTAAGTTTCATTAGGTCCCATTTGTTTTTGTTTTTATTTCCATTTCTCTAGGAGGTGGTTCAAAAAGGACCTTACTGTGATTTATGTCATAGAGTGTTCTGCCTATGTTTTCCTCTAAGAGTTTGATAGTTTCTGGCCTTACATTTAGGTCTTTAATCCATTTTGAGCTTATTTTTGTGTATGGCATTAGGGAAAGTTCTAATTTCATACTTTTACATGTAGCTGTCCAGTTTTCCCAGCACCACTTATTGAAGAAGCTGTCTTTTCTCCACTGTATATTCTTACCTTCTTTATCAAAGAGAAGATGACAGTGTGTGGGTTTATCTCTAGGCTTTCTATCCTGTCCCATTAATCTATATTTCTGTTATTGTGCCAGTAACATACTGTCTTGATTACTGTAGCTTTGTAGTATAGTCTGAAGTCAGGGAGCCTGATTCCTCCAGCTCCATTTTTCTTTCTGAAGATTGCTTTGGCTATTCGGGGTCTTTTGTGTTTCCATACAAATTGTGAAATGTTTTGTTCTAGTTCTGTGAAAAATGCCAGTGGTAGTTGGATAGAGATTGCATTGAATCTGTAGTTTGCTTTGGGTAGTAGAGTCATTTTCACAATGTAATTCTTCCAATCCAAGAACATGGTATATCTCTCCATCTATTTGTATCATCTTTAATTTCTTTCATCGGTGTCATAATTTTCTGCATACAGGTCTTTTGTCTCCTTAGGTAGGTTTATTCCTAGGTATTTTATCTTTTGTTACAATGGTAAATGGGAGTGTTTTCTTAATTTCACTTTCTGATTTTTCATCATTAGTGTATAGGAATGCTAGAATTTCTGTGCATTAATCTTGTATCCTGCTACTTTACCAAATTCATTGATTAGCTCTAGTCATTTTATGGTAGCATCTTTAGGAGTCTCTATGTATAGTATCATGTTATCTGCAAACAGTGACAATTTTAATTCTTCTTTTCCGATTTGGATTCCATTTATTTCTTTTTCTTCTATGTTTGCTGTGGCTAAAACTTCCAAAACTGTGTTGAACAATAGTTGTGAGAGTGGGCAACCTTGTCTTCTTCCTGATCTTAGTGGAAATGTTTTCAGTTTTTCACCATTGAAGACAATGTTGGCTGTGGGTTTGTCATATGTGGCCTTTATTATGTTGAGGAAAGTTCCCTCTATGCCTACTTTCTGCAGGGTTTGTATCATAATTCGGTGTTGAATTTTTTCAAAAGCTTTCTCTGCATCGATTGAGTTGATCATATGGTTTTTCTCCTTCAAATTGTTAATATGGTGTATCACATTGATAGATTTGCGTATATTGAAGAATCCTTGCATTCCTGGGATAAACCCCACTCAATCATGGTGTATAATCCTTTTAACGTGCTGTTGGATTCTGTTTGCTAGTATTTTGTTGAGGATTTTTGCATCTTTGTTCATCGGTGATAGTGGCTTGTAGTTTCTTTCTCTGTGACATCTTTGTCTGGCTTTGGTATCAGGGTGATGGTGGTCTTGTAGAATGAGTGTCAGAGTGTTCCTCCCTCTGCTATATTTTGGAAGAGTTTGAGAAGGATAGGTGTTAGCTCTTCTCTAAATGTTTGATAGAATTTGCCTGTGAAGCTCTCTGGTCCTGGACTTCTGTTTGTTGAAAGATTTTTTTTTTTTTTTGCGGTACGAGGGCCTCTCACTGTTGTAGTGTCACCGGTTGCAGAGCACAGGCTCCGGATGTGCAGGCTCAGTGGCCATGGCTCACGGGCCCAGCTGCTCTGTGGCATGTGGGATCTTCCAGGACCGAGGCACAAACCCATGTCCCCTGCATCAGCAGGCAGACTGTCAACCATTACGCCACCAGGGACTCCCTGTTGGAAGATATTTAATCACAGTTTCAATTTCAGTGCTTGCGATTGGTCTGTTCCTATTTTGTATTTCTTCCTGGTCCAGTCTTGGAAGGTTGTGCTTTTCTAAGAATTTGTCCATTTCTTCCAGGTTGTCCATTTTATTGGCATAGAGTTGCTTGTGGTAATCTCTCATGATCCTTTGTATTTCTGCAGTGTCAGTTCTTACTTCTTTTTCATTTCTAATTCTGTTGATTTGAGTCTTGTCCCTTTTTTTATTGATGGGTCTGGCTAATGGTTTATCAATTTTGTTTATCTTCTCAAAGAACCAGCTTTTAGATTTATTGATCTTTGCTATCGTTTCCTTCATTTCTTTTTCATTTATTTCTGATCTGATCTTTATGATTTCTTTCCTTCTGCTAACTTTGGGTTTTTTTGTTCTTCTTTCTCTAATTGCTTTAGGTGAAGGTTAGGTTGTTCATTTGAGATGTTTCTTAAGGTAGGATTGTATTGCTATAAACTTCCCTCTTAGAACTGCTTTTGCTGCATCCCATAGGTTTTGGGTCCTCGTGTTTTCATTGTCATTTGCTTCTAGGTATTCTTTGGTTTCCTCTTTGTTTTTTTCAATGATCTCTTGGTTATTAAGTAGTGTATTGTTTAGCCTCCATATGCTTGTATTTTTTACAGATTTGTTCCTGTAATTGATATGTAGTCTCATAGCATTGTGGTCGGAAAAGATACTTGATACAATTTCAATTTTCATACATTCACCAAGGCTTGATTTGTGACCCAACATATGACCTATCCTGGAGAATGTTCCATGAGCAATTGAGAAGAATGTGTATTCTATTGTTTTTGGATGGAATGTCCTATAAATATCAATTAAGTCCATCTTGTTTAATGTATCATTTAAAGCTTGTGTTTGCTTATTTATTTTCATTTTGGATGATCTGTCCATTGGTGAAATTGGGGTGTTAAAGTCCCCTACTATGATTGTGTTAATGTCGAATTCCCCATTTATGACTGTTAGTATTTGCCTTATGTATTGAGGTGCTCCCATGTTGGGTGCATAAATATTTACAATTATTATATCTTCTTCTTTGATCCATCCCTTGATCATACGTAGTGTCCTTCTTTGTCTCTTGTAATAGTCTTTATTTTAAAGTCTATTTTGTCTGATATGAGAATTGCTACTTCAGCTTTGTTTTGATTTCCATTTGCATGGAATATCTTTTTCCATCCCCTCACTTTCAGTCTGTATGTGCTGAAGTGGGTCTCTTGTAGACTGCATATATACAGCTCATGTTTTCATATCCATTCAGCCAGTCTATGTCTTTTGGTTGGAGCATTTAATCCATTTACATTTAAGTTAATTATCGATATGTATGTCCCTATTACCATTTTCTTAATTGTTTTGGGTTTGTTATTGTAGGTCTTTTCCTTCTCCTGTGTTTCCTGCCTAGAGAAGTTCCTTTAGCATTTGTTGTAATGCTGGTTTGGTGGTCCTGAATTCTCTCAGCTTTGCTTGTCTGTAAAGGTTTTAATTTCTCCATCAAATCTGAATGAGATCCATGCTGGGTAGAGTAATCTTGGTTGTAGGTTTTTCTCTTTCATCATTTTAAATATGTCCTGCCAGTCCCTTCTGGCTTGCAGAGTTTCTGCTGAAAGATCAGCTCTTAACCTTATGGGGATTCACTTGTGTGTTATTTGTTGTTTTTCCCTTGCTGCTTTTAATATGTATTCTTTGTATTATATTTTTGACAGTTTGATTAATATGTGTCTTGGCGTGTTTCTCCTTGGATTTATCCTCTATGGGACTCTCTGTGCTTCCTGGACTTGATTAACTATTTCCTTTCCTGTGTTAGGGAAGTTCTCAACTATAATCTCGTCAAATATTTTCTCAGTCCCTTTCTTTTTCTCTTCTAAGTCTGGAACCCCTTTAATTCGAATGTTGGTGCATTTAATATTGTCCCAGAGGTCTCTGAGACTGTCCTCAGTTCTTTTCATTCTTTTCTCTTTATTCTGCTCTGCAGTAGTTCTTTCCACTATTTTATCTTCCAGGTCACTTATCTGTTTTTCTGCCTCAGTTATTCTGCTATTGATTCCTTTCAGAGAATTTTTTTTTGTGGTATGCGGGCCTCTAACTGTTGTGGCCTCTCTCATTGCGGAGCACAGGCTCTGGACGCGCAGACTCAGCAGCCATGGCTGGTGGGCCCAGCTGCTCCACGGCATGTGGGATCTTCCCAGAACGGGGCATGAACCCATGCCCCCTGCATCAGCAGGTGGACTCTCAACCACTGCACCACCAGGGAAGCCTGAGAATTTTTAATTGCATTTATTGTATTGTTCATCATTGTTTGTTTGCTCTTTAATTCTTCTGGGTCTTTGTTAAACGTTTCTTGTATTTTCTCTATTCTATTTCCAAGATTCTGGATCATCTTTACTATCATTATTCTGAATTCTTTTTCAGGTAGACTGCCAATTTCCTCTTCATTTGTTAGGTCTGGTGGGTTTTTATCTTGCTCCTTCGTCTGCTGTGTGTTTTTCTGTCTTCTCATTTTGCTTAACTTACTGTGTTTGGGGTCTCCTTTTCGCAGGCTACAGGTTCGTAGTTCCCATTGTTTTTGGTGTCTGTTCCCCAGTGGCTAAGGTTTGTTCAGTGGGTTGTGTAGGCTTCCTGGTGGAGGGGACTAGTGCCTGTGTTCTGCTGGATGAGGCTGTATCTTGTCTTTCTGTTGGACATTTCCACGTCTGGTGGTGTGTTTTGGGGTGTCTGTGGCCTTATTATGATTTTAGGCAGCCTCTGTGCTAATGGATGGGTTTGTGTTCCTGTCTTGCTAGTTGTTTGGCATGGGGTGTCCAGCACTGTAGCTTGCTGGTCAATGAATGAAGCTGTGTCTTGGCTTTGAGACTGAGATCTCTGGGAGATTTTTGCTGTTTGATATTATGTAGAGCTGGGAGGTCTCTTGTGGACCAGTGTCCTGAATTTGGCTCTCCCACCTCAGAGGCCAGCCCTGACTCCTCGCTGGAGCACCAAGAGCCTTTCATCCATGTGGCTCAGAATAAAAGGGAGAAAAAAATAGAAAGAAAGGAAGAAAGGAAGGAAAGAAAGAAAGAAGAAAGAAACAAAAGTAAAATAAAATAAAGTTATTAAAATTAAAAATAAAAAAATTAAGAAAAAAAATTTTAAGTAAAAAAAAAAAAAAATGGATGGAAAGATCCCTAGGACAGATGGTAAAAACAAAGCTGTACAGACAAAATCACACACAGAATCATATATATACACACACACAGAAAGAGAAAAAGGGAAAAATATATATATATCTTTGCTCCCAAAGTCCACCTCCTCAATTTGGGATGATTTGTTGTCTATTCAGGTATTCCACAGATGCGGGGTACATCAAGTTGATTGTGGAGCTTTAATCCGCTGCTTTTGAGGCTGCTGGGAGAGATTTCTCTTTCTCTCCTTTGTTCGCACAGCTCCTGGGGTTCAGCTTTGGATTTGGACCCGCCTCTGCATGTAGGTCTCCTGAGGGTGTCTCTTCTTTGCTCAGACAGGACGGGGTTAAAGGAGCAGCTGATTCGGGGGCTCTGGCTCACTCAGCCCGAGGGGAGGGAGGGGCACAGAGTGGGGTCGAACCTGCGGCAGCAGAGGCTGGCGTGACGTTGCACAGCCTGAGGTGCGCTGTGTGTTCTCTGGGAAAGTTGTCCCTGGATCCCGGGACCCTGGCAGTGGCGGGCTGCACAGGCTCCCTGGAAGGGAGGTGTGGATAGTGACCTGTGCTCGCACACATGCTTCTTGGTGGCGGCAGCAGCAGCCTTAGTGTCTCATGCCCGTCTCTGGGGTCTGCGCTTTTAGCCGCGCTCGTGCCCGTCTGTGGAGCTCCTTTAAGTGGCGCTCTGAATCCTTTCTCCTCGCGCACCAGGAAACAAAGAGGGAAGGAAAAGTCTTTTGTCTTTTTGGCAGCTCCAGAGCTTTTCCTGGACTCCCTCCCGGCTAGCTGTGGTGCACTAGCCCCCTTCAGGCTGTGTTCACGCCACCAACCCCAGTCCTCTCCCTGCGATCCGACTGAAGCCCGAGCCTCAGCTCCCAGCCCCCGTCCGCCCCGGCAGGTGAGCTGACAAGCCTCTCGGGCTGGTGAGTTCTGGTCGGCACCGATCCTCTGTGCGGGAACCTCTCCGCTGTGCCCTCCGCACCCATGTTGCTGTGCTCTCCTCCATGACAAGCCTGATTTTTAATTAGCCTTTGTTGATGTTATATTTTACTGTTTAGGGTTAAGAAGGAATGATTTCTGATAACACAAGTCACAGGGTTTATAGGCTGTATTCCCTGTCATTTGTGGTTTCAAACTAGCTACAGTTTTTCCTGAACTCATTTTTTTCTTGTAATATTTTGACTAACTCATCAAAAAGCAATCAACACATACTACCAAAATCTTCTTTTCTGACCTTTTGTCCCAAACTTGCAAGCTAATTATATGTCTAATATGTCTTCCACGTTACTGCTGGGAGAAATTTATCAAACATTTCAGGACTTGGTTCTGGGTTTTTCTTGATATACTTATGTGATACAAATGTTATATAAAATGTGAATATTATATAAAATAGTTTCATGCTTAATACCCTTCTAGTGAGTTATTCCCAATCTGTCCCTATATGTATTATTTTCATGTTAGGACTACGCCCACTAGAATATAACTTGCATCATCAGCTTTCCCAATGATGTTTACCATTTTGTTATTTTCTTAGAAGTAATGGCTTTACAAGACATGGAAATAGCCTAAGTATCCATCGACAGAGGAATGGATAAGGAAGATGTGTTATATATGTACAATAGAATATTATTTAGCCATAAAAACAGAAGGAAATTGTGCTCTTTGTGACAACATAGATGAATCTTTGAGGGGATTTTGCTAAGTAAGATAAGTTAGACAGAGAAAGGCAAATACTATATGATCTCACTTAAATGGTGAATCTAAAAAAAGCCAGAGTCATAGAAACAAAGAGTAGGTTGGTGGTTGCCAGGGGCTGGGAAGTAGCAGGATATGGGGAGATGTTGGTCAAAGGGTACAAACTTATATTTATAAGTTGAATAAGTTCTGGAGATTTAATTTACGGCATAGTGACTATAGTTAAAAATACTATATTGTATACTGGAAAGTTTCTGAGAGAGTAGATCTTAAGTATTCTGACCACACACACACAAAAAGAACAATGTAAGGTGATGGGAATTTTAATTAACCTTATCGTGGTAATTGTTTCACAGTATATATGTCTATAAAATCATTACATTGTACAGCTTAAACTTACACAATGTTATGTGTCAGTTATATCTCATAAAACTGGAATAAAAAAGAACTAATGGCTATAAATGTATGATGAACTATGGAGTGAGAAAGTGAGCCAACACTATATGGGTTGAACCCACTCAGTGGTAGAATGAGGAGTTTATTTTCTAGTTGAAAATACTCTGATTCAAAGGTTGGAGATATTATCTTACTTATTTCAAGTATAGAGATATTCTGTTTATTTTCTTTAAGCATGCATGGGTCCCTAGTAATTTCTCTTCTCCCATCTTATTCCTGCAATTTTTTCATTGATTTTAACAATAATATTCCTGACATATAAATTAAATACTTATGCTTTCTCTTCTTTGGCACCCCATTTGCTATTCAGTAGAACTCAAGGAAATATTATACAAATACAAGGACTTGGAGGCAGGGACTATTTTGAGTGAGAAGTTTCCACATAGAACAAGCATAATGGTTAACATCATCCAGATTCAATTGTTTTATGTATTCCACTGCAGTACTTTGAAATATTTGTCTCTTTCATTTGGACAGAGCTAATGATGTACTCACTGCCTAATATGTCAAATGCAATTTTGAATAAAGACTAAAAAACTTTATAGGCTTAGACTCAGAATAATGTAAAGTTCCATTTACATGTGTCATTTTTAATGATAGCAGAACGTTCATTGGAGTACCAGAAAACAAATTTATTTTCACAATTGAAAAGATTGTTTACACCCAGACTTAAATGAAGTACAGTATGAATTATAAATTAGAATCTCCAAATTATACTCAATGTATCTTCGAAGCAGTTTCACATCAAATGTTACCAAGATCAAAGTGATATAACATTAAAGACTATTGTTAGCCTTTCTTCAAAAGATCAAAGAAGGGGTGGTTTCAGATGTTGAAAAGGAAACTCATCTAACCCTCTTAGGAGATCAAATGTCAGATTTTAGGTTAGAAAAAGAAGTAAATTAATACTGATTAATACTGGTCTGGAATTCGTAGGAGATTAGCAACTTACAAGGCACCAAAGTCAAGTACTACAAAAAAGGATGAATTTCAAATGGATGTTACAGATTGAGGGATATTAAGAAAATCTCCATGTAAATTGAAAGATTACAACTTGTAATGATAGAATAGGGCATGAGTAATTATACTAATGGTTGCATTTATATATTCAATTTTATGTTTTTATCCCTGATTGTGAATTTCTACATTATTTTCAAACTTAATATTAAAATAAAGTTCTAAATAAAATTTAAATATGTTTATAAAGAAAAAGTATATATAAAATATTGATAAATTAATAAACCACTTAACAATGTTGAAATTTCCCAAAGGATTATGCAATAACTACAAGGAATTATAAGGAAAAGGTAATCTATAGAAGAAGTGGGGTCTAAGTATGGTTTAATTACATATATTTTAATGACCTCAAATATTATATATCTATATAATATTTCTTTCAAGGCTTTTATTTTATAAGTTCTAGAAACTAAGAATCATGGAAAATTTAATTTTAGCCTATTTTATTTTTTTAATTAATTTTTATTGGAATATAGTTGATTTACAATGTTGTGTTAGTTTCTGCTGTATAGCAAAGTGATTCAGTTATGCATATACATATATCCACTCTTTTTTAGATTCTATTCCCATATAGGTCATTAAAGTGTATTGAGTAGAGTTTGCTGTGCTATACAATAGGTTCTTATTAGTTATCTATTTTTTATATAGCAGTGTGTAGATGTCAATCCCAATCTCCCAGTTTATCCCTCCCCACCCCCCACCCCATGCTTTACCCCTTGGTAACCAGTTTCTTTTCTACATCTGTAACTCTACTTCTGTTTTGTAACTAGGTTCATTTGTACGATTTTTTTCGACTTCACATGTAAGCAATATCATATGATATTTGTCTTTGACTTCACTCAGAATGACAGTCTGTAGGTGCATCCATGTTCCTGCAAATGGCATTATTTCATTCTTTTATAAGGTTGAGTAATATTCCATTATATATATGTACCACATCTTCTTTATCCATTCATTCATTGATGGACATTTAGGTTGCTTCCATGTCCTGGCTATTGTGAATAGTGCTGCAATGAATATTGGGGTGCATGTATCTTTTCAAATTATGGTTTTCTCTGGATATACACCCAGGAGTGGGA
Source organism: Stenella coeruleoalba (assembly GCF_951394435.1). Taxonomy (NCBI): domain Eukaryota; kingdom Metazoa; phylum Chordata; class Mammalia; order Artiodactyla; family Delphinidae; genus Stenella; species Stenella coeruleoalba. Next base: position 130,939,078 of record NC_137169.1, read on the forward strand.
TTGCTGGATCATATGCTATTTCTATATTTAGTTTTTTTAAGGAACCTCCATACTGTTTTCCATAATGGTTGTACTAATTTACATTCCCACCAACAATGTAGGAGGGTTCCCTTTTCTCCACACCCTCTCCAGCATTTATTGTTTGTAGAATTTTTGATGATGGCCATTCTGACTTGTGTGTGGTGATAAATCACTGCAGCTTTGATTAGCATTTCTCTAATAATTAGTGACATTGAGCATCTTTTCATCTGCCTCTTGGCCATTTGTATGTCTTCTTTAGAGAAATGTCTATTTAGAACTTCTGCCCATTTTTGATTGGGTCTTTTTTTTTTTTTAATATTGAGCTGCATGAGCTGTTTGTATGTTTTGGAGATTAATCACTTATTTATCACTTTGTTTGCAAATATTTTCTCCCATTTTGTGTGTTGTATTTTCATTTTGTTTATTGCTTCCTTTGCTATGCAAAAGCTTTTAAGTTTAATTAGGTCCCATTTGTTTCGTTTTGTTTTTATTTTCATTACTCTGGGAGGTGGATCAAAAAAGATCTTGCCACAATTTATGTCAGAGAGTGTTCTTCCTGTGTTTTCCTCTAAGAGTTGTATAGTGTCCAACCTAACACTGAGGTGTTTAATCCATTTTGAGTTTATTTTTGTGAATCATGTTAAAGAATGTTCTAATTTCATTCTTTTACATGTAGCTGTCCAGTTTTCCCAGCACCACTTATTGAAGAGACTGTCTTTTCTCTATTGCATATTCTTGTCTCCTTTGTCATAGATTAGGTGACCATAGGTGCGTGGGTTTACCTCTGGGCTTTCTATTCTGTTCCATTGATATCTATTTCTGTTTTTGTGCCAATACCATACTGTTTGGATTACTGTAGCTTTGTTGTATAGTTTGAAGTTAGGGAGCCTTATTCCTCCAGCTCCATTTTTCTTTTTCAAGATTGCTTTGGCTATTCGGGATCTTTTGTGTTTCCATACAAACTGTAAAATTTTTTGTTCTAATTCTGTGAAGAATGCCATTGGTAGTTTGATAAGGATTGTGTTGAATCTGTAGATTGCTTTGGGTAATATAGTCATTTTCACAATGATGATTCTTTCAATCCAAGTATATGGTATATCTCTCCATCTGTTTGTGTCATCTTTGATTTCTTTCATCACTATCTTAAAATTTTCTGAGTACAGGTCTTACCTCCTTCGGTAGGTTTATTCCCAGGTATTTTATTCTTTTTGATGCAATGGTAAATGGGATTGTTTCCTTGATTTCTCTTTCTGATCTTTTGTTGTTAGTATATAGGAATGCAAGAGATTTCTGTGTGTTAATTTTGTATCATGCAACTTTACCAAATTCACTGATGAGTTCTAGTAGTTTTCTGGTAGCATCTGTTGGGTTTTCTATGTATAGCATCATGTCACTGCAAACAGGGACAGATTTACTTCTTCTTTTCCAATTTGGACTCCTCTTACTTTTTCTTTTCTTACTGCCATGGCTAGAACTTCCAAAACTATGTTGAATAATGGTGGCAAGAGTGAATATCCTTGTCTTGTTCCTGATTTTAGAGGAAATGCTTTCAGTTTTTCAACATTGAGAATGATGTTTGCTGTGGCTCTGTTGTATATGGCCTTTATTATGTTTAGATAGGTTCCCTCTATGCCCACTTTCTGGAGAGTTTTTATCATAAATGGGTGTTGAATTTTTTCAAAAGTTTTTCTTCATTTATTTAGATGATCATATGGTGTTTATTTTTCCATTTGTTAATATGGTGTATCACATTGATTGATTTGCATATATTGAAGATTCCTTACATCCCTGGGATAAATCCCACTTTATTATGGTGTATGATCCTTTTAATATGTTGTTGGATTCTGTTAGCTGGTATTTTGTTGAGGATTTTTGCATCTATGTTCATCAGTGATATTGGCCTATAATTTTCTTTTTTGTGATATCTTTTTCTGGTTTTGGTATCAGGGTAATGGTGGCTTCATAGAATGAGCTTGGGAGTGTTTGTTCTTCTGCAGCTTTTTGGAAGCATTTCAGAAGGATAGGTTTTAATTCTTCTCTAAATGTTTGATAGATTTTTGCCTGTGAAGCCATCTGGTCCATCCAGATTTTGTTTGTTGGAAGATTTTTTTTTTTTTTTTCTGTACGTGGGCCTCTCACTGTTGTGGCCTCTCCTGTTGTGGAGCACAGGCTCCGGACACGCAGGCTCAGCAGCCATGGCTTACGGGCCTAGCCACTCCGCGGCATGAGGGATCTTCCCGGACCGGGGCACAAACCCATGTCCCCTGCATCGGCAGGCAGACTCCCAACCACTGCACCACCAGGGAAGCCCTGTTGGAAGATTTTTAATCCAAGTTTCAGTTTCAGTACTTGTGATTGTTTTGTTCATATTTTCTATTTCTTTGTGATTCAGTCTTAGAAGGTTGTACCTTTTGAAGAATTTGTCCATTTCTTCTAGGTTGTCCATTTTATTGGCATAGAGTTGCTTGTAGTAGTCTCTTATGATCCTTTGTATTTCTGTGGTGTCAGTTGTAACTTCTTTTTCATTTCTAATTTTACTGATTTGAGTCCTTCCCTTGTTTTCTTGATGAGTCTAGCTAAATGTTTATCAATTTTGTTTATCTTCTCAAAGAACCAGCTTTTAGTTTCATTGATCTTTGCTATTGTTTTCTTTGTTTCTATTTCATCTATTTCTGCTCTGATCTTTATGATTTCTGTCATTCTACTAACTTTAGATTTTGTTTGTTCTTCTTTCTCTAATTGCTTTAGGTGTAAGGTTACGTTGTTTATTTGAGATTTTTCTTGTTTCCTGGAGTAAGCATTTTTTGCTATAAACTTCCCTCTTAAAACTGCTTCTGGTGCATCCCATAGGTTTTGGATTGTCATGTTTTTGTTGTCATTTGTTTCCAGGTATTTTTTGATTTCCTGTTTGATTTCTTCAGTGACCCATTGGTTGTTTAGTAACATATTGTTAAGCCTCCATATGTTTGTTTCTTTTACATATTCTTCCTGTAATTTATTTCTAATCTCATAGCATTGTGGTCAAAAAAGATGTTTGATATGATTTCAATTTTCTTAAATTTACCAAGGCTCACTTTGTGGCCCAAGATGTGATCTATCCTGAAGAATGTTCCAGGCATACTTGAGAAGAATATGTATTTTGCTGCTTTCGGATGGAATCTCCTATTGGTATCAATTAATTCAATGTGGTCTTAGCTTATTTTATAATAAAATATATAGTCCTATTCATTTCCAAATGACATTCTCTATGTTTTGCCCGTTTAAGAAGTAATAGAGAAGTGATGTCTGTTTAGGTAGCAAAAGAGAATGTTTTTCATTTTACTTCTAAAATTATTGGCAAGGGAAGGAGTAATTAGGCCATTATTAATAGCTTCAGATATTCATTTCATGTCTTTTTGAATTGTCACTCTAAAATATTAGCCCATAAAATATTATCCCTTTAGGCTGTAGCTACTTAAATTCTCCTTTATATTTTGATTTTGATTTCTTAGGTCATTTTTAGTCACTGAAAAATAATTTAAATTGTATATTTAGGAAACCATTTTTATTGAAATATAACATGTACCCAGAAACAGAAATAAAACATAAGTGTACAGCCTAATGAATTTTCACAAAATTATCATGCAGTTAATTAGCTCACAGATAAATGAACAGTACCCCACAAATATCTTAGAAGCATCCTTCTTCCCATTTATTGTCAGTAACCCCTAAAGTAATATACTACCCTAAATTTTATTATAAAATATTAGTTTTATCTGCATTTGAAGTTTTTATAAATGGAGTAATAATTTTGGACACTTCTGTGTTTGAGTTCTTTGATTCTAAATTATTTGTTAGATTCATTCATATTGTTTTTGTAGGTATAGCTTGCTGGTTTTCAATTATATATAGTGTACGATGCTACACATTTACAACCATTTGTTTATCTCTTCTATTATTGGTGAGAATTTGTGTTTTTGTTCTTAGGTTATTATGAATAGTGTTGCTATGATCATTCGTAAACACAGTGTGTGGTGAAAATATACAGTTGACTCTTGAACACTGCAGGGGTTGGGGCACTGACACTCCACGTACTCGAAAATTGCATATAAATTTTTACTCTCTCAAAACTTAACTACTAATAGCCTACTGTTGACTAAGAGCCTTATTGATAACATAAACAGTCAATTAATACATATTTTGAATGTTATATATATATATATTATATGCTGTATTCTTATAATAAAGTAAACTACAGAAAATAGTTATTAAGAAACTTATAAGAAACAGAAAATACGTTTACAGTACTGTACTGTATTTATCAATACCATAAGTCTTCTTTGTTTACAACATGAGTTGTCTGTTGGTATCTACAATAATTTTGTCTCATATGATACAAATACTGCAGATGTTTTACAACTACTAACACTAGACATCAAAAGTGAAAATATAATATGAAAAAGAAATTCTTATTTAATTTACACTATAACAATTCATGCATTGATAACAAAGAAGCAGAAATAAGAGTGCTTTATGACAGCCAAGTGTAATTGATGCAATTGCTTCACGGTAGCCTAGCCTCCACATTAATGAATGAATCATTATAACATGTTTATGGCATACAGTATTACAGTCATATTTATAATACAGTATCAGAAACATTGTTATATTTTATTTAAAAGCTACTTGTGATTATAGGCTAACACATAGTATCTTCAATTAAGAGAGGGAAGTGAATGATATGTTAATGTAATTATTTAAAAACAAATATATAAAACAGAAAACTAATACATTGTTAATTTTGTATTAAATATCACTCATCTTCTTTTTTCACATCTTTATTGGAGTATAATTGCTTTACAATGGTGTGTTAGTTTCTGCTTTACAACAAAATGAATCAGTTATATATATACATATGTTCCCATATTTCTTTCCTCTTGCGTCTCCCTCTCTCCCACCCTCCCTATCCCACCCCTCCAGGCGATCACAAAGCACTGAGCTGATCTCCCTGTGCTATGCGGCTGCTTCCCACTAGCTATCTACCTTACGTTTGGTAGGGTATATATGTCCATGCCTCTCTCTCGCTTTGTCACAGCTTACCCTACCCCCTCCCCATATCCTCAAGTCCATTCTCTAGTAGGTCTGTGTCTTTATTCCTGTCTTACCCCTAGGTTCTTCATGACATATTTTTTTCCTAAATTCCATATATATGTGTTAGCATATGGTATTTGTCTCTCTCTTTCTGACTTACTTCACTCTATATGACAGACTCTAGCTCTATCCACCTCATTACAAATAGCTCAATTTCGTTTCTTTTTATGGCTGAGTAATATTCCATTGTATATATGTGCCACATCTTCTTTATCCATTCATCCGAAGATGGACACTTAGGTTGTTTCCATCTCTGGGCTATTGTAAATAGGGCTGCAATGAACATTTTGGTACATGACTCTTTTTGAATTATGGTTTTCTCAGGGTATATGCTCAGTAGTGGGATTGCTGGGTCATATGGTAGTTCTATTTGTAGTTTTTTAAGGAAACTCCATACTGTTATCCACAGTGGCTGTATCAATTTACATTCCCACCAACAGTGCAAGAGGGTTCCCTTTTCTCCACACCCTCTCCAGCATTTATTGTTTGTAGATTTTTTGATGATGGCCATTCTTACTGGTGTGAGATGATATCTCATTGTAGTTTTGATTTACATTTCTCTACTGATTAGTGATGTTGAGCATTCTTTCATGTGTTTGTTGGCTGTATACCTTCTTTGGAGAAATGTCTATTTAGGTCTTCTGCCCATTTTGGGATTGAGTTGTTTGTTTTTTTTGTTATTAAGCTGCATGAGCTGCTCATAAATTTTGGAGATTAATCCTTTGTTGCTTCATTTGCAAATATTTTCTCCCATTCTACATTCTGAGGGCTGTCTTTTGGTCTTGTTTATGATTTCCTTTGCTGTGCAAAAGCTTTGAAGTTTCATTAGATCCCATTTGTTTATTTTTGTTTTTATTTCCATTTCTCTAGGAGGTGGCTCAAAAAGGATCTTCCTGTGATTTATGTCATAGAGTGTTCTGCCTATGTTTTCCTCTAAGCGTTTGATAGTTTCTGGCCTTACATTTAGGTCTTTAATCCATTTTGAGCTTATTTTTGTGTATGGTGTTAGGGAGTGATCTAATTTCATACTTTTACATGTACCTGTCCAGTTTTCCAGTATTGAAGAGGCTGTCCTTTCTCCACTGTACATTCTTGCCTCCTTTATCAAAGATAACGTGACCATATGTGTGTGGGTTTATCTCTGGGCTTTCTATCCTGTTCCATTGATCTATCTTTCTGTTTTTGTGCCAGTACCATACTCTCTTGATTACTGTAGCCTTGTAGTATAGTCTGAAGTCAGGGAGCCTGATTCCTCCAGCTCCGTTTTTCTTTCTCAAGATTGCTTTGGCTATTCGGGGTCTTTTGTGTTTCCATACAAATTGGGAAATTTTTTGTTCTAGTTCTGTGAAAAATGCCAGTGGTAGTTTGATAGGGATTGCATTGAGTCTGTAGATGGCTTTGGGTAGTAGAGCCATTTTCTCAATGTTGATACTTCCAATCCAAGAACATAGTATATCTCTCCATCTATTTGTATCATCTTTAATTTCTTTCATCAGTGTTTTATAATTTTCTGCATAAAGGTCTTTTGTCTCCTTAGGTAGGTTTATTCCTAGATATTTTATTCTTTTTGTTGCAATGGTAAATGGGAGTGTTTTCTTGATTTCACTTTCAGATTTTTCATCTTAATTGTATAGGAATGCCAGAGATTTCTGTGCATTAATTTTGTATCCTGCTACTTTACCAAATTCATTGATTAGCTCTAGCAGTTTCTGGTAGCATCTTTAGGATTCTCTATGTATAGTATCATGTCATCTGCAAACAGTGACAGCTTTACTTCTTTTCCAATTTGGATTCCGTTTATTTCCTTTTCTCCTCTGATTGCTCTGGCTAAAATTTCCAAAACTATGTTGAATAAGAGTGGAGAGAGTGGGCAACCTTAACTTGTTCCTGATCTTAGTGGAAATGATTTCAGTTTTTCACCATTGAGGACAATATTGGCTGTGGGTTTGTCATATATGGCCTTTATTATGTTGAAGAAAGTTCCCTCTATGCCTACTTTCTGCAGGGTTTTTATCAAAAATGGGTGTTGAATTTTGTCGAAAGCTTTCTCTCCATCTATTAAGATGATCATATGTTTTTTCTCCATCAGTTTGTTAATATGGTGTATCACGTTGATTGATTTGCGTATATTGAAGAATCCTTGCATTCCTGGAATAAACCCCACTTGATCATGGTGTATGATCCGTTTAATGTGCTGTTGGATTCTGTTTGCTAGTACTTTGTTGAGGATTTTTGCATCTATATTCATCAGTGATATTGGCCTGTAGTTTTCTTTCTTTGTGACATCTTTGTCGGGTTTTGGTATCAGGGTGATGGTGGCCTCGCAGAATGAGTTTGGGAGTGTTCCTGCCTGTGCTATATTTTGGAAGAGTTTGAGAAGGATAGGGGTTAGCTCTTCTCTAAATGTTTGATAGAATTCGCCTGTGAAGCCATCTGGTACTGGGCTTTTGTTTGTTGGAAGGTTTTTAATCACAGTTTCAACTTCAGTGCTTGCGATTGGTCTGTTCCTATTTTCTATTTCTTACTGATTCAGTCTTGGCAGGTTGTGCATTTCTAAGAATTTGTCCATGTCTTCCAAGTTGTCCATTTTATTGGCATAGAGTTGCTTGTAGTAATCTCTTATGATCTTTTGTATTTCTGCAGTGTCAGTTGTTACTTCTCCTTTTTCATTTCTACTTCTATTGATTTGAGTCTTCTTCCTTTTTCTCTTGACGAGTCTGGCTAATGGTTTATCAATTTTGTTTATCTTCTCAAAGAACCAGCTTTTAGATTTATTGATCTTTGCTATTGTTTCCTTCATTTCTTTTTCATTTATTTCTGATCTGATTTTTATGATTTCTTTCCTTCTGCTAACTTTGGGGTTTTTTTATTCTTCTTTCTCTAAGTGCTTTAGGTGCAAGTTTAGGTTGTTTATTCGAGATGTTTCCTGTTTCTTAAGGTAGGATTGTATTGCTGTAAACTTCCCTCTTAGAACAGCTTTTGCTGCCTCCCATAGATTTTGGGTCGTCGTGTCTCCATTGTCATTTGTTTCTAGGTATTTTAAAATTTCCTCTTTGATTTCTTCAGTGATCACTTCATTATTAACTAGTGTATTGTTTAGGCTCCATGTGTTTGTATTTTGTACAGATCTTTTCCTGTAATTGATATCTAGTCTCATAGCGTTGTGGTCGGAAAAGATACTTGATGCAATTTCGATTTTCTTAAATTTAGCTGGGCTTGATTTGTGACCCAAGATATGATCTATCCTGGAGAATGTTCCATGAGCACTAGAGAAAAATGTGTATTCTGTTGTTTTTGGATTGAATGTCCTATAAATATCAATTAAGTCCATCTAGTTTAATATATCATTTAAAGCTTGTGTTTCCTTATTTATTTTCATTTTTGATGATCTTTCCATTGGTGAAAGTGGGGTGTTAAAGTCCCCTACTATGAATGTGTTACTGTCGATCTCCCCTTTTATGGCTGTTAGTATTTACCTTTGTATTGTGGTGCTCCTATGTTGGGTGCATAAATATTTACAATTGTTATATCTTCTTCTTGGATTGATCCCTTGATCATTATGTAGTGTCCTTCTTTGTCTCTTCTAATAGTCTTTATTTTAAAGTCTATTTTGTCTGATATCAGAATTTCTGCTCCAGCTTTCTTTCGGTTTCCATTTGCATGAAATATCTTTTTCCATCCCCTTACTTTCAGTATGTATGTGTCTCTAGGTCTGAAGTGGGTCTCTTGTAGACAGCAAATATATGGGTCTTGTTTTTGTATCCATTCAGCCAATCTGTGTCTTTTGGTGGGAGCATTTAGTCCATTTATATTTAAGGTAATTTTTGATATGTATGTTCCTATTCCCATTTTCTTAATTGTTTTGGGTTCATTACTGTAGGTCTTTTCCTTCTCTTGTGTTCTTGCCTAGAGAAGTTCCTTTAGCAGTTGTTGTAGAGCAGGTTTGGTGGTGCTGAACTCTCTCAGCTTTTGCTTGTCTGTAAAGGTTTTAATTTCTCCATCAAATCTGAATGTGATCCTTGCTGGGTAGAGTAATCTTGGTTGCAGGTGTTTCTCCTTCATCACTTTAAATATGTCCTGCCAGTCCCTCCTGGCTTGCAGAGTTTCTGCTGAAAGATCAGCTGTTAACCTTATGGGGATTCCCTTGTATGTTATTTGTTGTTTTTCCCTTGCTGCTGTTAATGTTTTCTTTGTATTTAATTTTTGACAGTTTGATTAATATGTGTCTTGGCATATTTCTCCTTGTTTTTATCCTGTATGGGACTCTCTATGCTTCCTGGACTTGATTAACGATTTCCTTTCCCATATTAGGGAAGTTTTCAACTATAATCTCGTCAAATATTTTCTCAGTCCCTTTCTTTTTCTCTTCTTCTTCTGGATCCCCTATAATTCGAATGTTGGTGTGTTTAATATTGTCCCAGAGGTTTCTGAGACTCTCCTCAGTTCTTTTCATTCTTTTTTCTTTATTCTGCTCTGCAGTAGTTATTTCCACTATTTTATCTTCCAGGTCACTTATCCGTTCTTCTGCCTCAGTTATTCTGCTATTGATCCCATCTAGAGTATTTTTAATTTCATTTATTGTGTTGTTCATCATTGTTTGTTTCATCTTTAGTTCTTCTAGGTCCTTGTTAAATGTTTCTTGCATTTTGTCTATTCTATTTCCAAGATTTTGGATCATCTTTACTATCATGATTCTGAATTCTTTTTCAGGTAGACTGCCAATTTCCTCTTCGTTTGTTAAGTCTGGTGGGTTTTTACCTTGCTCCTTCATCTGCTGTGTGTTTTTCTGTCTTCTCATTTTGCTTATCTTACTGTGTTTGGGGTCTCCTTTTTGCAGGCTGCATGTTCGTAGTTCCCATTGTTTTTGCTGTCTGTCCCCAGTGGCTAAGGTTGGTTCAGTGGGCTGTGTAGGCTTCCTGGTGGAGGGGACTAGTGGCTGTGTTCTGGTGGATGAGGCAGGATCTTGTCTTTCTGGTGGGCAGGTCCACGTCTGGTGGTGTGTTTTGGAGTGTCTCTGGTCTTATTATTTTAGGCAGCTTCTCTGCTAATGGGTGGGATTGTGTTCCTGTATTGCTAGTTGTTTGGCATAGGATGTTCAGCACTGTAGCCTGCTGGTCGTTGACTGAAGATGGGTGCTGTTGTTGAGGTGGAGATCTGTGGGAGATTTTCACTGTTTGTTATGTGGACCTGGGAGGTCTCTTGTGGACCAGTGTCCTGAAGTTGTCTCTCCCACCTCAGAGGCAGAGCACTGACTCCTGGCTGCAGCACCAAGAGCCTTTCATCCACACGGCTCAGAATAAAAGGGAGAAAAAGTAGAAAGAATGAATTAGTAGAAGTACAAAGAAAGAAAGAAAGAAGGGAGGGAGGAAGGAAGGAAGGAAGGAAGGAGGGAAGGAAGGAAAAAAAGAAAGGAAGAAGATAAAGTAAAATAAAATAAAGTAAGATAAAATATAATAAAGTTATTAAAGTAAAAAAAATAATTATTAAGGGAAAAAAGAGAAAATGGACAGATAGAACACTAGGACCAAATGATGGAAGCAAAGCTATACAGACAAAATCTCACATAGAAGCATACACATTCACCCTCACAAAAAAGGAAAAGGGGAAAAAGCATAAATCTTGCTCTCAAAGTCCACCTCCTCAGTTTGTGATGATTCGTTGTCTAAAGGAGGGAAGGAAGGAAAGAAAGAACGAAGATAAAGTAAAATAAAGTTATTAAAATAAAAAGTAATTATTAAGAAAAAGAATTTAAAAAAAAACAGAGAGATAGAACCCTCGGACAAATGGTAGAAGCAAATCTATACAGAAAAAATAGCACATGGAAGCATACACATACACACTCACAAAAAAAGGAAAAGGGGGAAAAATCATAAATCTTGCTCTCAAAGTCCACCTCCTTAATTTGGGATGATTCGTTGTCTATTCATGTATTCCACAGATGCAGGGTACATCAAATTGATTGTGGAGCTTTAATCTGCTGTTTCTGAGGCTGCTGGGAGAGATTTCCCTTTCTCTTCTTTGTTCTCACAGCTCCCAGGGGCTCAGCTTTGGGTTTGGCCCCGCCTCTGCATGTAGGTCACAGGAGGGCGTCTGTTGTTCGCTCAGACAGGACGGGGTTAAAGGAGCAGCTGATTCGGGGGCTCTGGCTCACTCAGGCCAGGGGGAGGGAGGGGCACAGAGTGCAGGGCGGGCCTGCGGAGGCAGAGGCCGGCGTGACGTTGCACCAGCCTGAGGCGTGCCATGCGTTCTCCCGGTGAAGTTGTCCCTGGATCCTGGGACCCTGGCAGTGGTGGGCTGCACAGGCTCTCCGGAAGGGGGGTGTGGATAGTGACCTGTTCTCGCACACAGGCTTCTTTGTGGCAGCAGCAGCAGCCTTAGCGTCTCATGCCCGTCTCTTGGGTCTGCGCTTTTAGCCGTGGCTCGCGCCCGTCTCTGGAGCTCCTTTAAGCAGCGCTCTTAATCCCCTCTCCTCACACACCAGGAAACAAAGAGGGAAGAAAAAGTCTCTTACCTCTTTGGCAGCTCCAGACTTTTCCCCAGACTCCCTCCCGGCCAGCCATGGCGCACTAACCCCCTGCAGGCTGTGTTCACACTGCCAGCCCCAGTCCTCTCCCTGCTTCTGACCGAAGCCCAAGCCTCAGCTCCCAGCCCCAACCACCCTGGCGGGTGAGCAGACAAGCCTCTCGGGCTTCTGAGTGCCGGTTGGCACCGATCCTCTGTGCGGGAATCTCTCCGCTTTGCCCTCCGCACCCCTGTTGCTGCGCTCTCCTCTGTGGCTCCGAAGCTTTCCCCCTCTGCCACCTGCAGTCTCCGCCCACGAAGGGGCTTCCTAGTGTGTGGAAACCTTTCCTCCTTCTGAGCTCCCTCCCACTGGTGCAAGTCCCATCCCTATCCTTTTGTCTCTGTTTATTCTTTTTACTTTTGCCCTACCCAGGTACGTGGGGCTTTTCTTGCTTTTGGGAGGTCTGAAGTCTTCTGCCAGCATTCAGTAGGTGTTCTGTAGGAGCTGTTCCACGCGTAGATGCACTTCTGGTGGATCCCCAGGGAGGAAGTTGATCTCTGCATCCTACTCCTCCGCCATCTTCCCGAAAGTCTCAGTATCACTCATCTTATATCAATGTAAGGATAGAATAGTGTTTACATATATTTTATGCTTTCATAACATACATTTTTCTTAGTTTTTTAACTATTTCTAGGCTATGCAATTCATCTGCAAGTCTTTCAAATTGTTGTAAATGTCCACAAAATTTTTCAATTCATTTATTGGAAGAAAGTCCATGTGTAAGTGGGCCTGTGCAGTTCAAACCTATGTTGTTCAAGGATCAACTGTATGCACATTTCTGTTAGAAACGTATCTAGAATCAGGGAACATATAAATGCATCTCAGTTAGAAATAGACATACAAGAGTAATTGCTGAGTCATAGGATGTAAGTATACTGAACTTTAGTTAATACTACTAAAGAATTTTCTGAAGAGTGTATTACCAATTTTCATGCACTACTGCAGTGGCAAAGTGGTCTGTATGTTCAATAGCCTCATCACTACATGGCTGTCATTCTTTTTCACTTAGCTCTTTTGATGAGTGTAATCAGTTTTCATTTTTCATTTTCCTAACAACTAATAAAATAGAAAAAATTAGGTATATGCATACATATACTTGGATATCCTCATTTTTGGAGGCATTTTCCTTTGGGTTGCCACCGTATTGATAAGTAAGTGTTTTCTATATAATCTGTATTTGAGTGTCAGGTGAGGTATAATAATTCCAGATATCTGCTTCAACTCTGTGGCTTGCATTTTCACTTATATAAAGATGACTTTTGGTAATCAAAGTTCCTAATTCTATGTGACCTAATTTATAAATGGTTTCCTTTATGTGTCTTGTTTGTTTGTTTTTTTCTTTAAATACCTACCAAAGTTTGTAAAAATAGTTTCCTGTGATTACTTATGAAAGCATTGGTATTTTGCCTCTCATATATGTATAAAATTTATTTGAAATGAATTTTTGAATATGAGGTGAGATAGGAAGTAAGGATCTATATTTTCTATGTGCATAAAAGATAGCTACTATTTTTGAAAAGACCCTATTTTCTCAAAATGGTATCCAATTTTTTATAAATCAGGTTATCTGTGAGTCTGTTTCCGGACTCTGGATTTGGTTCTGCTGGTCTGTATATCTATACTTGTGTTGATAGCATAATAAAATTATTTAGTTTTCTCATAATCTTGGTAAGTGATAATGTACATCATCTGGCTATTTTTAATTTTCTCAAGAATCCCTTTATATTTTCTTTTTTCATTATAATATAAATTAAAATAATTTTGTCCATTAATACACTTACCACATAACCATGGAAAAATCTGGTGGAATTTTGTTTGGAATTGTGTTGATGAATATGGGGAAATTATTATCTTTAAAATATTGAATCTTCGGGCTTCCCTGGTGGTGCAGTGGTTGAGAGTCCGCCTGCCGATGCAGGGGACATGGGTGTGTGCCTCCGTCTGGGAAGATCCCACATGCCACGGAGCAGCTAGGCCCATGAGCCTTGGCCACTGAGCCTGCGCGTCTGGAGCCTGTACTCCACAATGGGAGAGGCCACAACAGTGAGAGGCCCACATACCACAAAAAAAAAAAAAAGAAAAAGAATCTTCAAATTGAACATTCATTTATTTAGAACTTCTTTAATAAATTCAAATAATTTTCTGTACATTTTAGAATAAAGTGTACAATATTACTCTATTTCTAGGCATTTGCAGGGTTTTGATGTTATTATAAATGGAAATCATTTAAATTGATTTACTAGTTGCTCTTTTGTACCGTTATGGCTGATTTTGATTATTGATATTGTATCCAGTGACCTTACTAAATTAACTTATTTTTTTTAAAGCAAGTTTTATTTTATATTGGAGAATAGTTGATTAACAATGTTGTGTTAGTTTCAGGTGTACAGCAAAGTGATTCAGTTATACATATAGCTATTCTTTTTCAAATTCTTTTCCCATTTAGTGTATTAGAGAATATTGGGCAGTTTCCTGTGCTATACAGTAGGTCCAGGTTGGTTATCTATTTTAAGTACAGTAGTATGTATATGTAAATCCCAAACTCCCATTTTATCCCCTGCTCCCATCTTTCCCCTTTGGTAACCATAAGTTTCTTTTCTGAGTCTATGAGTCTGTTCCTGTTTTGTGAACAAATTTCTCTGTATCACTGTTTTTTAGATTCCACATATAAACAATATCATATGATATTCATCTTTCTCTGTCTGACTTACTTCACTTAGTATGATAATCTCTAGGTCCATCCATGTTGCTGCAAATGGCATTATTTTATTCATTTTTATGGCTAATATTCCACTGTGTATGTATACCACCTCTTCTTTATGCATTCATCTGTCAAAGGACATTTAGGTTGCTTCCATTTCTTGGCTATTGTAAACAGCACTGCAGTGAATATTGGGGTACATGAATTCTTTTGAACCATGGTTTTCTCCAGGTATATGCCCAGGCGTGAAATTGCTGGATCATATGGTAGCTCTATTTTTAGCTTTTTAAGAAACCTCCATACTATTCTCCATAGTTGCTATACCAATTTACATTTCCTCTCCAATTTTTTAAGTGATCTGTTGGTTGTTTACAAGCATATTGTCTAGACTCCACGTGTTTGTGATTTTTATAATTTTCTTTTTTATAGTTGATTTCTAATCTCATAGCATTGTAGTTAGAAAAGATGCTTGATATTATTTCAATTTTCTTAAATTTACCAAGGCTCACTTTGTGGCCCAAGATGTGATCTATCCTGGAGAATGTTCCAGGTGCACTTGAGAAGGATATGTATTCTGCTGCTTTTGGATGGAATGCTCTATAAATATCAGTTAAGCCCATCTGGCCTAATGTGTCATTTAAGACCTGTGTTTCCTTGTTGATTTTCTGTCTGTATGATCTGGCCATTCATGAAAGTGGGGTATTAAAGTCCCACACAGTTATTGTGTTACTGTTGATTTCTCCTTTTGTGGCTGTTAGTATTTGCCTTATATATTGAGTTGCTTTTATGTTGGGTGCATATATATTTACAATTGTTATATCTTCTTCTTGGATTGATCCCTTGATCTTTATGTAGTGTCCTTCTATGTCTCTTGTAATGGTCTTTATTTTTTAGTCTAATATGAGTATTGAGTATTGCTACTTCAGCTTTCTTTTGATTCCAATTTGCATGGAATACCTTTTTCCATCCCCTCACTTTCAGTCTGTATGTGTCCCTAGGTCTGAAGTGGTTCTCTTGTAGACAGCATGTATATGGGTCTTGCTTTTGTATCCATTCAGCCTGTCTGTGTCTTTTGGTTGGAGCATTCAACCCATTTATGTTTAAGGTAATTATCGATAATTGTGTTCTTATTGCCATTTTGTTCATTGTTTTGGATTTGTTATTGTAGGTCTTTTTTCTTCACTTCCTGTTTTGTTCTCTTCTCTTGTTATTTGATGAGTAACGTTAGTGTTGTTTGGATTGCTTTGCTTTTTCTTTTTTGTTTATGTATTTATTGTAGATTATTTGTGGTTACCATGAGGTTTTGATATAATAGTCTATGTATAAATAATATTGTTTTAAGTTGCTGGTCTTTTAATTCCAAATGCATTTCCAATACCCTGCATTTGTACCCTCCTCTTCTCGCAGTTGCTGGCTTTGATATCATATTTGTGTGTGGCAGATTTCTTACCTTTACTGTATGTTTGCCTTTACTGGTGAGCTTTTCCATTCACAATTTTCTTGTTTCTAGTTGTGGCCTTTTCTTTTACACATAGAGAAGTTCCTTTAACATTTGTTACAAAGCTGGCCTGATGGTGCTGAATTCTCTTAGCTTTTGCTTGTCTATAAAGCTTTTGATTTCTCCATTGAATCTGAATGAGAGCCTTTCTGGGTAGAGTATTCATGATTGTGGGTTCTTCCCTTTCATCACTTTAAATATATCGTCCCACTCCCTTCTGGCCTGCAGAGTTTCTGCAGAGAAATTAGCTGATAACCTTATGGGAGCTCCCTTGAATGTTATTTGTTGCTTTTCTCTTGTTGTTTTTCATACTTTGTCTTTAATTTTTGTCAGTTTGATTACTATGTGTCTCAGCATGTTCCTCCTTAATTTATTCTGCCTGAGACTCTCTGTGCTTCCTGGACTTGGGTGAATGTTTCCTTTCCCATGTTAGGGATGTTTTCAGCTATTATCTCTTCAAATATTTTCTCAGTTCCTTTCTCTCTCTTCTCCTTCTGGGACACCTATAATGTGAATGTTAGTGCATTTAATATTGTCCCAGAGACCTCTTAGACTGTCTTCATTTCTTTTCATTCTTTTTTCTTTATTCTGTTCCACAGATGAGATTTCCACCATTCTGTCTTCCAGGTCACTTATCCATCTTTTCCCTCACTTATTCTGCTAATAATTACTTCTAATAAACTTTTTATTTCAATTATATTATTCATCTCTGTTTGTTTGTTCTTTAGTTCTTCTAGGTCTTTGTTAAACATTTTTTGTATTCTTGATCTGTGCCTCCATTCTTTTTCTGAGATCTTGGATCATCTTTACTATCATTTCTCTGAATTATTTTTCAGGTAGATTGCTGTTCTCCACTTCACTTAGTTGTTCTTCTGGGGGTTTATCTTGTTCCTTCATTTGATACATATTCTTCAGCCATCTCATTTTGTCTAACTTTCTGTGATTGTGGTTTCCATTCTGCAGGCTGCAGTGTTGTAGTTCTTCTTGCTTCTGCTGTCTGTGCCCTGGTTGATGAGGCTGTCTAAGAGGCTTGTGCAGTCTTCCTGGGACAAGGGACTCTTTCCAGCCCACTGGTGGGTGGAGCTGGGTCTTGTCCCTCTGGTGGGCAGGGCCATGTCAGGGTGTGTGTTTAGTGGGCAGTGTGCTCAGAAAGATTTGAAGCCTTAAGTCTCCTATGGGTGGGGCTGTGTTCCTGCCCTGTTGGTTGTTTGCCCTGAAGCATCTGAGTACTGGTGCCTACAGGCTGTTGGGTGGGGCCAGGTCTTGGTGAGAAAATGATGGCTTCCAAGGAGACTCACAGCAATGAGTACTCCCAAGAACTACTGCTGCCAGTGTCTTTGTCCCTAGAGGTGAGCCACAGCCACCCCCACCTTTGCAGGAAACCCTCCAATGCCAGCAGGTAAGTCTTGCCCAGGCTCTTATGAGGTCACCACTTTTTTCCCTTGGTCCTGGTGTATGCAAGAACTTGTTTGCACCCTCCATAAGTGGAGATTTTGTTTTCCCCAGTCCTGTGGAATTCCTGAGATCAAACCTCACTGGCCTTCAAAGCCAGATTCTCTGGGGGTTCCTCCTCCCATTTCCAGACCCCCAGGCTGGGGAGTCTGACATGGGGCTCAGAATTTGCACTCCTGTGGGAGAACTTCTGTGATACAATTATTTTCCAGTTAGTGGGTTGCCCACCAAGTGGGTATGGAATTTGATTTTATCATGATTGCACCCCTCCTACTGTCTCGTGGCTTCTTCTTTGTCTTTGGATGTAGATTTTCTTTTTTGGTCAGTTCCAGGTTTTGGGCTTTTTTTTTGTTGTTGATAGCTGTTCAGGAGTTTGTTGTGATTTTGGTGTTTTTGTAAGAAGAGGTGAGGTCACATCCTTCTACTATGCCATCTTGTCTTTGCCTCCTACCTAAATTCACTTATTAATACTGAACAAGTGTTGTAGATTTTTTTTATTTTCTATATACCCTAATCATGTTGCCTGCAAATAATGATAATTCTACTTTTTCCATTCTAATTATTTGATCTTAATTTTTCTTGTCTCTTTTTATGAATTAAGAATTCTAAGCAATGTTAAATATAACTAGTCATAACAGGAACCTTGGTCTCATTCCTCATCTCAGGAGACACTTTCAACATCTCATCATAATTATCAGGCTTATCATTATTTTCCATAAATTGTCAAATTAAGGAAGTTAATATCAAACACTTGCTTTTTAAAGAATTTTTAATATTCATGAATACTCATTGACTCTTGTCAAGCCCTTGTTTTTCTAGTATGATGATTATACCATATTTTCTATTAGTGTCATGAATTAGGTGGATTGATTTTTGAAGAAAAATTACGCCTGCATAACAGGAATAAATCCTAACTGACATAAATTATCAGGAAATGTATTGTTTATTTCTATCCTTGTAAATGCCTTTTTCAATTTTGGTATCAATACTATGTGGCTTTCTAAAATTAGTTGTAAATAAGTTTCTCTTAATCTATTCTTTGGAAGATTTTATAAAAAGGCTACTGATAATTACATATTTAGAAATATTCAGATAAATACTTCTGAGCCTAGAGTACATATTAAAAACCCAATTTTAATAATGACTTTAACTTTTTAAATATTAAATTATTCTGAATACTTTTTTGCATTTGCTTCAATTTTTTATCAAGGAATGTCAATTTAATATAAATTATTTAAAATATTAGCAATACAATTAATTGTATATTATAATATCCATGAAATTAATAATTGAGGAATTACTGATACATTTGCCAGTAAATGTCAAAGCATAAAAATTAGAGAATATTTACTTTCTCTAGTGCATGAGAGGTAATTCAAAAATAGATGCAAAAAAACTACAGAGAGTAAATTGATAAGTTTTTTCAGAGATTCCAGGGAGCAGATATGAAGGGTTGAGTATGTGATATGAATCACAGGGAATATTTTTATGGAGGTAAAACTATTTTGTCTGATACTGTTATGGTGAGTACGAAAAATTAAGTATTCATCCAAATCCATAAAATTTTATAGCACAAAGGGTAAGCCTTAATGTATGCAAATACTTTCCCACCAGAAAACATTTAGGAAGTTAAGAGGTTCCAGGATTGAGCACAGAATATGATAAAACAATCTAAACATGTTTATAAATGTATGAAACAATCGCACAGAAGGCATGGAGGTGAAAGATGCTGATCTATGTGACAATGGAAATAAGTAGAATCTGTAAAAGCAAAGGCAAAAGACACCGTATATAAACACTACATTCTAGTTGGTAAATTTGTTTTTCACAGGGATACAAATTAACAATTCTGAAACCACTATACAGTACACACCTTCTAGAATTAAATACTTAAGTAAATGTATGGTGGATGATGGGGACTAGGTTTCTCATCATTGAAGTACAGACATGATGAGGCTACAGACATGCCATAATGGGAGGATAAAATTATCCATGTGGTAATGGAACAAGGTTGGAAACAATAGTATGAACACAAGTTTAGCTAACTATATATACAAATGGTTCCATGTAGAAATATTTATAGCTATGGGTACATAAATAGGTTAATGTACACACATATATCTCTTTTTTCAATCCACTGAGAGAGCCTAAATGCAATGACACCCCAATAACAATGATCATACCTAGTGCCCAGATTTTGGTTTCTAATACCATAAATAAAAGAAACCAGGGATGCTTGGAGATGTTCTGGATAGGATATCATACTATCCAGAACAAAAATTTAAAAAATATATATATTATATAATTTTTACAGGATAGTTGTACAAATAGGTAAAGATAATAGATATTTAGATACACAGATCATTTTATTTGTCTGAATCAATGGTTCTTATTGGCAGGTTGCAATCAAATTTAAGTATCTAAAATACATTGGGAAGGATGATAGAAGTTACCAATGGCCATGCTGGAATCTGAAAGATTGCCTATGAAGTTTATGAAATAGCGTGTCAAAAGCAGTTAAAATTGAAGAGTTTCTTGTATTTGGATACTATCAGTCACTTAATTGAACAGAAAAACCTACTTAAGGACCTATTGAAATGAGTACCAAATTAAAGAAACAGTTAAATTTAGTATGAAATTAGCCTGATATTTAATATTTTATAAAAAAAATAAAAATATTTAGTACTACTAAAGTTTATGAGATTTTTTCAGAAAGCTGGGAACCATTCTTTAACTCAGAAATTGTTCACTACTTATGTGAATTTGATCAAATTGTAGCCTTAATTGATTAAATAAGAAAATAGGAATTTGGCAAGCTCTCCATCTAAACTCAAAATTACTTAAAAAACATAACAGACTATAAAAATATGGAGTGTCATTATTAATGAAAAGAAGGTTTATTTGTGGTTTTACTGAGTACTGGAGATATGTAAAGATTAACTGTCAGAAACAAGAATAAATATATGTTTTTTTAAAAATTATAAGTCACATATTTACGCGTCTTGGGATGTCAGAAATAATCTGGTATAAACTTTGCAATTGCCAGGTGAAGAAATGGAATACTACAAAAATTGAATTTCTTTCATTCAAATTCATATAGATTATTAATACTATAATCTGACTAGAATGCAGATCTTTTGATATCCTATTATAAACTTATTCCATTACCTTATCTTGATTTTTATAGTTGACTTAGATCAAAGTAGACCAATGAAGTTTAGTAAAATATCAAAAAAAAAAATCCCACCCCACAACTGGTAATAAAATGTAGGGAATCAAATTATTTTAACCTTCTTAACAGTTTTATTGAAACATAAGTTGCATGCCATATACTCACTCCATTAAAAATTTTACATTCCATGGTTTTTAGTTAATTCATAGTGCTGTACAACTATCACCAAAATCTAGTATTAGAACATTGTATCATCCCTAAAAGAAACTTGACAACCTTTAATAGTAATTTCCATCTTTCTCCCCATAGTACTATGCCCACCATCCTACACAACCACTAATCTACATTCTATCTCTGTAGATTTGCCTATTTTAGACAATTCATATACGTGGAGTCATTAACTATGTGATCTGTTGTGACTGATTTCCTTCATAATGTTTGCAAGGTTTATCCATGCTGTAGCATATATCCATACTTCATAACATTTCATTGTAAATAATAAGGAACATTTACAACTCAATAATACAAGACAAATTTTAAAATTACAAAACGGTCAAAATATATAATGATCATTGCTCCAAATAAGACCTATGTAGGACTAAGAAATGTAAAAATATACTCAATATCATTAGTCATTAGGGAAATAAAAATAATAGAGATACCACTTCATACACTAGGATGTCTGTGATCAAGAAGTCAGACAATAACACATATTGACTAGAATGTGAAGTGTTTGTAATCCTCATATATTGCTGGTGGTAATGTACAATGGTGGGTCATTTGTAAAACAATTTGGCAGTTCCTTAAATAATTTAAAATACATCTGGGCTTCCCTGGTGGCACAGTTGTTGAGAGTCTGCCTGCCGATGCAGGGGACATGGGTTCGTGCCCCGGTCCAGAAAGATCCCACATGCCATGGAGCAGCTGGGCCCGTGAGCCATGGCCACTGAGCCTGCGCGTCCGGAGCCTGTGATCTGCAATGGGAGAGGCCACAACAGTGAGAGGCCAGCGTACAGCAAAAAAAAAAAAAAAGATCTACTACATGACTCAGCAATTCCAAACTTAAACATTTGACCAATAGAAAGAAGACAAATACCAAAATAGGTGGACAAATGTTCATAAAAGCATTATTGTCTCACTGTATGGACATAACACTATTTATCCATTCATAATTTGATAGACATTTGGAGAGTTTCCACTTGTCATAATATAAATAATGCTTATGTCATTAGTTCATTTATTTACATGTGAATATGAAGAATAAATCTAAGCAACTCGTCAGCACTTCAGATGAGGAAATAAGGAAAGAAAGTTGAGAAATGCACACTTTTTTACAGAAAGGTGAGGACTGCACGGCCACCAGGCTATAGCAAATAGCAATGATCATTTTAAATAAATTTTAATAAAAACCATTAACTTGGGAGCTGTGAAGGAGGAAAAGTTTCCACACACTAGGAAGCCCCTTCACTGGCAGAGAAGGTAGTTGGTGGGGGGGAAGCTTCACAGTCATGGAGGAGAGCGCAGCAACAGTAGTGCAGAGGACAAAGTGTAGAGATTCCTGCTCTGGCACCTGAGGCTCCATATTCTTCGGAGGTCAGATCCCAAGGAGAGGACTGGGGTTGGCTGCATGAACACAGCCTGAAGGGGGCTAGTGTGCCACAGCTAGCCAGGAGGGAGTCCGGGAAAAAGTCTGGAACTGCCTAAAAGGCAAGAGACAATTGTTTAGGAGTGTGTGAGGAGAGGGGATTCAGAGCACCGCCTAAACGAGCTCCAGAGAGGAGTGCGAGCTGCGGCTATCAGTGCGGACCCCAGAGAAAGGCATGAGATGCTAAGACTGCTGCTACAGCCACCAAGAAGCCTGTGTGCAAGCACAAGTCATTACCCACACCTCCTCTGCCAGGAGCCTGTGCAGCCTGCCACTGGCAGGGTCCCGTGATCCAGGGACAACTTCCTCAGGAGAAGACACTGCGTGCGTGCCTCTGGCTGTGGCATCATGCTGGACTCTGCCGACAGAGGCTTGCCCCACATTCCATACCCCTCCCTCTCCCCGGCTTGAGTGAGCCAGAGCCCCCTAATCAGCTGCTATGTAAACCCTATCCTGTCTGAGTGAAGAACAGTTGTCCTCAGGTGACCTACACACAGAGGCAGGGCCAAATCCAAAGATGAACCCCAGGAGCTGTGTGAAAAAAGAAGAGAAAGGGAAACTTCTCCCAGCAGCCTAAGGAGCAGCAGATTAAATATCCACAATCAACTTGATGCACCCTGCATTTGTGGAATACCTGAATGGACAATGAATCATCCCAAAAGTGAGGCAGTGGACTTTGGGAGCAAAGATATATATATATTTTTTCCTTTTTCTCTTTTTGTGAGTGTATATGTATATGTTTCTTTGTGTGATTTTTGTCTGTATAGCTTTGCTTTTACCATTTATCCTAGGGTTCTGTCTGTCCTTTTTTTTTCTTTTTTAAGTATAGTTTTTAGCACTTGTTATCATTGGTGGATTTGTTTAATGGTTGGTTGCTCTCTTCTTACTTTCTTTTTTTTTCTTTTTTAAAATTATTTTTTAATTTTTTTATTTTTAATAATTAGTTTTTATTTAATAACTTTATTTTATTTATTTATTTATTTTTTCTTTCCTTTTCTCTCCCTTTGCTTCTGAACTGTGTGGCTGACAGGGTCTTGGTGATCTGGCCGGGTGTCAGGCCTGTGCTTCTGAGGTGGGAGAGCCGAGTTCAGGACATTCGTTCACTAGAGACCTCCTGGCTCCACATAATATCAAACGGTGAAAGCTCTCCAAGAGATCTCCATCTCAATGCTAAGACCTAGCTCCACTCAACGATGAGCAAGTTACAGTGCTGTACACCATATACCAAACAATGACAGGAATAAAACCACAGCCATTAGCAGACAGGCTGCCTAAAATCATAATAAGGTCACAGATACTCCAAAACACAACACCGGACATGGTCCTGCCCACCAGAAAGACAAGATCCAGGCTCATCCACCAGAACACAGGCACCAGTCCCCTACACCAGGAAGCCTGCACAACACAGTGAAACAACCTTAGCCACTGGGGGCAGACAACAAAAACAACAGGAAATATGAACCTGCAGTCTGTGAAAAGGAGACCCCAAACACACTAAGTTAAGCAAACTGAGAAGACAGAGAAACAGCAGATGAAAGAGCAACGTAAAAACCCATCAGACCAAACAAAGGAAGAGAAAATAAGCAGTCTACCTGAAAAAGAATTCAAGGTAATTATCGTAAAGATGATCCAAAATCTTGGTAATAGAATGGAGAAAGTACAAGAAACGTATAACAAGGACCTAGAAGAACTAAAGAGCAAACAAACAGTGATGAACAACAGAATAAATGAAATTAAAAATTCTCTACAAGGAATCAATAGCAGAATAACTGAGGCAGAAGAATGGATAAGTGACCTGGAAGATAAAATATTGGAAATAATTATTGCAGAGCAGAATTAAAAAAAAGAATGAAAAGAATTGAGGACAGTCTCAGAGACCTCTGGGACAACAATAAATGCACCAACATTCGAATTATAGGGGTCTGAGAAGAAGAAGAGAAAAAGAAAGAGACTGAGAAAATATTTGAAGAGATTATAGTTGAAAACTTCCCTAGTATGGGAAAGGAAAGAGTTAAACAAGTCCAGGAAGTGCAGAGAGCCCTATACAGGATAAATCCAAGGAAAAATATGCAAAGACACATATTAATCAAACTATCAAAAATTAAATACAAAGAAAAAATATTAAAAGCAACAAGGGGAAAACAACAAATAAAATAAAAGGGAATCCCCATAAGGTTAACAGCTGATCTTTCAGCAGAAACTCTGCAAACCAGAAGGGAGTGGCTGGACATATTTAAAGTGATGAAGGAGAAAAACCTACAAGCAAGATTACTCTACCCACCAAGGATCTCATTCAGAGTTGATGGAGAAATTAAAACCTTTACAGACAAGCAAAAGCAAAGAGAATTCAACACCACCAAACCAGCTTTACAGCAAATGCTAAAGGAACTTCTCTAGGCAGGAAACATAAGAGAAGGAAAAGACCTACAATAAAAAACCAAAAACAATTAAGAAAATGGGAATAGGGACATACATATCAATAATTACCTTAAATATAAATGGATTAACTGCTCCAACTAAAAGACATAGACTGGCTGAATGGATACAAAAACAAGACCCCCATATATTTGCTGTCTACAAGAGATCCACTTCAGACCTAGGGACACATACAGACTGAAAGTGAGGGGATGGAAAAAGATATTCCATGCAAATGGAAATCAAAAGAAAGTTGGAGTAGCAATTCTCATATCACACAAAATAGACTTTAAAATAAAGACTATTACAAGAGACAAAGAAGGACACTTACATAATGATCAAGAGATCAATTCAAGAAGAAGATATAACAATTGTAAATATTTATGCACCCAACATAGCACCTCAATGCAGAAGGCAAATAATAACAGTCATAAACGGGAAATCAACAGTAACAAAATCACAGTAGGGGTCTTTAACACCCCACTTTCACCAATGGAGAGATCATTCAAAATGAAAATAAATAAGGAAACATAAGCTTTAAATGATACATTAACCAAGATGGACTTAATTGATATTTATGGGACATTCCATCCCAAAGCAACAGAATACACTTTCTTCTAAAGTACTCATGGAACATTCTCCTGGATAGATTATACCTTGGGTCACAAATCAAGCCTTGGTAAATTTAAGAAAATTGAAATCGTATCAAGTATCTTTTCTGAGCACAATGCTATGACACTAGATATCAATTACAGGAAAAATAAATCTGTAAAAAATACAAACACATGGAGGCTAAACAATACACTACTTAATAACCAAGAGATCACTGAAGAAACCAAAGAGGAAATCAAAAACTACCTAGAAACAAATGACAATGAAAACACAACGTCCCAAAACCTATGGGATGCAGCAAATGCAGTTCTAAGCGGGAAGTTTACAGCCATATAATCCTACCTCAAGAAACAAAAACATCTCAAATTAACAATCTAACATTACACCTAAAGAAATTAGAGAAAAAAGAACAACAACAAAAAAAACCAAATTTAACAGAAAGAAAGAAATCATAAAGATCAGATCAGAAACAAATGAAAAAGCAATGAAGGAAACGATAGCAAAGATCAATAAAACTAAAAGCTTGTTCTTTGAGAACATAAACCAAATTGATAAACCACTAGCCAGACTCATCAAGAAAAAAAGGGAGAAAACTCAAATCAATAAAATTAGAAATGAAGATGGAGAAGTAACTACTGACACTGCAGAAATACAAAGGATCATGTGCGATTACTACAAGCAACTACATGCCAGTAAAATGGACAACCTGGAAGAAATGGACAAATTCTTAGAAAAGCACAACCTTCCGAGACTGAATCAGGAAGAAATAGAAAATATAAACAGACCAATCACAAGCACTGAAATTGAAACTGATTTAAAATCTTCCAACAAACAAATCCCAGGACCAGATGACTTCACAGGAAAACGCTATCAAACATTTACAGAAGAGCTAACACCTGTCCTTTCACAATTTGTATGGAAACACAAAAGACCCCAAATAGCCAAAGCAATCTTGAGAAAGAAATACGAAGCTGGAGGAATCAGACCCCCCCCTGACTTCAGACTATACTACAAAGCTACAGTAATCAAGACAGTATGGTACTGGCACAAAAACAGAAATATAAATCAATGGAACAGGATAGAAAGCCCAGAGATAAACCCACTCCCCTATGGTCAACTAATCTATGACAAAGGAGGCAAGCATATACAATGGAGAAAAGACAGTCTCTTCAATAAGTGGTACTGGGAAAACTGGACAGCTACATGTAAAAGAATGAAATTAGAACACTCCCTAATACCATACACAAAAATAAACTCAAAATGGATGAAAGACCTAATTATAAGTCCAGACACTATAAAACTTTTAGAGGAAAAGAAAGGCAGAACACTCTATGACATAAATCACAGCAAGATCCTTTTTGACCCACCTCCTAGAGAAATGGAAATAAAAACAAAAATAAACAAATGGGACCTAATGAAACCTAAACGTTTTTACACAGCAAAGGAAACCATAAACAAGATGAAAAGACAACCCTCAGAATGGGAGAAAATATTTGCAAATGAAGCAAGTGACAAAGGATTAATCTCCAAAATTTACAAGCAGCTCATGCAGCTCAATATCCAAAAACAACCCAATCCAAAAATGGGCAGAAGACCTAAAGAGACATTTCTCCAAAGAAGATTTACAGATTTCCAACAGACACATGAAAGAATGCTCAACATCACTAATCATTAGAGAAATGCAAATCAAAACTACAATGAGGTATCACCTCACACCAGTCAGAATGGCCATCATCAAAAAATCTGCAAACAATAAATGCTGCAGAGGGTGTGGAGAAAAGGGAAACCTCTTGCACTGTTGGTGGGAATGTAAATTGATACAACCATTATGGAGAACAGTATGGAGTTTCCTTAAAAAACTAAAAATAGAACTACCATACGACCCAGCCATCCCACTACTGGACATATTCCCTGAGAAAACCATGATTCAAAAAGAGTTATGTACCGCAATGTTCATTGCAGCTCTACTTACAATAGCCAGGACCTGGAAGCCACCTAAGTGTCCATCAACAGATGTATAAAGAAGTGACACATATATACAGTGGAATATTACTCAGCCATAAAAAGAAACAAAATTGAGTTATTTGTAGTGAGGTGGATGGACCCCTAGAGTCTGTCATACAGAGTGAATTAAGTCAGAAAGAGAAAAACAAATACCATATGCTAACACATATATATGGAATCTAAAAAAAAAAAAAAAGAAGAAAAAGGTTCAGAAGAACCTAGGGGCAGGACAGGAATAAAGTTGCAGATGTAGAAAATGGACTTGAGGATATAGGGAGAGGGAACGGTAAGCTGGGACGAAGTGAGAGAGTAGCATGGACTTACATATACTATCAAATGTAAAATAGATAGCTAGTGGGAAGCAGCCACATAGCCCAGGGAGGTCAGCTGAGTGCTTTGTGACCACCTAGAGGGGTGGGGTAGGGATGGTGGGAGGGAGACGCAAGAGGGGGGAGATATGGAGATGTATGCATACGTATAGCTGATTCACTTCGTTATAAAGCAGAAACTAACACACCATTTTAAAGCAATTATACTCCAATAAAGATGTTTAAAACAAACAGAAAAAAATTTAAAAAGTGAAACACAAAAACTTTACAAAGAGTACTTATATTTTAAAAAGTATCATATTGCTGCTTTGATGTATATGAAAGTAATGTGATCCAAAGATAATATATTTGTTGTGTTTTATTTATTTTATTTATTCATCTCTTAAACAATTTCCAAGTTCTCTAAGTGGCTAGATGGGAAACAATATTGAAAAATAAAAAAAGAAATAAGCATACCATCAGATAACTATAATTTATTGCTGATATGGGGAGATGTTGGCATAAAATATTCTTGTGCATAAAATAAGTGTTCAAGAAATGTCTTAAATGTTGATAGATGCATTCTCATCTCCATGAAAATTAATGTGTTGTCAAAGCTACAATAAGCAGAAAAGAAATAAATATTGGAAAGAATGTAAAAAAACAAAACAAAACAAAACAAAAATACACCATTTACTTTTGCTAAAGCCATGTGCTTTGAGGGAGACAGAAAACCAGGTAAAGCCACTCTTACGACTCTATCCTTTGCACAAACGTGATTAGGAGTCTACACCTTTAAAAATGCTTTCCTTGATTTCTTAACCATTGATATAGGGTTCTGTTGCTTTGCTGATTATTTCATTAAAATATTGGGAGGGACAGATGCGTTTTGAAAGGTACAGAAAACCAGGTAAAGCCACTGTTAAGACTCTCTCCTTTGCACAAAAGTGATTGGGAATCTAAACCTGGTTGCCCCTTAAAAAATGCATTCCTTTACTTCTTAACTGTTGATATAGGGTTCTATTGGTTTGCAGCTTGTTTCCTTAAAATGGTGGGAGTACTGTTATTTCCTGCCCAGCGTTCTGTTTCCATAGACCTGGTGTGCTTCTACTCATCTAAGCTGATCTCTTTAGCAAAATGCAAGTCAGCTGCTTCATATCGTTTTAAAGCAAGTTTAATTTACTTGATTAAAAGTATGCCTATGTTCAATGTGTCTCCAAAGGCCAGGGAGAGACATTGATGAAGACTTTCCCTTTGAAATAAAATATACAGATTTTGTTTCCCAGCCTTTTCACGTCGATCTTCATTGCTTTCTTAGTTTTCATGTAGTATCCAGTATCACAGAGGTTAGCAGCAGAACGACAGGGAAATGCTTCTGATGGGGGGCCCATTCTCTGGGCTTATAGGCGTAACATATATTTTACAAGAACAATGAGAAATCAGTGGGATTCACTTTTCATCATTCCCCAGAGAAGAAATTCTCTCTGCAGCAGAAGTGGGGGTGATGGGTCAATGGCTGTAATATAAAGCCCTCAGCAGAAAGACAAGCGCTCCTATTTCTGGGAATTTTCTCAGTACAATCTCTTTCACAATGTTCCTTTGCCTAGATTGCTTACACAAACCATAAAAATTTGTGAATAAAATGGAGCTCCATTGACCAGAATTCATTACACGTTTTTTTTTTAAAGTGGAGTGCTTTCTATGTATTTGTATGTTCACATCTTTCAGAGGAAAATATATGACATATATTATTTTTACCATGATGTGCAGAAGTTCCTTAGAAGATGTATTTATTTATAGCTTATACTCACACATTTATTTCTATTTATCCAAAAGATTGAAACTACACTTTCTTGGTCCTTTCTTTGGTTTCCTGTTAAAACATATAATTAGGCAGATTTTTTAATGTACCTAATAGCCCTGGGGAGATTAGGCAGTGATCTTTTTGAAACTAAAAATATTGGTAGGAAGTGGTTCTCTTCTTTTTTTCCCCCAAGTTCAATAGCTTAGCTATTTGTTTCCTGTTTCCAACAGTCAAGGTAATTAGAACATAATAACTCTTTACTCGGAAGATGACATCTGAAAGTTGAAAGTATTTGCTGGACAAAACTTGACACAGAGGGATGGGGCAGGGCTCACCACCTTAGAGGGAGAAAGTTCTGCTACTAGAATGTCACTCCCTTCAGATTATATTTTCCTGAAAAGACTCTAAAGTCCAGGAGGTAAAGTGACATCTGTACTGTTTCTTTATGGAAAGATCACTTTTTCATTGTAGAGGAAACATTTCTAAAAGCTCCAGGAAGAGCCAGAATATGCAGGAAACCTGGTTACCACTTGAAATATCTTTCTTTCTAGACAGAGCACACATACAGTGATGTGCACACATCTGAAAGATATATCTGTGTAACCACCACTGAGATAAAAATATTTCTCACCCCTGAAGGCTCTTAACCTCTCCCTGTCATCACCCCACCCAAGAGAGCCCCATCCTGGTTTCTGTCCTCCAGAATGGTTTTGCCTGTCCCTGGATTTCACGTAAATGGAGCCATGCAGTATACACCTTTTTGTCTGGTCTCTTTCTCTCAAGGTTATATGTCCGATCCATCCATGTTGCCCTGGCTAGTTGGCCTCTGGTATATTCATTGCAGTGTAGTTTTCCTTTGTGTGTATATACCACCCTTGATCTGTTCTACCTTTTATGGATGTTTGTGTATGTCCCAGGTCTTAGGAAGAAAGCTGCTGGGAACATTCTCCTCCACATCTATGGGTGATGGGAACACTCTGGTTCATGTCTTTGGGTGAACGTAAGCACTTGTTTTCCTTGGTTAAGAGTGGAATTCCTGGGGCATCCAGTATGTGCTGCTTTGGTAGATTCTGCCAAACCACTTTCCAGTGAGGTTGTATCAACCAGCTCTGCCACCAGGAGCCCGTTGAACACTTTTTGAACATCAATAAGGGGTGCAATCTCACCATTGAACACAAAGTCTCAACTGCTCCCAAAAAGAGTCACTATGTTTGGGCAGCAGGAGAGGGAGGAAAAAATAATTCAAAAACTGAAAACTACTCCCAGAGAAAGAGCTGGCCCCAGCTTCACAGGCTGTATCCAGGGTCTGATGGATCCCCATTTCCCACCCACTCTGGTCAGGGAGGGCGGGCCAGCGGCGCTGCTTGGGCAGCTCACAGCCTTAGGGCTTTTGGCCATGTGCATGGCCAGGGCTCTCCCAGGACAAACAGGCTTTCTGGGGTCGGGCCGCCTCTAGCACCATCCAGCCCAGTTCATTGCCTCGAAGACTGACATTTGTGTGACTTGCCTACTTGATCCAGTAAGTCACCTGAGCCTTTCTCATTTGGGCCAGATTCCATATGTTCTCTTTTTCCAAAAATCTTTCTAATTATTGACCAAAAAGTAAATAGTGGGACTACTTAAGGAAGACTGCCACCCTCAATGGCCACCAGTCCCCCAACTCACAGTGGCCCTGTTGCCCTCTCTGGGTCCTGCCTGCCCTGGGGACAACACCATATCCTCTCCACTTTACTCAGACCCTCGTGGGGCCCAGAAGGAGGTCTTTAGTCTCTGGGCTCTAACTAGGCCAGAATCCCAAGGGAAATAGGAATCCAAAATGCCACTCCCAAGCAATTTTAGAAATAAAGGAGACAGAGGTTGATACAAGACCATCGTCCTTACCGACAACTTCTCTGAACAGCCACCATGATATCATTTTTAAAACTTAATATTCCTGCTGCTCCCTCTCCAAATTGAAAATCCTCCAACAATAGGATCTGTGTGGGTTGCCAAAGAGTGAATCTAGAGGGGCTCTGACTGGCAGAGGCCAGAGCCTCTAGGTCAAGGCGCTCTGCCCACCTCATGCCCCACTTCCATTGCTCCATTTGCGGAATTTCTCCTACGTTTCCCCTAGAGCTTCTGCTCCTTCCTCTAGACTCTAGTTTGTTTGGTTGAAATCTCTGCTGGGAGTTTCACATGGGCCAGGATGTTCAGCAGGCCCTTGGTCTTTAAAGTTTCATTTGCAACTCAAATGTTTGGGTGCATAGTGGTTCCTAGTTTTGTGGTAGCATAAAGTTGAACCCCGGGCCCTGGAAGCTTATGTGCTTAGTATACGCTTAGCTAGTGAGGGAGCCCAGCTGTCTGTTCACCTTTGCATGAAGGGGCATCTTCAGCTGCCTAGGCAGAGATCCCTGACCCCAACAGTCTACCCACCTGTGGCAGAGTTGAGCTGGGTTAAGCATGAGAAGAATTTAAGGAGAATTCATGGGCTTAAGTATTTTCCTTCTTTCACTCTCTTTTCCCCTTTTCATCAGGAGACTGTTTTGAAAGTTTTGCCCTCCTCTCACCCTCCTCCTGTTGGTGACCAACAAGGAGAGATGGAGAGGCCCAGCTACAAGTGAAGGGTTGTACTGGAGCCAAATGGACTCGCAGCCCTGCAGATTGGTCCCAGGATCTGACAGTTAGCTGGGGAGATCATGCAGGTGAAGAGGTATTAAGACATGACCCCAGATTCTTGGATACGCCTCCCTTTAAGAAGCAGAGCTTATTTCCCCTCCACTTAAGTGTGGGTTGGACTTCATGCCTCCATTTTCACAAATAGAAGAAAGCAGAAGTGATGGTGTGTGACTCCATGACTAGGTCCTAAAAGGCACTGTAGTATCCTGCTTGTTTCTTTTTTTCTCTCTGTCTCTCCCTCTCCTCTCCTCTCCTCTCCTCTCCTCTCCTCTCCTCTCCTCTCCTCTTCTCTCTAGCCTAACTCAAAATCCAAGATGACAAAGATATACTCCAAAGTTTTCTTCTAAGGGCTTTATAGTTTTAGCTCTAACAAATAGGAATGTGATTCATTTTTATTTAATTCTTATGGATGGTATGGGATAGAGGTCCATCTTCATTCTTTTGCACTTGGAAATTCAATTGTATTGGCACCATTTTTTGGAGATAAAAACCCAAAAAAACCTATTACCATGACTACCCTGTTTTGATTATTGTGGCTATGTAATAAGCTTTGTAATCAGGACTGTAACTCCTCGGACTTTGTGTTTCTTTTTAAAAATTATTTTCTAGTCTTCTCGGTAAAGAGCATTTCTGGAAAAAGAAAAGCCAACTGACATTGCACAGACTAAGTTGAATCTATAGGTCAATTTGGAGAGTAATATCTTCACAGTATTGCCTTCTGATTCATGCCTTCCTTGTTTTTGGAGGAATGGATCTTTAATTTCTTTTAGCACTTGTTTTGTAGTTATTAGTATACAAGTTTTGCAATTCATCTATTAATTTTATTCCTAGTATTTCATTCTTTGTAATATTATTGTACATTATTATTCACATTTCATTTACGGAGTATTTATTGCTACCTTATATAAATACAATTGATTTTATTGACTTTTATCCTATAACTTTTGTAAACTAGTCTATAGTATTTAGTGTTTTCCTTAGGATTTGCTATATAGAATATCATGTCTTCTGTGAATAGAGATTGTTTTCTTCTTTTCTATTTTGAGTGTCTCATATGTTTTTGTGTGTGTGTGTGTGTCTAATTGCTCTGGATAGATCCTCCAGTGAATGCTGGATGAAAGTAGAGAGTAGACATCCATGGATTTTTCCTGATCTTAAGAGGGAAACATTCTTTCACCATTAATGATGATACTAGATTGTTTTCTTAGATGCCTTTTAAAATGTTGATGATTTTTCTTATATTTCTAGTGTTTTAACTGTTTCTTTTCTTTCCATGAAAGCTTTTTGGATCTTGTCAAATGCTATTTCTTCTTAGATATATAACCAATCATGGGTTTCTTGTACTCTATTCTATTAACATAGTGTATTAAATGAATTGATTTTCTGATGTTTAAACAACTTTGCATACCTGGTATAAACCCTACTTCGTCATGATGTATAATTTTTATTATATGTTGATGGATTACATTTGCTAGTATGTTGCTAAGGACATTAGTGTGTTCATATTCATAAGAGATATTGGTCTATACCCCTCATTTCTTCTGCATCTTTTTCTGATTTTGGTAGTGGGGTAATATGGGCCTCATAGAATGAGTTGGGGACTGCTTGTGCCTATTCTGTTTTATGGAAGGATTTGTGAAGGATTACCATTAATTATGTTTTAAATGGTAGAATTCACCTGTGAAGCCATCTAGACCCGGGTTTTTTTTAATATTTAAATTTACTAATTCATTCTTTGTAAATATTATAAATTTAATCAGATTTACTATATCTACCTGTCTTGTGAAACGGAAGCTTTGTCCTTTCTTTCACAGCTGCCTGAATTACAGCTTCTAAAACTCAAGAGCTAAGGAGGGGGTGAGAATGCTAATGTCCTACTCCTCCTGGGATAAAAATATAGTCCTAGATTTGGAGCTGGGGTAAGTGGGAACCCCATCTTCTTGGTCATATCCACCCAGAGTAGAGCTTCCATCACACTGAGATGGGAGTCAACATGAGAAATAGTTCATAGCTCAAATGCCACAGATTCTCATTACCCTTACTGAGAGTTAGTAGATTTTCTTGAATAAACATTTCTCCATATACTGCATGCCTTTAGAAAACTTTCCACAGACTTTAAATAGTTGGTGGTTTTGTCATATAATATTACGAGCTAAATGGTTGTTTCACTGGGGAGAAGTTCTGCTGAGCTCTTCTTATCACCATTCTGAAATCTTGCTCTATAACCATTTTTAAAGTCAGAGTATTGTAACATATTAAATTAGGCATATTTCAGAAAATATCAATGAACGTTTCCAGTATGACTCTTTAGAATAATATGGATATTTCTTTATTTCTTTAAAGACCTGTGTATGTGTGAGTGAGTTTAAGATCGTTGGTATTAGAATGCCATTAATTCTAGTTGAAATGTAAACCTATAAAGGAAAGGTTATGTCATGCCTCAATACATTTACTTCCTCTACTGAAAAACTTAATAGAATATTCTTTAAGCATGAATTCCCATTTACAATAATTTTACATAATCAAATTATGATGTTTAAACACTAAAAATATAATGCCAATCAGCATAACAATTAAAACAGTATGTAGAATCCAAAAACTTAATGTTCTAAATGATTACGAAGTGCATAAATTAAAATTCTAAAATCTACATAAATTTATAAAAAAATTTAAGTTATAAATTTAAATCTTCAAGTGATATTAAAAAATCTAAGATAAAGATCATATTGTAGTACACTTAGGTTTTAAATTTAAACTTAGAATTTTCTATATAGTATTACATTCACAAAAAAAATAACTATCCTTCTATTAAAAAGAACAGCAAAAAAATAAAATTATTTTTATAGTCTATATTTTCAAATACTAAAGCAGGCTTATATGTGCAAATAGGTAATAATAAACACAGACATTTTCTAATATTAGATACAGTGGTCTTAAAATTAACTCATATAAGACCTTATCTCATGTTCAAAATACTGAGTGAATGTAGACTATCTGGATAAGAAATTGGAGTAAATACCATTACACATATTTTTGAAATTTAAGCTCATATCCTGTATTGACAAAAAATAATTGCTATGCAAACAATAAATCACTATGAAAATAATAAAATTACAACAAGTAATACATGTGGCATAATTTTTCTCTAACAGAAGACATGTCCCAATGATTCATGGACTATTATATTTTAAATATTTCATATACAACCACCTCCCTTCCCCACCCATTACAAGCCTATTTTTAAATTTATACTTGAAATAAGGATACTGGTTTGGATCATTGAGCACCTAGGGTTTGTATATTACTATTTAACACCTCAGCCACAGTGAGTGACACATTTTTGAGTATCTCAAATTCTCCAACTCTTATAGAACCAACATCTTTGGTGGTCTGTTCTGCTTGTTAACTCACTGGAAAGAGTTTTATCCCTTTGGAGTTTCATAAGGACACGTATTCCCCTGAGTATTTGAGGGAGCTGTATTCTTGGAATCATCTAATAGCCCCACAAAACAATTTGCCTTGGTCTTAGATTGACATCAAGAGCCCAATTTATACCTAAAAAAGAAGAATCCAACAGTCACACAAAAGTTGTAATCAACTTTGCTGGAGCTGTAGGAATATTTTCTCTGGGTGTTTTTGTGACACATAAATTCTTGCATCTTACTAATTCTAGTGCAAGGAATTTTTGTTAATGTATTCATTGCTTACAAAAATGTATTATTATTGGCAAGATTAATGTATAGGATAAGTTTACATCATTTTTTAAATTGGTTGTACTATCAATAGCTTGACAACTGGATTTATATTTAAGTTGATGATTTTATCTATTAAATCCTAGACTTTGAAAAGTTATTATTATTGGTGAAATGAACAATATAGACTAATTGAAAAGTATGTAAACTTAAATCAGTAAAGAGGAAAAGTATGACCAAATTGATAATTTTAAAATGTATATGACATATAGATGAATATAGTTGCAATGGTCTTGGCCAAAAGTTGGATACTTTGTACAGTAAGTTACTTTTTTTTAAAAAACATATTTATTGGAGTATAATTGCTTTACAATGGTGTGTTAGTTTCTGCTTTATAACAAAGTTAATCAGCTATACACATACATACATCTCCATATCTCCTCCCTCTTGCGTCTCCCTCCCACCCTCCCTATCCCACCCCTCTAGAGGGTCACAAAGCACCCAGCTGATCTCCCTGTGCTATGCTGCTGCTTCCCACTAGCTATCTATTTTACATTTGGTAGTATATATAAGTCCATGCCACTCTCTCACTCCGTCCCAGCTTACCCTTCCCCCTCCCTGTGTCCTCAAGTCCATTCTCTATGTCTGCATTTACTTTTGATGAGGACTTTTGATTTTGCAAATTAATGCTACACGAAGTGTTCTTCTAAAGGCATTGCAGGGTACAAGGCATAATTTGGCTAATTGTAATTTTTCAAACTGTTCATCAGTCTAGCAGATCTCCAACAATTACCTCTCAGAGACTGTTTGGATTGGAGATTTCTTGGGCCTATGCCCCCTGCTTTTCCTATGGAAAAGTCTCTCCTAAATTCAGCTGAAATGAGACAATCAAGTACAAAAGAAAAATACATGAAAAATGTCTTTATACATACAGAAATCATCGAACCATTGTCAATGAGCCTAACAGGTCATATGGGTTATGCCCTAAGGAAGTTTTTGTCATTTATAAATGTTTGTAAAAATTGCAAAAGAAGAATGTGCACTAGAAATTGTAGTACCCCCCCAAAAAATGGTAAAATGTTTATCATGTAGCCTTTTATGGTAAAATTTGATAACCAATGATATAGATAAGCAATAGTAATAGCAAAGCATGTGGCAAAAGAATAAGCAGGTTAATGTAAACATATTTACTAGATTTTGTTTCCAAAACAAAGTGTCTAATGACCATATATAAAAAACAAAGTTTAGTTATTACCAAATATTACATCTTCAAACCAAAAATCATCTCACTTAATACAAAAACTTAGGCCTGATTACCTTATGCTAATAACCAAGTCAAATTATTTACTACATAGTACACCTTAAAACCAAAAGTTCTAATTACTTTATACAAATATCGTTGCCTAATTATATTACACAATGACATAGGTCTAAAGACACCATACAAAGACCTATTTTGTTAGCAGTACTATGCTTAACAAACTAAATTCGACAAAAGCTATGTCACACTACTAATGCTTAGATCATTGTTGAATACAAATCACCTGGTGGCAAAGTGAAAGAAAAAAATGGCATTTAAGCTCAAGAGACTTAGTGAGTGCACATCTTGGCACAAGGAAGCTTTAGAAGGCTGCCAACAAAGAGTGTTTCATACAGTGTATAGATATATAATTGATTTATAGCTGGACTGGAAAAGTTCTGGAGATTTTTAGATGTCTGGGTTTTGGGGATTTTTTTTTTTTTAACTTTTGGGCATAGTAAGGGCACTGGGATTCATGATGTGATGCTTAAAATCAGAACTCCACAGATGATAACCTCCAAAAACAATTATTTTGAAATCCAGTTTAATATTTTTGGTAGCTTGAGATTTAGGTGTCTAAGAAAGCTTTGCCTAAATCAAGGTCACTAAACTTCATGCCTTGGGTTCCTTCTAATTTTATAGCTTTACCCCTTACAGTTAGGTCTTTGATCCAGTTTTTAAAATTAGGTACAGTTGATTTATAATATTGTGTTAGATTCAAGTGTACAGCAAAGTTATATGTCCTTTATATATGTAAATATTCTTGTATTCAATTCTTTTCCATTATAGGTTATTATAAGATATTGAATATACTTCCTCATGCTCTACAGTAAATCCTTATTGTTTATCTATTTTATATATGGTAGTGTGTATCTGTTAATCTCATACTCTTAATTTATTCCTCCCCCCCTTTCCTCTTTGGTAACCATAAATTTGTTTTTTATGTCTGTGAGTTTTTTCTGTTTTGTAAATAAGTTCATTTTATCATTTTTCGATTCCACACAAAAATTTTTAATATATAAAATAAAATTATATATATATAATTTTCTTTCTCTGACTTACTTCACTTCGTATGATAATCTCTAGGTCCATCCATGTTGCTGCAAATGGCATTATTTGATTCCTTTTTATGACTAATATTCCATTGTATCTATCTATATATATATATATCACATCTTCTTATCTATTGATTAACGTTTAGGTTGCTTCCATGTCTTGGCTATTGTAAATAGTGCTGCTATAAACATTGGGACACATGTACCTTTTCAAATTAGAGTTTTTGTCTTTTCCAGATATATGCCTAGGAGTGGGATTTCTGGATCATATGGTAACTATTTTTAGTTTTCTTAAGGAACTTTCCATACTGGTGTCCAGAGTGGCTGCACCAAATTATATTCACACCAACAGTGTAGGAGGGCTCCCTTTTCTCCACATCCTCTCCAGCAATTATCATTTGTAGACTTTCTGATGATGGCCATTCTGACTGGTGTGAGGTGATACCTCATTGTAGTTTTGATTGGCATTCCTTCAATAATTAGTGTTGTTCAGTGTTTTTTCTTGTGCCTATTGACCATCTGTATGTCTTCTTTGGAG
The DNA here is from genome assembly GCF_951394435.1 of Stenella coeruleoalba. Taxonomy (NCBI): domain Eukaryota; kingdom Metazoa; phylum Chordata; class Mammalia; order Artiodactyla; family Delphinidae; genus Stenella; species Stenella coeruleoalba. The sequence continues at coordinate 130,977,642 of NC_137169.1, forward strand.
AAATGTCTCTTCAGGTCTTCTGCCCGTTTTTTGATAGGGTTTATTTATTTTTTTCATATTGAGTTGTATCATTATGAGCAGTTTGTGTATTTTGGAAATTAACCCCTTGTCAGTCTCTTGGTTTGCAAATATATTCTCATATTCTATAGGTTTCCTTTTTGGTTTTTTGTTGGTTTTTCTTGTTTGTTTTTTGTGTTACATGGGCCTCTCACTGTTGTGGCCTCTCCCGTTGTGGAGCACAGACTCCGGACATGCAGGCCCAGTGGCCACAGCCCACGGGCCCAGCTGCTCCGTGGCATGTGGGATCCTCCCGGACTGGGGCATGAACCCACGCCCCCTGCATCGGCAGGCGGACTCCCAACCGCTGCACCACCAGGGAAGCCCTCCTTTTTATTTTTTAATTTCTATCCTATTTTTTTCTCTCTGAGCTTTATTATTTCTTTTCTTCTTCTAATATTAGGCTTTGTTCTCCTCTTTTCTAATTCTTTTAGGTGGTAGATTAGGTTGTTTATTTGGGATTTTTCTTATTTTTTTGAGGAAGGCTTATATCCCTATAAATTTACTGCTTAGAATTGATTTTGCTGCATCCCATAGATTTTGTGTGGTTGTGTTTTCATTGTCATTTGTCTTGAGGTATTTTTAAAATTTCCTCTTTGATTTCATGTTGACCCATTGGTTTTTTGTAGCATGTTGTTTAGTCTCCATGTAATCATTTTTTTAAATTTCTCTTCCTGTGGTTGATTTCTGGTTTCATGCCATAGTGGTCGGAAAAAATGCTTGAAAAAATTTCTATCCTCTTAAATTTGTTGAGGATTGTTTTGTGTCCTAGAATATGATCTATCCTAGAGAATGTTCCATTTGCACTTGAAAAGAATGTCTATTCTGCTTTTTTTGTTTAATTAGTGTCCTGTAGATATCAATTAAATCTAACTGTTCTACTGTGTCATTCAGAATCTCCATTGCCTTATTGATTTTCTGTCTGGAAGAACTGTCCATTGATGTCTGTGGGGGGTTATTGTATTCCTGTCCATTTCTCCCTTTATGTATGCTAGTATTTGTTTTATGTATTTAGGTACTCCTATATTTGGAGCATATATGTTAATGAGTGTGATATCCTCTTCTTGTATTGATCCTTTTATCATTATATAGTGTCCTTCTTTGTCTTTCTTTATGGCCTTTGTTTTAAAGTCTATTTTATCTATATGAGTATTGCTACCCTGACTTTTTTGTCATTTCCATTTGCATGAAATATCTTTTTCCATCCCCTCACTTTTAATATATATGTGTCTTTCACCTTAAAGTGGGTCTCCTGTAGGCAGCATATTGTAAGTTCTTGTTTTATTATCCAATCTGTGACTATGTCTTTTGATTGGAGCATTTATTCCATTGACATTTAAAGTAATTATTGATAAGTATGTATTTATTGCCATTTTACTCCTCGTTTTCTAGTTGATTTTGTAGTTTTTTGTTGCTCCTTTCTTCTCCTTTTTGTTTTTCCTTCTGTGGTTTGATGATTTTCTTCTGTATTATACTTGAGTTCCTTTCTTTTGGTTTATTGTGGATCTATTGTATGTTTTTGATTTGTGGATACTCTGATTTTCAAGTATATTACCCATAAGTGTGTTGACTTGCTTTAGGCTGGTAGTCATATAAACTCAAACACATTCTAAAAGATATACATTTTCTTACTCCCCTCCCCACATTTTGTGATTTTGATGTCCTATTTTATATTCATGTTTATCTTTTTGCTGTTCATTGTAGTTATAATTGCTTTCACAGAATTTTATGATTGTTTCTTAATCTATGTACTGGCTTATTTAAGTGATCTTCAGTCCTTGTATATATGTACCTTTCCTATTGTGATTTTCCCTTTCCTATAGATTCTTCTTCTTTTCTATTTAGTGAAGACCTTTCAATATTTACTTTAGGAGAAGTTTAGTATTGCTGTACTCTTTTAGTTTTTGCTTGTCTGAGAAATTCTTTATCTCTTCTTCTATTCTAAATGATGATCTTGTAAGTACAGTATCCTAGGTTGCAGGTTTTTCCATTTCAGAACTTTGCAGACCATAGGGGGTGGCAAGATATATTCACTGTTTCTGTAAAGAAATCAGCTGATAGCCTCATGGGGGTTCCCTTGTAACTGACTCTGTTTTTCTCTTGCTGCCTTTAGAATTCTTCCTCTATCTTTAATTTTTGTCATTTTAATTATGATATGCCTTGGCATAGGTCTGTTTGGGTTCATCTTGTTTGGGACCTTCTGTGCATTCTGTACGTGGATATTTGTTTCCTTTTAGGTTTGGAAAGTCTTCAGCCATAATTTCTTCAAATACATTTTTTTATCCTCTTTTCTTTTTATTCTCCTTATGGGATTCCTATTATGCATAGGTCGGCAATCTTTATATTATTCCATATATCTTGTATGTTGCTTTCATTTTTTAAATTTGTATTTCTGTCCTGATTTTGTGATTTCCATTATTCTCTCTTCCAGATTACTTATTTGTTCTACGTTATTTAGTTTGCTATTTATTGCCTTTGGCTTGGTTTTCATCTTGGCCATTTAGTTGTCTAATTTTGATTGACTCCTCTTTATAATTTTTAGTTCTTCCTTACTATAATCTGTCTTTCTATCAATAGTCTTTCTTAATTCTTTCAAAAATTTTATTACCTTCTTTTTGAACTTGGGGTCTGGTATACTGGAGAAGTCTGTTTCTGTTTTTTCTTTCAGGGGAGTTCTCTAGTTCTTTTAATCGGGAGTAGTTCCTCTGCCTTTTCATTTTACTTATGTTTCTCTGACTCTATGAATGTAGGAGAAACAGTTGTCTGATGTGGTCTTGAGGGGATATTTTTATGTGGGAACAACATTGTATAGACTCTACGAGTCCAAAATTTTTGGTGAGAGGGCTGTTTTTGGTATGGATGCTTACTACGTCTTTCCTCGGGGTAGGCTAGCCCTTGTCCCCTTGATAGGGTGTGTGTTTGGTGTTGTGGTGTGCAGAGCCTGTATATTGGGCAGGGCCTCCTCTTTGCTCTGTGGTTGTCACAATCCTGTCAGGGACAGGGTCTGCTCTCCAGTTGTTGTAGAAGCCCCCATATCCTGTTCTAAGCTGCAGTGAGTTAATGCTTCATCTGGGAAATTTGCCACTGTGTGTTCTTGCCCAGGAGCCGTCAACCAGAAGTGCAAATCTGTGATGCCACTTCTACCCAGTTTGTGTGTCCACAAAGATCACCGTGGCTCACACAGCCTTTTGGGGCTGCCTCCATTTTGGGAGCAGTGGTAATCGTCTCAGAAGTCCCTAAGGTATGCATATGCAATAACAAAGGCACTGGCATGAAAACATGCCAAAGCTACACCCCTGGAATAAGCTCAGGTTTCAGCCCTGCTTTTCCATGTGTGCACCCACAAATTTAGCAAAACCCATAGTGGGCAGAGGTGCACACTGCTGTGAGCATGCTGATAATGAGGCTGCTGTTGAGGATCCACAGCCCTACCTTCCTGTGTTGACAATGGGGCTGCCATGACAGACCCATACTCTGTCCCATCCCCAGTTGTGACCTGGGCCACACTCCAGGCCTTTTGAGCTGTCTCTGTGCAGCCAAACTGAGCTCTCTCTCCAGGTCTGTCTGTTAAAGCTTGAGTTTCAGCACTCACTTGATGCATACACCAGCAGGCATATGTCTAGGGCTGGGAAGAGTGGCCACATGGCCAGAATCATCTGTATTGGTCTCTTTCCACCCTTCAGGGCTGTACATCAGCTTCCACACTCTCTTCTTGAGCCTATGAAGCTCCCTATCTGTCCCAGAAGACCTCCCAGCCAGTGAAGGATGTTCTCAAGTTGAAGGAATATTTCCTCTTTCAAGATACCTCTCAGGGGTGCATGTCCTGTCCATCTTCCTCTTCTTCTTCCTTTTCCCTTCATCCTACGCAGTTATATGGGGATCATTCTTGCAGCTTTGGTTGTATGAGGTTTTCTACATGTTTTCAGTAGGTATTTGGTGGGAATTTTTTCACATGTAGATGTATTTTTGATGTATTTGTGGGAGGAGGTGAGCTTCATGTCCCTCTACTCTGCCATCGTGATCTCCTCTCCTCCCAAAGAGAATTTTTTTTAAATGATCGTTTTCAACTGACCTAACTGGCTAGATATTCTGGCTTGGTTACATGACCAAAATGACATGAAAACTGTGCCAGAAATTTCTGCTCTGATCTCTTCCAAAAACTAAAATTCTACAGGCAGATATCAGAGATTCAATTTGTAAATATAGGACAGTTCATATGTATATGAGGACCCTGGGGAGCTTGCTTGTGGGCTGTTTCTAGGACCCCCAATGTTTTCCTGCACTCTACTTATTTTGAAGTGCAAAATCCTCTGCCTTCAAATAAAAGGCTTCTGTGAGTATGTCTTGTGAGTCTTATGAGTCCTTTCAATGATCCAAACTTGGTTGTCTTTGCAAAATTTCAATACCACTTCCAGAATTCTCAAAAGATATTGAGATCATAGTTTAATATTTTAAATGAAAAGATAAAGCAGACTTTATAACTTACTATTATAAGTCATGTTCTTGCTATATACAGTTGTATGCAGCTCAATCACAGTATTCCAACCAGTGCAGACTGCTGATTTTTAGTTTTTTGGTGAGTGGTAGACTTTTAGAGGTAGAATTAAGTTGGCATTATTTGGTATTCTAAGGTGTGCTTATTGGAGTGTATACTTTCTTGATTGGCTGACTTCCAGAAATAGGAGGATGACATTGATTTATGTTCACTGACACAATTAGCCTTTCAGTGTGTGTGTGTGTGTGTGTGTGTGTGTGTGTGTGTGTGTGTGTGTGTGTGTATACACACATATAAATTAGACCACTACCAGGAGACCAGAGACCTAATTCTTAACCCACCGTTAGCTAGCAGGTTCAGATACCACCCTGAGAATTTTTCCACATTTATAAAAATTTATAAAAATGGCATCAGGACTAAATAAGTTCTAATTTCCCTGTAAGATTTAACACAAATTAATCCTAAAATCAATAGAACTGAAGACACAGTCAGAATCTGGACCAAAATGTATTATAACTTTAAAAATAAGGGGAAATTTCAAATTTATAATTAAGGAAGAAGGGAAGAAAGAAAGAAAGAGAAAACAGAATTAAAAGAAGAAACAAGGAAATAAAGAAAGAAGATGATTTATTTGCCCAGATGCTACAGGGGAAAAAATGAAAAGGAAGCACACAAAAGTGAGCTATAATGGATTACTCAAAGGTTATCTGTTTTTATACTATTAAAAATATCTTCAACCAGCTAACTCTGTAGAATTAGCTGCTCAAAATAAGCCCTGGAATCAGCTTAGTGCTGTGCTTAATACATTTAATACATTTTCCACATGAAAAAAAAACAACCTCTTTGAATCTGCATTCTTAAACAATATGGTTGTTAGAATGTAACAGCCATATTGATCTAAAGAGAATGATTGCTATTACATTTCATATTAAATTTTATATAGGAATACAATTCTCAATATTCCATTTTAACAAAGGGCTTTCTCCCTCCTTCCACCACCCTGCAATATCTCTCTCTCTCTCTATCTCTCTTTCTATCTCTCTGTCTCTTCCCCTAGCATACTTCTTGAGGACTGTTTCTGGGAAGTTTATATAAAGCAAACATTTCTTTGAATCTTGAACAGAGTATTATACAAGAAAGAAAATAAGTACTGAACAGTTTATATAGTTTATTTTATGCCATTACTATGACATACTAACCAGCTTTTAGATTCATTGATCTTTTCTATAGCTTTCTTCATCTCTATTTCATTTATTTCTGCTCTTATCTTTATGATTTCTTTCCTTCTACTAACTTTGAATTTTGTTTGTTCTTCTTTCCCTAGTTGTTTTAGGTGAAAGGTTAGGTTGTTTATTTGAGATTTTTCTTGTTTCCTGAGGTGAACTTTTCTTGCTATAAACTTCCCTCTTAGAACTGCTTCTGCTGCATCCATTAGGTTTTGGATCATTGTGCTTTTGTTTTCCTTTGTCTCTGGGTATTTTTAAATTTCCTTCTTGATTTCTTCAGTGATCCACTGGATATTAGTAGCATATTGTTTAGCCTCCATTTGTTTGTGTTTTTTTAGTTTTCTTTTTTTTTTCTTGTAGTTGATTTATAATCTCATAGCATTGTGGAGAGAAAAGATACTTCATATGATTTCATTTCTTTTTTTAATTTACCAAAGCTCACTTTGTAGCCCAGCATGTGATCAATACTGAAGAATGTTCCATGTGAACTTGAGAAGAATGTGTATTCTGCTGCTTTTGGATAGAAAGCTCTATAAGATTCAGTTAAGTCCATCTGATCTAATGTGTCATTTAAGGCCTGTGTTTCCTTATTGATTTTCTGTCTAGATGATCTGTCCATTGATAAAAGTGGGGTTTCAAATAATTCCACACTGTTATTGTGTTACTGTTGATTTTTCCTTTTATGGCTGTTAGTTTTTGCCTTATATATTGAGGTGCTCTTATGTTGGCTGTATATATATTTACAAGTGTTGTATCTTTTCCTTGGATTGATCCCTTGATCATTATGTAGTGTCCATCTTTGTCTCTTGTAACAGTCTTCGTTTTTAAGTCTACTTTGTCTGATATGAGTATTGCTACTCCAGCTGTCTTTTGATTCCCATTTGTATGGAATATCTTTTTCCATCCTCTCACTTGCAGTCTGTATGTGTCCCTAGATCTGAAGTGGGTCTCTTGTAGACAGCATATATATGGGTGTTGTTTTTGTATCCATTCAGCCAGTCTGTGTCTTTTGGTTGTAGCATTTAATCTGTTTACATTTAAGTTAATTATCAATATGTGTGTTCTTATTACCATTTCAGTAATTGTTTTGGACTTGTTATTGTAGATCTTCTTTTCTTCCCTTCCTCTTTTGTTCTCTTCTCTTGTGATTTGATGACTAACTTTAATGTTGTGTTTGGATTGCTTTTTCTTTTTGGTATGTGCATCTATTATAGATTTTTGATTTGTAGTTACCATGATGTTTTGATATAGTAGTCTATGTAAAAACAAGATTTTTTAAGTTGCTAGTCTTTTCATTTCAAATGAATTTCCAATATCCTGCCTTTGTCCCCTCCTCTTCTCAAGATTGCTGGCTTTAATATCATATTTGTGTGTGGATGATTTCCTACCTTTAGTGTAGGTTTGCCTTTACTGGTGAGCTTTTCCGTCATAATTTTCCTGTTTCTAGTTGTGGCTTTTTCTTTTCTGCTTTAAGAATTTCCTTTACCATTTGTTGAAAATCTGGTCTCGTGTTGCTGAATTTCACATAACTTTTGTGTGAAATCTTTAGGGTTTCTATATATAATATCATGTCATTTGCATATAATGACAATTTTACCCTTCTCTTCCAATTTGGATATCTTTTATTTCTTTTCCTTTTTCTTTTCTGATTGATGTGACTAGGACTTCTAATACTACGTTGAATAGAAATTGTGATAGTGGGCTATTTGTCTTGTTCCAGCTCTTAGTAGGAAGGCTTTCAGATTTTCACGATTGAGTATTATATTGGCTGTGGGTTTATCATAAATAGATTTTATTATGTTGAGGTATGTTCCCTCTATACACACTTTGGTAAGAGTTTTTATCATGCATGGATGTTGAATTTTGGCAAATGCTTTTTCTTCATCTATTGAGATGATCATGTGGTTTTTGTTTTTTCTTTTGTTGATGTGGTGTATCACATTGTTTGATTTGCATATGTTGAACCATCCTTGTGAACTTTGGATGAATCTCACTTGGTCATGGCATATGATCTTTTTTATGTGTTGTTGGATTTGGTTTGCTATATTTTATTGAGAATTTTTGCATCTATACTTATCAAAGATATTGGCTTGTTATTTTCTTTTTTGGTTGTGGCTTTGTCTAGTTTTTGTATTGGGGTGATGGTGGCTTCATTGAATATCCTTTGGAGTGTTCCCTCCTCTTCAATATTTTGGAAGAGTTTGAGAAGGATCAGTATAAGTTCTCCTTTGTATGTTTGGTAGAATTCACCTGTGAAGCCATCTGATCTCGGATTTTTGTTTGTAGGGAGTTTTAAAATTATAGCTTCTACTTCACTCTTAGTATCCATTCCTTCAAATTATCTATTTCTTCTGATTCAATTTTGGTAGGCTGTATGTTTCTAGAAACTTGTCCTTTTCTCTTAGATTGTCGAATTTTTGACATATAATTGTTCATGGTATTCCCTTATGGTGTGCATGTCTGTGTGTGTGTGTTTTGTATTTGTGCAATATCAACAATTTATCTGTCTCATTTCTACTGCCTGGAAATTTATCCATACAATATTTAGAGAGCACCTGTTAAAGACTCTGTCCTATCTCTTCTGTATGGTCCTCAATAGAAAAAAGCTATAATAACTTTGGCTGGAATATGAGGTTCATTGTAAAAATAAAACCATAGAAATTAAAAAATATATATAAATATAGAATATATACATTAAGATTTCTATTTTATAAGTAAATCAATATAATTGAATTCTTATTTGTCTATATGAAAAATACCCAAAATATTGTTTAAGGTATATAATTTGCATTTTTCTAAAATTTTTGAAATGACTACACTTCACTTTTTATATTTAGAAAAAATCAGTATCAATGACAAGTGAATATAATAATTTTAAGTTACCTTACTTTTAAATAGTTAAGAATTCAGTAGTCTCTGACAAAAAGAAGTGTAACTTCAAAGAAGCCTTTCTATATATTTAGGATATATTTAGGATATATATATATATATATATATATATATATATATATATGTAACATAGCATATGCTTATTATCTGAGTTTTAGCTAATTAAAAAAATATATAAAGATCCCTGTGAAATGGTTTTGTTTCTCAGATAGATAGATAGATATGGATAGGCAAATAGATATTTGGGAAATAATCATTATTATTTATTTGGAATGTATATGTCAAAAGACACACTGCTTTATCTTAATTATGGTGATTCAGAAAATTATCCAAAAACATTTTATAGTTATTTATTAGTGTATTTACAAATAATGTATAGATGTTTCTAAAGAAAAAGTAACATAGATTTACTAGAGAAAACTGGGAATAGACTGAGAAAATGTTTTATTGTTGAAAGAGTTACATTTATTAAAATCTCTCCCCCCTTCCTGCCTCCCTCTCTCCCTCCCTTCCTTTCTTCCTTCATTCCTTCCTCTCCCCCTCCCTCCCTCCTTCCCTCCTCTTTTCTTTTTAGTTGTTTTCCATCTCTCTCCCCATGTCTGCAAGTAAATTAATACCCAAGAAAAGCCACTAGAGTATGATTTGGAAAATTATGTCAGAGAGAACAAATGCCTTCTAAATGGCACTCAATGGCCCCAAAGAGTTAATGAACCTGATATTCTCCATGAACCAGATTCATTTTAAAGACACCCTTTCACAGATGAGGTGTGTGGCTAATTATATTTGCACATTTGGCTAGCTGCTTAGTCACGCAAAATGATCGATATTTTGTGCCATGAATCACCACCGTCTTGCCATATGGACATAACTTTCTGAGTATCTATCTTTTCAAGATTTTATGACAATAGTATCTTATCATTGCTAAAATATGATTACTTTTGGTAAAATTGTTTCCCTGTATTAAATGTGCTAGGAGTTATCATTTTAAAAAGATTTTAAATGAAGGTAACTGTTTAAAAATTTCTCTTTTAATGCTATACTTTTTGAAATGAAGTTAAACAACATAATTGCCCTACTTTTTACATGGCAACCTCCAGCAGGAACTTCATGCAGAGTACAGCGAAGGATTGGAGGGATATTCATGAACGAGAAATCAATGGAGGACAAGATGACTCACATTTTTCCCCAAAGTATAATGCAGGTATGAGGTAATTTTTATAATAATACTGTGTCAAGTTCTGTTTGATAGGCAAAATGATCTGAACAGGATTAACAGTACATTCATATTACATTTTGAAATAGAGAATTTTTATGTCTGATGCTGACTTTAGTGGCAAAATTTAACATTCACTTAGTTAACTTGTTAGATTTCACATAAACTGATACTGTGACCATTAACATTACACCAGCATATAGAAAATATGTAGGATAATTGATTATATCATTTAATTGAAACCAGGGCTATTTATAAAACCCAAAAGGTGAAAATCTAAGTCTAAATTAGTGGTGTCTTGGGCAGATAATATAATGAACAAGACGCATTGTTATTACTTATTATTATCAGAAAAGTAGTGTGCAAAAATCAGAATTATTGTAAAATTTCTAAGAAATTTTTTGCATATTCCATAGATATTTATAGGTCCATGAGATCTTAAAGACACTCATGCTGAAGATGAGAGCTGTTCTTTTTTTTTAATGCAAGGATAGTTAATTTAAAATGTTGTGTTAGTTTCAAGTGTAAAGTGATTCAGTTATACATGTATCCATTATCCATATATTCATATATATGAATATATATATGAATATATATTCATATATTCATATATCCATATATCCATATATCCATTATCCAAATATATATCCATATATATTTCAGATTCTTTTCATTATAGCTAGTAACAAGATATTGAATATAGTTCCCTGTGCTATACAGTAGATCCTTGTTATTTATCAATAATAGTGTGTATCTGTGAATCCCAAACTCCTAATTTATCCCTTCCCCCTCCACTTTCCCCTTTGGAAACCATGAATTTGTTTTCTATATATGTGAGTCTGTTTCTGTTTGGTAAATAAGTTCATTTGTATCATTTTTTTTAGATTCAATATATAAGTGATATCATATGATATTTATCTTTCTCTGACTGACTTCACTTAGTATGATAATCTCTAGGACCATCCATGTTGCTGCAAATGGCAATATTTCATTATTTTTATGGCTGAGTAATATTCCATTTTATACACACACACACACACACTCACACACCACCACCACCACCACCACCACCACTTCTTTTTCCATTAATCTGTTGATGGATACTTAGGTTGCTTCCATGTCTTGGCTATTGTAAATAGTGTTGCTTTGGACATTGGGGTCCATGTATCTTTTCAAATTAGAGGTTTTTTCTTTGTGGATATATACCTAGGAGTGGGATTGCTGGATCATATGGTAACTCTACTTTTAGTGTTTTAAGGAACCTTCCTTACTGGTTTCCATAGTGGCTGTACCGGTTTACATTCCCACCAACAGTGTAGGAGGGTTCCCTTTTTTCCACACCCTCTCCAGCATTTATTATTTGTAAACTTTTTGTTGATGGACATTCTGACTGGTGTGAGGTGATACCACATTAATTTTGATCTGTGTTTCTCTAATAATTAGTGATGTGGAGCATCTTTTCATGTGCTGTTGGCCATCCATATATCTTGTTTTTGGAGAAATGTCTACCTAGGTCTTCTGCCTACTTTTTAAATTTGGTTATGTGGGGTTTTTGTTTGGTTGGTTTTTGGTTTTGTTTTTGATATTGAGCTGTATGAGCTGTTTGTTTATTTTGGAAATCAAGCCCATGTCAGTCACATTGTTTGCAAATATTTTCTCTGAATCCATAAGTTGTATTTTTGTTTTATGGTTTCTTTTGCTGTGCAAAAGCTTAAAAGTTTGATTAGATCCCATTTGTTTATTTTTGCTTTTATTTATCTTGCCTTGGAAGCTGAAATAAGAAAGTCTTGCTACAATTTATGTCAGGGAATATTTTGTCTATTACTGATCTAGGAGTTTTATGGTGTCCCAGCTTATATTTAAAATTTTAAGGCATTTTGAGTTTATTTTTGTGTGTGGTGTGGGGGTGTGTCCTAACTTCATTGATTTACATGCAGCTGCCCAGATTTCCCAATACCACTTGCTAAAGAGACTGTCTTTTCTCCAGTCTCCTTTGTTGAAGATTAATTGACTGTAGGTGTGTATGGGTTTATTTCTATGCTCTGTATTCTGTTCCACTGATTTATATGTCTGTTTTTGTGCCAGTACCATACTGTTTCGATTACTGTAGCTTTGTAGTATTGTCTGACATCTGGGAGGGTTATGCCCCCAGCTTTGTTCTTTTTCCTCAGGATTGCTTGGCAATTCTTGGTTTTTTATTGTTCCATATAAAGTTTAGGATTATTTGTTCTAGCTCTAAAATGTCATGGGTAATTTGATAGGGATTGCATTAAATCTATAGATTGCTTTGGGTAGTTTGGCCATTTTAACAATATTAATTCTTCCAGTCCAAGAGCATGGGATATTTTTCCATTCATTTGAATCATCTTCAGTTTTATCAATGTTTTAGAGTTCTCAGAGTATAGCTCTCAGTCTTTCACCTCCTTTGTCAGGTTTATTCCTAGGTATTTTTCCTTTTTACACAATTTTAAATGGGATTTAAAAAATTTTTCTATTCTGATATTTCATTATTAGTGAGAATAAATTCAACAATTTTCTGCATGTTAATTCTATTTTTTTAAAAACCTGTGGCTGTCTTAAAAATTTTTTAGTTTAATAACAGATTATCAGATAATTTGATGTTTATGGAAAAATAAAATTTGTTACACTTGGAAAATATCCCTAAATTTCTTATTTGAGTTTGTGTGCATTCTTCACACATATATGTGTGTTTACAATTGCATATTTATGTGCCATTTAGGACTCTTGAGGTTTGAACGGACAGACTTTTTGAAGTATAAGGGAATATACTGACTTAATTAAATTTAAAAAAATTAGTGGAGGTCTTGTATTAAGTATGGTTTAATTCCAAAGCTTAAACAATACCATATGGCTTGGCTTTCTTTCCATCTCTAGGATCAGCTTTCTACTGCTTTCAGTCCAAGGCTCCTAGTCTCACATGAACCTTATTTTGATGGTACCCAGCAGAAAACACAGAATGGTATCTATGTGTCTCCTTCTAAACAAGTAAATAAAAATATTCCCTTTCCTTGGTAAGATAAGATTCCCTATCTGTTCTCATAGCCAGAAGGATGTGATTCTTGACTTTGGCAAGCCTGAGTTGGGCTGATTATTCCTAAACTCAGGGATGAAGCCAATTATCCCGATTGTATAGGTAATAAGTGAGAGAGTGAACAATTCTTCAGAAGAAAATTGACATACTATTTCCAAAAATACAGTGAATGCATGTTGAAGTGGCAAATAACATTTCCACTCTTAATCATAACATAATACGGATACTGTATAAGTTGCACCCCAATCTAGACCCCTTCTCACCAGATAATTGATGGAACCATTTGACAGGTTGTGGACACTGACATCTGTTCTTTCTTTTTCCTCTTCTTTGATATGCTGGTCCTCTTCTGTCTACCTATTCTTTCCTATAGAGTATTGATGGTTGATGTCTGCTGCTTTTTAATATATTATCATTTGTTTAATTATTTGTTGGTCAGGAATGACCCATTAATCATAGAAAATTGTTACTCTGTCTGCAATGGTTCAACTTTCAGAAGACAAATGTATGCAATTCTGAAATTTTATGTGGCCTCACTTTTTAACATAGTGCCTTCTGACTGGGTTGAATCTTCATTTTTATACATCTGTTGTTGGATTAGTTCTTATTGTTCTTTGTTTTTGTTTTAAATAACCCTGATTTTTGGACAAGAGGAAATCATAGAGGCTAAATTACTCCTGAGAAATTAATGCCATTACATTAAGAAAAGATGGCAGGGAGGGAGGGAAAGAGAGAGAAAGGGAGGGATAAATGAAGGACTAATAACTAAAATAAACCAAATAAAAATACTCTTCCTGTTCTCCTCAACTTCATGGAGTAGGTAAGAAGAAATATTTGTCTTTAAAGTCTGTAAGGATGCCAAACAATAATAAACTTTCTTTCATATTTGAGTATCTTATGGGCCTGGAACAGATTGTGTTGTTTTACACAATTACATTTTTGTTTGATTTTTTAAAATATAAATTTACTTTGGTACAACAATAAATTAATATGGTTATATTTCACATAAAATAATCTAGAATATGAAAACCCAAAATTATCAAAGACAGGGGATCATCACACCCCATCTTGAGTTCAGAATTAGAACTTTTATTTACAAAATATTTACATTACATTTTATCATTCAAACATTTAAGTTAATATAAAGTGAAGAAAGTAAGCCTTTTGCATTGATGTGAAACAACTCTAATATGTAAAACAAAGATATGTGTTCCATGAACCAGGACTTAGAAAAATACTTGCATGTTGATAAAATGAAAAACCACACCTTCAACCATTTTTGCATGCCTAGATAGTTAGAAATATAGTTTGCCAATATAATAACAAATTTTTAAATTTACTATATACAAGATTTTATACTAAGCCTTCTATGGACATAAATCCATTAAACCATTTAAACCCTTTTTTTTTAAATGAAGAAACCAAGCTAGATGATTTAAGCCAGGTGTCCATTTAAAAAATTTTTTTTGATTTATTTTTGGCTGTGTTGGGTCTTCATTGCTGCATGCAGGCTTTCTCTAGTTGCAGCGAGTGGGGGCTAATCTTTGTTGTGGTACACAGGCTTCTCATTGCAGTGGCTTCTCTTGTTGCAGAGCGTGGGCTCTAGGTCTGTGGGCTTCAGTAGTTGTAGCATGCAGGCTCAGTAGTTGTGGCTTGGGCTCTAGAGCGCAGGCTCAGTAGTTCTGGCACATGGGCTTAGTTGTTCCACGGCATGTGGGATCTTCCCAGACCAAGGTTCGAACCTGTGTCCCCTGCATTGGCTGGAGGATTCTTAACCACTGTGCCACCAGGGAAGCCCCCAGGTGTCCATTTTAAAGGTATCAGAAATCAGAGCAAAGTGAAGCTCTGACATCTAAGCATTCTCTTAACAAATATAATTATCATTTTATGAATAATTTATTAATTATAAATATTTATACTCTTTTATACTAAGGGAAAGTTGCTAATAAAGTCAGTATTAGTGAAAATTATTTATAGTAATATGATTTTCATTCTTGTCTAACAATTCTTAATAATTATTCTAAATAATGTTTATTAAAAGATTGAAAACATCCACATAAATGAAAGCCAATAATCTATATAGCAAAATATATTTCTGGTTTATAACCATATTATATACCTTGTGTAAAATAAAAAAATTATTTATTGTTTTCACAAAGGCTGTGATAACAAAATAAATGACCATGTTGAAGAATGTAAGACATGAATCTGCTTTTCTCACTTTTGATAATTCAACTGTGTTGTTCAAAGGTTTATTCTGGAAGTTTGGGACTATTCAAATAGATAATTGAGTTTTGGGGTACTCTAGTGATAGATGGAATTGGTGTTAATTAAAGTAATTGCCTGGGGCCTTTTCAGTGCTCTCTTAAAGAAAATAACATCCACCCAAAGCAGCCATTACCAAAAATTTTTTCTAATATCCTCTTCTAAAATATAGAAAATAAATTATTTTTCTCTATAAAAATGATTCACAAGTCCTCTTCTTCATTTTTAAGTATGCTATAATATGAACTATCTCCAGAAAAAGCTTAAATAAGATTTGAGTGGACCATCTGAAATTAGGGAGCATTAAGACTTTAAGTTATAGTTCCAAGAAGCATTGTATTTTTATCTAATTTTGGAAATTTTGGAGTTTAGCCTTAACATTCAGTTATATTTAAACACATTATTTTAAATAATAAAATAGATTTCCATCTAAAAACAATTCAATGTTCTATATTAGGAAGATCAAAAAGGCTGATAAAGGAGTATGTATACAATGCATACTTGTGATTCACTGATGGATAATGTAAGTTTTCTATCAAATATTTTTAATATTTACTGGAGATGAATTCTAGCTAATTAGACTTAAAATCATCACACATAACAAAACAAAATGTTTATAGCTAAGTCATTCCTTAAGTCATACCCAGAAGAGTTTGCCAATAGTGACTGATGCCTGGGTTCCTGGAGAGGCTCTATCCAGGCTGTTAAGGATTTGTTTCAGTTCTATAAACTACTCCTTCAGTAAACTTTTTTCCTTTAAATGATCTAGTTGTCTACATTTCCTGACACAAATGAATCTTAACTGATATGCTTCTTTATGTCTTGTAAACTTTGAGATTATATTTTTTCTGAAATATTCAGTTTTACCCTGCTCCATTTGGATCAACTATACTATGTATTCATATTTTCTACTGGAAAAAAATAGTTCAGTGGTTAATATTTTTACATGTATCATACTTATTTATTCATATTAAAAGCTTGTTTTTGGTTAAGTCAAGTAATACCATTACAAATATCACTATAACATGTACGGTTAACCAAACATCTATAACAAAGTATACTAATGATAATGAAACAAAACTAAAACTAACTAATAAATATAAAGCAAGACAGAGAATATTGCTAATATTTTATAACTTTATATGTAGAATAATTTATAGAAATATCAGATCGTTATGGTGTACATCTGAAACTAATATATTGTAAGTGTACTTCAATAAAATAAATAAAAATTTTTAAAAATAAAGGAAAAATGACCACAGTTGAAAACCATAACCATGTCATAACCAGAAAACCATGAATAACCAATGAGAAGTATATTTCCAAAAAGGTCACCCACAATTGAAACTTGTGCTTCATATAGAAGAAGCTTTGCAGCTTAGCCAGCCATTGTTTGGCATGTATATTATCTATTAGACTACTGAGTAGAGGTTTCCAGGAAATTATGGATAAGTTAATATTTTATGAACACTAAATGTTGGTTTAATTACTCATTTGGTTACAGGGAATTACATCTTAGTCATCACAAACATGAAACTCTGAGATTGTATTTCATTTTTCATTAGGAACAGAAAAGAGGAATATTTTGAGAATTTTTATGATTAAGAAGACTCCACAAGGCTCTGCTGACAATTCTTGAAATAATAATGCCTTAGTTATACATTTAATTCTAAGTTTGGTCATTTTTTCTTTGTCTGTGGTTGATTTCTAGTTTCATGTGTTGTGGTCACAAAAGATGCTTGAAATAATTTCTAAACTCTTAAATTTGTTGAGACTTGTTTTGTGCCCAAGTATGTGGTTAATCTTAGAGAATTTTCCATGTGCAGTTGAAAAGAATGCATTCTGCTTATTTTGAATGTAATGTCCTAAAGATATCAATTAAGTCTAACTGTTCTCTTGTATCATTTAGGATCACTGTTGCCTTATTGATTTTCTTTCTCAAAGACATGTCCATTGATGTGAGTAGCTTGTTAAAATCTCTTTCTATTATTGTATTCTTATCAGTTTCTCCCTTTATGTCTGTTAGTACTCGTTTTATGTATTTGGGTGCTCTTATATTGGGTGCATATATGTTGACAAGTGTAATATTCTCTCCTTGTATTGATCCTTTTTCATTATACAGTGTCCTTCTTTATCTTTTTTATAGCCTTTGTTTTAAGGTCTATTTTGTCTAATGTGAGTATCACAACCCCTGCTTTCTTGTATTTCTGTTAGCATGAAATATTTTTTTCCATCCCCTCACTTTCAATCAATGCGTGTCCTTTGCCCTAAAGTGGGTCTCTTGTAGGCAGCGTATTGTAGGCTCTTTTTTTTTTAATCCAATCTGCCACTCTGTGTCTTTTGATTGGAGCATTTATTCCATTGGTATTTAAGGTAATTATTAACAGGTATGTAATTATTGCCATTTTAAACTTTGTTTTCCTGTTGATTTTATATTTATTCTTTGTACCTTTTTCTTTTTCCTTTGTGGCTTGATGAATTTTCTTTTGCATTATGCTTGTTTTCTCTTCTTTTTGTTTTTTCTTATAACCTATTGTATGTTTTCGATTTGTGGTTATCCTCTTTTAAGTATGTTAACCCCTTCCTATATCTATTTGCTTTAGACTGGTAGTCATATAAGCTCAAACACATTCTAGGGGGAAAAAAAATCTACAATTTTCTTATTCTCCTTCCCTACATTTCATGATTTTCATGGCCACTTTTTCATGTTCATCCTTTTGCTGTTCATTGTGGTTATCATCTCTTTCACAGAAATTTTTTGATTTTTTAAAATAATCTGTGTACTGTCTTATTTAAGTGATTTACTTTCCAGCTGTGATCTTCTCTTTCCTATAGATCCTTACCTCTTTTCTATTTATAGAAGACCTCTCAATATTTCCTTTAGGATAGTTTAGTATTGCTGTATTCTTTTAGTTTTTGCTTATCTCAAAAATTCTTAATCTCTCCTATTTGAAATGATAATCTTGCTGGGTAGAGTATCCTAGGTTGCAAATTTTTCCCTTTCAAGACTTTCAGTATATCCCACCACTTGCTTCTTGCCCACAACGTTTCTGTAATCAGCTGGTAGCGTTATGGGGGTTCCCTTGTAATTAACTCTGTTTTTCTCCTGCTACCTTTAGAACTTTCTCTTTAACTTTTACCATTTTAATGATAATATGTCTTGGTGTAAGTCTGTTTGGCTTTATCTTGTTCAGGACCCTCTGTGCTTCCTGTATCTGGGTATCTGTTTCTTTCATTAGGTTTGTGACGTTTTCAGCCATAATTTCTTCAAATACATTTTCAATCCCCTTTCTCTTTCTTCTCCTTCTGTGATCCCTATTATACATAGATTGGCACATTTTATATTATCCCATAGATCTCTTACATTGCCTTCATTTTTTTTTTATTTGGGTTTCTGTCTGCTTTTGGAATTGGGTGATTTCCATTATTTTATCTTTCACATCACTTATTCATTCTTCTGCATTATTAATTCTGCTATTCTTTGCCTTTAGTTCAGCTTTCATCTGTTCAAATAAATTCTCTAATTTTTCTTGGCTCCTCCTTATAGTTTTTAGTTACTTTTTATAGCACTCTGCATTTCTATCAATAGTTCTTCTTAATTCTTTCAGTATTTGCATTATCTCCTTTTTGAACTCAGTGTCTATTAGAATGAAGAAGTCTCTTTGTTCTTTCAGGGGAATTCTTTTGGTCTGTTAATTGGGAGTGGTTCCTCTGCTTCTTCATTTTACTTATATTTCTCTTGCTCTATGAGTTTAGGAGAAAGAATTACCTACTGTGGTCTTGGAGGCTTACTTTTATGTGGGAACATCCTGTGTAGCCTGCGTGGGTTTCATATTTGTTGGTGTAAGGACTGTTTTTAGTAAGGCTGCCCACCACCTCTTTCCTCAGTGTATGTTGGCCATTATCCCTTTGATAGGAGGTGTGACTGACGTTGTGGTGACCAGAGCCTGCACTGGATATTGAGCAGGGCCTCCTCTTTGCTCTGTGGTTGTCACTGCCCTTTCCAGGGCAGGGTCTGCTCTCTTGTTGTTGGAATAGAAGCCCCAGCTCCATTCCTGAGCTGTGTTTCTGATCTGTGGCATGAGGCGTGAGGTAGGTGGGAGTGTTCCCCCTGGAGAGAAACCACTGAGTATTCCTCCACTGGTGCTGTTCACCTGTGAGTGTGCTCTGTTGTGTCACCTTTCAACCATTGTGCAGGCTCACAAAGTCCACTGTTGTTGGCACTGCCCTCAGCCCCACCTCAACCATGGGTATACCAGCAATTGGGCTGGTGCCTCTTAGGCTTTGTTTTCACAAGGCCACCAGTCCAGATCCGTTGAAGTCAGTTCCCAGGACCGCAGTATTCATGCACCTGAACCCACTGTGGGAGCTCTGAGGCAGCTCAGACCCTGGCTCCGCCCCCATGTGTACATGCCCACAAAACCCGCAGCTACTAAGGCCAGACTCATCCCAGCTGTGGGAGAACCAGTTGTCCACTTAGATGTTCTGCAGGTGCTGAATTTACAGCAGCAGAGGTATAAATATGTGGTTTGCACAGCCACAGGGAGAGATTTCAGCTCTGCTTCCTAAGCTGCAAGGCCCCTGAGCCTCAGCTGTGATTTCATCCCTACCTCTGCATGTTGGCAACCCACTGGCATCTGCTACCAGGGCCACCAAGACAACAGCCAGAGTGAGCAAGCCTGCTGGGTGGGTAGGGGGCTGAAGCTCACCAGGCACATGAGCCTGCCTGTGTGGGAGCCTCTCCTGGAGCCCACAGAGGCAGGAGCCAGGGGGTGGGGAAAGAGACTGCAATGGCAGCCCTGCCCCTCCCTTCACAGGCCACTTAACAATGGTGCTTAGCTTCTATGGAGGCCAGGGTTTCTTCCATAAACACTCCTGGTTGCTAAGTCCCACACTCCAGCCCCTTCAGGCTGTCTCCATGCAGCCAACAGCAGTCCCCTCCCTGGTCTGTCCTCTGAACCCCATGTTGCAGCACCAGCCCCTGCCCATACTTGCAGATATGCATCTCAGGCTGAGTTATTGCAAGGCAATGGCATGGACCGTCTGTACAGGTCTCTCTCTGTCCTGTCTGCCACTAACTGTTGCACTCTCCTCTGAGCCTCCGAAGCTTCTTTTCTGTCCCAGATTATCTCCCCACCAGTGAGGAACCTCTCCTCTCCTTCAGTTTCCTCCCAGGGGTGCAGGACCTGTTTTGCTCCCTCTTTTTTTCCCCTTTCATCCTTCCCAGTTATGTGGAGACCTTTCTTGTCCTTTCAGGCATTTGAGGCCTTCTGCTAGTGTTCAGTAGGTGTTCTGTGAGAATTTTTCCATTTGTAGATGTATTTTTTGATGTATTTGTGGGAAGAGGTGAGTTCCACATCCTACTACTGTGCCATCTTGATTCTGATCTGTATAGCATATTTTATGTAAAGGAAAAATCAACATGCAATATTAGTTGATTCCAACTAAATTTTGTGTGGCATCAGATTTTTTTCCTACTTTGCATATAAGTAAATTGAAGTTCAGAAAAGGACTAGCTCCAGCTAACCCCAGTAGGATGCATGAAGTAAGAATTTGAGTATAGGTTATGTAAAAGATCTGTGTTCTTACAATTTCACATTTTCTGAGGTAGGTTATCTTTGACAGATACAACAGGTTTGCAAAAGACACAAGTGAGGAAAAGCATAAGTAATAAAAGGAAAATTGATAAATTAAAAGAGAAAATGACATTTAGATGAGGGAGTATTTGAAGACAATACTTACTTAGTTTATAACTTTACCAAGGTCAAACCTGCATCAATGTCTTGTGCATTCTTTACAAATTTTCTTTTAATCACCTGGTAGGATCAAAGGTTATTCAAAGAGATCATATGATTAACCAGCCTGGGCTTTGGGAAAAGGAAGTATTAGGAAAGCATTTTAATAGTGTGCTTGATAAAAGGAAGGTCATCAAAGTACATTTATATTTGAACATTTAAAAGCACTTCTTTGAAGTGCTTCCTGATGAGAGTCCACTTAAATATTCTTCTAAAATGCTTTCCTTTCATTATATCCAAATGGAGAGAGGGGGTGGGGACAGGTTGGTATGGAGTTCCTGAACAGCTAGAGAGCTTTATGCTTCTGTTAGATTTGGAATCTTGTATTTATTTTTAAAGTTATGTTAAATGGTATATATGTCAGTTCTTTCCATGACAACAATGATATTTTATCTAGCCCATGATCTTTATGGAATTGCATGCTCTTTTAAATTAAGCAAATACATCAGAAATGTATGAATTCACCAGTGCATAATTATATTTTAATTGATTTGAATGGATGATTTGAGATTATTGATTGGGTCATAAAACAACCACTCAGGTAACTGAGTTAAAACTTGTCTTCTCAGGAATATTTCCTACTTAGGGGAGATGTGCTTCACACAATAATGATTAGTAGGTTTCCTTTTGAAAACAACCACTTTGATGCTATTTTAACATAGGTCTACATAAAATATACCTGTATTATATAGGAGAACCAGCTTTCAATTAGTTTCACTGATCTTTTTAATTGTTTTTTTTTTTTAGTTTATATTTCTTTTATTTATAGGTTTATTCCTAGGTATTTTATTCTTTCTGATGTGGTGGTAAATGGGATTGTTTCCTTTATTTCTTTCTGATAGTTTGTTGTTAGTGTGTAGAAATGCAACAGATTTCTGTACATTAATTTTTTATCCTGTACCTTTACCAAATTCAGTGATGAGCTCTATTAGTTTTCTGGTAGTGTCTTTAGGTTTTCTCTGTATAGTATCTTGTCACCTGCAGTTTTACTTCTTCCTTTCCAATTTGCATTCCTTTTATTTCTTTTTCTTCTCTGCTTGCTGTGGCTAGGACACCCAAAGCTATGTTGAATAAAAGTGGTGAAAGTGAACATGCTTGTCTTGTTCCTGATCTAAGAGTAAGTGCTTTCAACTTTTTACTATCGAGTATGATGTTAGATGTGGGTTTTTCATATATGGCCTTTATTATGTTGAGGTAGGTTCCCTCTATGCCCACTTTGTGGAGAGTTTTTAAGATACATGGATGATGAACTTTTTCAAAATCTTTTCTGCATCTATTGAGATGATTTGTTTTTTATCCTTCAACTTGTTAATTTGGTGTTTCACATTGATTGATTTGCAGATATTGAAAAATTCTTGCATCCCTGTGATAAATTCCACTTGACAATGGTGCATGGTCCTTTAAATGTATTGTTGGATTTGATTTGCTTGTATGTTGTTTAGGATTTTTGCTTCTATGTTCATCAGCAATATTGGCCTGTAATTTTCTTTGTGTGATGTCTTTGGTTGTAGTATCTGGGTGATGGATGGCCTCATAGAATGAGTTTGGAAGTGTTCCTTGCTCTGCAATTTTTGGAATAATTTCAAAAGGACACGTTAACTCTTCTCTAAATGTTTGGTAAAATTCACCTGTGAAGTTATATGTTCCTGGATGTTTGCTGGGAGTTTTTAAATTACTGATTCAATTTCATTATTCATCATATTTTCTATCTTCCTTGTTCAGTCTTGAGAGATTGCATCTTTCTAATAAGAATTTGTCCATTTCATCTAGGTTGTCCATTTTATCAGCATATATATATTTTTGCAGTAGTTTCTTATCCTTTATTTCTGTGGTGTCAGTTGTCATTTCTCCCTTTTCATTTGTAATTTTATTGATTTAGGCCCTCTCCCTTTTTTCTTGATGAGTCTGGCTAAAGGTTTATCAATTTTGTTTATATTTTCAAAGAACCAGCTTTTAGTTTCATTGATCTTTTTAATTTTTTTTAGTTGTTTATTTCTTTTATTTCTGCTCTATTTATGATTTCTTTCCTTCTACTAACTTTGGGTTTTGTTTGGTCTTCTTTCTCTAGTTCCTTTAGGTGTACGGTTAGTTTGTTTATTTGAGATTTTTCTTGTTTCCTGAGGTAAGCTTGTATCACTATAAACTTTCCTCTTAGAATTGCTTTTGCTATGTCCCATAGGTTTTGGACTGTCCTGTTTTTGTTTGCATTTGCCTCTAGGTATTTTTTGATTTCTTCAGTGATCCATTGGTTGTTTAGTAGTATATTATATAGCCTCCACATGTTTGTGTTTTTTGCATTTTTTTCCTCTCGTAGTTGGCTTCTAGTCTCATAGTATTGTGGTCATAAAAGTTGCTTGATATGATATCAGTTTTCTAAAATTTACCAAGGCTTGTTCTTTGGTCTAGAATGTGATCTATCCTGTAGAATATTCCATGTGTGCTTGAAAAGAATGTGTATTCTGCTGCTTTGGATGGAATGCTCTCTCTATATATATTAATTAAGTCCATCTGGTCTAATGTGTCATTTAAGTCCTGTGTTTTCTTATTGATTTTCTGTCTAGATGAGCTGTCCATTGATGCAAGTGGGGTGCTAAATTCTCCTAGTATTATTGTGTTACTGTCCATTTCTCCTGTTATGTCCATTAATATTTGCCTTACATATTGAGGTGCTCCTATGTTGGGTGAATATATATTTACATTTGTTGTATCTTCTTCTTGGAATGCTCCCTTGATCCTATCCTATGTAGTATGCTTCTTTGTCTCTTGTAACAGTATTTATTTTAAAGTCTATTTTATCTGATACTAGTCTTGCTACTATGGCTTTCTTTTGATTTCCATTTGCATGGAATATCTTTTTTCATCCCCTCACTTTCAGTTTGTGTGTGTCTCTAGATCTGGAGGCTCTGGTAGGTAGCATATATATGGGTCTTGTTTTTGTATCCATTCTGCCACTCTATGTCTTTTGGTTGGAACATTTAGTCCATATACATTTAAGGTAATTATCAATATGTGTGTTATTTCCAGTTTGTTAATTGTTTTGTAGGTATTTTTTTCCCTTTCTTCTCCTTTTATCCTCTTCTCTTGGGATTTGATGACTACCTTTTGTGTTATATATGGATTGTTTTTCTTTTTTGTGTGTACATCTATTATAGATTTTTAGTTTGTGGTTACCATGAGGTTTTTATATATATATATGGTTCAGTTGTTGTGCTCTTAATTTCAAATATATATTAAAAACTCTGCATTTGTACTCTCCTCCCCTCATGATTACTGTTTCTGATATATTTTACATCTAATTTTTCTGTGTATCTCTTAACTGCTTATTGTTGATATATTTGATTTTACTACTTTTGTCTTTTAACCTCCCTTCTAATTTTGTGTGTGAATGATTTCCTACCTTTACTGTATGTTTACCTCTACCAGTGAGCCTTTCATTTCATAATTTTCTTGTTTCTAGTTATGGCCTTTTCTTTTTTGCCTAGAGGACTTCCATTAACATTTTTTGTAAAGATGATTTAGTGGTGCTGAACTTTTTTAGCTTTTGCTTGCTGTAAAGATTTTGATCTATCCATCAAATCTGAGGGAGAGCCTCGCTGGGTAGATTATTCTTGTTTGTAGGTTTTTTCCCTTTCATCACTTTGAATATTTGGTGCCACTCCCTTCTGGCCTGCAGAGTTTCTGCAGGAAAAATCAGCTGATAGCCTTATGGGATTCCTTTGTATGTTATTTGTTGCTTTACCCTTGTTGCTTTTAATATTCTCGCTTTATCTTTAATTTTTATCATCTTAATTACAAGGTGTCTTGATGTGTTCCTCTTTAGATTCATTCTATATGGGACTCTCCACACTTCCTGGAATTGGGTGACTGTTTCCTCCCCCAGGTTGGGAAGTTTTCAGCTATTATGTTTTCAAATATGTTCTCAGCCCCTTTCTCCTTCTCTTCTCCTTCTGGGACCCATATAATGCAAATATTAGTACACTTGATGTTGTTTCAGAGGTCCCTTACATTGTCCTCATTTCTTTTCATTCTTTTTTGTGTTTTGCGTTCAGTGGCAGTGATTCCACTACTCTGTCTTCCAGCTTACTGATCCATTCTCTGTATCATTTAGTCTGCTATTGTTTCCTTTTAGTGTATTTTTCATTTCAGTTATTGCATTCTTCATCTCTTTGGTTGTTCTTTATATTTTCTAACTCTTTGTTCTGTGCATCCATTCTTCTCCTGAGTTCTTTCACCATCTTTACAATCATTACTCTAAATTCTTTCTCAGGTAGATTACCTATCTCCACTTAACTTAGTTCTTCTAGGGTTTTATCTTGTTTCCTCTTCTTGAACTTGCTCTTCTGCTGCCTCATTTTATCTAAGTTGCTATTGGTATTTTTATGTATGTAGTAGGTTAGTTATGTTTCACAACTTTGGAGAACTGTCTTCCTATGTGTCCGTGCAGTGCTTTCCTCTCATTACCCAAGCTATATGCTCTAGGGAGTCCCCTTCAGAGGTCTACATGGGTCCTTCTGTTGTGGTGGGATGACTATGTGGGCTTCTGGTAGGCTTGCTTTGCCCCTGGCCCGTTTGGTTGTCTGGCCCTTCCTTGTGTGGATGCTGTTGGTTAGTGGGGTCTGGTCCTGAAGTGGCTGACTGCAGAATGCCAGGGGACACTGGAGCTAGTGCTGCCTCACTGCTGGGAGGAGTCAGGGTTCTGAGACTCTGGTGCTGTTTCCTGCTCCACTGGTGGCTGAAGCCAAGTCCTGAGGCTAGTGCCAGACTATTGGCAGGCAGAGCCAGGTCTAGAGTCTGCCTGCAGGGCCCAGTGATCCCTGAGCTGGTGTCAGATTGCTGTGGTAGGGGGCTGGTTCCTGACACATTTGGATATGGTGTCTGTGGTGTCCCAAAGCTTATGTTGGCCTGGTAGTGGTCAGGGCTGAGGCCCAGCTGGTCCCAGAGTAGGGCTGGGCCTGCTGTATGTAGCCTGGGCCTATAGGCTATAGGACTGTGATTTTCTTGCATCTGGTGTCTGCCCTCTGGTTGGTTAGACTGGTCTAGAGGCTGGTGCAGCCTTTCTGGAGGTCAGGGCTAGTACCTGCCCATTGGTGTGCAGAGCTTTGTCTTGGTCCTCTGGGGGGCAAGGCCATGAATAGAGACATGTTTAGATGTGTGTGTGGGCTCAGGAAGTCTTTAGGATCCCACACAATGGCACCTGCCAGTACTGGCTTTCATGTGGTAGAACAAGCTCCCAAATGTGGCTGCTGCCAGTGTCTATGTCCCCAGGGTGAACTGCAGTCACCCACCTCCACTTCTCCAGGAAACTCTCCATGACCAGCAGGTAAGTCTGGCCCAGGCTCCTATCAAATTAATGCTTTTTCCCTCCGTCCTGGTGCACATGATGTTTTGTGTGCACCCTTTAGGAGTGAAGACAATGTTTCCCACAATCATTTGGGACACTCCTTCAAAGCCAAATGCTCTGGGGGCTCATCTTCCCAATGCAGAACCCCTGGGCTAGGGCACCTGACATGAGTCTCAGAACTCTTATTCCTCGGGGAGAACCTCTATAGTATAATTATTCTCCAGTTTGTGGCCCACCCACCTGAGGGTATGGGATTTCACTATATTGTGAGTCTTCCCCTCCTACTTGTCTCATTGTGGTTCCTTCTTTATATCTTTAGTTGTAAAAGATCTCTGTTAGGTTTCAGTCAGTCATGGTTGTTCTGCAGATAGTTGTGGTTTTGGTCTGCTTGTGAGAGGACGTGAGCTCAGGGTCTTTGTACTCTGCCCTCTTGGATGATCCCCAGTATCTTCTTGTCAAATTAGTAAGATGCAGGATTTACTTTTACTTAGTCCTGTATATCAAGTGGTAAAGCCTTAATTATTATACATATACATATACATATACAACATGTATACATATGTATACATATACAACAGTCTGACTACCTCTGGGGATGGAATGATGAAAAAGCTGTTTTGAGACTATTGACTTGATGGGGACACTCTGTAATTTTTCAAAGCTCCTGCTCAGTGTAGCTCTCTTCAGTTTAGTTGCCCGCCCTGAAATCTCTAACTGTCTTGCTCTTTTTCTCCCCAAATCTGCGTCTCCACTCAGTGAAGCACCATGCTCCACCAGAGTTCTCTCTACCTCTGCTGTGGCCTAAAAACTCTTTCCAGGCAGTACTAGGGCAAACAGGGTTTCAACTTGTTTGTTTGTTTCCCCACCTGCAGGTATCATTATCCTGCATTGTCTTATGTCCAGTGTCTTAAAATCATTGTTATGTTTTGTGTGGCCTTTTAGTTGCTTCATGCTAGAGGGTAAACCTAGTATCTATCTCTTTCTACATCTGGGCTAAAAGTAGAACTCCATTTGTCAGCTCGTAACGAGAAAATAAAAATTTCTGAAAATAAAAAGCTAAAATATATCTTGGGTAGATATACATATAAAGAAAATAGGCACAATAAATTCATACCATACCTTAAGAATGAAATAATAATTGATGATTAAGAGACAGATACTGTGTAATCATAAAATGAAAAAAAGACATCAGGAGGATATAATAACTTTTTGGTAGATGGATATAATTACATATTCTCAAATATGTAGAGAAAAAACAAAATTTTATATATCCACAGTCAGTATAAGAAAACTATTCAGTAAATCACTATTTTGGTAGTTGACATATCATGACTAGCAAAGTCTTAGAAAGGGCTGAAATTAATAGGCTTTGTATAACATATTGAAAATCCAATACACATACAAAAATAAAAACGTTTCAAATACATATGGAACTAAAATCTGACTGTAGAAGTCTTATTTTAGTTAACATTTTTGCTGTTGTTTTTTGTAAGAGCAACAAGATTGCCTTTGGGCTCAGTGGAATGCCCTCTTATCATCACCTTAATAGAAGTTTCAGTTTACTACAAGATATTATGAGCATATGTACCTTGGTCTGAGTTTTTGGCGCAGAAATATCCATGTAATTGGCAAGTTGCATCAGCTCATTTAACGTTGGTGTCAGAGCCATTGGCAATGTTCCAGGTGTATCTATGAAAGCTCCTCAAAACAGAGCCAGTGTCACTCTAATTCACAACTGAAAGGCTCAGTGTCCTTGGTACCATCTTGGCTTATGATAGGGATTGGACAACAATGAAATATTAAGTAAATGGTGCTTTGAAATTGAGTATTCTAACTAATATCATACACATATATGAATTCCAGAAAACAAACTTTCCATAAATTATTCCTCATTAATTCTTTTCTGATATTCATACTGAAAATATATATCTCAAATAATCTCAAAATACATGAAAGTGTTATTTGGTTATATAAAATATATGAAAATATATTTATAGATTTACTATAATAAAGGATTCCTAATAGAAGACAATAAGTGATACAAGCCATTCAAAACACATTTTAAACTTCATGTGACATAATATTCCTCAAGATTTAGCAATTCTCTCATAAGGAAATATTCTAGAAAGGTATGTGCATGTCTCAAGAATATAAAAATATTTTTCAAATAGGATTATTTATTATAGCCATATTTGAAATATCTTAAATGTACATTAAATTGGAAATGAATAATAAATATTTACATATATGTATAACTTAAGAGTACATATATATCTGAATATATATACACATATGTACTTATCTAAATATCAGATGACAAATAAATTGTATATAAAAGAAACACTAGAAATATATGTATTTATATACATATATATAGAAATATATTAAAGTAATTCAAATCTATACACAGATACTATATGCAAAATGCATATGGTAAAATGCAAAAAATCTTTGTTGAATATAAAATGATATTTATAGAAGTAAATATTTATTTCATGTTTTATCCCAAGAAAAACATTTTTCAATCTATTGTTTAAGAATTTCTAAATTCATTATAAGTTTTACCTCTGGAGAAAGGAGAAGGTGAATAGATTGTGGAGAAATACATAAAAATCTTTTTTACATGTAAGTCATTTTTGCTTAAGATGATAAAATAATATTTGGAGCAAACCTGACAAAATGATAAGATTTGACAAAGTTGCACTTTTGAGTTATTTTGTCTAGTCTGTTTATACAAGTAATATTTCAAGTAAAATTAATTTAAAAAACTTTATCCCTCAGACTGAATGAATTTCACTATTGAATTATAGACAGGAATGATAGGAAGGCTATTAATATGAGTCTTAGCCTCATAAAATTTCTTAGCTTAAATAATCTACAAAGTTTTCAGAGACAGTGAGGACATATGACTCACAAATGATTAAAAGTTATCCTGCCAGTATACTTATCTCCTCAGTAGGTGCTAGAATAGTGGGGAATAGCAAATGCAAGCCTCTGAGAGCAAAGACCACAGCCCCCAAGTCTTTGCTTATCCAAGATATCATTCACACACATGAATTTTTTAAAAGGCCACATTTTCAGATATTAAAGATTTCAGAAAAACTGTTTACCCCATTTAAAGAAAATAAGAAAAGAATCCAACTAAAAAGTTCAAGCAGAACATAAATATCACAGTAGAAAGTAAGTAGAACAATGAATTTCACAACATATTTAAAGTATATTTTTCTAAGCTTTGCTGATGGAGAGAAGAACTAGAGTACAATGAGTTGACAGTATATAATGAAGTGAATATGGTATATTTATATCAATATAGTACACTTATAAATATCAATGGATAGTTGTAAAATACCTGAAATTTTGTAATAAAACTTTAAAAACAAATGAATATTCTTAAAATACAAGTGGGAAAAAATTAGCAATAATTTGAAATTTTAAGTGTGAAATAATCCCACGAAAGTCTAAGCATTTAGATGGGGCCTTGTTAAAAAAAACTAAATATCACACTAAATGGAATAGAAGTGGTTTAATTAATGGGTTTTTCAATGACTATGTTATTGTAAAAAGAAGGAAAACGTTAAACCTAAGAACACATATTATTTTTATGTGTACTTTTAAAATCTTACCCCAAAAGATCATATATTTGGTTATAAAATAAGTCACAACAAATTTCAGATTTTGAAACTAGGATATTTTACAGATCACAGTGAAGTCATGTCAATATCACCAATAAATGAATAGAACATGGAATTTTAAAATCATCCGTGATAACATCAAACTATAGCAAATATTAGGAATGAATGTGTAATATGTGTAAAATATCTGTACTTAAATATAAAAATATTGAGAAAAATAAATAAAAC
Organism: Stenella coeruleoalba; assembly: GCF_951394435.1. Taxonomy (NCBI): domain Eukaryota; kingdom Metazoa; phylum Chordata; class Mammalia; order Artiodactyla; family Delphinidae; genus Stenella; species Stenella coeruleoalba. The sequence continues at coordinate 131,007,835 of NC_137169.1, forward strand.
CTTAATGAATTATTAAGATTATATACCATAGTCACTGAAGGAGGAATTAGTATTGTAATATAAAAAATTTTCCCCAATTATTCTATAGATTCAACACAACCTCAACCACAACCCCAAGTCTTATTTTTTGTGACTATTGATAAGCTGATTCTAAAACATATATTGAAATACAACTGACCAACTTAGCAAAGTCAATTTTTGAAGGAAAAAGGTGGTAACTTGGACCACCAGGTATCAAGATTTATTACAAGGCTATGGTAATTTAGATCATTTTTGATATAAGAACATACAGATGAATGGAAGGCACCTAAATGTGCAGAAATGAATCACACACATACAATGACCTAAATTATGGCAAAGGTCACACTGCAGTGTCATGTGGAAATGACAGTCCTTATAATAAGCAATGGGTCAATTGGATATTCACATGTATAACTTTGTTTGCCTGATGGTAGATTTTAAAGCTGCAATTGTGCAATGAAATTCTTATGCTAACTACCTAGAGTTAGTAGATTCCACAAGTTTAAAGGCACAGTTTCCAAAAGACCATCCTCACTACTAATGACAGCCACAAGTTTGGGGATCTCCAGGGCACAGGCACTTCTCACCAACTGAATGCAAATTCAGAGGTTGCATATACCTTCAGGTTTGATAATTCACTAGAATGGCAGAACTCAGAAAATTATAGTTTTATATTGAAGGATACAAATGATGAGCCAAATGAATGGACACATCAGGCAAGTGTAGGAGGGTCTAGAAAGCAGAGCTTCTGTGTTCTCTCTTCATGTAATCAGAATGTATCATCTTCCTGGCACAGCAGTGTGATCTTCAACAAGTCAGCTCATCCAAGCCCAGAGTTTTTATTGGAGTTACATTACATAGGCATGATTGATTGAATTATTAGACATGTGGTTGAATGCAATCTGCAGCTCCCCTGCCTTCCCAGAATGTTGGGCTGATGTTATCTGGTTTAGAAACTCGACACTATAACTACATGGTTGGTCTTTCCAGCATAGTAAGTCCCAATCCTGAGACTGTCTAGTGGCCACCATTAGACACTAGCATAAAGTTAGAAGGGGTGCATTGTGAATAATGAAGACAGTCCTACCACTTTGAAAATCAGAAGAGTTTACACTTGTATCCCAGGAACTCGGGAAAAGAAAGACAGGAAAATTTGTTTTTTTAGAAAACAAAGTTTCATACCTTCTCTTTTCCAACAGCAATGCAATATTAGTAGCAGACTTGACTATCTCACTTTCAACAATGGATAAGGAAACATTGGACTTAAAGAACACATTATACCTGATGGACTTAACAGATACTGAATACATATAGAAAATGCCATCCAACATCAGGATATTCTTCTCAAATACACATGGCTATTCTCCAAGATCATAAGTTGGACCACAAAACAAGTCTTGATAAATAAAAGAAGATTGAAATCATATCAAGCATGTGTTCTGACCATAATTGTATGAAACTGGAAATCAATTACAAAAAGAAAACCTGAAAATTCACAGAACTGTGGAGAGTAAAAAACATGCTACTGAACAACCACTGGATCAAAAAAGTCAAAAGAGAAATTTAAAGAATATATTTTGAGACAAATAAATATGAATACAACACACCAAAACTTATTGGATGCAGCAAAAGCAGTTTTGAGAGTGAAGTTCATAGTCATAACCTATATTAAGAAAAAATATAAACAACCCAAACTTAAGCCTCAAGAAAGTAGAAAATAAAGAAGAAACTAAGGCCAAAGTTAGTAGGAGGAAGGAAATATAAAATATATTAGTAGAAACAAATGAATGGAGACTAAAAAATAATAGAAAATACCAGAGAAAGTAAGAGGTAGTTATTTTAAAAGATAAATAGACAAACTTCTACCTAAACTTACAAGGAAATAAAAAGAACTCAAATAAAATTATAAATAAAAGGGGACACAATCTAAATAATACCACACAATACAAAGAATCAAATAGACTATGATGAGCAACTATTAGTCAACTAACTGATTAATCTAGAAGAAATAAATACTTAAACACACTATCAAGACTTTCTTGAAGAAAAAAATTTTAAAACAATTGCTAGTAACACAATTAATAACCAAAAACCTCCAAACAAAATACCTTGACCAGATGGTTTTACTGATGAATTTTATGAAACATTTAAATAATTAATGCCAACCCTTCAGAAACTCTTTTAAAAATTGGATGAGGAAGGAACCTCTCAAAAACTCATTTTTGGAGTCCAGCATTACCCTGACAAGAAAAACAGTCTAGGACACGAAAATATAAGAAAATTTCAGACCAACACACCTGGTTAACATAAATGCAAAAATCCTCAAAAAAATATTAACAAATCAAATACAACAATATAGTAAAAAGATCATACACCATTATCAAGTGGGATTGATTCCAGGGATGCAAGAATGGCTCAACATCTGCAAATTAATCAACACGATAAATCACATTAACAGAGGATAAAAATCACATGATCATCTCAAAGATGCAGAAAAGTCTTGACAAAATTCAGCATCCATCCATAAAAATTCTCAACAAACTGGGTATAGAGACAACATACCTTGGCAAAATAAAGGCTGTATATGACAAGCCCACAGCTAGCACCATAATTAATGTTGAAAGGTTGAAAGCCTTTTACCTAAGAAAAAGTACTAACCAGGGTGCCACTCTGACCACTTTTAATCAACATAGAATTGGAAGTTGTGGTATGGAACCACAAAGGATTTCAAATACCCAAAGTAAGCTTCAGCAAGAACAACAAAGCTGGAGGCATCATGCTTCCTGATTTCAAACAATTTATAAATCTGTAGTCATCAAAACAATATGGCACTGGCATAAAGACAGACACATAGATCAAAAGAACAGAATAAAGAGCCCAGAAATAAACCCACGTATATATGGTCAATATAATACACAACAAAGGAGCCAAAAATATACAATGGGGAAAGGATAAATTCGTCAATAAGTGGTGTTGGGAAATTAGACCACAACATGCAAAATAATGAAATTTGGCCCAATCTTACTCCATACACAAAAATCAACAGAAAATAGATCGAAGATTTGAACATAAAACCTGCAAACATAGAACTAGAAGAAAATAGAGGGTAAGCTCCTTGACACCAGTCTTAGCAATAATTTCTTCTCTTTTTTGATTTTACATCAAAAGCAAAGGCAACAAAAGCAAAAATAAACAAGTAGAGCTACATCAAACTAAAAAGCTTCTGCATGGCAAAGGAAACTTTCAAAAAAATGGAAAGGCAACCTATGGAATGGGAGAAAACATCCCATATCTGATAGGGTGTTAACATCCAAAATTTACAAAGAATTCACACAACTCTAGCACAAAATAAAAAACAATCCAATTACCAATGGACAGAGCAATCAAATAGACACTTTTTCAAAGAGGACATATGGATGGTCAACTGGTACATGAAAAAGTGCTCGACATCACTAATAATCAGGGAAAAGCAAATAAAAACCACAATGGGTATTGCCTTATACCTGTTAGAATGAGTATCATCAATAACATGAGATAACAAATGTGTTGAGGATGTGGAGAATAGGGGACCCTTTTTAACTCTTGGTGGGAGTGTAAATTGGTGCAGCAATTGTAGAAAACAGTGTGGAGGTGCTTCAAAAAATTAAAAATAGAACTACCATATGATCCATCAATTCAATTTTTGGGTTCATATCTGAAAGAAAGAAATCATTACCTCAAAGAAATATCTCCACCCCCTCTATGTTTACTGTAGCATTACTTACAGTATACCCAAGATATGGAAACAATCTAAGTGTCCCTGGATATATATATATATATATATATATATATATATATGTGTGTGTGTGTGTGTGTGTGTGTGTGTGTATATGAATATTTTTCAGCCTTAAAAAAGGAGGAAATCCTATGTCCATCAACAGAAGACTGGATAAAGAAGATGTGGTACATATATAAAATGGAATATTACTCAGCCATAAAAAAGAATGAAATAATGCCATTTGCAGCAACATGGATGGACCTAGAGATTGTCATACTGAGTGAAGTAAGTCAGACAGAGAAAGACAAATATCATATGATCTTACTTATATGTGGAATCTAAAAAAAAAATGGTACCGAAAAACTTATTTACAAAACAGAAATAGAGTCACAGATGTAGATAACAAAGTCATGGTTACCAGGGTGGATGGGTAAATTGGGACACTGGGATCGACATATACACACTACTATATATAAAAGAGATAATTAATAAGGACCTACTGTACAGCATGGAGAACACTTCTCAATACTTTATAATGACCTATATTGGAAAAGGATCTAAAAAAGAGTGGATATATGTAAATGTATAACTGATTCACTTTGCTGTACAGCAGAAACTAATACAACATTGTAATTCAACTATACTACAATATAATTAAAAAAAGAAAAACAAGGAAATCCTGCCATTTGCGACAATACAAATGGACTTTGAGGGCATTATGCTAAGTGAAATAAGTCAAACAAAAACAAATATTATGTGATCTCACTTATGTGTGGAATCTAAAGAACCAAATAAGCAAGCAACAACAAATGAATGAACTCATAGAAACAGAGAACAGATTGGTGAGTGCAGAAGAGGGGGTTGGGGGTGGGGAAAATGGAAGAAGATATTAAAAAGGTACAAACTTACAATAATAAGACAATTCTAGCAATGTAATGTACAGTATGATGACTATAGTTAATAATTTTGTACACTGGAAAATTCTAAGAGTAAATCTTAAAAGTTCACACCATGCAAAAAAATGTGTAACTATCTGAGGTGATGCATGTTAACCAAACTTACTGGGGTAATCATTTTGCAATATATACATATAAAAAATCAGTATGTTGTATATCATAAATTAATAGAATGCTATAGGTCAATTATATTTCAATAAAACTGGAATAAAATTAACAATTGAAAAATAGAGCAAAAATTAATTCATAAAATAAAGTCAAAATTAATTTTAATAGAAAATTCAAATATCCAGGAGCTTCAATAGCAAGATAAAATTATTAAACAAACCAAAGAGAAGAAATAAGCAATTTAAAATATTTTTAAGAAATAAGAAATATGCCAATTTTATTAAAATGAGAAATATTAAGTAAGTTAATAAGGTAAATTTTGTGAATATACTATGTGGATATTACTAAGAATTAGAATACTTAAGAACGTGGGTACTTTTGGGGAAAATATTATTTAACTTAATGAAGATGTAAAAATGCAAGTATATTAAAGAAAGAAATTTTAATCATGTTATAAACCTCATATTTGTCATTTGCCTAAATTAATTTGGTTCTAATTAGTCAACTTTAAATATATTAGAGTACTATCCTATCCAAGATAATTTTCAAAAGATACTGAGAGCAATAGTATCTTTCCGCACTATAATTTCTAACACCTTGGTATGTTTGCAGATTCAATGAAAATATTAAATCCCAAAAAAGTGTGCCTTTTGATTTTACCTGTTTATATCCATGTAGTTGTTTTTCCATATAAAACAGTCATAACATTAAAAAGGATGATGGAAAGATAAACCATGTTCTTGGATTGGAAGAATCAATACTGTAAAAATGACTATACTACCAAGGCAATCTACAGATCCAATGCAATCCCTATCAAATTACCAATGGCTTTTTTCACAGAACTAGTACAAAAAATTTGAAAATTTGTATGGAGACACAAAAGACACCAATTAACTAAAGCAATCTTGAGAAAGAAAAGCAGAGCTGGAGGAATCATGCTCCCTGACTTCAGACTATACTACAAAGCTACAGTCATAAAAACAGTATGGTACTGGCACAAAAAGAAATATAGATCAATGAAACAGTATAGAAAGCCCAGAAATAAACCCATGCACATATGGTCACTTAATCTATGACAAAGGAGGCAAGATTGTACGATGGAGAAAAAGATAGTTTCTTCAATAAATGGTGCTGGGAAAACTGGACAATTACATGTAAAAGAATGAAGTAGAACATTCTTTAACACAATACACAAAAATAAACTAAAAATGGATTAAAGACCTAAATGCAAGATGGGATAGTATAAAACTCTTAGAGGAAAACATAGAACACTTTCTGACATAAATCGCACTGAGCTCTTTTTTGATCCACCTCCTTGAATAACGGAAATAAAAACAAAAATAAACAAGTGGGACCTAGTTAAACTCAAAAGCTTTTGCACAGCAAAGGAAACCATAAACAAAACGAAAAGACAACACACAGAATGGGAGAAAAAATTGCAACCGATGCAATTGACAAGGGATTAATCTCCAGAATTTACAAACAGCTCATGTGGAGAACAGTGTGGAGTTTCCTTAAAAAACTAAAAATAGAGCTAACATATGATCCAGCAATCCCACTCCTGGGCATATATCTGGAGAAAACCATGGTTTGAAAGGATACATGCACCCCAATGTTCACTGCAGCACTCTTTACAATAGCCAAGACAAGGAAGCAATGTAAATGTCCAGTAACAGATGAACGGATAAAGAAGATGTGGTACATATATATAATGGAATATTATTCAGCCCTAAAAAAGAATGAAATTATGTCATTTGCAGCCACATGGATGGACCTGGAGATTATCATACTAACTGAAGTAAGAAAGAAAGACAAATATCATATGATATTGCTTATATGTGGAATTTTTAAAAATAAATGATACAAACATACTTATTCACAAAACAGAAACAGACTCAGAAAACAAACTTATGTTTACCAAAGGGGAAAGGTGGGAGGGAAGGGATAAATTGGGAGTTTGGGATTGACATATACACACTGCTATATTTAAAATAGATAACCAACAAAGACCTACTGTATAGCACAGGGAACTCTACTCAGTGCTCTGTAATGACCTAAATGGGAAAAGAATTTGAAAAATAATATGTATATGTACATGTATCAGTAACATCTTACAGAAAAACCCAAACGAAATTTTGGCCAACCCAATATAACTGAATCAACTTTGCTGTACACCTCAAACTAAAACAACATTGTAAATGAACTATACTACAATATAAATTAAAAAAGGAAATGAATGCAAATTAAAGTAGAACATTATTTTTTTTTAATTTCCATTTCAATTTGACTCTTTCCTAACTAGCAGTATTTTTGATTCCAGGTATCATCAACATTATTTTATATGGCATGGCATATAAACTATTTCCTAAGGCAGTTTTGCATAGTGTTTGAAATATAAAGTACTAAACTTTAATATATTATCATTTAAAAATACAAGTTGATGCAAAGAGTACCTTTTCTGCAATATTTGCTTGAACTAAAAATATAAAAATTTATGGTGTAAGATACATTTATTGTTAAAATAGTTGTTCATTTACATATACCTATTTTGTTTACAGAAATTTATTTTGTAATTTAACTTTTGAGTTTTTTAGTGATAGAGAAACAAAAGTGAATCAATTAAAGGATGAACTTATAAAATAGTCAGATGAAAGTGCGTGCATATTTAAATAAGTGTATTCAATCAGATAGCCACCTCTTCATGATAGTAATTATACCTAAGTGAGGATAAAAATCTGTAAAATACAGGTGAATTCTGATCAACCCCTAAAATTTTATAGCATAATAGGTTTAATTGCTTTTTTTGTTTGAAGTTTCTTCCTTATGTTTCTGTGGAATTAGGCATCTGTCCACTGTTCTTAGAGATTTAGAATTATTTGACTCAGAAGAGATCCTTCTTCCTTTTCACAGAGTGAGAGTACTTATTTCCACTTATGTAGTAGTGTCCCACACCTACAGTGATCATCCCTGTAGATAAAGGATTATTTTATCAATGGATTGAACTTGTGTTCTGCCCTTGAGTTTCCAGCTGGCTGCTGCAATCCTGGTTTACATGCTCTAGTTATCTTGTCACTTGAGGTGTTTATTTTACATTTACTAATTATTTTTTTGCATGGATGTGCTGTTGTTGGGACCACTTTTTGGAGAGAAAAGCAGATGAGCAGAGATAAAGAATCCAAAACCATGTAAAGTCTTAAATAAAACTGTTAATCTTACAGAACTTCTCTCCAATGTTGTACAGACATTGCACTATTTTGGAACAGTATATTTATCTGTTTGTCTTATCCAGGTAAACTCTGAGTACTTTTAGGTAAGGGATTTTATGTATTTTTTTTTCCATAGCATGCAGAATGGTTCCCAAAACTGTAGGTACTTAACAAATATTTCTATGTGCAAAAGTATTGATACAATTCCCTACAGAATGTGGGAACATACTATATCTCTTACTTGGCATTTTTAAGTTATGATTTATTGCTAATTGTATGACTGGATTTTTTCATGACAATAGAACAGAGTATTACTTTTGTCACACTCTGACAAGTATTGAACAAATTTCAACCAACTTTCCATAACTGTATATATAAGCATTGTCACTTTCCCTTCCTTGTTCTTTCTCAAAAAAGGCATATTATTTAATGACAAAAATAACAAGGTAGAATATAAGAAAAAATAATAACTCATCTTGGCTTCCCTATTTGTATTTAATGTGTTTTTGAAAAACTAAAATCACAATGAAATATTCTGTCAAATTCTGATTATCTCCTATCTATAATTTCATTTCTCCTACTTTAGCTTAACAAATCCTTCTCAGATCCTGACTTATTATGTTCTGTGAAGAAAGCATTTATACCTCTTCCATGTTACAATGGGTCCAGAGATTGACTGGTGTCATTGATTAAACATTGATCACTACTGCTGCTGAATTAGTATTCAGATTGACAGTGTCCTCATCAGCCTTCATGAAATTAAGTTTTTTTTTTTAATACACAAATTCTATCACTGCCACCCTAGACATTCGATCATGAAGCCATGGAGGAAACACTGGGTTGACTGGGAAAGAGGCTCAGTGACTTCATGGAGTAGATTATCCTTCTACCAGATAAACAATTGTCAAGGCAGGAGGGTTTTCATGAGCAATACCCTGAGAGAAAAGCATCTTCACATTCAATGTCTGTTCTGAAAGCTCAATCAAAATATTTTCCCCCAATACCTTTTTTTTTCAAAAATCCTCCAATATTATTTGTTTAAATCCTTGACCATCCACTAGCTCAAACAATACCATTAACCACTGCCTATACTTTGGAATGTATCTCTGCTTTTTAGAAGATGGCATCTGTGCTACCAGGGAAAGTGGACAACAATAAGTGCTGATAGAAGCATTTCCACAAGACATCTCTACCCCTACTGTCCTTCTTATCCAACCCGGAATTCGTTTGTAATACTAAAATCATTCATTTCCTCTGTGTGGAAGCATCTTATGCAAAACCTTATGTAAACTAGATAATCTAAAAGGGGAAATTTTCTTCTAGTTATAGAGGAACTGAGATTGGCTCAGAATCCTAAGAAGCCACTAGTGTAATTCAGGAAATGATAGGCTCTATCATGTATTTCAATCAAAAGCATCCACTCACAGCCACCCTACTCCTTGGCTATAAATTCCCACTTATCCTTCTTGTATTTGGAGTTGAGCTCCACTTCTCTCCTATACTGCAAACCCCCATCGTGTTAAACCTCCTGAATAAAGTCTGCCTTATCATTCTTCAACAACTATCAGGAATGTTTTGTTTTTATTATTTAATAAGACATTTCATTCTTCTCTGATGGCACCAGTCAAGATCTGGGTTTCCTATTTCCCAATCAGATTTCTAAGTCTGAAACAAACAAATGAACAAAGACTTGGAAAGTTATATATTAAACCTGTATTTTAATTCTCCAACCTACAAAATTAGAAACTGCTCATTAATTTCAGTTGTGTCAGCCCTTAGGCTTTTGATATAATAGCTTTTTAAAGTAAATTATAGAAACTATCTGTGGCTTTTTTCTCTCCCATGCCTTAAGATAAAAATTTTAAAACATAAGCCTATTAGCTTTCCAAGGTAAGTAGAAGCAGGCAGTTAAATAGCAGGTAAATAGATCCCTACAGTTCTTACATTTTTTTATGATGCCTGCCTCATGCTAGTCTACTGTTTTCAGTCAATCAGTCTGTCAAAGCTTTGCTTCAGTAGACACGTTATTCCAGATGACCACAGTTGACTGTATAAATATCCCACTGATTGACCACTGAGTGCCATCATTTACCAAGTCTCTTTACTGAAACTGGATCTTCATTTCCAACAAAACTAACAGGTTGGAAACCAATACAGATCCCTATTCCTTAAATGTTTATTGTCTCAATTACTGTATTGATCAATATTCTTAGTCACTGATAACATATATCACTCTTGAGAGATAAGGGGATTTTATGAAAGAAAGTGTGTGTGTATGTATGTGAGGGTATACATATAAACATATACATAATATACATGTATAATCTTCCAGGATCATTGAGAGGATTAAAATATCACTAGCCTAAGTCTCCAGGAATAACACCTCACAAACAAATGAACAACAACAATAAAAATCTGCTTTCCAGTAAGCTACTTCCACTGCTGCAATCTGGAATCCTGAATCAGGAAGCTTCCCTTTAAACTTTAGATATCAGAACTATGCTGATTTTTTCCAAAATCAATACAAGCAAAATTGATGTTTTCTTGAATGCTCTTCTCTCTGAATACTTCAGTTGCAAATCAAAACCTGTAAAAATTCATCCTACTAACAGACCTTAAAATACTAACTTAATCCCAAATATCAAAGGATACAAGCCTCTGCATGTTAGAAATAGTTTAGGAGGAAACTGAACAAAGTAATAAATAGTATCAGTCATACTTACGTACTTGTGATTTTTAGATGTATGCAATAGATTTCCAAGATAGAAATTACTGATTACTTACTTAGCACTCACCCCAAATACTGTAACAATTTATATTTCCACTAGCAGTATGTTAATATTCCCTTTCCCCACATTTTGTGTGATATAGCTCATTTTATAATGTTCAAAATCCTGGTGGTTATAAATTGATGCTAAAGTAGTCACTGACTTTGTTACATATTTCTATTATAGATACTTTTAACAAAATGTTTGTGTTATTTATGAAAGTTTAAAAAATCCATTTGTCAAAGCTCTTTGATTAGTATAGATATTAATAATCAGTATATGTGTGTAGACCTTTAAAAATCTGTAATTTATCTACAAAATTATTTCTTGCTTCATTCATATTTAAAACTGAGTTGGTAATTTTTTTCTTTATATATTTGTTTTATTTTCTCTTAGCTAAAAATTATTTTCTCCTACTTTTAGACTTGGCAGACTGAGTGGAAATGAGAAGACATCCCTCCTTTTTCTTTTGTAAGACAAAGTTTTTGGTTAAAATATAACAAAAAATAAATACATAAGTGGAATTAATATCAAGATAGAAGTCTTGAGATTTCAGAATAAAAGGCAAATGTAGAATAACTAAGCCATGGAAAATATTGGTTAAAACTGTGGACACTGGAGATAAACTATAGTTTTAAAGCCTGACTTTCCCACTAATCAGCTATGTAATAATGGGCAATTTACTTAGCCTCTCTGTGTCTGGTTACTTTACCTATAAAAAGAAAATAATAATAGGATTACCATTTTAAAATCCTGTTGAGTATTCAAAGATTTAATATAAGTTAAGACTTTAGAATAATGCCTGTTACATACTAAATGCTTAATAATTATTAGCTGGTTTCCTTAACAAAATTTAGGTCATAGAGCTATGAACCATAGTTACCCACAAATGTGAAGTATGGAAGGTCTCAGACTTCTAATGGGTTATTTCTGTTTCTGGGGCACAAAGGACTATTACATATAAATAGAACATAGAAAAAGCATGCCTGACAGCTCATAAAAAACAAGAAAGCTTGTCATCAGTCAGAAAATTGTAGTTGTAAGTTGTAGAAACCAACAATTACCAAAAAAAAGAAAACCAACAAATAGAAAATCCTAAAGATGACAGCAGAAAACTACTAGAGCTCATCAATGAATTCAGTAAAGTTTCAGGATACAAAACAAATATACAGAAATCTGTTGCATTTCTATACAGTAACAATAAACATTAGAATGAGAAATTAAGGAAACAATCCCATGTACCATAACAAAAAATAAAAGAACAAAATACCTAGGAATAAACCTACCTAAGGAGGTAAAAGATGTGTACTCAGAAAACTATTAAGACACTGATGAATCAAATTGAAAATGACACAAACAGATGGAAAGATGCACTGTGTTCTTGGATAGGAAGAATTAATTATTGTTAAAATGATCAAACTACCCAAGGCAATCTACAGATTCAGTGCAATCTCTATCAAAATTCCAATGGTTTATTCACAGAACTAGAACAACTAATTTTAAACTTTGTATGGAAATGCAGAAGACCCCAAAGAGACAGAACAATCTTGAGGAAAAAAAATAGAGTGAAATGATCATGCTCCTTGACTTCATACATACTATAAAGCCAGGGTAATCAAAACAGTATGGTACTGGCACATAAAAAGAAACATAGATCAGTGGAACAGGATAGAGAGTACAGAAATAAACCCACACAGTTATGATCAATTAATCTATGACAAAGGTGGCAAGAATATACAATGGAGAAAAGACAGTCTTTTCAGTAAGTGGTGCTGGGAAAACTTGGCAGCTACATGTAAAAGAATGAAGTTAGCCCACATCTGATATAATACTCAATGATGAAAAACTGAAAGCCTTCCTGCTGAAATCTGGAACAACACGTAATACCCACTCTCACCACTTCTATTTAACATAATATTGGAAGTCCTAGCCACAGCAATCAGACAACAAAAAGAAGTAAAAAGTATCCAGATTGGAAGAGAAGAGGTAAAATTGTTATTATATGCAGATCACATGATACTATATATAGAAAACCCTAAAGACTCTACACAAAAAATAATAGAACTGATACATTCAGCAAGATAGCAGGATACAAGATTAATGTACAGAAAACAGTTGCATTTCTCTACGCTAACAATGAAATATCAGAAGGGAATGTAAAAAAACAAAACCTTTAAAAACTGAATCAAAATAATAAAATGCTTAGGAATAAACCTGACCAAGGAGGTGAAAGACTCATATGCTGAGAACTATAAAATATTAATAAACGAAATTAAAGATGATTGAAAGAAACGGAAAGATATCCATGCTCTTGGATTGGAAGAATATTGTTAAAATGACCATAATACCCAAAGCAATCTACAAATTTAATGTGATCCCTATCAAATTACCCATGATATTTTTCACAGAACTAGAACAAATAATCCTAAAATTCATATGAAACCATAAAAGACCCAGAATTGCCAAAGCAAACATGAAGAAAAAAACCAAGCAGGAGGCATAACCCACCCAGACTTCAGACAATAATACAAAGCTACAGTAATCAAAACAACATGATATTGGCACAAAAACAGACATATGAACAATGGATTGGAATAGAGAGCCCAGAAATAAACCCACATACCTATGGTCAATTAATCTTCAACAAAGGAGGCAAGAATATACAATGGGAAAAAGACAGTCTCTTCAGCAAGTGGTGCTGGGAAAGTTGGACAGCTGCATGGAAATCAATGAAATTAAAACATGCTCTCACACCATACACAAAAATATACTCAAAATTCCTTAAAGATGTAAACATAAGACATGGCACCATAAAACTCCTAGAAGAGATCATAGGCAAAACATTCTCTGACATAAATAGAACCAATGATTTCTTAAGTCAGCCTCCCAAGGCAATAGAAATAAAATCAAAAATACACAAATGTGACCTACTTACAAGCTTTTGCACAGCAAGGGAAACCATAAACAAAATGAAAAGACAACCTAAAAACTGGGAGAAAATATTTGCAAATGATTAGACTGACAAGGGCTTAATTTCCAAAATATAAAATCAGCTCATACAACTTAACAACAAAAAAACAAACAACCCAAATGAAAATTGGGCAGAAGACCTAAACAGACATTTCTCCAAAGAAGACCTACAGATAGCCAAAAGGCAGAAGAAAAGATGTTGAACATCACTAATTATTAGAGAAATACAAATCAAAATTACAATGAGGTACCACCTCACATCCGTCAGAATGGCCATCATTAACAATTCTAGAAATAACAAATGCTGGAGAGGGCGTGGCATAAAGGGAACACTCCTACACTGTGGGTGGGAATGTAAGTTGGTGCAGCCACTAAGGAAAACAGTATGGAGATACTTCAAAAAATTAAAAATAGAATTACCATAGCCAAGACATGGAAACAACCTAAGTGTCCATCAACAGATGAATGGATAAAAATGTGGTACATATATACAATGGAACACTGCTCAGTCATAAAAAATAAAATAATGCCATTTGCAGAAACATGGATGGATCTAGAGATTATCATACTAAATGAAATAAGTCATAAAAGATAAGGACAAATACCATATGATACCACTTATATGTGCAATCTAAAATATGACACAAATTAACTTATCTATGAAACAGAAACATACAAACATAGAGAACAGACTTGTGGTTGCCAAGGGGGAGAGAAACTGGGGGAGTGATGGATTTGGAGTTTGGGGTTAGCAGATAGCAAACTATAATAACAAACATAATAGCAAACTATTATGTATAGAATGGATAAACAACAAGGTCCTACTGTGTAGCACAGGGAACTATATTGAATATCCTGAGATAAACCATAATGGAAAAGAATATATATATCTGAATCACTTTTATGTACAGCATAATTAACACAACACTGTAAATCAACTACACTTCAATAAAAATAAAAGAATAAGATCAGAATATTCTCTAACACTATATAAAAAAATAAAGTCAAAATGGATTAAAGACCTAAATGTAAGACCAGATACTGTAAAACTCCTAGAGGAAAACATAGGCAGAACACTCTGACAAAAATTGCAGCAATAATTTTTTGGATCCATCTCCTAAAGCAAAGGAAATAAAAGCAAAAATAAACAAATGTGACCTAATTTAACTGAAAAGCTTTTGCACAGCAAAGTAAACCACTGACAAAACAAAAGGACAACCTACTGAATGTGAGAAAATATTTGCAAATGATATGACCAATAGGGGATTAATATCCAACATATATAAACAGCTTATACAACTCAATATATATTAAAAAAAAAACCACAAACAACCCTATTAGAAATTGGACAGAAGAGCAAAATAGACATTTTTCCAATGAGGAAATGCAGATGGCCAACAGGCAGATGAAAAGATTCTCAACATTGCTAATAATCAGGGAAATAAAAATCTTTTGGGTTTTTTTTCCGTTTTATTGAAATGTAAGTGAGACAGCACTGCATATGTTTAAACTATACAGCATATTGATTTTACTTACGTATACTGGAATGGATAGTTCTTTAAAAAGAAAAAAAATACACATACCAACAAGACAGCAGTAGCTCTCTTACAATACCACACTAAATTTATGTAAAACATCAAGATAAATTTAAAAAGCAGAAATATGCAGGTGCAAACTATTTTCTGTCTTGGATCAAATGCAATGAGTTGTGACATTAGGTGTTAAACAGAGATAGCATTTACCTGGTGGGTAGCATGAAGGGTACTCATCATGCATTGTTTCTTTTTTTTCTCTCAATTTTATTTTATATCTTTTAACATCTTTATTGGAGTATAATTATTTTACAAAGTTGTTAGTTTCTGCTTTATAACAAAGTGAATCAGCTATACGTACACATATATCCCCATATCTCCTCTCTCTTTCATCTCCCTCCCACACTCCCTATCCCACCCCTCTAAGTGGTCAAAAAGCACCAAGCTGATATCCTTGTTCTATGCGGCTGCTTCCCACTAGGTATCTATTTTACATCTCATACTATATGTAAGTCCATGCCACTCTCTCACTTCGTCCCAGCTTAACTATCCACCTCCTTGTGACCTCAAGGCCATTCTCTACGTCTGCGTCTTTATGCCTGTCCTGCCCTTGGGTTCCTCAGAACCTTTTTTTTTTTGGATTCCATATATATGTCTTAGCATACAGTATTTGTTTTTCTCTTTGACTTACTTCACTCTGTATGACACAATCTAGGTACATCCACCTCTACAAAAAACTCAATTTCGTTTCTTTTTAAGGCTGAGTAATATTCCATTGTATATATGTGCCAAATCTTTTTTATCCATTCATTTGTTGATGGACACTTAGGTTGCCTCTATGTCCTGGCTATTGTAAATAGAGCTGCAATGAACATTGTGTTACATGACTCTCTTTGAATTATAGTTTTCTCAGGGTATGTTCCCAGTACTGGGATTATTGGGTCATATGGTAGCTCTATGTTTATTTTTTTGAGGAACCTCCATACTGTTCTCCATAGTGGCTGTATCAATTTACATTCACACCAAGAGGGTCCCCATTTCTCCACACCCTCTCCAGCATTTATTGTTTGTAGATTTTTTGATGATGGCCATTCTGACTGGTGTGAGATGATACCTCATTGTGGTTTTGATTCACATTTCTCTAATGATTAGTGATGTTGAGCATTCTTTCATGTGTTTGTTGGCAATCTGTGTATCTTTTATGGAGAAATGTCTATTTAGGTCTGCCAATTTTTGGACTGGGCTTTTTGTTTTCTTGATACTGAGCTGCATAAGCTGCTTGTAAATTTTGGAGATTAATCCTTTGTCAGTTGATTCGTTGGCAAATATTTTTTCCCATTCTGAGGGTTGTCTTTTCTTCTTGTTTATGGTTTCCTTTGTTGTGCAAAAGTTTTTAAGTTTCATTACATCCCATTTGTTTATTTCTGTTTTTATTTCAATTTCTCTAGGAGGTGGGTCAAAAAGGATCTTGCTGTGGTGTATGTCATAGAGTGTTCTGCCTATGTTTTCCTCTGAGAGTTTGATAGTGTGTGGCCTTACATTTAGGTCTTTAATCCATTTGGAGTATATTTTTGTGTATGGTGTTAGGAACTGTTCTAACTTCATTCTTTTACATGAAGCTGTCCAGTTTTCCCAGCACCACTTATTGAAGAAGCTGTCTTTTCTCCATTGTATATTCTTGCCTCCTTTATCAAAGAGAAGGTGACCATATGTGTGGGTCTACCTCTGGGCTTTCTATCCTGTTCTGTTGATCTATATTTCTGTTTTTGTGCCAGTACCATACTGTCTTGATTACTGTAGCTTTGTAGTAGAGTCTGAAGTCAGGGAGCCTGATTCCTCCAGTTCCATTTTTCTTTCTCAACATTGCTTTGGTATTTGGGGTCTTTTTTGTTTCAATACAAATTGTGAAATTTTTTATTCTAGTTCTGTGAAAAATGCCATTGGTAGTTTGATAGGGATTGCATTGAATCTGTAGATTGCTTTGGTTGGTATAGTCATTTTCACAACGTTGATTCTTCCAATCCAAGAACATGGTATATATCTCTCCATCTGTTTTTATCATCTTTAATTTCTTTCATCAGTGTCTTATAATTTTCTGCATACAGGTCTTTTGTCTCCTTAGGTAGGTTTATCCCTAAGTATTTTATTCTTTTTGTTGCAGTGGTAAATGGGAGTTTTTCATTAATTACTCTTTCAGATTTTTCATCATTAGTATATAGGACTGCAAGAGATTTTTGTGCATTAATTTTGTATCCTGCTAATTTGCCAGATTCATTGATTAACTCTAGTTGTTTTCTGGTAGCATCTTTAGGATTCTCCATGTACAGTATCACGTCATCTGCAAACGGTGACAGTTTTACTTCTTGTTTCCCAATTTGGATTCATTTTATTTCTTTTTCTTCTCTGATTGCCATGGCTAAAACTTCCAAAACTATTTTGAATAACAGTGGTGAGAGTGGGCAACCTTGTTTTGTTCCTGATCTTAGAGGAAATGGTTTCAGTTTTTCACCATTGAGAATGATGTTGCCTGTGGGTTTGTCATATATGGCCTTTATTATGTTGAGGTAGGTTCCCTCTATGCCCATATTCTGGAGAATTTTTATCATAAATGGGTGTTGAATTTTGTCAGAAGCTTTTTTTACATGTATTTGGTTACTCATATGGTTTTTATCCTTCAATTTGTTAACATGGTGTATCACATTGACTGTTTTGCGTATATTAAAGAATCCTTGCATTCCTGGGATAAACCCCACTTGATCATGGTGTATGATCCTTTTAATGTGCAGTTGGATGCTGTTTGTTAGTATTTTGTTGAGGATTTTTGCATCTATATTCATCAGTGATGTTGGCCTTTAGTTTTCTATTTTTGTGACATCTTTGTCTGGTTTTGGTATGAGGGTGATGGTTGCCTTGTTGAATAAGTTTGGGAGTGTTCCTCCCTCTGCTATATTTTGGAAGAGTTTGAGAAGAACAGGTGTTAGTTCTTCTCTAAATGTTTGATAGAATTTGCCTGTGAAGCCATCTGGTCCTGGGATTTGTTTGCTGGAAGATTTTTAATCACAATTTCAGTGCTTGTGATTGGTTTGTTTATATTTTCTATTTCTTCCTTGTTTAGTCTTGGAGGTGTTGTGCTTTTCTAAGAATTTGTCCATTTCTTCCAGGTTGTCCATTTTATTGGCATAGAGTTGCTTGTAGTAATCTCTTATGATCCTTTGTATTTCTGCAGTGTCAGTTGTTACTTCTCCTTTTTCATTTCTAATTCTATTGATTTGAGTTTCTCCCTTTTTTTCTTGATGTGTCTGGCTAATGGTTTATCACTTTTGTTTATGTTGTCAAAGAACCAGCTTTTAGTTTTATTGATCTTAGCTATTGTTTCCTTCATTTCTTTTACATTTCTTTCTGATCTGATCTTTATGATTTGTTTCCTTCTGCTAACTTTGGGTTTTTCCTTTTTGTTCTTCTTTCTCTAATTGCTTTAGGTGTAACATTAGGTTGTTTATTTGACATTTTTCTTGTTTCTTGAGGCAGGACTGTATTACTATAAACTTCCCTCTTAGAACTGCTTTTGCTGAATCCCATAGGTTTTGGGTCGTTGTGTTTTTACTGTCTTTTCTTTCTATGTATTTTTTGATTTCCTGTTTGATTTCTTCAGTGATCTCTTGGTTATTTTGTAGCATATTGTTTAGCCTCCATTTGTTTGTATTTTTTACCCTTTTTTCTGCTAATTTATATCCAGTCTCATAGTGTTGTGGTCAAAAAAGATACTTGATATAATTTCAATTTTCTTAAATTTACCAAGGCTTGATTTGTGACCCAAGATATGATCTATCCTGGAGAATGTCCATAAGTACTTGAGAAGAAAGTGTATTCTGTTGTTTTTGGATGGAATGTCTTATATATATCAATTATCTCCATCTTGTCTAATGTACATTTAAATGTTGTGTTTCCTTATTTATTTTCATTTTGAATGATCTGCCCATTGGTGAAAGTGGGGTGTTAAAGTCCCCTACTATTATTGTGTTACTGTCGGTTTTTCCTTTTATGGCCATTAGCATTTTCCCTATGTATTGAGGTGCTCCTATGTTGGGTGCATAAAGATTTTCAATTGTTATATCTTCTTCTTGGATTGATCCCTTGATCCTTATGTAGTGTCCTTCTTTGTCTCTTGTAATAGTCTTTATTATAAAATCTATTTTGTGATATAAGAATTGCTACTCCAACTTTCTTTTGATTTCCATTTGCATGGAATATCTTTTTCCATCCCCTCACTTTTAGTCTGTATGTACATGTCCCTAGGTCTGAAGTGGGTCTCTTGTAGACAGCATATATACAGGTCTTGTTTTTGTATCCATTCAGCCAGTCTATGTGTTTGGTTGGAGCATTTTAATCCGTTTACACTGAAGGCAATTATTGCTATGTACGTTCCTATTACCATTTTCTTAACTGTTTTGGGTTTGTTTTTGTAAGTCTTTTCCTTCTCTTGTACATCCTGCCTAGAGAAGTTTCTTTAGCATTTGTTGTACAGCTAGTTTGGTGGTGCTGAATTCTCTTAACTTTTGCTTGTCTGTAAAGGTTTTAATTTCTCTATTGAATCTGAATGAGATCCTTGCTGGGTAGAGTAATCTTGGTTGTAGGTTTTTCTCCTTCATCACTTTAAATATGTCCCGCCACTCCCTTCTGGCTTGCAGAGTTTCTGCTGAAAGATCAGCTGTTAACCTTACAGGGATTCCCTTGTATGTTATTTGTTGCTTTCCCCTTGCTGCTTTTAATATTTTTTCTATTTATTTAATTTTTGTTGGTTTGACTAATACATGTCTTGGCATGTTTATATCTGGATTTATCCTGTATGGGACTCTCCGTGCTTCCTGGACTTGATTAACTATTTCCTGTCACATATTAGGGAAGTTTTCAACTATAATCTCTTCAAATATTTTCTCAGTCCCTTTCTTCTACTCTTCTTCTTTTGGGATCCCTATAATTCGAAGGTTGGTGCATTTAATGTTGTCCCAGAGGTCTCTGAGACTGTTCTCAATTCTTTTTATTCTTTTTTCTTTATTCTGCTCTGTGGCAGTTATTTCCACTATTTTATCTTCCAGGTCACTTATCCGTTCTTCTGCCTCAGTTATTCTCCTATTGTTCCCTTCTATAGAATTTTTAATTTCATTTATTGTTTTGTTCATCATTGCTTGTTTGCTGTTTTGTTCTTCTAGTTCCTTGTTAAACGTTTCTTGTATTTTCTCCATTCTATTTCCAAGAATTTGGATCTTTACTATCATTACTCTAAATTCTTTTTCAGGTAGACTGCCTATTTCCTTTTCATTTGTTTGATCTGGTGGGTTTTTACCTGGCTCCTTCATCTGCTGTGTGTTTCTCTGTCTTCTCATTTTGTTTAACTTACTGTGTTTGGGGTCTCCTTTTTGCAGGCTGCAGGTTAATAGTTCCCATTGTTTTTGGTGTCTGCCCCCAGTTGGTAAGCTTTGTTCAGTGGTTGTGTAGGCTTCCTGGTGGAGGGGACTGGTGGGACAGTTCCACCAGTGGGACTGGGTCTTCTCTTTCTGATGAGCAGGGCTGCGTCCAGTGGTGTGTTTTGGGGTGTCTGTGTGCTTAGTATGGTTTTAGGCAGTCTCTCTTCTAATGGGTGTGGTTGTGTTCCTGTTTTGCTAGTTGTTTGGCATGAGACATCCAGCTTGCTGGCTGTTGTGTGGAGCTGGGTCTTAGTGTTGACATGGAGATCTGTGAGAGAGCTCTTGCCAATTGATATTACATTGGGCCAGGAGGTCTCTGGTGGTCCAATGAAGTGGACTCGGCTGTCTCATCTCGGAGTCTCAGGCCTACAGCCAGCTGGAGCACCAAGACCCTGTCAGCCACATATCTCAGAAGAAAAGGAATAAAAAAATAAAAATAAAAATAATAAAATAAATAAATAAAAAAGAAGAGAGCAACCAAACCAATAAACAAATCCACCAATGATAACAAGCACTAAAAACTAAACTAAGATAAACATAAAAATCAGAAACATATCAGTCGCAGACAGCAAACCCCAAATCTACAGTTGCTCCAAAAGTCCACCGCCTCAAGTTTTGGACATTTCTTTTGTATTCAGGTATTCCACAGACTCAGGGTTCATCAAGTTGATTGTGGAAATTTAATCTACTGCTCCTGAGGCTGGGAGAGATTTCCCTTTCTCTTCTTCGTTAACACAGCTCCCGGTGGTTTTGGCCCCACCTCTGCATGTAGGTCACCCTCAGGCATCTGTTCCCCAGCCAGACAGGAGGGGGTTAAAACACTGGCTGATTAGGGCTCTCTTTCTCTCTCAGGCCTGGGAGATGGAAGGGTATGGTATTCGTAATTGGAATCCAGGGTGAGCCTGTGGCAGCAGAGGTCAGCATGACATTGCAACAGGCTGTGGCACACCTTGTGTTCTCCTGGGGAAGTTGTCCCTAGATCTTGGGACTCTTGCATGGCGTGCTGCACAGGTTCCCAGAGTGGGGATGTGATTTGGGTATTGACCTGTGCTCGCACACAGGATTCTTGGTGGCAGTGGCAGCAGCATGAGTACTTCATGCCCATCTCTGGGGTCTGAGCTGATAGTTGCACCTTGCTTCTGTCTCTTGAGCTTGCTTAGGTGGTGCTCTGCCTTCTGTGGGCACGTGAGGAAGGAATTCCCTGTCCTTGTGCACCCTGAGACAATGTTCACTTGCCTCTTAAGCAGATACAGAGTTTCCCCCAGACTCCCTCCTAGCTAGTTGTGGCACACCAGCCCCCCTTCAGGCTGTTTTCACGCAGCCAACCCCAGTCCTCACCCTGGGGTCTGATCTGCAAAGCCTGAGCCTCAGCTCCCAGCCCCCACTTGCCCAGGCGGGTGAGCAAACTAGTGTCTCTGGCTGGTGAGTCCTGGTCGGCATCGATCCTATGTATGGGAATCTCTCCGCTTTGCCCTTTCCATCCCTGTTGCTTCACTCTCCTCCGTGGCTCTGAAGCTTCCCCCCTCCCACCCCCCTTCTCCATCAGTGAAGGGGCTTCCTAGTGTGTGAAAACTTTTCCTCCTTCACAGCTCCCTCCGAGAGGTGCAGGTCCCATCCCTATTCTTTTGTCTCTGTTTTTTCTTTTGCCCTACCCAGGTAAGTGGGAATTTTCTTGCCTTTTGGGAAGTCTGAGGTCTTCTGCCAGCATCCAGTAGGTGTTCTGTAGGATTTGTTCCACATGTAGATGTATTTTTGATGTATCTGTGGGACGAAAGGTGATCTCCACATCTTACTCCTCTGCCATCTTGAAAGTCCCCAGGAAATACAAATCTTAACCACAAGATATCACTTCACACTTGTCAGAACGGTTATCAAAAAGAGCACAATCAGCAAATGTTGGCAAGAACAATGAAGAAAAGACAGTCTCTCCAATAAATGGTGCTTGGATAATTGGATATTCACATTTAAAAGAAAGAAACTGGACCCATATCTTACATTACTCATAAAAATGAACTTAATTGGATTCAAGACTTAAATATAAGACCCCAAATCATAAAACTCCTGGAAGAAACATAGGAATAAAAATCCTTGATATGGGTCTTGGTAATGATTTTTTGGATATAACAACTAAAGCACAAGAAACAATATAAAAAACAGGTAGACTGCATCAAATTAAAAAGCTTTTGCACAGCAAAAGAAATCAACAAATTGAAAAGAAAACCTACAGAATTGTAAAAAAAAAATTGCAAACCATTTATCTGGTTAGGGGTTGATATGCAAAACATATGAAGGACTCATACAACTCAATAGCAAAAAGAAATAACTCAATTAAAAAATGAGCAAAGGACCTGAATAGACATTTCCCCAAAGAAGGTATAGGAAAGAGCAACAGGTATATGAAAAGATGCTCAACATCATGAGTCCTTAAGGAAATGCAAATTAAAACCACAATGAGGTATCTTCTCACACCTATTAGAATGAGCATCATTAAAAAGACATCAAAAAGAAATAACAAATACGGGTGTGGATGTGGAGAAAAGAGAACCTTTGTGAACTGTTGGTGGGTTCGTAAACTGGTGCATCCACTATGGAGGATCCTCTAAAAATTAAAAATAGAACTACCATATCATCCAACAATTTTACTTCTGGGAACATATCCAAAGTAATGAAAAAAACTAACTCAGAACAATATGTGCACACCAATGTTCACAGCAGCATTATTCACAACAGCCAAGATATGAAGACAACCCTAGTGTCCACCAATGGACAAATGGATAAGGAAGTTGTGATATATAAGTATGGTAATGTTACTCAGCTCTACATGAGAGAAAATCCTATCGTTTATGACAACATGGATGATGGATGGACCTGGAAGGCATTATGATAAGTGAAATAAGCCAGATAGAAAAAGACAAATACTGAATGACTTCACTTGTATATACAGAAGCTATAAAACAAACAAAAACAGCAACAAAAAACTCATAGGAGAAGAAGAGATCAGGCTTGTGGTTACCAAAGGAGGGGGAGAGAGAGAGGAACCTGGAGGAAGGTGGTCAAATGTACAAACTTCCAGTAATAAGATAAGTACTAGGGATGTGATGTACAACATGATGACTTTTGTTAATACTGCTGCACAACATATTGGAAAGTTGTTGAGAGAGTAATCCTAAGAGTTCTCATGCAAGGAGAATTTCTTTTCTTTTCTTTTTCGTATATCTATATGAGAGGATGGATGTTAGGTGAGACTATTGGGGTCATCATATATGTAAATAAAACATATTTACATATTCACAATATATGTAAATAAAACACTGTGCTCTATGCCTTAAACTTATACAGTGATATATGTCAATTATTTCTCAATAAAACTAGAAAAGAATGGTTACTTTTCCCCTCTTGCAGCTGGTAGCATAAGAGGATTTTTCTACTATCTAAACCATGAGAACCTGGTAGGGCTCGTTAAAATGTGGTGGTCCCCTAAGACTGGGCCCCTCAGAGTTTTTAACTCTCAAGTTACTCTACACTGAGCCTCCAGAAATTCATCAATTACAGTTTAAAATGTTCCTTCTGATATTGGCTCTAGTTGTAGTTGTTTGGTTCTGGGCTTCTGCTCCTGATAAGCTGAGATTTTTCTATAACTGTCTGTATGTTTTTAAAGTTTTTCAGTGCTTCAGTCTGCACTGAGATCTCAATTCTCTAATGAATCTAAAAATTGTTTATATTCAGTTTGTTCATATTTTTTCTTGTTGTACTGATAGGGGTGATGACTTCCAGGCTCTTTACATGTTGGACTGGCCAAATGGATATTGATGAGAGCACTAAAGCAGTTCCATAGGAAAAGGAAAATATATCACCAACAAATGAAACTGAAAACAACTTACTATCCATACAGAAAAGAGAAGAAACTTCACCCTAGTCTCACACCATAGAGAAAAAAAATCAAATTGCGATGAGCCATACACCTAAATTAAATGTTATAAAAATTTGCTTAAATAAAACATATAAGAATATGTTTGCAACTTTGATAGAGGCAAGGATTTCTTTAAAAGAACAGAGAAAGCACAAATGTAGAAGATAAAATTGAGAAATCGGACCTCATTGAAAGTAAAACCTTCAGCTGCTCTTTAAAAGATAGTTTTGTCTGAAAAGATACACATTAAACTTTCTTAAAACTTTAACCATATCTAAGTTAAGAATTATAGAAACAAATAAGAGGAACCAGTCTAGCTATATTAAGCAGAAAAGGAGGAATGTAAGTGTATAATATAGTTCACAGAACCCCTTGGGTATTATGAAAACTAAAGCTCTTCCTGCTGGAAAGAGAGCAAAATGATATCAGGAAGCTTTTTCATGGAAACATTGGTGCTGCTTCAATCTGCTTCTGAACAGCTGCTATGCCAGGGAATGAATTCTGGAATACGAATAAAAATAGTCTGAAAAGCCCAAACACCTGTCTTTCTCTGTTTACATTTACTCTCTTAATTTTCAAGTCTTCTCTATACACCTGATTAGGTGATTCTGGTTCAAATGTTGGTACTCCAATAAAAAAGAGGTCTGAGAAATTTAGTTTAAAAATTTGCAACCAATAAATGGAGAAAGTCATATTAAAGTGACTAGAAAGATTTGAACCCATATTTTGATATCTGCCATATTCTATCCCTTGAACTATACATTTTTCTTTCATTTATAAATTCTAAACAAAAAGTCACTAATTGAAACCTATTTTTGCCTAAAATGCAACCAGACCACAAAATAATTAACAATACACTTTTTACCTCTTCCAAATGAAGACACTGAAATTCTCATCGTTCACTGCATTAATTTATGGTTGATGTTCATTTCTCCCTCTCAGTCTGAATATAATATTGATAATCACAAAAAATTCTTTAAGAGAAAGGAGAGATGAATGAAAATTATTTCATATGCATTTGATTTATAGGTTTAAGGTCAAATTTTATATGTTTAATATTTTAACATTTTCATATGTTAAATAGATATATCATATTTAATTTCCTTTCTTAATATCTATTTCAGAGATGTTAAGTAAACCTCACTGTGTACCTCATACTTCTCTTTTATTCTGTGCAATTTTATCTTTTTCATATAATCTGTTTATTCTGAATATTTTAAACCAATCATCCTTAACAATGTTTTGCTTGTCTGCTGCATTGATTTGTTTTTTTCCTAAGTGATTCTCCAATAATATTAATGTTGTCTTCAATGTTTCCTTAGTTCTGATTTTTCATCTTTGATCACTGTGGTCTTTTAAATTTCTTTGAGCATGGAACGCCCCTGTTTAAAATTTTCTTCTTTTTTTTATCATATTAAGAATGTTTGAATTGATTTCAGAAAGTATTATAGATTTTTAAGAATGTCTGATTGTATTTTTCTTTTGTAGTTTCATGAAATTTTTATTTTATTTATTTATTAAAAAGAATTTGTTTTTGGCTGCACCATGCAGCTCATGGGATCTTAGTTCCCGAACCATGGATTGAACCCATGTCCCCTGTAGTGGAAGCACAGAGTCCTAACCACTGGACCACCAGGGAATTCCCCTTTTTTTCTTTTTTAAAAAATCTCATTTTCTCATATCCAGTGTTCTCTCTGCTGTGTGTAAGGAAAATAAATTTTGTTCCCATTTAGTTCTTTTATATAAATCCTAATTGATCTGTTTCTGGACCATACTATTTCCATATCTGCTCAGGAAAAACTACTGATTTCCTAGTATTTATTTATTTAAAATTAAAATGGGTTATTTATGCCTTGGTATCCACTCCACCAACTTTTTTTTTTTAAAGAATAACTTCTAAATATATCTTCTCTCCTGAATTTTGTAAACACTTTCTATTTCTAAACATGTTCGTTCATAGTAATCATAGTTAAGTGCTTTGCAGGGTGTTATTTATCTGCCTCTCTCAGAGAACCTGATCCCATTCAACAAGCTCAACCATTGCACAGTGTGGCAGAGACAATAATATATATTCATAAAATGACTTATTTTTTTGTTTGCACATAGAAAAATATATTCCTAACCGGTCTTCCACCAATGTGGGTTCTTATGATTGAGTTCTAGTGAAAGGACTATGGGGAAAAGTCATTTTGATCATGATCTTTCCCACCCTCTCTATCCTGGTCTATATGAATGGAATTAACTCTCTTATGTTAATATAGATATAAAATGGAAGAAGCAAGAATCATTGAGTTTATTGCTTGGAGAAGAGCCTTCAAAGACAGCCATCAAACAAAGAATATTCACATCAGACTTGTTTTAAGTGGGAAATACAGATTTTTCTGCAAGAAATTTGGAAATGTGACACTGATAACCTAAATCACTTAGCAGAACAGAAGAGAACTGTGTGACATGTACCTGCAAATTGTTACAGGAGAGTTCAAAATCTCCTACAACTGAGGTTTCTAAAATTGAAATTCCTCACATTATCTCTATAATATATCTTTTAAAAATATTAGCTCACATTAGTTCAAATGGATTTCTATTCCTAGTTCCTCATTATTCTTAGGAGAAAAAGGCTGTAGTCCTCTGGATTCTGCTATTGGATTTCTTGCCATCTGTCTGAATAATCATTGTGACAGTCAGAATTCCTAGTCACAAGCTGGGCCGGATGCAGCTGCTTTAAGCAGACAATGAGATCATTAAAAGGATATTGTGTAATTCACAGAGAGGGCTGGCAACGAAGGCCTGATTTCATATAATCCCATAATGGCTTTATAGGTGAATTCTACTAAAATTTAGAGAAGAGTTAACACCTATTCTTCTCAAACTATTCCAAAAAATTGCAGAGGAAGGAACACTTCTGAACTCATTCTATGAGGCCACCATCACCCTGACACCAAAACAAGCCAAAGGTATCACAAAAAAAGAAAATTATAGGCCAATATCACTGATGAACATAGATGCAAAAATCCTCAACAAAATGATAACAAATGAAATCCAACAATATATTACAATATAATACACCATGATCAAGTGAGATTTATTCCAGGGATGGAAGAATTTTTTAATATTCACAAATAAATCAGTGTGATACACCACATCAACAAATTGAAGAATAAAAATCATATGATCATCTCAGTAGATGCAGAAAAAGATTTTGATAAGATTCAACATCTATTTATGATAAAAACTCTCCAGAAAGTATGCATAGAGGGAACATACCTCAACATAATAAAGGCCATATATGAAAACCCCACAGCTAACATAACACTCAACAGTGAAAAAGCAGAAAGCATTTCCTCTAAGATCAGGAAAAAGACAAGGATGCCCACTCTTGCCACTTTTATTCAAGATAGTTTTGGAAGTCCTAGCCACAGTAGGTAGAGAAGAAAAAGAAATAAAAGAATCCAAATTGGAAAAGAAGTAAAACTGAAACTGTTTGCAGATGACATAATACTATACATAGAAAATACTAAAGATGCTACCAGAAAACTAGCAGAGATCATCAATGAATTCGGTAAAGCTGCAGGATTCAAAACTAATATATAGAAATCTGTTGCTTTTCTATACACTAACAACAAAGTATCAGAAAGAGAAATTAAGGAAACAATGCCATTTACCATCACATCAAAAATAATAAAATACCTGGGAATAAACCTACCTAAGGAGGCAAAAGACCTGTACTCTGAAAGCTGTTGGGATGCTGATGAAAGAAAATGAAGATGATAACATGCAGATTGAAAGAAAATGAATATGATAACATGCAGATAGAAAGGAAATGAAGATGATAACATGCAGATAGAAAGATAGACCATATTCTTGGTTTGGAAGAATCAATATTGTCAAAATGACTATACCACCCAAGGCAATCTACAGATTCAATGCAATCCTCATTGAAATACCAATAGCATATTTTACAGAACTAGAACAAGTAATTTTAAATTTTGTATGGAAATACAAAAGACCCTGAATAGGCAAAACAATCTTGAGAAAGAAGAAGAGAGCTGGAGAAATCGCACTCCCTGACGTCAGACTATACTACAAAGCTACAGTAAACATGTATAAATTTTGAAGGATTTTTTTTTCTCTTTTTGGGGGAATGATTTTATTACATGAGTATATAACCGAATTGAGTCCTGTTTTGACATTGAAATCTATATACGAATGGTTTAAAATACCCAACTGCATATTGTGTGAAAGAAAAATGTGCTGCCCAAGACCAAGGTTAATCCAGTTTTCTGGAGAAAGAAATAAAAAAACATTGTCATGATAAATTCTGTCACCAGTTTCCTGCTTAACCACTGGTGTCATTAATATATTTATGTATGTATTCATATATATATTCATTCTTATATATATCACAAGCCACTTAAAATTGTGATAGATATTTATGAAGATTTTTGGGACTTATGAGAGGCTCAAACACTGTACCTCACTAAAAATTACATTTAAAATTCTTTTGTTAATATATTCTCAGTCTTTAAAGTCCTCTTGTCTGCCTACCTACTGAGAATTCATAACCATTCAGGGTCAACAGAGTATCATATTTTATTCTCCTTTTCTCCTTCATCTTTTCTGATATTCAGTCTTCCCCTCTTGGCTTGCCCTGGGAACTTACTAAATATATAATAATATCAATAATATATTGAGATTATGGGGACACACATATATTTTAGACACTATGCATTACAGGTAATACCTAATTTAACTTTCATGAAAACCTTATGGTATAGGAGTTATTATCATTTTTATTTTTTAGATGGATGAACTATGTATTAAGAAAGTTAACTTGTCAAAATTTTTGTGTCTGTAATATGGTCCCAAATTTCTAAGTCATTTATTTTCAGAAAGATTGTTATGTGTAGGGATTAGAAAAACCTCTAGAGTCCTGGACTTTGCTATAAACATGTGATGGTCGTGGACCTGACTGCCCTCACACATGTGAAATACCTTCTTAGACCCTATATTGAAAATTAAAATTGTCTATTTACTTTCCTGTAGGCTCTCATTGACTTCCTAGATAGTAAGCACAAGAGGGCAGGGGTATGTTTGCTTTATTTATCATTTTATAATCAAGGCCTTTTATTGTGTCAATTTCAGTCATTATACCTAGCAATGAATATTTATTGAATGAATGAATACATGGAGTATAACTAAGATATATCAAAGGAGATGAGACATTGGAAACATTATTGACTTAACTGATTTCTGCCTCCAGGAATTAGGTTTCAATGTCAAAATCATTTTACCTGTAAGCATTCGGGGGTTGAAAAATTCAGAATTAAAGGTGGATCATTAAACACCCTGCCAATATGAAGCCCAAACACAAATGATAAGGGATCTATACTCAAAATTGTGTGACTGAGAGTTGAAACTAGTATATCTGCATTCATCCATGTTAAAGACTTTTTCTTTGTTCAAAATAACATGCTTATTTCAACTTCATATTTCAATTTCAGAAACATAAGTATAGACATAAATATTATATAGTAATAAATTATTTCAAGAAATTTGTATAGGGCTAAAATAATCAATACTCACATAAATTTAAAATAATATTCCATGAGTTATATTATGCTACAGTGAACACTTTCAGATAACAATATTTTGAAGACTTTATGTCATATCCTTATTAGCGTATGTTTATAGTGTTCTTTAAATATTACACATTGAATTTCCATTTAGGAAATCAAATTATCTAACTTGAATTTATTCAAGCATGATTTATCCATTTCATTCTTTAACAGAGACAGTCATAAACATTAAGTTCTTGTCATCATTCAATATTAAAATTCATAGAGGAAAGGATCAAAGATCAGATGTCTTGCTTCCATTATTTTCTAATTCAAAACTAATTCAGAAGAATATTGAAATCACCTCTTAATGTCAAAAAGAAACTTGGTTTTCCAGTGATTAATCTCACAGATTTCTCCACAAGTTTGACTGTTTCTTCTCAGTCTTTTCTGTGAACTTCTGTGCCCTGCTTCCTGGGTGTTGGTGACCCTTGAATTTCTATCCTCAGGTCACTGCCCCTTTCTTTTCTGCTTTTACTGCAGAAGGTAATGTGCTCACACAAGTTATTATATGAGCAATATTCAAATCTACATTTATAGCTTAGTCTAGGACCTACTTAAAAAAATATACTGCTTGCACATTTGAGGCACATGTTAAGACTCTAATTATTGAAAACCTCACAGAAGATTTGTCCCTACTCCTCCAGTGTTCTTATTTTAGGTTTTCACCAACTTCTACCTCATCTTCATGCCATAAATCTTTTTTTCTTATGCCATAAATCTTTAGGTCATTAAGCTTTTTTTTTTAAATCAATGATTTTCAATCTTTACTGCCTCTCTAAGATATATTTAAAATATGTAAGAACACATTTTATTGTCACAAAGACAGAAGTATCACTGTTTTTTAGTAGACCAAAGCCAGATACCCCCAAATCCTGTAATACACTAGATAATAATAAACAAAGAATCATCCTTCCAAAATGCCAATATTACCTGTTTTAAAAACAATGTGCTATCCACAGTGTGCCAATCTAAAATCCTCCTTCTTTTACTGCTGCAATATTTTTTACATTTATTTCTTATTTTTCATCTCTAATACCAATTTCTGTTTCAAGATCTCATAAGATCTTGGCTACTTTACTGAAATATTTTCTGAGATGTTGCATGAATTGAATCACTCATGTATTTACTGAACAATTTTTAAGTGCCTTGAATACGCCAGACATTTTTCTAGGCACTGGTGATAGAATAATGAATAAGTTATACAAAGTACATTATTTTAAATAACCCCATTCTTGTGAAAGGAGACAAATAACATGAAATTAAACGTACTCAATAACAAAATCAGACAGTAAAAATAATATGTAAAAAATAAAAATACTATGTGGTAAGCAGCAACTGAGAAAGCAGGGGCAAATTTGAATAGGATGGAGGCACAAAGGGAATAGCAATTATAACAGCATTTGTATTGAACAGATAGGAGACCATCGCAAATAAATTGGAGAGGATAAGTTGTCCAGAGACCGCAATGTGATGAGGTTGGCTGAATAGTCAGGAGGCAGATGTCATGGGCCATTGTAGAGAGGGACTATGCATTCCAGCATGCCCCATGTGAGGTCATAAATGTTGTTTGGGTGTAATTATTAATAACGGTGTAATTATTAATAACGTCCCCTAATGTTCACCCTCAGAAACTTTTACACAAGGAATTATACAATCATTCTATTTACAGAATACGTTAAAAGATTGGCATCTAACATATACGAAAAGTTGAGAACTTTTTGAAAGGTAACAATGGACAGACATGACCTAATTTAAGTAAAAACAACACTATTATGTGAAATTTTATAGGTGAGGAAGGAGGAAAGGGAAAGGTGAGAAAGATAGAAGATGAAAACGGAATAGAAGTATATTACAGCCATCCTAGTGAGAGTAACAACGGAATGGATGAGGGTTATGACAGCTCAAGTCCATATGGCAAAATCAACTATAACAACTCCTGCCTTTTTCTATTCTATTGGGATCTTTACATTGGCAGCAGCATAAACTCCAGAGAGTTCAACTGAGTGGAAAAGAAAACTGATGCCTGGGTATCTTGGTGCCTTTTTGAATTGCATTTCCTTCTACATCCTAATTTTCACTTTACCACTACGAACATTGACTTGCTTTTCTTTCTCGGAACACTCCACAATGCTATACACATGCTTTCCTTTGACAGATTTTCTTCTTACCTGGAAATATTTAAATCCTACCCTTTCTTAATCTATTCATTCTTTGGACTCAGCTCCAGTGTTATCAACTCTAACTCACCTTTACTGAATTCCTAGTTCACCAATTCATGAGCTCTTCACAGTTATTAAGCAGCAAGTTGTTTAGACATATAGACCAAATCTTATCTTCTGCCCCCATTGGCTATCTGCTGTAACAAATATTATGCAATTACAGACTTTTAGAATTAACATTATGCATCATTTTGCACCAGCATGAGATATGGGAGGCAGAGACCCTCTTTTCTTATTGGCTTTTTTTCTGCTGGAAATCACAAAGATATAACACAGTTTCAATTATCCTTGGATTTTTGCATTGAGTTTTATTTGAATGCAAACCCATGTTTAAATCAGGCCAATTGTGGTTACATAGTTATATTTACAGGATTTACAATCTGACCCCAATCCCTTACCTCACAGACAAGTACTTCCCCCTCCAAAAAAATACTTTTTTAAACGAAAATCATCTTTGATTTTCATACTTGTGTTCCTAGTGCCTACCTGGTATTTGGATATACATTAGGCACTCAGTAAGTATTAGTTTTAAAAACTGAAGAGCTGCTTTGGTGGAAGTCCTAAACATAAAATTCAATGTTTCTCTAATTGCTACTTCTTCACTGATGATCTAGAAAGTTTACACAAGACTCTTTGTATACTAGATAAATCAAATGAATCATGAATATTTATTCTTGAAGCAGTAGGTTTCGTATCAGCTGATGGTGACTTTTAGTGATCTGCCACATATGACCCTCACTTCTCAATCAATTCAGATGTTGACATTTAAAATAAAATCATCATATTCTCTAGGGAATTAAAATAACCTAGCAACTTGACACCCACTCATTTACTTAAAATATACAAGAAAAAGTCTTTTTTAATAGCCAGAAATTTTACCTGGTTGCTTTGTTTCTATGAAATTGTACTGACCTTCCATTTATGACTTTAATTTTTATCTTAATATTTTATCTTTCTAGCTTGCAAGTCCTTTATTGACTACTGTCATATTTACCACCAACAATATATGGTGGCTCCAAAGACTTTAATTTTTTTCTATTATTACAATTCTTTTTAGTATACAATTAATCATGTCAGCATACTGACCAGCAATTTCAAAGTCAAAAAAAATTTCTTTAGAAATATATTTCTTATTGAGATGAATGGAGATATTTTATTTTATTTTGTTTGCTTCAAGTAGTTTTTATTTCCCCACGGATTATTGCTTTTGTTAGAATTAGTGTTTTGTTTTCATAGGTATAACCTCTGAGGAAACTTGGTCACATAAAATAGATGGAAATGGAAGGAATTTTAATATGTTTATAGCATACCATTATTCTAGCTCATTTCAAGTTATAAGTCAAAATGTATACAAAAATCTATCATCACAAAATATAATTAATGATTGATCAACTGATAACTAGGCTAAGCACCTTTTCAATTTTGTTTAAATCAAAGGAACAAAAAACATCTGATATGTAATAGGATTTGTTTCTCTGTCATTAGGTGCCTGTTAACTTTTTCAATTTTCTGAAATTTTACAAATGCCTTTAGCAAGTCATAAGACTAATAATTACGTGTATTACGGTTTCATGTACAGAGACATTATTTTATCAGCTTTACAAACTATTTTGGGAAAATAAAAATTATAATATCATTACACATATGCTATTACAGTATTCAAATGAAATGTTTTTAAAAAATCTCCTGTCTGTTTAAATGGTTCTTGTCAAAATTTTAAAATTGAATTTTATCTATTTTCTACTTTATTGAAGTTTTTATATAATTTAACAATTTAGTGAAAGCAATCTTCATTGGCAAACCATTAGGCAAATCAGATTCAGTTCTCTAGAAAATGTTTATTTTCATTTTTCAATTCATATAACATATTAATGTATATTTAAAGAAATATTTAAAAAATACAGATATAAATTATGAAATTCAGTTTTAAAGTCATGACCAACAGCATTTACAGGCAATATAATTAATTTGTCTATGTTTATAATAAACTATGAAATAAGATGATATGATAGTTTCTCATTATCTATATTAAAATAAAGTAGTATAATATGTTGCTAAAATTGTTATTTATGAAGTGAGATGTATGATAAAATAAAGAGTATTATTTCCAAGTAATATTTATGGATGGATATGCAGAACTCTAATTTTGATATCTAAGTAATAAATAAGAACATGAATAAGAAATAAATTCTTTCATTTTTAGTTTTAACTATAATTTCCCTTGTATTTAATAAAAAAGAAAATTATATACTGCTAAAAACAAACAGGTAATATAGTAAATAGAAAATACACTATATTATAAGAAAAAATGAGAAATGACCATAAGTGGAATAAATATTTTATGACATTTTAATAAAATTATGTTACCTATTTTATAGAATTATGAACAACTTATCTAAAAGAAGTCACATTGTTTTTTCCTTTAATGTATCCTGAATTAGTTTGACCATCCTGGGAAGCACTCCAGTGGCATTTAAAAGATTTGGCATCATAAACAAATTTAGCTTTTTTTTTTTCATGCCTTTCCTTTCCACATACTCAACTCTTCCTAACGATGAGTTGTGAGAAAGCTTAAAAACACTGCTTACTCTTAAACACTGCTTAATCATTTTTATCTTTTGATATTTTATTTGACTTAGACAGAAGAAGAAAATCACTTTCACCAACTTCTCTACAGTATCTTTGAATTTTAAATATCTCAACAAGTGCCAAAATATTTTGCTTCTAAAGCCTCATTAACTCAACAAAAATATGTATAAAAAAGCACGTTTTATGATATAATAGATCATAAAAGGGGCTTCTGCAAGAACCAATAATTCTAATTGACACTTTCTTTTGCATCCCAGGTGATTTCACACCCAGGAGTAATACATCAGAATAAAATTCCAGACAGCAAGAGGATGTATTTCTTTTTTTGGGTAGGAGATTTTGGGGAAGAGGATGTGGAAAAGGTGAACCTAGAGACACATATAGGTTAGTTCTCAGGCAGATCAATTTTAGTAAAGATACCATAGGGAAATTACAGATGTGGAAATTTATTTTTATAACACTATCCATGTTCCCTCCATTAACCTTGGAAATGCTTCGTGTAGTGCATTCTAAGAACTGTGGTATCAGAAGTTTCATCTAGGCTAATTAGCATATTATTATACTGATCTGAAACATGAATAAGTATTAGCTAATTTATTGTTACAATCCATACAACTACTGGAGTGAGGAGGGGTTTTGAAGTGTATTAAAAATCCTCATTCATTATCAAATGTTACACATTTACCTCTATCAGTAGATTTCTGAGTTTCTCTTATAGAATGTTTGATAATTGTTTAATTGAGGTGAAGTATATAACTAAATATACTAAATATATGTAATTGTGTACCAATTACATATAATTTTCCCATTTAATAAATAATTTTGACTATTTATTATATTTCAGTATTTATATTGGCTTCTACAGATAAAGTGATGGCCAATCACTAACTCCATCCTCAAGTAGTCCATAGTGTATCAGCAGAAGCAAGCTAAGTAGACACAATCAATGCAGAGAGTGGGGCATTATGATAGAATTAGCAGAAGAGCCACTGGAAGGATATGTATGCCAATTTTGGACTGGAAGAAAGCTTCCTGAAGGAAACAGATACAGTGCAATCTCTGGACTGTGAGACAAATTCATGGAAACAACAGAAATATGTAGGAGCATGCTTTGATATAAAGATCACCTATCATCACTTCAATAAATTTTCTACAGTTGTGTACAAAGTGTTGATCTGAATTATGTCAACATAGTTCTTTCAATAGGTAATAGCAATTTCCTAAATATTTGACTATTCTTATTATCTGGTACTCTGCTTATTGTGTATCTCTATGTATTGGAAATTTTATAAATATAAACAATGCAAATGAGACAGATAATATAATAAAGATGAGATAATATTCTCAGAAAGAAAGATTATAATTATTACAACATAAGTGACTACGAATGGTGGTTAACTCTAATGCAGATAATCGTGCATCTTATGTATGTGCATGCCTACATGGATATATGTATATATGTGTGGGTGTGGACATGGGTCAGTGTGGAGTGATGTGAAAAATTCCATCTATCCAAATTAGCTGTTCATTTTGGAAAAGTTACAAAAATCAAGTAATTTGGAATTTAAAAATTATTCAGGGTATGCATGTTGTACTAGATTGTGAAACTAAATCCTAAATAAAATGTGTTTGCTTCAAAGTTCTTTGTTGACTTTGCAGACAGAACAGAGAGCTTGACAGTAAGAAATGACTCCATAGTTTCATAGTTGTTCAGGTAAATCAGTGTAACAGTCTGTGTTGCAGTGGTCCCAATTTTTAGTCTTTAATATATGACTGATCTGTATCTTGCCTATGATTTTTTGACCCAATAAGCTCAGAGCAATAGGGCAAAACTGACTCACGAGGTGGTCAAATGACTTTATAACTGAAAACATTTTAGAAATAAGATGATGAAGTATTTCAACCCACAGTATTAATGTGTTTTTGCAGCCTAGAAAGAAGTTGTTTTATTGCAGTATACTTATTGTGTTTATTATTGAAGATTAATCTTTAAGAGAATATGAAATATGAGAGAACCCAGAACACTAGGCATGATTTTAATTTGAAAGAGGAAATTGGAACTGTTAAGTGTGTGAGGTTAAGTCACATAGCATAATCAGATTTGTTAAGGCCTGTAAATGATATTGGAATGTGTAAGAGAACTTAATTTACTACATTTATTATTTTGGCTTATTATATTTATAAGATTTCTTTAAATGCTTAGAAATAGTTTACTTGATAAATCCTAATAGTATTCTATGAGGTATTGAGAGTACTTAAGAATATAATTTTAACTCCAGAAATATAGAATAAAATGTTATTGTAATTTAATTAGCCAAATTTGTAAATGGAGTATGATCATTTGGGGAAATTTAATATTTTAACTTGTTCCATGAAACATTAATTAAATCACAAGGAAAATAAATATTATTTGCAAATTTAAATTGTAAGCTAAAAATAATTTAGGTTTTCAAATGTATACGGTTAATAAATTAAATTCCAATATGCATGCACAATCAAACTGCAATTACCCTATACAGATACACACACACACTCACATACATACTCATACAACATTAGAATATTAAACATTCTAAATGACATCAGCTGAGTGACCTTGAGAGACTATCTTAACCTCATCAATTTCCCTTTGCTGTAAAATAAGGATAATAATAGTATCTAACTCATAGAGTTGATCTGAGCAAGTAGAGCATTGAATGATATAATAAATGTAAAAAAGATTCAGAAGTTGCTTGACTTCAAAAACATGCTACAAAATGATAACTTTATAACCTAAACAATGACATCACATGGCAATCTACTACATTCAGTGAGATTTTTCTTCCTTTAGTACGAAATATTGCTTATTTGTTGACCTTCAAAATGAGATGTTGCTTTAGGTTACAATTTTCTTTCTTTCCACTGTATACTGATAATTATTTGGAAATGCCATTACTCAGAAATATATATATAAAAGATGATTTATGAAACTCAAGGTTTTTTCATGTGTCCATAAATAATTATTGAATATCTAATGTTTGCCAGGAATGCAGCTGAGTCCTGGGAATCAAAAGTGAACCAGATGACACACAGAGTAGATCAAGGTTTTTTAAAAATATAAAATAGTAGTTAACATTCATTAAACACTGACTATGGGTTAGGAAAATGTCCTGAGTCCTTGTGTACTGTATCTCATTTCTCTTTAATGGCATTTTTATGAGGAAGGTATTATTAATCATTCATTTGACAGATGATGAAACTGAAGCTTTGAGAGTTTCAGTTACTTGCTCAGGGCGTTGGAGATAGGAACTAGTAGAACTGACATTTAAAACCTTATTCACCAATTTTATTGTGTCAAAATGACTGTTGTGTGTTGAAAGAGAGTAAATTTTTGTGTAAATTAGTCTGACTTACCTTCCTATGTAGCATATATCTATGACATTCTATGATTATGACATATGTAACTTAAAAATTTTTAACAGCTTTATTGAGGTATAATTGATATAAAAAGTGAACTGCACACACTTAATATGTACAATTTGATGAGTTTAGTTGTATGCAAAAATCTATGAAAGCATCACCACAATAGAGGAAATAGAGCCAATGCCTCTCAAAGTTTCTTTGTACATTTTTGTTTTTTTGTTTTTGTGGTAAGAATACTTAACATAAAATCTACTCTCTTCATGCATTTTGAAGTGCACAATAACGTATTGCTTACCATAGGTATTATGTTATACAACAGATCTCAAGAAATTATTCTTTTGCATAATTGAAACTTTATACCCATTGAACAGTAACTTCCTACTTCCTCCATACCCCAGTCCCTGTCAACCCCGTTCTACTCCCTTTTTCTATGAGTCTGATTATTTTAGGTATCTCTTATAAGTGGAAACATTTAGTATTTGTCCTTCTGAGACTGGCTTATTTCACTTAGCATAATGCCCTCCAGGTTCATCCATTTTTTGCAAATGGCAGGATTTCATTTTTTACTAAGGCTAATAATATTCAATTATATAGGTATACATATATAGATATAATCTCACATTTTCTTTATCCATTTATCTCTTGATGGAAACTTGGGCTGTTTCTGCATTTTAGCTATTGTAAATAATGCTGCAATGAGCATGGGAATGCAGATATCTCTTCAGGATCCTGATTTCAATTATAATGGATATATAGCTAGCAATGGAGTTGTTGGATCATATGGTAGTTTTACTTTTAATGTTTTGAGAGACCATTATACTGTATTCCAAAGCAGCTGTACCATTTTACATTCCCAGTTTACAAGAGTTCTAAGGGTTCCAATTTCTCCACATCCTTGCCAACACTTGTCATCTTTTGACTTTTTGATAACAGCCATCCTAACAGGTGTGAGATGATATTTCAGTGTGTTTTGATTTGCATTTTCTTGATGATTAGTGATGTTGAGCACCTTTTCATATACGTATTGGGAATTTGTACATCTTCTTTGGAGAATGTTCAACTCCTTTGCCCATTTTTAATCTTTCTTTTTAAAGATGTTGTAAGCATTTCATATATATATGTATATATGAAATGCTTACATTTCTTATATTTAATATATATATATACATATATATATATGTTGCATTAACCCCTTATCACATGAGTGGCTTGAAAACATTTTTTCCCATTTCCATAGGTTGACTTTTCACTTTTTAAATTGTTTCCTTTGCTGTGCAGAAGTTTTTTATTTCACATAGTCCCACTTGTCTATTTCACCTTCCGTTAACTGTACCTGTGCATGTGGTGTCATATCCAAGAATCCATTGCCAAGACCAATGTCAGAAATCTTTTCTCCTATGATTTCTGCTAGGAAATTTACAGCTTTCTTATGTGTAAGTCCTTAATCTCTTTTGAGGTGATCTTTGTGTATAGTTTAAGGTAGGGGTCCAATTTTAATCTTTTGCATTTGAATATCCAGTTATCCTAGCACCATTTGTTGAAGAGACTGTCCCTCCCCATTGTGTGTTCCTGGCACACCTGTCAAAGATCCGTTGACCATATATGCATGGGTTTATTTATGGGATCTCTATTCTGTTCCATTAGTTTATGTCTCTTTTTATGCCAGTACCACATTGTTTTGATTACTGTATTTTTGTAATATATTTTGCAATCAGGAAGTATGATGACTCCAGCTTTGTTCTTTTTTCTCAAGATCACTTTGGCTATTCTGGAACTTTCATGGTTCCATATGAATTTTAGTATTGTTTAGAAGATATTAAGTGGTATATACCTGTATCTCTCTCTGTATAATTTATATATAACATAATACTTCAAAATTGTAAATATTTGAGTTTTCCTTATAGGTCAAAGATAAAATAAAAGTATTTAACATTGTTGTTGTTATAGACTAATATATGGATTAGTCAAAAGGAGACACATATTAGAGAAGACACATTTTTGTTTTTTTCTATGAATTGATTTCTAATATGCATCTCATATATTACCTTCTTTCTCCTTTGATACCTTTGGAATGAATTAAAGTATGTTTCAGGTAATTTCAAAGCTATCTAAAAGTCTAAGCCCAAGAAGTTTTAAAGTCGTGATCTAAATAATTTTAAAAAAATTTTTGCAGCAAGATATGTGCCTTAATATTTTATATGTATATATATAGTATACATTTGCCATAACCTTTAATTTTATTTATTATGTATATTAAAAACTGATTCTAATTCATGTCTATTTGCATATGAGGTATATAAAATCAATTTTCAAAAATTTTACCTTCTTTTTAGTACAGAATAAAAATGTCACAGTTATTCAATAAAAGATAACAATATTAGAGACTATGATGTATGATTCATTTTTTTTTTTGTTTTAAGATGAATAGCCACAATTAGAATCTGACATTATAAAAACTGGAGATAAATGTATTCCTTAAAATATTAACTAGTAAAAAAATTGAATATTTAATACTTTTGGAATGATTAACCATGTTACTAAAAAAAGCATTTTATTCTTCTTCTAAGTATTAATAATTGATAATCCTAGGACAAATTTAAGGAAAATTAGGAGGTACTCAAATGTTGTGTTCCAGTCCCTAACAACCTTTGCTTACCTGAAATGGAATTCTTCAGATTAAAAATATCACTTTTTATCAAAACCCAATAACTGTGTATAATACAATAAAATGTGATTTTGCAATTAAATAATATGAACCTTTATGCCACTTTTGACTTTTAGGCAACTTTCTGTTCAAAGTTATTTTAGAGAAGTTATAAAAGGTCCTTTCCCTACAGATTTCACAGCAGCTCATTTCTAGCTCAGTGCACTGAAGTGAGCATCTTCAAAATGTGATCTTTTTTTGAGGTATCATCAAAAGAAGATGACATCAAAATCTTATCTTATACTCCTTATTAGGAACTTTGTTTTCCTCAACATGGAAAAAGAGCTGGATTCACATTTATATCTAACTTCCACCTGTGACAGTTTTTGCTTGGCAGATTAGGCCAATAATTTTGTCTTTATAAAGAATAGAAATGACACTATTAATGACACAGTGTGAAAGATTGACTACCTTGTCATCTGTATAGTTACCTGCTTACCAGGCCCATAATGAATGCTAGTTGGTTTTTTAATTGCCATTTCACATTATCTTTACATTTTATCTTTTTATTTTTCTTCTTCTAGTATCTTGCTTTACCTGGAATTTTTTTTAATGTTTGTACCCTTCCAACCTTAAAAGCAATGGATGAATCCATGACATATTTTTCTTATGAACATTAAAAACATATGCAGAGGAAGAGAGAAAAAAGGAAGAAGACTATAGGTTAGCATAATCAAGAGTTATTTCTTCACCAATTATGGCAGTGGAAGTAAGAACAATATAGAAGAGGAAGAATATGTGACTCCTTCTTTTCTGTCTAGGGACATTAATTCCCAAAGGGAATAATGATTTGAAGGTGTGTGTGTGAGTGTATGTGTGTGTGTTTGATGTTATAAACAGGAGGGTGAAAGAAGAGAAAGAAAAATCCACAGGAAAATTTTTACTCAAACTTTGAAATTCTTCCAAGAAAAAATTATAGGCAAGGCATTATTTCTGAACTATCTAGTCAGTAAGTTGGCAGGGGAACAAGGAACAAAATCACAGTCTATGTGTAATAAAATCCTCATTTACCATTGGACCTGCAAAGGCAATATCCGTTGATCTCTGAAAACAAAGTATTTCTTGGGATTATTTTTAAGCAGAGCTTCAATTAGGACACTCTGACAGCATTTCTAGAATTTGTAGGGTGTAACTTTTATAAAAAGACCTAAGAAGTGATAAGGCAAATTCTCATATTGTTCACAAATTATACTTTCTCTTTTTAACAGCTTTACTGAGGTATAATTGATAAACAAAACCTGCAGAAATGTTTAACATATACAGTTTGATGGGTTTGGGCATATGCATACACCTATGATGCTATCACCACAATCAAGATAATAGACATAGTCATCACCTCCAAATAAGTCTTTGTGTCCTTTTATTATTATTTTTGTGTGTGTAGTTAGAATGTTTAACATGAGATCTACTTTCTAACAAATTTTTAAGTATGTAATATCATGTCCTTAACTATAGCTACTACATAGATCTCCAGAATTTGAGCACTTTGTCATATAATTGTTGGCCATTTATCTGTTCAAGTCTTTTGCCTATTTTTAATTATTTGTTTTTGCTTTTTTGGTTATTGTTGAGATGTAGAAGTTTCTTATACATTTTTGATATAAACTTCTTCTTAGATAAATGGTTTGCAAATATTTTCTTCCATTCCATAGGTTGACTTCCACTCTTCTTTTTTTTTTTTCTGTGCAGGGCAGAAGTTTTTTAGTTCAATGTTGTCCTATATGTCTACTTTACTTTTGTCTTGTGTTTTGGTGTCATGTCCAAGAAACCATTGCCAAAACCAATGTCAAGAGCCTGTTTCTCTAGTGTTCTTGTAGGAGTTTTACAGTTTTAGGTCTTTAAGTTCTTAATCCATTCTGAGTTGATCTTTCAATATGGTGTAAGATAGAGGTTCAGTTTCAGTCTTTTGCATGTGAATATCCAGTTTTCCCAATACCAGTTGTTGAAGAGACTTCCCTTTCATCTTTCTGTATTCTCAGCATCTTTATCAAAGGTCAGTTGACTATATATGTGTGAGGATTTTTGCATCAAGGGATTGTGGCCTGTAATTTCTTTTCCTGCAGTATCTTTGTCTGATTTTAGTATCCAGGTAATGCTGGCCTCATAAAATGAGTTGATAATGTTCCCTTTTCTTCAAAATTTTGGGAGTTTGAGAAGGATTGGTAATCATTCTTCTTTATATGTTTGGTAAAATTTACCAGAGGAGCCATCTGTTCCTAGGCTTTTCTTTGCTGGGAGGTTTTTTTTTCCTTGTATTTTTTTTGATTCAATCTCTTTAATCACTGGTCTGTTCAAATTTTCTATTTCTTTATTGTTCATACTTGATATGTTGTATGTTTCTAAAAACATATTCATTTTTCTAGGTTATCCAAATTTTGACATACAGTTTTTCATAGTGAAGTCATATCAAGTATGTTTTCCAACTCACAGTGTGAAACTGGAAGTCAATAATTATTAATCAATAAGAAGGAGAAGTGGAAAATTCACAAATACATGGAAATGAAAAAATATATTCCTGGGCTTCCCTGGTGGCACAGTGGTTGAGAGTCCACCTGCCGATGCGGGGGACACGGGTTCATGCCCTGGTCCAGGAAGATTCTACATGCCGCAGAGCGGCTAGGCCCGTGAGCCATGGCAGCTGAGCCTGTGTGTCCGGAGCCTGTGCTCCGCAATGGGAGAGGCCACAACAGTGAGAGGCCCGCGTACCGCAAAAAAAAAAAAAAAAAAAAAAAAAAAAAAAAAAATCCTGAACAACCAGTGGTCCAAGAAAAAATTCAAAACGAAAATCAGAAAATATATTGAGACAAATAAAAATAAAAACACAACATACTAAAACTTATGGTATGTAGCAAAAGCAGTCCTAAGAGGGAAGCTTACAGCAATAAAAATCTACACTAAAAGGAAGAAAGATCTCAAATAAAGAAACCTAATTTGATATAACAATAAATTAGGGAAAAAAACAGGTTAAATTCAGAGTTAGCCAAAGGACGGGAATAATAATCAAATAAAAAATAAAGAAAATAGAGAATAAAAAATAGAAAAAATCAACAAGTTGTTTTTTTGAAAAACAAAATTGGCAAAGCTTTAGCTATATTAAGAAAAACAGAGAGAAGTTTCAAATAAATAAATTAGAGATGAAAAATAACACATTGCAATTAATGCCACAGAAATAAAAGGGACCATATGAACTACTGTTTTTTCTCCTTTGTTTTATGTAAAACAGAAAATTTCATTTCAAAGGAAACATGTTAAACTGAAGTTTTTTTCAATACAAATTCAGCAGAAATGAGCTTATGTGATGTTAAGCCTTAATTACTGCTTACATATTTTTAAATTGTAAAAAACAAAAATATAATAAAATAATCATAAACTCCTAAAAGATACTGTTCAAAAATACAAATAGCAAGAAATGGAATAAAAGGTAAATGATAT
The DNA here is from genome assembly GCF_951394435.1 of Stenella coeruleoalba. Taxonomy (NCBI): domain Eukaryota; kingdom Metazoa; phylum Chordata; class Mammalia; order Artiodactyla; family Delphinidae; genus Stenella; species Stenella coeruleoalba. Next base: position 131,052,492 of record NC_137169.1, read on the forward strand.
TACAAAATCTACACAAAATACATGGAGAGAAATTCCAGCATTAACTTTCTTTCAAAGTACCTAAAAATGAAACTGGAATGAATCAGAAACTTTTTTTTTCCTTTAAATTTTCAAGTAGAAATGGGGTTTGTCAGGCATTTCAACCAAGTAGTTGAACTCTCAATTGTTTAATTGTCAAAGACTCTTGAACATTTTAAAAAAAACAAACACTGAAGCATTAGAATCTGAAATGCTCAGTCATTTTCTCTTGTAAAACTCATTGCCAAAATGTTCCCATGGGAACAAACCCAATTCCTTAAACATAGAATGTGTCTTTTTCAATTCTCCTATTGTAGCATCTAAATTCAGATAGTACCAGAAAAAAATAACTAAAATTTTATGCAATAAAATAAGACACTTTGATGGCTTTTGAGCTGAGTCATTGAGTTCTAAATGTACCATTCAACTGGCATTTCCCATTTGTTTAAAATAATCTTAACTCAAATAATGAATATTCACAGTACCCTGCTACTTTAATTTGGGATAAAGCTCAACAGAAAAAAGAAGTAGTGTAAAGAGAGTGCCTGTGCAATACTATATATATGTAAGTACATATATACACATGTATGTATATAGAAATACAAACATATATGTATGTGCAAGTATATACATATATTTGATAAAATTGCATGATGTATCACCTGCAAACAGAAACAGTATTATTCCTTTCTTTTTGATTTAGATGCCTTATTTCTTTTTCCTACCTAATTGCCTTGGCTAAGACTTCCAACACTATATTGAATAGAAGTGGCAAGAGTGGACATTTTAATCTTATTTGTGATCTTAGAGGAAAAGCTTTCACCTTTACCATCAAGTGTGATGTTAGGTGTGTGTTTGTCATATATGACCTTTATGATGATGAGCTACATTCCTTCCACACCTAATCTGTTGAGAGTCTATCAGAAAATGCATATATATTTTGACAAATGCATTTTCTGCATCTATTGATACGGTCATATGATTTTTCTCCTCCTTTTTTTTAGTGTGGTGTACAACATTTATTTATTAGCTAAATTGAACCATCTTTACATCCCAGGGATCAATATCACCTGATCATAGTGTATGATAATTTTAATGTGCTATTAAATTTGGTTTGCATTACTCTGGTACTATACTCAGACAAGGACACTATAAGAAAAGAGAATAATAGGCCAATATTCTTGATGTCATAAATATAAAATTCCTCTACAAAATATAGAAAACAGAATTAAGTTTGGCTTTTTAATGATATCTTAACCTTTCTTACCTGTTTATCCTGTCAGGGAATCTGCTATCATGTGAGGAAATCTTTAAATGCTATATTTCTACAAATTTTTAAGTCTCACCCACACAAAGACTAAAGAATGTATTAGTCTTGTGAAAATAAAAAAAACAGAGCTTTGATCTAAGTCAAAACATTAAAGTTGGTTAAATCAGTCCTTTGTTATCTATTATATATTTTCCTCACCCAATCACTGATTCATTCAACAAATGATTGTTTTAAATCTACTGTATTATGGGAACCATGATGAATTCTGAGATATTCAGTGATGAATGAAAGACATAATCCCTGAATGACTGAACTTTCAGTCTTGAAAGAAGAGAGATATAGGAAAGGTAATGCAAGTATTAAGGATAATACTAATGTATAGGTGTTGCTGGAGCATGTGACAGTGAGACTGATGTTTATTTGTGGAAAAGAAAATCTTCAGTGACATTGAATGTGAAACCAGGTATAATAAGAATTAGCTATTTGATGATGCTGGTACAAAACATTTCAGGGAGTGAGACTTGAATGTGTGAAGGTCCTGATACATCATAGAGAAATTTCAATATCTGGATAAAAGAGGACACATATATCAATAGAGGGTAGAGGACCCAGATGGAGAGTGGCATGGGTGAGTTTGGGGAGATAAGCAGGACAAGTTAGACCATGTTAAGCATTATTTTTTTTTCCTTCAAATAAGAGCAATAGTAAAATATTGAGGAGTTTTTATCAGAGTAGTACCATGATAATTTTCTGCTTAAACATTGTTACTCTGGCTCAGAATGGAGAATGAATTAGAGTAGATTTGGCTGAGTTGGTGTTGGTAAATATGGAGAGAAGTAGACAGTTTAGAGAAATACTTGTGAGGTGGAAACAAAAAGATATTTCCTTTGTTCCCATATATAGCATTTTGTACTTTAGAAACAGTGGAAGTCATTATTTCTGATTTGGATATATTTTGGTGGGCTTCCCACAAAACATCCAAGTGAAAATGGTTTTATTCTTACTATTTATATTGTTCTCAGGTAATTTAACATATTGTTTTCAAAAAGTAGGCTGTAAGATTTTCATGAGTGATTATATTTATTTTGCTTCCCTTTTGAAGAATGATATATAGTGTAGAAGCTTAACAAGAGAGCTTGAACAAGGATCAGAAAAAAAGAACAAACCCTATATCTACTGAAGAAAAATGGAAATATGCAAATTCAATTATAATAGATTGGTTTATTTAATGCAGATTGTATTGTTAAATATCTACTTTAGTTTACAAACCAAAGTAACTTCTACCACTAAGAACCATTAGATTGTAGAAAATCCAAAACCAAAAGACCTCTATTTTAGTAATTTCTGATTTTTATATTTAAAGAGATAATTAAAAATGTTCTTTATTTTGAAAATAAAAATAACCATTTCATATAATTTGTAAAAGCAACTCAGCTCATGATAGATAGTTGGAATTGATTGTGCTTATTTACCAACTCTTACTCTTTGGTTTTGAATATAAAACACAAGACACCATCTATAAATTTTCTTGCCAAAAGTTTGAATCTGAGTCTAATCAATCCTCTATATCTAATGTTTATTTACAGGAAATTTGAGGGATGGGAAAAACAATTAAGGGATACCAAAAGACACAAACAGAAAAATCCACGATGTGGAACACTCTCCAGGGCAACTGACAAGCTTTCTGAAACAAGTCAATGACTAAAAGCAGTGTGTTGAGAAGGGGGTCTTGTCTGGATTTAAAAATAAGAATGAAAGAAAGAGTCTTTTTTTCAAAGAAGAAAAATAAATGGTAAGATAACAATTTAGAGGATATTTGATACAGTAAAAAGAAGTCATAAACCATGGATTTTATGACATTCTTTATGAGGTCAAACCAGGCTTCCTGCAAGGACATCTTTGGCCCAGAGGCAAGGAACTGAGGGCCTGGATTAAGGAGTGGACTAGAAGTTTATTCAGATTTCTGTGCTACATTTTCTGAGAAATATACATTTTGGTACCTTCGGCTATTAATGTCTACTTGGTATGGCCTCCATATTACTGTGTCAAAGTTGTTGTCAGAAAAATGTTAAAGTGTCCCATGTCTAATATTTTAACTATGAAGATGGTATTGTGTTTGTGGCTGAGACTGAGTTGCCTGCGGCCTGACAGGAAAGCTGAGCTATTATGACAACAGTGAAACCAGGTCACATAGCAGAAAATTTGGATACATACTGCATTCTTTAGGCAAGATTCCTAGAAATATCGAGACTATTCCCAAGACTGTTTTCAAGCTGATGCAGAGTAAGATCACAATCTAACCTACCAGTGGCCCTCTGACATCAGGTTTATAAGCATTTTACTCAGTGCATTAAGGTCAAAGTAGAATTATATATATATAAATGTATATATATATATAATTTTTATTTATTTATGTATATACATAAATGTATATGTATGTATAAATACATATTTATTTATGTGTATATATATATATATATATATATATATATATATAATGTTCATCACTTCACTTTTTATTGGATTATGGAATGCACCCAGAGAAGAATACACATGTAAACATTTTTAAAACATCATAAATTTTAAACATCATAAAATTAAAATATCTTTAAATTAATACATTAACAATTTATATGTATTCCAGGGAAAATGTTATCATAATAAATATTTTCACTACTTAATAATGGATAGCCTGAACTCAAAGCCAAATTATATATCAATACATTTCATTTATCACATTATTTTCATATATGTGAAGCCATACTTTTTGCTCATCAAAAGGATCCAGAAATTATTGAAAGACATACTGGTTAAGGTTCTGTTAGTATTCTGGCAAAACTAAAACAATGAGTATCTTATACTTAAAATTTATAAGTTTGAATGCTTTAATTCATGAGAAAATGGGAAATATATACCCAAATAACTCCATAGTACATTCAGCTAAGAGTTTCTTTCTCATATTCAATATTAAAGAATTTGATGAGGTTTAAAATATTCCACATTGATAGCCACCAAATACTATATATAATTTATTTTTCCAATATGTGTAAAATGATCAAATATTGGGTAAAGGCAATTTAACAAATGAAATATAAATTTCTTTAATATATACATATTTTCTGTTTATGATGTATGCTTTTTATAACCTTTTTGAAACAGCTTTTGTTTATCTCTGCTCTAATCTTTATTTTTCCTTCCTTCTGTTAGCTTTCAGTTTAGTTTATTCTGCTTTTTCTTGTTTCTTAAAGTGTAAAATTAGATTGTTGATTTGAGATCTTTCTTGTGTTTTAATGTAAACCTTCATAGCTCTACATTCCCCAGTTAGTACTGCTTTTGCTCTATCCCATAACGTGTGGTATGTTGTGTTGCTGTTTCATTCATCTCTAATCATTTTCTAATTTCCCTTGTAAGTTCTTCTTTGGTTGTTTGATTTTGTTGTTTAACTGCCACAAATTTGTGAATTTTCCAGTTTTCCTTCAGTAATTAATTTCTAACTTCACCCTGTTGTAGTTGGAGAAGATAGTTTGCACGATCTCTATCTTTTAAAGTCTACTGACATGTAATTTGTGGTTTAACACATGGTCTACCCTGGAAAATGTAACATGTGCACTTGCAAAGAATATATATTCCTCTATTGTTGGGTAGTGCTCTGTATATATCTGTAGGATCTACTTGGTTTATTGTTTTGTACAAGTCCTCTATCTCCTTACCTATCATCTGTCTATATGGCATCAATGGTAAATTCTATCAAATGTAAAAATTAAGTAATGCCAATTATTCTCAAAGTCTGCCAGAATTTAGAAACAAGGGAACATATCTAACTCATCCAGGAGGCCAGGATTTCCCTGGTATCAAAGCCAGACAAAGCCACTGCAAGAAAAGAAAACTACAGGCTAAAATGCTCTATGAAAATAGATGCATTATTATCAAATTGAATTCAGCAGCACACATTATTATCAAATTGAATTCAGCAGCACACACAAATTGAATTCAGCAGCACATGGTTTTTTTATACCATGACCAAATGACGTTTATTCCTAGAATGCAAGGGTGGTGTAGCATATGAAAATTAGTCAATTTAATATACCACATTAGCAGAATGAAGGAAAAAAAAAAACAAATGATCATTTCAGTTGATGAAGAAGAAAACCTGAAAAAAATTCAACATCCTTTCATGATAAAAACGTTCAACAAACTAGGAAGTAAACTATTCATCACAATAAAAGCCATATATGAGTAACCTATAGCAAACAGCATACTTAATGATGAAAGACTAAAAGCTTTTCCTCTAAGATCAAGAATAAGGTAAGGATACCTGCTTTGGCCACTTGTAGTCAACAGAGTACTAGAAGTCCTAGACAAAGCAATTAAGCAAGAAAAAGAAATAAAAGCATCCAAACTGGAAAGGAAGAAGTAAAATTCTCTCTGTTTGAAAATGATATGATCTTATAAGTAGAAAACTTTAAAGATTCCACACACACAAAAATGTTAGAATAAATTCATCAAGGTAGCAAGACACAAAGTCAATACACAAAACTCAGTTTCATTTCTATACACTAACAATGAACAAACTGAAAAGGAAATTGAGAAAAAAATTCACTTACAATGAAATTAAAAAAAAAAAAAAAGAATACTTAGGAATTAACTTAACCAAGGATGTAAATGATTTTCACACTGAAAATCACAAAACACTGCTTAAAGAAATCATGAAAGACATAAATAAATGGAAAGACAACCCACGCTCATGAATTAGAGAGCTTAATATTGTTAATATGTTGATACAACCCAAATCAGCCTACAGATTTAATGCTATCTCTATCAAAATCCCAATGACATTTTTTGAAGAAATAAAAAATAATCCTAAAATTCATATGGAATCTTAAGTAAACTCAAACAGCCAAAACGATCCTGAAAAAGAACAAATCTAGAGGACTCACATGTCCTTTGTAGCAAAACATGCTACAAAGCTACAATAATCAAAACAGTGTAGTCCTGACATAAAGATAGACATAGAGACCAATAGAATAAAATAGAACATTCAGAGATAATATTAGGTCAGATTATTTTTGACAAGAGTTCCAAGACCATTCAACAGAAGAGAAAGTCTTTTCAGCAAATGGTGCTGGGAAAATTAAACATTCACTATTAGAATAAAGTTGGACCTTTACTGAATATTATATACAAAAAATATCTCAAAATGAATTTGTGACATAAATGTAAGATCTAAAACTATAAAACTCCAAGAAGAAAACAAAGACAAAAACTTTATGACATTGTATTTGTCAATGATTTCTTGGATATGACATCAAAGGCATAGGCAACAAAAGAAAAAATAGACAAATTGGATTTTATTATATTTTTTCAATTATGCATCAAAAGATACTATGAACAGAGTAACAAGAAAACCCACAAGATGAAAGAAAATATTCACAAATCATAGTTTTGATGAGGTTTTAATATCTAGAATATATGGAGGACACCTAACACTCAAAAGTAAGAAAACAAACAGCTTGGTTCAAAAATGGGCAAAGGACTTGAATAGACAGTTCTCCAAAAAAAGACATGTGAATGACTAATAAGCTCATGAAAATATTATCACCATTACTAATCCTTAGGGAAATGCAAATCAAACCACAATGAGATACCACCTCATGCCCATTACGATGGCTAATATTAAAATGAAACAAAACAAATACAGAAATAACAAGTGTTGGTGAGGATGTGAAGAAATTTGGAAACCTTGTGCATTGTTGTTGTAAACTAAAATGTTACAGCTGCTGCCAACACAGTAAGGTGATTCCTCAAAAAATTAAAAATAGAATTACCATATGATGCAGCAATTCCACTTCAGGGTATATAATTAAAATATTTCAAAACAGGTCTTGAAGAGATATGTGTACACCAGTGTCCATAGCAGTATTAGTCACAAGAGATTAACCATGGAAGCAGCCCAAATGTCCACTGAAAGAAGAATGGATAAGTAAAATGTGGTATTTATATATAATGGGATATTAGCCTAGGAAAGAAAGGAAATTCTGACATATGTTACAACACGGATAAACCTTGAAGACATTATAGTAAGTGAAATAAACCAATAGCAAAAAACCCAATATTGTATAGTTCCACTTATATGATGTACCTAGAGTAGTGACATTCATAGAGACAGAAAGTAGAGAGGCAGTTTCCAGGGACTAGGGGTAGGGAAAAATGGGGAATTACTGTTTAATAGATATAGAGTTTCAGTTTTGCAAGAAGAAAGCAATTTGGAGATACATGATGGTGATGTTTGCATAACGGTATGGACACATTGAATACCATTGAACAGGACACTTAAAAATGGTTAAAATGGTAAATATTATGTTTTGTGTATTTTATCACAATAAAAAGCAATGAAAAGAGAGACAGTTTTAGTTTAATAAATTTTCTCTATCATTTGTCTATTTATTATTTCATTGAATTCTGCTCTGATTATTTCATTGTTTCTACAGACACTGAGTTTCATTTCTATTTTCTAGCTCCTTAAGGTGGAAGCTTAGATCATTGATTTTAGACATTTTGTTTTTCTTCTAATATAAACATTTAGCACTGTATACTTCTCTTTTTTTTTTTTTTTTGCGGTACACGGGCCTCTAACTGTTGTGGCCTCTCCCATTGCAGAGCACAGGCTCTGGATGCGCAGTCTCAGCGTCCATGGCTCACAGGGCCAGCCGCTCCGTGGCATGTGGGATCTTCCCGGACTGGGGCACGAACCCGTGTCCCCTGCATTGGCAGGCGGACTCTCAACCACTGCGCCACCAGGGAAGCCCACTGTATACTTCTCTTAATTACTGCTTTAGCTTCATTCCACAGGTTTTGATATTTTTTTTAAAATTACGGTTTCAAAATATTTTCCAAATTCCTTTGAGTTTTCTTAACTCCTTTGTTATTTTAAAGTGAGTGCTTTATTTAAAAAATAATTATTTTCCATTCATCTTGTAACAGATTTGTAATTCAAAGCCACAGTGGTAGAGTACATATTCCTCATAAGTACAAATCTTTTATATTCCTTTTTTTTCAACCATTGGCAGATGGTCTACCTTATTGAAAACACTGTATGCACTTAGTTACCATTCTTTATTGACATCAAGAAAAATGCTTCAATACATATTAATGCACACTTATCTTTTTGATTATTCAGTCAAAATATTTCTGTATAACATGATACTGCTAGTGGCAGGATAAATGAGGGAGAAGGAGAGAGAGATTGAGATTGCCAGTTTAATTGTCTACAAGACAGTGTCCATCAACAAATAAATGGATAAAGATGATGTGGCACATATATACAATGGAATATTACTCAGCCATAAAAAGAAAGGAAACTGAGTTATTTTTAGTGAGGAGATGGACCTAGAGACTGTCATACAGAGTGAAGTAAGTCAGAAAGAGAAAAACAAATACCATATGCTAACACATATATATGGAATCTTAAAAAAAAAAAAATTCTGAAGAACCTAGGGGCAGGACAGGTATAAAGATGCAGACATAGAGAATGGACTTGAGGACATGGGGAGGGGGAAGGGTAAGCTGGGACAAAGTGAGAGGATGCCATGGACATATATACACTACCAAATGTAAAATAAATAGCTAGTGGGAAGCACCCTCATAGTCTCAAAGGGAGTTCAGCTCGGTGCTTTGTGACCATATAGAGGGTGGGATAGGGAGTGTGGGAGGGAGGGAGATGCAAGAGGGAGAAGTTATGGGGATATATGTATATGTATAGCTGATTCACTTTGTTATAAAGCAAAAACTAACACACCATTGTGAAGCAGTTATACTCCAATAAAGATGTTAAAAAAATAAACATATCAGCATATCCAAAAAAATAAAAAAGAAAATTAAAAAACAAAAGACAATACATCCATTTGGTCACTTGCAATATATGAAACTATCATTTCCCCTAATATCTCACTAACAATAATTATTATAGTTTAATTTTTTTGACTACGTGATGTATATAAATTTATATTGATGGATTCTTTATTTACATGTCCTTGACTGCTAGTTAAGTTTGGGATCTTTTAATTTGTATATGGTTTATTTGTTTTAGCATTTCTCTGCATTAACTACTGATATACATTGGATAAGATTTTCTATTTTATTATTAATCTTTATGTATTGACTTTAATTTTATTTTTATTACATATAGTGACCCTTTAGCTTTTATATACTTGCAACAATTTCTTCCCTATCTATGTGGTCTCTTTTGCCTTGAATGATTCACAGTTCTGTATATTGTATGATATGTCTTGGAGCTGTACATTTGTGTGGAATGGATTATTTTACACCTGCTAAATTTTGTATCTTTTTTACAAAGGACATCTGAGTTTGACATGCTATTATCTAATTTTCATAAAATATTTATTTATTTTATTAATTAGTACATTAACCTATCTGAAATTAACTTTTTTATATGATAGGAAGCATAATTCAATGGTTTTTCTTTCAGCTGGATAGGTAGCTTTGATAATATTAAATATACTTTCTTGTTCTCAATGTATTGAACTTCTAGCTTTGTCTTGTATTGATTCAAAATTAACAGTAAGGATACTTAATATGCTGTCCACAATGATCTGGGAGCATTTTAATATTTTTAATAATGAAAATAAAATTAATGTCAGTGTGAAAATGGTCTAAGACTCTCCTGTTTTAAGTGATTAAGTAACCTAATAATACAATTCTACAATGTTATCATTATCCCCAGTTACATATTAGAAAATCCAGGAGTGAGATTTAGATCTAGTCAGACCAGTTCTAGAAACTAAATATCTAAGTACTGAATAAACACAATAAGTTATACCATTAATGCAATCTCTCCTTGATACTGATGTCAGACCTTTTTAATAGCAAAACTCTAAGCAAAAAAAAAGGGGGGGATACTAAGCTTGAAGCAATAAGATCAAACTTGAAAGATTATATTTGTTTCAACAACTGCTTAAATTGAAGACACGCTGAAGATATTGAAGGCTTCAGAAATATGAAGATGGGTCATTAATAACCCAAGGAAAAATATGACATTGAGTTGAGGAGTAACTTACAGTTTTACTGTTTAAGGGGGAAATAATCAATGCCATAAAAAGGTACATTCATATGAAAAACATAAAAGCAAAATATTGACTGGGCACTGTAGTGTTAAAGTAATTAAACAAGGACGTCATTAGATTGAAATGACTCAGGGCCTTGGAAGACTACATAAGCAAACAGAAACCTAAGCCACAGTCAACTGTAAATGTACTCTTATCCAAATAAAAATGACATTTAAAAACAACAAATCACAAATAGCAAACTACTTTTCCCAAATAGCGCTATCACATAAGTCATAGCCAATCAAATAATTTCCTTTCTTTGCTTCTGCATCTGCTCTATAAAAGCATTTTTCCTAGCTCCTCCTTGTGGAATGCTTTCAGATTTGAATCTATGTCTGCTCAAAAAAATCTTGAAACGTTTTTATTTGCCTCAGTTTATCTGTTAACAGTTTAGAAGACCAAAATTGACATCAGTTTTATTATATAGTTTTGATATGGTATAGTTTTATTTTGGTCCAGGATAATATAAGATTATTGATAATTTAACACATTATAATGTATTGTTTCTTAAATTTGGAGGGAACATAGAAGAAAAAATGTGGAATCTAGAGGATTCTGACAATATCCAAAAGGAAAAACACCGTACATATGAATTGTTTCATATGGATTATGGTAAACTAATATTAAACTAGCTGATTAATTCTAAGGCCTGAGATTACTGAATAACATATGACTAAAATAAATGTTTTAAATCCACCAATCAAAAAACAGATGCTCTTAGATTGAATTAGAACAAAAAAGAGAGCTGGAAGAGACAAGATGGTGGAGTAGAAGGACTTGAGCTCACTTCCTCTCATGAAAACACCCAAATCACAACTAACTGCTGAACAATCATCCACAAAAAAGACTGGAACCTACCAAAAAAGATACTTCACATCCAAAGACAAACAAGAAGCCACAAGGAGAAAGGAGAGGTGCTTTTGCGATATAATCAAATCCCATACCCGCCAGGTGGGATACCCACAAACTGGAAAATAATTCTATCACAGAGGTTCTCCTACAGGAGTGAGAGTTCTGAGCTCTGCATCAGGCTCCCCAGCCTAAAGGTCTGGTATTGGGAGAAGGAGCTCCCAGAGCATTTGGCTTTGAAAGCCAGTGGTGCTTGAGGTTAGGAGCTCCTCCACAGGACTGGGGAAACAGAGACTCCACTCTTGGAGGGCACACACAAGTTTTCACATGCACTGGGACCCAGGGCAAAGCAGTGACTCTGTAGGAACCTGGGCTAAACCTACTGGCAGGTCTAGGAGGGTCTCCTGGGGAGGCAGGGTTTGGCTGTGGCTCACTGTGGGGACACGAACACTTGTAGCAGAGGTCCCAGGGAATATTCATCAGCATGAGCTGTCCATTTTGGCACCAAGACCTGGCTCCACCCAACAGCTTGCAGGCTCTAGTGCTGGGATGCCTCAGGCCAAACAACCAACAGGGTGGAAACACAGCCCCACCCATCAACAGACAGGTTGCCTAAAGTCTCCAAAGATTTACCAATGTATTGTTTGTTAAGTTAAGCATTTCTATTTAAATAATGCAGTGATGTTGAAAATAAGATAATGCAAAACAAAATTTTAAAAAGGAAAATACAAAATAAAAGAAAGCCTAGATAATTTTAAAGTAAAAATATAAATCAAATCAAATTTTTAAAATGCTTTCTAAGGAAAAAAGAAAAATATATTTATAAAATAAAAAAGGAGAAACAAGAAACAATAACTAAAGTATAAATTCAAAATAAATAAGGTACAAACTGAAAAAAGTATATGCAGAAAATAATATAAATAAGCAGAGTTAGATTGTAATAGAGAGAAAAGCACTGTAACTTATTACATGTAACTTAATGAAACATTTAATAAGCATTGTAACTTATTAAAATACAATCTAAATAATACAAATATCAATCCAGAACTAATGTGTATGTTTCTATGGAGAACAGAGCATTTACTTCTATGTAGTAGACTACAATAAAGCCTTAAAAATCCTGAAAAAATCAATGCATATGGACCAGGTGCTCTGAATGAAGCCTAATATACTTGAAAATCACTGATGAAAACTAGAAAAAATGTTTAGAAATTCATAAAATCTTTCTTTGCATAACCCTTGAGTTAAAGTAGAAATCAGGGTGATGTTAAATAATAAGGTACAATAATAACAGTAACAACAGATCTTGGACACAGTAATGCAATACTTATTGCAATTTAAAAAAGGTGTTTAAATATGTCAAACAAAACAATATGAAGTGAAAGCATTCATGCTATGCTATTAAAGAAACTAGCCAATATACCATCAGATTAATGCCTTTGCCCTCCCTCTCAAAAGAAGAAAAATAGAGATAAGGAAAGGATTAATGAGACAAAGAGCCAATTATAAAACAATATCAAAAATTAACAAAGACAAGAGATGTTTCTTTGAAAATAATTTGATAAGAACAATAACAGTAATAATAGAACCCTCACAGGACCTAGTAAGAAAAATGGAGAGACTTTCACTAAATAAAACATGGTGTGTCAAAATTACAAAAGTTCAGACATGGTAGGTACAATGTACTTAAAGTGAATTATAAACAAATATACACCAATAAAAATTGTGAAACACAGTTAAAAAAATAATTTCTACAGAATGTTAGATTTGACCAAAGAAGAAACAGAAAACTTTAATATACAGATAATGGCTAAATAAATTGAAAATATTCATGCCATAAAAACTCTTACCTAAAATATCATAGAAAGTTCTACCTAACTAATACTTTGAAGATGAAAAATATAATTCCTGTCTGATACAGATTGTTCCAAAGAAGAGATGACTGAAGGCTGTTGAACTCATTTTATGGTGATAGTAGAAATTATCTTAAAACTGGATAAAGCCAATAGAAAAGAAATAAACAGACACATCCATCTAATTCTCTACTCAGTGCAGTCACTGCAATATACTTGATTCATTTGGTAAAGGTTTAAAAAAACTGGACAATATGACCCTCAGCACAAGCTTTTAGTTTTATATTGTTTTAACAGATATTTGATTTGCTCTGGATTTTACAAATTAGAGGAAATCACTTGAAAAAAGATACTGCTTCTATGTATTCATGTGTCATATGTTTATTATCTTTTATATTTTCTCCATGTATATTTAGTTTTGTCGTTATATCACGGAGGATTATTGTCTAGGAAATAATCGTAATGGTGAATCATTTATTATTAATGTTAATAAAGGTGCAATTTCCTAAAAGAGTATTTTGGTGGTGTTTTTTTGCATTGCTTTATATTATATTACCTTTACTTCATTTTTATAATTTACACACTCATTGGGCTTAACAACGGTGAATTTTAAACTAGTTTCTTGTTTTAAAAAAGTTGACCCTGTTTTCAAGGAAGGCATTTTTGCTATAGCTTGGAGCAAAGTCCTAACAAGGAACAACAAAAACAGATCCCTTCCCTTTTTTCCCAGAAAAAACTCCAAACAAAATAATAATCTGAAAATTTTACTATTAATATCTATTTTTAGATGAAATCCTTTGAAAATTTTTCACATCCATGTGAGAACTTTCTCAACAGAAATGTAAGAATTTTTAAGCATGAGAAAACATACGTTAAATAGTGACAAGAAGAGAAATAAAGCACATTCAGATTAACACTATTTTCTGATAATATTGTTTGGTTCAATTTTAATTAATACTCAGAAAATGTACATTCCTTAGACTGCCCTGGCATAAGCACTGAGTTAGGCATGTCCATACCACCCAGTTATTCTCTCCATGCCTAGCTGAATGCAAGCCACACTCCTTAGATCAGTAAATCGTGTGTGTCTTCACTTGTAGCAAACACATCTTTTAGACACCAGTAGTTTTCATTTTCTCATTAGATTGGCAATAGCTAAAGAGAACCTGACTCTGCCATGAAATTCCATCTTCCTGTACTGAGAGTGAAGTTCAAAATATTATCCATACAGTTTTAAAGGATTGTTTTTAGGAAAGTGTTTGCATCCTTTTTGTGTTCAGCACATTTGGACAGATTCCCTGGCCTGCCAATTTCCCGTCAGTGGAAATCCTCCAATAGACTCTTCACATTCAAGTGATATTTTGAAGATACAAAATGAATCACTCCAGTCTCCCATTAACAGACTTTCTATACTTGATGAATTTTAATTGAATTTGTCATTTTGAAGACAAGTAACTATAAAATTGCTTTAATACTTTAACAGGGATGGCCCTTGACAATCTCTGTAGCTCTATGTTGTAGTCCATACACTCCATGCCCCAATCCCTTTTGTATTTTCTCCAGACCTATGGGGCATCTTTTCTGTGCTATTTATGTGCCATGCTCTGTCCTACTACAGAGCTGAGCAACTCTATCTCACAGGGCTTTCCAAGGTGGTCTCTTTACTCATATTTTGCAATCATTTCAGTTCTTTCTTTGACTTTCACATGCCTTTATTCTCCATATGGGTAGAGACCACATCAATATTACTTTGCCATTATAGCTTCAGGGTCAAAGGTAGTAACTATTGCACTGTAGCTGTTCAATAAAACTGTTCAATGAGTAATGAATATACTTTTATCCATTGAGGTCAGTCATTTACTTCCAAAACTAGCATTTTAAGCAGCTAAGAAGCATTTATTCAGTGCCTAGAGAATATATATATACTTAACCTCTGATTATTATTATTTTAAACATGCATGACTCATAATCTGCCTTGTAATTCCTACCAGATTTATACTGTTGTGTTTAAAATTGTGACTTTTCAAGCCAGATTATAGTTCTGTAGTTTCAATGATTGTTTACTAGCTCAGCTCTTCTCTTTCACAAAGAGAGGCTGGCATTTGATTTCACTAGAGAGTAAAAACCAAATAAAATACCACTAATTCAGGAACTCTGTAAGTCTAGACTTACCATATTTGGAGAGAAATTTGCAGCTAACTGTGCTTTGTCTTCTGACTTTTCTTTTTGAATTCATTTATCAGCAAAAAATCGTAGCAGGTCATCTGATTTTCCTGATTTGGGGAAGAGAACATATTTTGAATA
Organism: Stenella coeruleoalba; assembly: GCF_951394435.1. Taxonomy (NCBI): domain Eukaryota; kingdom Metazoa; phylum Chordata; class Mammalia; order Artiodactyla; family Delphinidae; genus Stenella; species Stenella coeruleoalba. Next base: position 131,067,908 of record NC_137169.1, read on the forward strand.
CAATAATATTTTAAAAATCTAAAATGTTTTAAAAATGTAATTTTTAAAATAAGACAAAAATGTTTCAACATTTTTAAATGTGAAGAAAAATTTAAAACACAATATGAAGAAAATAGTGTCACAATCTGTTGCTCTCTGCAACCAAAAATCACATTTAAATATTAAATGAATCAAGTTAGATAAATATGACATTTCTGCATAATGAAATATGTTTTTTGGGGGTTTTTTTGTGTGTCATGTGGGCCTCTCACTGTCGTGGCCTTTCCCATTGTGGAGCACAGGCTCCAGACGCGCAGGCTCAGCGGCCATGGCTCATGGGCCCAGCAGCTCTGCGGCATGTGGGATCTTCCCAGACCAGGGCACGAACCCGTGTCCCCTGCATCGGCAGGAGGACTCTCAACCACTGCGCCACCAGGTAAGCCCTGAAATATGTTGAATAAACCTTTCCCAATGCAGATAAACCTTATAACTTAATATATACATGTATGTATACATATATATACACACACACACGTATATATATATATCTTCTTGTAAAGGTTCTTCTAGAAAACTAATTTATATTTAATTCTTAGTTCAATTTAGTGTGTATTTGTGTAAATTACTTAAGTTCTCTTGGCCTCAGTTGCCTCTTGTTAATGTGAAGATAATAGCACCACTTACCTAAAACTTTCAGAAAACTGCTTAGATTTGTAAATATGTCACATGTATGTATTAATTTTTTAAGAGCAGAAATTTCTCCTTGATCCCTATAATAACTTCATGACTAAAAGGCAATTTGTACACAGAGGTATTTCAACTATTTAGGGCTAACACTACAAGTGAAGGTTGTCTTCAATTGGTGATCTGGCGTCAGATCACTGAAAACTTTGTTGGTTATTTTATTAGACCCTTTATGTAATTTCCCACCCTTTCTCTAAAGTTAATAAAAGGGAAACACCCAAATTTCTAATGAGTTGGGTGAGTTAAAATACTGTCTCTGTTATACTTTTACACTTTAATTATCATTTTACAATTTTATCTGAACTTTTCTATATTTGTCAAGTTGAAATTTAAAAGAAATCATCATCAAAATTTATTGATCTACTAGTTACAACCTTTTTTCATGAGTCTTCAGTATTGGTTTTTCTATGAATAATCAGCTCATGTACTTTGCTCAAATGTATTTTTTAAATTAATCTTAATTTTTTAATGTATTAAATACAATAATTTTTCTAAACATTGTCTTCTGTTTTGCAAATATTTTTCTTAATATCATTTCCCTTTTTAGTTTGCAATGGCTTGATTCCTGGGCAGAAATATTTAATTTTATGTAGTCAAAATTACCTCTTCTGTCCAACATAGCTTCAGTGTATGTTTTAAGTTGTTCTATTTTAGTTTATATTTTGTTTGGTTATTATCTCTTTTTTGAAAGGTTGAAATTAGCCAGTATATCTGAAAAATTTACAGCTATTTTTTCTTCTTTTTCATGACACAGTGTAGAGGTGCCATGTTAATCCATCTGGAGATTAATTTTATTATAATTTCTGTGTTGCAATTAAAAACAAGTTCTGCATCCATAACTATTCCAGCACTATTTATTAAATAATTTAGTACTACTCATTTGAAATGGTATCTTTATTATATAATAAATAGTACTTTGTATATGAGGTGCTATATCTGATGCTTACCAAAGATCTAATAAATTCCATTTTTAACTACTGCCACTTTATAATTCTTAACCAACTAATTTAATGCTCTATTTTAAAAGTGTCAACATATTGGAAGTTTACATTTCTATCAAAGCGACAATTGTTTTGAATTTTCTCCTATGAGTAGGTAAGGCCTTTGTCTACAATAAAATGCTCAGGGCAGCTAAGTTTGATTTGTCTGCACGAAAGGTTGTTTTTTAGGTCAAACACAGTCTAATTCTTTCTCTTTTCTCAGGTGACTATAATCACCTTCATCTAGCAGTCTCTAATTGAATAATAGGTTCATTATTTTTAACAACATTTAGATTTTTCATTTTAAAATGCCAAAGAACATATACCATAACATTTACCTTTATACACAGTAAAGTAACATGACCAACTAGCTGAAACTATTACTAAGTGCAAGCACTTTCCTGTAGATTACACAATTAAGACCTGGAACCTGTGCCCTGCTCTTTTAATCCTACTGAGATTCTCACTTCACACCTCCTTAATTCATCTTTTATGAACAACTAGATCCCCTAAGTCCTTTCTATTAATTATAAAGACTGTTTATACTCTCAAGACTTTCTAAAGAACTTTAGTATATAAATTTTAGAGTGTTTTAGTGATGATAAAAAGTAATAAGTCTACATAGCAATCAAAATTTTTCTGGGTGTGGAATGTAAGTGCTTAAAACACATTGTCCAATTTGTGATAATTTACTGCTTAGGATATTCTACTTGCTTTTTAGAAAGCAAGTTTTCTCTCTTTTATTTATACAAATCTCCCTAAATATTGAGGAAAGTTTGAGTCAAGGTCATTTCTATCCTTGCTATTCTATTATTTTAGGAAAGAATAATTTGAATATAAAATCTGGAATTCCAGGGACTTCCCTGGTGGCACAGTGGTTAAGAATCCACCTGCCAATGCAGGAAACACAGGTTCGAGCCCTGGTCCAGGAAGATCCCACATGCCGCAGCGCAACTAAGACCGTGCACCACAACTACTGAGACTACACTCTAGAGCCCGCGAGCCACAACTACTGAGCCCATGTGCCACAACTATTGAAGCCCACGCGCCTACAGCCCATGCTCTGCAACAAAGAGAAGCCACTGCAATGAGAAGCCCGCACACAGCAACAAAGAGTAGTCCCCGCTCACCACACCTAGAGAAAGTCTGCGTGCAACAGTAAAGACCCAACGCAGCTAAAAATGAATAAATAAATTTATAAAAAATAAATTTTATGTTTAAATAAATTTTAAATAAATTTATGTTTAAATAAATTTTATGTTTAAATAAATTTTAAATAAATTTTATGTTAAATTTTATGGAATTCCATAAACATGATTCAATAATTAGATGCAAAATTATATATGCCTTCTTATTTAGTCTTAAAATTCATGTATTTTACTTAAAAATATGAACATTATAAAAATTATTAAATTGTTTTCCCTGTCAATAGATTTTCTAGTTATTATGTACTGATCATTTAGCAAAGACAGCCCCTTCCTTAAATGTCATATTATTCCACTGTTCCTTATTCTTCTGAAAGGAAGATTTGTACACAAAAGCACTGGCTACCTCAGGCTAACACCTAAAGTGACCACTCACACAGCCAGTAGAGAACATGGCATTGTAATCTTTGGACATACCTAATTTATTGATATAGTATCAAAGAAATTAAGCTTGCATAAGCTGAGTTGTGTTTGAAATAAAACTTTTAACTCAATTATCTTCAAGTGCTTGAATAAAAGAAATATACCCAACTTTTCCTAATATTGATATGTTTCTTCTTACGTCTTTATCAATTCCTATTGCTTCAACATCAGACTGAATACGTATCCGAGTTTAAAATTATTGTAAAATGCCCAAGAAATATATACATGTTATTTCAATATTCTGTATGCATATGTATACATAATCACATATAAATCATTATGCTATATAGGCCTAATTCAATTTTTAAACACAAGAATAAAAAGTTATATGTATAATTGTCATATAATTTTTTTCAATAATTAGTACACAGAAACATCTTCTATTCATAGCTACTAAATAAAAAATAAGACCATGAAAAAAGACACATATGTAGATAAATATTAAATTAAATAAACCAGTGTCCTCCTAAAAGTCTGTTTAGATACTCCAAATTAAAATTACTTTTCCCCAAACTTCTTTTTTATTATAACAATTCAATTATTATATACCATTAATTACTGTTTATCCCTACTATTATTAATTTGTTTTCTGAATAAATCAAGACTTTCCCTTTTATTTTCATGCTTCTTCCTCTGCCTAAACTTTTCTTTTTTCCGTTGTCATATTTCCGTAGGTATTAGCCTGACTAACCCTCCCTTGTTCATCAAACTGCAGCTTAATATTACCTTTTTTGATTCCCTCAGTTTATTTACATTTTTCTTTTTAAAAGTTAGGGAGCATTTTTCTGTTTTCCTGGAGAAGGAAGGGGGCAGTAACTACATCATGTCAACCTAAATATGGAAAGTCCCATGAGGAATGCATTTATTTACAGGGGACCAGGCTCTCATGCCTTGGTTAGATGATATTTGAGCCCTGTAGTGGGGTATAGTGAGTCCTAGTGGAAGACAACATTTACCTCAAGAAGTCTTCAGTTATATACAAAGAACGAGAGTGAATTCTGTGACTGGGTTTGGAAATCTAAAGATGAAGGCAGGTAGCTTTCTCTGATTGTACAGTCAGGAGAAAGGGCAGCGTTGTAACGTTATACAGTGGCCTTTTGGTGGGACGACTAGGTTTCTAGATTGTGATTAATTTGTACCTTATGAATTTTAGAAAATACAGTCTGCAATTTCCAGAATAAGAATCCATATTATTTTGTTAGGACACTATTAGAGATTCTGTTACCTTTTTTTTTTTTTTTTGGTATTTCATATGAATGCTTATAATGAACACTTTCTTATATTATTCTTTTCCTGTGCTGTTTTAATCCATTTAATAATCACAGTTATACAATGAGTTGAGCGACTTTCATGTTATATTTCTTACTTATCTCTTAAAATGTATTTTCTCATCCTTGGAATTTTACTCACCATTTGGTTCTAGAACATTTTTGTGTAGGAATTGATTTACATGTATTTCAAATTAAATAACTTGTTTACTATTCATATTATCGTGAGGAATTCAGCAACCTTAGGTAGTAATATATCCCTGGCGGAAGAGATGATAAGATATTCTAACCTGTGACCACTTGCATGGGTTAAGTTTTAAGGTAGTTTTTCCAGGGGGTTGAATTTCCCTGAACCACATTTAACTGCTAAATATCCAAAATTGCTGAGCCTGAATCCACAGAAGCTCTGTTAACAAGTCCCCATGTTGCTCCTTTCCAACAGCCGTTAACCTCTTACTGATGCACAAAATAGAAGAGGTTAGAGATGGGCATGCTAGCAAATCTGCACCTCTTACTCTGGTGCCCCTTCCCCCCTTCTCTGCTTGACATCACCTTTGTTTGCCTCATCTGGTGCTGGGCCTCTACTGTTTTTCCTGGACATTTTCCATTTTACCTATAGTTCAAAGCTCTTCTCAGAGATGTGACCATCTCTCAATCTCTCTACTGGTTTATCCCAATTTTTATTTTGTGTGTGTGTGTGTGTGTGTGTGTGTGTGTGTGTGTGTGTGTACCCTCTTCCTTCTACTCATATGTGTCTACATGATTGGGTTTGGAATGGAGCACACCAAAATTACTGATACATTTTTCTTAAGGGATTAATATTTTACTGAGGCTAATCACTAAAATACAAAAGTAAGAGATCTGATGGGTCCCCAGATTACTAAATACACTTATTTTTAGTGTATGATTTAAAAAAAAATATCTCTGCAGTTCACTTATATTACTTTGAGAATTTTAGTTGGAAAACAGTCTGGAAATCTGACAGGAATAAACTTTCACATTATTTTTTTCACTCTCTAACTGGCAAGATCAGAAATGCCATGAAAAGTAGACTGTCGCACAGTATATTTTCTACTTCAGCTGGTTTCTGAACTTGTACAGACACACAGTCATACGCCTGATATATAAAATCACATTCTCAAAAGCTAAAGGGGAAAAGAGCAGGGGGAGAGAGTTGCATTCAATTATCTTCCAAGCTTTGTCCAAAAATTAATTGATTTAAGAGATAATAACACTTGATAAATTAATTTTTTTAAGTTATAAGGGGGCTAACAAAGTGAACAGAATAGAAAGTATTTTCTCACTGCTGTTTCCGCTCTTTATTGTAAAAATAAACAAACCAACTCAAATTTTAGATAAAATGCAAATTCAGTTTTTGAATATGGGAAAGCCTATTAAGAAATTCAGTCCACATGCTAATTTAGCTTTTAAATAATTAAGGTATGTACAGAGGGAGATAGCATAATACCAACATATTATTTCAGTGCTCACCTCATTTCATTTCATTTTACTCTAGGCATAATTAAGTCTAGATAGCACACTTCTTGTGTTTTATGGGGCATTGAACTGGTAGCACATGAGAGAATCATGACAATTACTGCTGCTGCTTCTGACAGAGTGGGAAGATAATAGGCCAATCTTCCCTCTCGATGACTCCTGCCTGACCAGAGATGATGAGGGAGAAGAGGAATTGAATCATTTTAAAAGAGGCATTTGTGCAGAATGGAGAGTGAACTATCAATTGAGTTGTACTTGACAGAAAATGGCACTTTTGCCTTTGGGCATCTTTTTAAGAGTAAGAACAAAGTTATATTTAATACCTTCTTGATTTCATGCAATGAACACTGAATTTTCCCAGATGTATATCAGAATATATGGTATCTTGGTGTCGGTGTTATTATCATAGATAACGTCATAGAAAAGAGAGACTATAACCATATTTAAGCTAATTTCCTGGGATTGAGTTTCCTTATATGAAGGTAATATCACTGACAAGACACAGAGGAATTTCCACAACACTGAATTACAAAGACGTAGGAAGATACTCAAGTTCCCAAATAAAATTTAGAAATACATGTCAATTAAACTCTCATTTCATAAGTTAGTGATGAAAACACAGGCTGTTTCCCTGAGAACTACAAAATATCATTAATACTATTTATGTATCTATGGTTTTCCTTATCTATTGAGTATCAAAAATAAAAGCTCTTTCTACATCTTCTGAAAGACCATAAGATAAACTACCTATATTACATTTGTGTTTTTCTAGTGCTTTGAAATTCCACTGCTTTGCTAAATTTTCCATTGTCTCGGCTTGCTGTTTTGGGTTTTGTTTTTTGTTTTGTTTTCTTAATAAATAGAACGTTGTATAATTTTTCAATTATTTTTCTTTCAAAGTAAATTAAACAGTCTATTCATGGCAGGAATTATAAACATGTATGTCAGAAATAGTGGTAAGAGATCTGAATTGGTAGTAATTGTTTTATGGTTATAATCATTTTGGTTTATTGTTTCATGGTTATAATCATTTTGGTTTAGGATGGCTTCAGGTTATGTATGGTAAAATCCATAAGCATAAAACTAATTTAAACTTATACATAACAAGTGAAGTGTTTTCTGACTCATTAAGAATATTATTTGTTATAAAGCCAAAATATTCCAAAATAGGATTTTTAATCACAAAATAATATGGAAGTTAATCTGAATAGATATACCTTGACTGTTGAACCCCTTCCTCTATACATATGTAAAAATATATATGTATATAGGGGTGAAGTGGTGGGGGGGGCACATGGGTGTATGTAGTGATGCTGTGGGTTCATAAGTAAAAAAGGAACTTTTTTTCTTTTAAAAAATATTTAAATCCCTTTGTGATGAGCCTAGGTAGTCATTACAGTCTTTGAGATATGCCCTTCCCTTGTGCAGAGAGATTTGGTAAGAATTTGAAGTTACTAGTTTAAATATTCCAAGATGTGGAGGGGACAGAGAGAGATGTCAAGGGAATGAAAAAAATGTTGCAATCTGAAAGTGTTTTCTCAGTATTCATCAACTACAGGTAGCACTCAGGGTTCTGTAAAAGATGAAAACTTGTGTCGTTCATGTGGGGTAGGGCTTTAAATATATATATAAGCCTTTGGAGGCTAAACATCAGGGCTACTCTACAGTCTTGAAAATAGCTGTAACGGGCCATTGTCATCAAGGACAGGACAACTGTGACCATATATCATGGTGACCTGTCTCGAGAGCAGAGCCAAGCAAGAACCTGGGATGGAGAGCTGTAGACAGCAGGAGGCAGTTTTCCTGGTAATACACTTCAGAGAAGAAAGGAGGGAAAAATAATAAATACTGTACTTTTAGCTAATCTTTATCAGTGTAGAGCAGAGTCATGCTTAATTTTACATTCTAAGAGAAGTGATCTTTATACTACAAACATTCTTTCCTCTGTTACACCAGTTTCAGAATAAAAATTAATTTGTCCATATAAGACTAATCTGTGATCTTTATCCAATTCCCTCTGTTCGAATTTTCATCATGATCAATTGCTTATTCTCACTTCCTTCTCTCTTTTCAATGTTGCCTTTCAATAATAGAAACTTAGACCAAGCTATGAACATCCTGAAATATCTGGTTATTTTTTGTTTGTGTATTTTCCCCTCTTAAGGGTGTTTCACGTGTATTTCCATAAGAATTTTTAACTGTTCATGGAAGATGAATTTAATATTATTTTAACCCAGAAGATTCCTTTATTTGTATTCATTATGATAATGCTACTAGTCAATTTATAAACATGTATACCTTCTACTTATTAGTATATGTTACCCTAGGCCCTTTATCTTTCAAATTGAACTATAATCTATCAGATTTTCCATATTGACAAATATAAAATTAATGTATCAGTTCTGCAACTATGTGTTTTGGCAAAATGTTCTGAAAACCATTTCTCCTTTAGTTATTGAAAAATTCATTAATAAACTTATACATTTAAAGGGGTTATCAAAGCTTTAAAGCACTTTTAAAGTCAACTCAGAAAGAAAGTCACAGGATTTTTAAAAGATTTTATAGAAGAAATTCCTAACTCACTTATCAATTAATTTGAATGCTTATACATTTATTCCTGAGTTTAACTGTATCTAACTAAATCATTCTAAATGTCTGTTCTATCTCTTTATGCTTCAAATTATTCTCTTTTCTGTCTTCTGGGTAGATAGAAAATTATCAGGCATTATTTAAGTCCCACTATTCTACTTGAAATCTGCTAAGTCATTCTTCAATGGAAAGTTAAACAATATAAACATATATTTTATATATATATAAAATAAAATATTTATATAAAATAAAAAATATATAAAATAAAACATATATATATCAAATAAAACATTATGATTTAGGGAAGCTACCAATGGCATTATTTGGGAATTGAAAAATTATGTAGTAAAAGAAGAGAATTTATCATTCCACTGAGTCATCTGAATATGTGATTATCATTTATGAGCCTTTAATTACATTATTCATCATGATCGACAACAAATGGTTGAAAATCTGTTTGAATAACACTGTAGGTGGCTGTGAAAAACATACTAATCGTGGCGATAACTTGCACTTGAATAGGATTAAAATTTTAATCTTGTTCTATTGAGAAATTCAGATTTGATAGACATTCTGTTTGATGTAAAAAATGATATAAGCAATATTAGATATTATTCCTGGTTGACAATAGTTATTAGAAAATATGCGTATTTGGTTACTGAGAGCTTGAAGAAAATTGGTGGTCACGCATACATTTATAGTGTGAACCGCTAGGATAATATAAAAAAAATTTCAATTTTAACCACAGACCAAGCAAAGTAAAAGTTCTGCAAGGATCTATCTCTAATTAGTGAACTAAGGAGCAAATCAATTATTTTATTTTATAAATCTTAAAAATCTATGTAAAGTTTTTACCAAGAAAGATCTTTTATATATAGTACATATCCACAACTCCTTTTCCAAATCTCTTAAATCCCCAAAGTTCTAGGAACAAACATAGTCATATGGTCCATAAGTGGAAATCTTGTGTGAATTAGCATGAGTTTACTCATGATCTTTATGTATTTCAGTGTGATTATATATCTGTTTTGCTGAAAATATGTTAACATATTTGAAAATATGTTAATTTAGATTTGGGACTGTATGTACTCATTAATTTTATAAATCTGAAAATTCTAAATTCTGCAAGACATCTGCCCTGAGAGGTTTCTGATAAGTAACTATGGACATAAACAACAAGAAACACTAGTTTATATAACTTCTGTCCATTTTGCAATGGCTTATTTATTAAAAAATAACTAAATGTCTCAATAATATAATATTTAACTGCATTGGACTTAATGAATATAAATTTCCATATGTGCCAATAAGCTGGCATTGAAAACAAAACTTTCTACCCCTTCTTATGATACCAATCACTTGGCCAAAATGGTACTAGTTTATACCGATGTCTTGGCCAATTATTATTTTTTTAACTATTGTTTATTGGAGTATAGTTGATTTACAATGTTGTGTTAGTTTCTGCTGTACAGCAAAGTGAATCAGTTATACATATACATATACCCATTCTTTTTTAGATTCTATTCCCATATAGGTCATTACAGAGTATTAAGTAGAGCTCCCTGTGCTATACATTAGGTTCTTACTAGTTATCTACTTTATATATAGTAGTGTGTATGTGTCAATCCCAACCTCCCAATTTATCCCCCTCTCTTTCCCCCTTGGTAGCCATAAGTTTGTTTTCTACATCTGTGACTCTATTTCTATTTTGTAAATAGTTCATTTGTACCATTTTTTTAGATTCCACATATAAACGATATCATATGATATCTGTCTTTCAAAATAAAGACTTATTTAAAATAAATGACATTATCTTGTTCCTTTTTATGACTGAGTAATAGTCCATTCTATATATGTACTACATCTTCTCTATCCATTCCTTTGTTGATGGACATTTAAGTTGCTTCCATGTCCTGGCTATTGTAAGCAGAGCTGCTATGAACATTGGGGTACATGCATGTTTTTGAATTATGGTTTTCTCAGGGTATATGCCCTGTAGTGGGATTGCTGGGTCATATGGTAGTTCTATTTTTAGTTTTTTAAGGAACCTCCATACTGTTCTCCATATGAGAGAACATTCCCACCAGCAGTGCAAGAGGGTTCCCTTTCCTCCACACCCTCTCCAGTATTTATTGTTTGTAGATTTTTTGATGATAGCCATTCTGACCAATTATTAATTGGGCTCCTTTCACTCTCAGAAATATCATGATTCTGATTATTCTGATTCTGATTACAAATTAAACATCTTCCTCTTCCTTCCACTCCTTGAAACCCTTCATTCTGTCTGTCTCCCCACTTCAACATCCCAGTGCTGGGAAAATCCGACCCTTCTTTCAGGATTCCCCATATCTAGGAAGCTGCTTAGGACTGTCCAGACACATGATTAATTGCGGGGAGAGGGTTTCCAGTGTTAAGCCACATATTCAATATAAGCGAAGTTATTCATTGTTCTTTTTAAGATTAAAAAAAAATAGGAACTCATATATTTTAGCACCACAATAGATCACTGTGAGCATTTCATGGATTCTTCTTCGATCTGGGTAAATATAGGTTTGGGGATGGAACCAGGGGAAGAAGAGGGTGGGCAGAGAATCAGTGGCACAACATTCTGTGCCTGAAAATGGGGCTGACTTCTCACTTTGTCGTGAGTATCATTTTTCTTTTTATGTTCTATAGCACATTTTAATGCAGTTGTATATATACAGATTTATAGAAAATCTTGAATTATAAGTGTAGGTAAGGCAAGTTTCCCTTGTAGTTCAGCTCAGTCAATTTTCTTTCAAAGCATGTTCCAAGTCACCTAGTCACCTTCTGCTTTACGCTCCGTATCTAAATGCGTGTGGATGACTTTAAGATGTATGTAGGTTCTGTGAAAGTATACATATTTAGCTGTATGCCAATTTCCCAACCATTTTTATTCCCTTAGATTCACTGTTATACTAATGTTATACTATATTTTTTGTAAAATATTGCATTACCAGTATTTTTGTTACAACAAGACAATTGTAACTATTTACAATACAGTAACTTTATTTCACTTCTTTCTACTTTTTGTTTGTTAGGAAAGAATTTGATGCTATATAAAGACAACGTTTCTCTAAGCAAATAAAATTATTGTTTCCTCTAAAACTTTTACAAACTGACCACCTCTCCCCAAAATAACTTAAAATCAACCTGCCTTGGGCAAATACATGCTGTTTACTTCTGTTCTATTTCAGTCTGATAACGTGTAACAGATGAATTGTGAATATGGATCTGGAGCAGTTCCCTTAACAGATGTGAGTGAACCAATGAGCAGTCAGAGAGAGTTTAGAAATTATATAATCAACAATATCTTCATGACCTTTAGAAATACCACTTACCAATTAAATCATGATTTTGTGACCTTGGAAGTTATTACGAAGTAACTTCATGTATTTATGAAGTTACCTTAAGATAGCACTCACACAAGTAGAGAAGATTTTTCAAATTGGATTATTGCTCTGATTTCTGTTGAAGAAAGTTATTTTTACAGGAATCTATTTGGGTTTCTTTCTGATATAAATATGAGTTTCTAAAATCTATCTTGTTAAAAATTATGGCCTCCTTAGAGTATATCATCCATTGGAGGCAAATGCAAAATTCTTTAGAGGAAATACATGTTCTTGATATATTTTAAAAATTCTTTAAATATATATTGCTAACTTTTAATTTCACTATGCTCCTTTTTAGAACACATAGGACACCAAAAAGATTTTTCTCTGATGGCTGTTTGCTGTGTAGATTTTCCTGTTTATGTGCCATTTCCACATTGGAGCTAAATCAAATGTACCTACATAACTTGAAGACTGAATTCAGTGCCTGTTCAGGCCGAAAACTGTATGCATTAAGATAAGAGGGAACAAGGAACTGGAGGAAAAATAACCTTGGCAATTGTCTTCTGTTTGCTAATGCAATATGTTTAGCTAAATCAAAGAACGCTTATTATGAGTTTTCAATTTCTCTTTAACATAAAAATACAAAGAAAATATATTTATAGAATTAATATTTTTAAATTATTAATTTGGCTGAATTTATTTATTTTTACCATAAAATTTGAAAGATGATCCTACTAATAACTGCATGAATGAAGAAAAAAGATTTGACCCCAAAACATTTTGCTTTTATATTTCTACTTAAATGGCAGAATGTATAAAACAATACTTTTCTTTTTAAGCTAAAAAAGTTCTTATAAAAAAAGTAGTGGTGTAGTTTAGAAAATAAATGTTTAGAATTTGAATCAGGAGATCTGCTTTTTATTCAGTGCCTAAGTGAACTGGAAATGACATTTTGTCTTCTCCTCATTTTCAACATGCAAAACAAACTTTGGGGAAGGTAAATGCATAATATATTTTAAAACAGATTTGAAACATTTCGACATGCAATGAGGTGACATTAACTCAAAACAATGGTTATGTCAAGGGTTCAATATGACCCTTCCTTTTTCTACTAGAAAAAAATGTTTATATTTTTAACAGCAACTACAGCAAAGTTGAGGCTAGCTTAATCTTCAATAAATAAACAAAACTGTTATTTAATATAAAATATCTTATTTTGTGGAACACAAGCCTATTTAGTAGCAAACTAAACTATAATAATTATAACTCAAACAGCACTCCTAAATGGTAATGAAGAATTCTGGTTATTAATTTGTCAAACAAACATTTTTTATTAATCGAGACCGGAATCTCATGGGATTGACTTTCAAGAACTAAGATGACATTAATAAAAATTTAATCAATACATATAAATGTACAACAGTGATTGGGGCCTGATTTTAGAAGAGCAATCATGCAAATCTGCATTCCCAGTATAATCTGATAACCACTCACCTATGATCTATATTTGTTCAGGATGAAATGGTAATATTTGGATATATATATATATATATCCTGTTTAGATAACAGGATGAATTTTGATTTTATTTGTAAATCCTCTTACCAATGTAAAGGACACTTTTCTCTTTGGGATCGTTGTAAAGCTTGACCCATTTTCAAATACAAAGTTCCTTGCTTCTCTCAGTTAATTCACAAAAATAAATAAAGCAAATTATCAACACCACCGCCACCACCACCAGCAAAATTATTCCAATAGCTATTTTCTCTCCAAACTAAGGTTTAAATTAAAAGTATTATGTTTTATGTCTTAAATTTGTATGCAGGTAGAAAACTGAAAACATCTAATTTACTTTAAAAAGACTGTCTAATAATTGTGGAGGTTTTTAAAATATGGATATGGAAAGATACTGTTGATATAGAATCTAAATTAGATTAATGTTAATAAGCATTTTGATGTTATTCTTGATGTAGTTTCTTGTTCCAGATACATTAGTTATTTTCTGGTATTCATGCCAATGTGAAATCCAAGGAACCTTTCAGGCCAGGGTCATTAAAATAATCTGATAACCTTTAATCATCATGTGCAACATTATGCCACTTAACAAAAATTGAGTTGAAATGCATCATTAGGCAGATACTATATATAGCTGGTATTTTTCTTATTTGCGCAAAGTTAATAACAAAGGTTTTACTGGCTTACATACAAAATTAAGAATAATGATGTTATGGAACAAATCAATGTTTTTAACGGAAGGTAATTTCAAAAAAGAATATATATTTGTGCAGGGAAGCATAAGGGGCAGATGATAGGTCTCATTAACTGTTGGCTTCTGGAAGTCAGGGTTTATGTAACAGCTTTATAGTATATCCCCCTTAGTCTGTATCATTGTCAATACTTAAAATTCCAAGGTTCAAATGGATCTCTAGTCACTCTCATTTGATAGTTCTATTTCATTGTACACATTATTTTTTAAAAATTAAATTTAATTAATTTTTTATACAGCAAGTTCTTATTAGTTATCTATTTTGTACATATTAGTGTATATCCATCAATCCCGATCTCCCAGTTCATCCCACCATCACCACCCCCCACCACTACACATTTTTAAGTGATCATAAATCCACAGTTTAAAACATCTCTGGTAATGGTGAATTCAGTATTTGTTAAAGCAGGTTATCTATATTACCATGGCAAATTATATACGTAATAAGTCTTTTGAGTTGAATGAAATAATTGATTAACTATCAATATATTAACGTTCTAATCTATGGGAAATGGGACATCTATGAAAGTCACAAGTTCCCTCATGTTCTTTTGAAGATTCTCTGTTTAAGATTCTTTACCTCAAACTCAAAATGGATTAAAGACCCAAATGTAAGGCCAAACACTGTAAAACTCTTAGAGGAAAACATAGGCAGAACACTCTATGACATAAATCACAGCAAAATCCTTTTTGACCCACCTCCTAGAGAAATGGAAATAAAAACAAAAATAAACAAATGGGACCTAATGAAACTTAAAAACTTTGCACAGCAAAGGAAACCATAAACAAGACGAAAAGACAGCCCTCAGAATGGGAGAAAACATTTGCAAATGAAGCAGCTAACAAAGGATTAATTTCCAAAATATACAAGCAGCTCATACAACTCAATATCAAAAAAACAAACAACCCAATCCAAAAATGGGCAGAAGACCTAAATAGACATTTATCCAAAGAAGATATACAGATTGCCATCAAACACATGAAAGGATGCTCAACATCAGTAATCATTAGAGAAATGCAAATCAAAACTACAATGAGGTATCACCTCACACTGGTCAGAATGGCCATCATCAAAAACTCTACAAACAATAAATGCTGGAGAGGGTGTGGAAAAAAGTGAACCCTCTTGCACTGTTCGTGGGAATGTAAATTGATACAGGCACTATGGAGAACAGTATGGAGGTTCCTTAAAAAACTAAATATAGAACTACCATATGACCCAGAAATCCCACTACTGGGGATATATCCTGAGAAAACCATAATTCAAAAAGAGTCATGTACCACAATGTTCACTGCAACACTATTTACAATAGCCAGGACACTGAAGCAACCAGTGTCCATTGACAGATGAATGGATAAAGAAAATGTGGCACATATAAACAATGGAATATTACTCAGCCAGAAAAAGAAACAAAATTGAGTTATTTGTAGTGAGGTGGATGGACCTAGAGTGTGTCATACAGAGTGAAGTAAGTCAGAAAGAGAAAAACAAATACCATATGCTAACACATATATATGGAATCTAAAAAAATATAAAAAGGTTCTGAAGAACCTAGGAGCAAGACAGGAATGAAGACGCAGATGTAGAGAATGGACTCAAGGACATGGGGAGGGGGAAGGTTAAGCTGAAACGAAGTAAGAGAGTGGCATGGACATGTATACACTACCAAATGTAAAACAGAGAGCTAGTGGGAAGCAGCCACATAGCACAGGGAGATCAGTTCAATGTGTTTTGTGACCACCAAGAGGGGTGGGATAGGGAGGGAGGGAGATGCAGAGGGAGGAGATATGGGGATATATGTATAGCTATTCACTTTGTTATACCGCAGCAACTAACACACAATGTAAAGCAATTATATTCCAATAAAAGTGTTAAAAAAAGTCTACAAAATTGTACGTGTAAACAAAAATGGCAACAAATACATTTGTACAGAAGAATGAACAGAAGAAAATAAAGAAAACGTTAACAATCAAAAAAACAAGGGGGACTACAATTAGAGTGTGAAAGTTTTAATGTGATGTAACATATACTAGTTATGTTTGCTGATATGGTTTAATGTGTTTTGCTGATCAATTATTCTGTTAAACTAGCTTTAAATAAATGGGCTTGTATTAAAAAAAAAAGATTTCTTACATCATTTCACTATGTATTTTAAGTAATTCAGA
Source organism: Stenella coeruleoalba (assembly GCF_951394435.1). Lineage (NCBI taxonomy): Eukaryota > Metazoa > Chordata > Mammalia > Artiodactyla > Delphinidae > Stenella > Stenella coeruleoalba. The sequence goes on from NC_137169.1 coordinate 131,084,379, forward strand.
GAGAGAGAGAGAGAGAGAGAGACAGAGAAACTGACATTCTGTCTTGACCTATTGATCCTATTAAATGCATCTGAATGGAACTCAGGTCCACCAAATTTTCTTTTTTAATGGAATTAACGTGCTTGAAAAGAGTTACCAAAGATTTCAAGTACTTCCCTGTCTTGTCTGTAAGTTGATGATACTGATGCCGTCAAACAATTAAATACTGTTCAGATCATTTAAAAAAAACCAACAGAGACTTTTAGTTATTGTTCCAGTTAGAATAAGATAATTAATTAGCTAACTAATTATTACCTACAACAACCTTGCAGAAATAGTTATAAAGAAACAGTGGAAGACCAAATGTATAGTCAATGGGGTGCCCAATGAGATGCAAAGCTCTTTAGCTGACATAGCAGAAGATAAGGCATGCCCTTCCCAACCAGTAGTCAAATCTCACTATCTCCAATGTAATAATAACATATTCATCTTACTCTTCTATGACTGTGTGCTTGAAGCAGAAGGCAGTCTAGAAAGTTCATAATTATTGTCCAGTGATTGGCTCACAAGAAGCTGAGGTATGAAGAGTTCACTGTAGTCATTATTTTAAAAACTATAGGGACTTCCCTGGTGGCGCTGTGGTTAAGAATCCACCTGCCAATGCAGGGTACATGGGTTCAAGCCCTGGTCCGGGAAGATCCCACATGCTGTGGACCAACTAAGCCCATGTGCCACAGCTACTGAGCCTGTGCTCTAGAGCTTGAGAACCACAACTACTGAGCCCACACCACAACTACTGAAGCCCACGCGCCTAGAGCCTGTGCTCTGCAACAAGAGAAGCCACCGCAACGAGAAGTCTGTGCACCGCAACGAAGAGTGGCCCCTGTTCGCCGCAACTAGAAAAAGCCCGCGCGCAGCAATGAAGACCCAACACAGCCAAAAATAACTAATTAAATAAACACTATAACAATTGCAATATTGTAATAATTAAAAACTAGAAGTAAACCTGTCCACATGCATTCATGTAGAATAAAGACCCATATATCTATTAATTTAAAAGTGTAAATTAAGAAAAGGTTTATAGAATAATTGAATTGTGGCACAAAGAATAGTTTAAAGGGGGTCTTATTGAGCAAGCAGCCAACTCTGGGGTGTGGAAAACTTGGTGTTTTTAATTAATTATATATCTTTCTGCACTATTTGAATTGTTTTTGACTTAAATACTTATTATAATAGAAATTGAGAATAATTCTCTTAACAGAAAGATTATCACTGAATACACACAAAGGGACAGAGTTTGTGCTAATGGAAAGATAATACTATGGATCAGATTTAAATAGAATATTTTAAGGCTCAGCATTTATGGTATCACTCCATGGACTCTGCAAAGGTGAAAGCTTTAAAAATTTGAAAACATGCCTCTGTCTCAAGAAAATGAGTTAAACATCAGTACTTTCTGGTTGCTGTGAGCTCAGTCATAGCTTTTTAGAGATGTGACAGAGAATTTTTACCAAATTAATGTGACAGACTAATCTGATTGAAAAATTAACACTATTCTATTTTCATACATGTTGACTTCTCCGAATCAATGAAAGAATATTTTTTCTCCCTCTCACAAGAGAATAGCCATCATATCACATCCTAAAATTCTTGTCTTTTCCTGACTTCTCATGCAACAGGGAAGTGTTAAAAAGCACTTTTTTTCTTTACGGTATAAGCTAGAACTTCAAACTTGAACAGGAAAAAATATATATTTTATATATAAAAATAGTTTTTCACACAATTATAATTTAAGTTTAAATAAATCTATTTTTTGTAATATAGACATTGTAATAAGATACATATATGAATATTTTTACACTTAAAAGTGATTAAATGAATGAAATATGACAAGTTTTCTGGACTAAGTATTCTAGATTGAATACGCATTGGGACTTTTGGAAAATTTCCGAATTCCACAGGATGGTGGATGCAGATGTAAATGACTAAAGCCAAGCCTGAATGGTGTGTGTTGGTTCAGTTTTATATATTTTTATTTTTTAATTAAGTAAAACTCTAGTTAAATGCACATATTTTAAGTGTAAATTCTGAGTCTTATAAAGCATGTACACGTGTGTAACTAACACAATCAACATATAAAACATATTCTCACACACACACACAAACACAATGCAACATTATTCAGTCAAAATAGAAAAGGAAAATCCTGCCATTTGCAACTACATGAGTGAAACTGGAGGGCATTATGCTAAATGAAATAAGCCAGACAGAGAAAGACAAATAATCATTATATGCAGAAGCTAAAGAACTCACAGAAATAGAGAATACAACAGTGGTTGCCAGGGTGTGGATGTTGGGTGTAATATGGAGAGTTTGGTAAAATTATATAAATTCCAGTTATAAGATGATTAAGTTCTACGGATCTAATATGTCACATGACCACTGTAGTTGATAACACTGTGTTCTATAATTGAAATTTGCTTGGAGAATAGAACTTAAATGTTCTCATATACACACACACAAAGTACATATTTGAAGTGGTAGATGTGATAATTAACTAGATGGGAGCATGTATTAACCTGAATAAAATATATTTTTAAAATGATCACAACACTTCAACAAAAAGATATACAAATTGTGAGAAAGCAGTGTCTGGCAATGTTACTAATTGGTGAAACTTTCATGGAAATTACATTCTAATATTTAGCTATAGCTAAAAGGCTAAAATAGTGTAAAAATATGCCTAGACGGCCCAGCTTTTCCTTGATGTAAACTTACTTGGAGAGTTAAATCAAATCAGAAGACAGTTTGTTGGACACATGGAAGAGTAATAGCTAACATTAATTGAACTCTTACTAAGTGCCGTGTCCTAGGTGCATTTAAATTTTATTTAATCATCACAATAATTTTCAAAGTTAGAGACTATTAGTATCCTCATTTTATAAGCGAGGAAACAGAAGCACATAGTAAGGGAGTTTCCCAAGGTCCCAGAGCTAGAACCCACAGTGGAGCCAGAATGCAGATTTCAGGTCCCTCAGGACCCAGAGTCCGGGCTCTTGGCTTCTGAGTCATGTCTCATCCCTATTTCCAACTAACATTCTTCACTTAAAGAAACAAGGGCTCCTGCATAATACGTCTAATTTAGGGCTTGGATAGGGAAAGTACAAGAAGAACCTGAAACACTGTGTTTGAACAGAAAGCAAGAAAAGGCTCAAAGAGTCAAAAGGACGTGAAAGTCCATCAGGAAGGGCCTCTGCTGGTAAATCTGTGACCCCTTGAATATGAAAATGAATAAAAATAGTCACAGATTGTAACTCTTTGAATAAAGAAGAATACATTATTGAAGGAGGTGGCAGGACATGACCTGGCTGCTACTTGATCCCTGGCTGGACCTGGGCTATCTGAGGTTCCTCACCCACTCCTCTGTCCTAGGCTTTGCCTACTGTTCCCATACTAGGAGCCATTTCAAGGACACAGCCTTGATGGAGTGAGATGTTTTTGAGACCATTTGGACTGAACATATGACTGAACCCAGTTAATGCCTCTCTATAAACTTTTAAGAGTTGTGGGGTGGGCAGGTGCAAAGATCTACTGGTCTTGCGGCACCTAAGACAAGGCTTGTAAGTTCCCTTGCTTATTAAATCTACCACCTACCAGTCTGGAGTGGCCTGCCTCTTTTATGGGTCTCTCTTTGCCCTCCATGTCCTGGGGCCAGTTTCAGATTTCACCTGGGAATATCCCAACATTGCAAACCAACACCCATCATTATATATTCTTTTATATATATATATATATGGAGAGAGAGAGAGAAAGAAAGAAAGAAAGAGATGAGATATTTAGTTCTAAATGTTAACTAGTAAACAGAAAAGGAGAAATGTATTTCAAAATTGTAATGTATGGTAAAACTAATGAGTTACAGTTTGAAGTGTCATAAAATATTACAGAGACACAAAATATCTTCCAACAAGCTTTTAATTATAAATGAGAAAAGAGTAACTTTCCAACATGGAAAACTAGTGGCCACTACCTTAAGTCATCAAAACTAGTATCACTGCTATTCGGTCAAGCAAAGATCACATACTTCCTAAAAAGATGCACTGTGAAAGACAAATCAGTTCATTGCTTTTCCTGAAAATTAAATAACCTGAATCTAATGACTGCAATCTCACCTTGCAAGGCACTTCACAAAGTTACTGGCCTGTATGCTTCTAAATTACCAAGGACAGGAAGCACACAGACAAACAGTGTGAGACACTGCTACATATTATGAGAAAATAAAAAGACTTGACAGATGACAGAAAAGCATGATGTTGGACTGGAACTGGAACTGAGAAAACCAACAACTCCAAAGGACTTTAGTGGTGGAATTGGCTTTGTTTGTGAATGTGTTGTGTGTGATAGAAATGAATTATATGACATCTCTTTAAATGGAATAAACATCTATAATTCTGTAATGATATATATATATGGGGGATATTTAATTATAGATATAGATATGAAAGGATAAATAAATGGGATAGAAGCTAAGTGACAACTGTCAAAGATGGAATAATGTATTTATAAATCATAATAGATACTAAAACTGAAAGTTCGATGAGAAACATAGTTGCAGAAATAGGTATGTTCATTGATATGTTTTGTGTATATTCTCAACTATTTACACATACTATAAATATGTACCTGTGAACTGATTGACTATTTCAGTTAACCCATTATATATAAATGCAATTAAAGATAAGAAACTTAGTTCTACTGGTTGTCTAGATTATTTTGCTCTCAATATGCAAAATGCGTTATGTTTAAGATAATTGTATCTGATGTGAGATGCTTACACATGCCTTATTATCTAGTTTGAATTATATTCTTCAGAAGGAATCAAAATCCTACCAGCGTTGAAGCTTTCAGCTTAAGCCATAACTGAATCATGTCAATCAGAAAGGCAGTCTGGAAAATGTTGATACTGTGAATAGAGCATTAATTTCACTAATTAATAACTTTAACGTGCTTACACAAATATTTCTTAAATCTCACAATGAAAGAAAACACAAATCTTTTCCTGTAGCTGGCAAGTTTATACTTACAAACTATTTAGAAAAAAAATTCAGCAGTGGACAAAGAGGAAGAAAAAAAGCTGGCAGAATTAACTATTGAAATTCAGAATCATGCAGGTTATGGCCAACATCTTCATCCAAAACAATATATGAAATGAGGAAAACATTTATTCAGAAAAGTATTATTTTGGACTACTGTACACAGGAAAAACCAATCATATTCACATCAAGTTGTCTGACAGAAAAGTGATATTTCTGTATTCTATAATTATTATAAATCTGTATATAAAATTTTCTAAAAAGTTAAATTATAATTTTCTGGCCCATTTTTTTTTTACTATTTAAAATTTATAATTTTTATCATGTTACTCTCATTGTAAAAATAATAATAATGAATAGATATGTATATATACAAACACGTACACATGCACATATACATAGGAAAGAAAGGTTTATGTAAAGATCTCCATTTTGCAATTTAAACCTATGCTACAACAGCATTATGTGTCCTTTTTTTACACGGGCATTTTAGAAATCAGTGATACAAGTTCATATTAAAATGAACTGTAACAACCGTAATTCCACTGAACTCTTATCATATGGGTAAGAAGTATACTTTCTCCTGTGTAAAAGGTTAAATCATACTAGGAAAACGCAGATGATTTAATACTAAATATTCATTATTATTTAATATTAAGTTTTTATGTGAGTTATTTTATTATTACTATTAAACTTTAATGTAAATCATAAAATTTTAAGCCAGAAGATGACTTGAAATAATCAATACTAAAGTCACAATTGTAGCTTTCTCAAGAATCTAGTGATCTCAAGCTTCCTCCTTCTAGATATCCAGACCCAGACTTTGGATGGGATGGGATGGGGTGAAGATAAGTCCAGCAAGAACATAGTCCAGAAGCTGGAAGTAAGATTTTAATCTCAGTTAGCTGCCTCTCCAAATAATGAGGGTTATGTCTGAACCCAAGTACATGAAAGGAAGTTGAAGAGGAAAATAAAGTGGATGGTTCACCAAATCTGCAAAAATATTAAACAAACAATCTTGACCAAAAAAACTCTAACAGCTCAAAATAATCATGGAGTCCAAGAATTGGATGGAAATCATTAATGGAGAAAGGATTCAGAAAAAAAAAAAACAGAATTCCAGAAATATTCTAGTAAACAAATGCATTGCCAACAACTTTGAGAAATACTTTGAGGGCTGAGATTCTAGAGGTTTGCTTTCGAGAGTTGCCTTATGTGGTGGTGAGTCTGGAGTAGGTTGAACAGGGCGAGACACCAGATTCATATCTTTTACAGAAGTCTTCCTTTAGGTTTGCTGTTCTTTAGGGCTATGGTTTTGAATTTCTCTCCATATATTTCCCAGTCACTGCTTTCATGTGTGTGCAATTATTTTTCATATCTGTGAGTTTAGTATTGATCAAGTTACCATGATTTCATTTCATATCCTTTCAGAGATAAAAGCTAATATTTTCTCTTTAGTAGGACCCAATGGATAATTATTTGCCTTCATTGTAAGAGAGAAATCTTATAATGCAGATGTCTCTTAATGCCCCAAAACAGAATACTGTTCATTGCTTTTATGTTGTTCTTTGTAATTGCTCTTGTTTTATCAGGAATATCTTGACTCTGTAATTATATTTTCTATTATGGCACACTGTGTGATGGCCTAGGCCTCAGTACCCTCATCTCTAAAAGCAGTTTGGAATAGACAAGAATGTAGTTTACTTTTGGTACTAAAATTCTGTGAGTCTGACTTTCTCTGCCACATTTTTTTTCAATGTTACTCTCCTTTGGCTCACTCTGACTTCCTTTACCATGAATAGAATGGTCACATTTTAGTTTTAGTTGTCAACACAATTGGCTAATCTTATTCTTTTACAGAGAGTATTATTAAATATATAGAAGCATTTTTAAAAATAAATTTATTTGTTTATTTATTTTTGGCTGCGTTGGGTTCTTGTTGCTGCGTGTGGGCTTTCTCTAGTTGCAGTGTGGGCTTCTCACTGCAGTGGTTACTCTTTGTTGTGGAGCACAGGCTCTAGGCATGTGGGCTTCAGTAGTTGTAGCACGTGGGCTCAGTAGTTGTGTCTCACGGGCTCTAGATCACAGACTCAGTAGTTGTGGCACACAGGCTTAGTTGCTCCGTGGCATGTGGGATCTTCCTGGACCAGGGCTCGAACCCATGTTCCCGGCACTGGCAGGCAGATTCTTAACCACTGCACCACCAGGGAAGTCCTAGCAGTTTATTTTTTGATTATGTGTATTATTTTGTACTATACGAAAATCATTTAAATCATTTGGATCACAATATCCTCAGATGTGGAGGAGTTGATCTATAGCTTAGATCTGCAATATACTGTGAAACACTGAGTTGCTTGGGAAGAAAAGATGCCTCAGGCTTCAAATTGCTTTTGTGTAAAAATAAATGGGAATAAAGATGTGTCTGGAAGAAGAATTCTAGTTTCTGTTTCCTCCTGCTGTAAATTTGACATCAGCTCTACCTCTCTGGCAAAAGAGGAGGGTAACACATTTCACTATTCTTGTACTCACCCTGAGCTACAATAGTACTGTTCTTCAAGACTGAACATGATACCATTTGCAGCAACATGGATGGACCTAGAGGTTGTCATGCTGAGTCAAGTAAGTCAGACAGAGAAAGACATACATGATATCACTTATATGTGGAATCCAAAAAAAAAATGGTACAAATGAACTTATTTACAAAACAGAAATATAGTCACAGATGTAGAAAACAAACTTATAGTTACAAGGCAGAGAGGCCGGGGGAGGGATAAATTCAGAGATTGGGATTGACATGTATACACTACTATATATCAGATAGATAACTAATAAGGACCTACTGTACAGCAGAGGTAACTCTACTCAATACTCTGTAACGACCTATATGGGAAAAGGATCTAAAAAAGAGTGGATATATGTATATGTACAACGCATTCACTTTGCTGTACAGAAGAAATTAACACAACATTGTAAATCAACTATACTCCAATAAAAATTATAAAAAAAAAATCTTAAGTGAAAAAAAAAAGGACCGACCACAGATGCTTCTTATACACTCTTTCTTGCCATCAGTAAGAGGTATGATGATAACACACTAGGTATTACTTCAATCTCTTTTGTGTTGAGATGTTTAGAATATTATCTAGTCCCTTTCAGAAAATTGGGCTACCTGGTGTTTGTCCCATACAGTCTAAGTAGAGGGCAAGCCATTTACCAAATTGATGTCCAAGAAAAAGCACAAGTCGAAAGCAGAGTAAGATGAGAATATGTAACATCAGGATAAAAAAAATTTGAAAGTTCTAAGAGAAGATGTTCACAGCCTCAGAATCAGATGAACAGGAGGTAGGAAACCTGAAACCAAGGAGAGAAGGCCAAAACAAGTAAGTGAAAAAAACGCTTTTGTTCTTTGGTGATGATTCATATCTCCTTTAAAGGCTTAGTGAAAAACAGACAAGTATAGAGAAATTAAGAGATATTAAACTCAAATACATATGTGTGTGTTTTTTAGTTAATTCAAGTACAAGCCCATTCAAACATTTCCATGAGCATTTATTACAGGTTGTTAAACAAGTACTTCTTCCTTGAACATTTTATATTTAAGTATATATAGAGCTGATTAATAGATTTTTTTTCTCATCTTCAGTTTCTTGAAAACATCTTATGGAGAATCATAGCTTTGGAAAATTCTATCCAAAGCATTTTTAATAAAAATCTGTCACTATTGCCGTAAAATCCAAATAGATTTTATAAATGAAATTTATTAAAGTTATTTTTGTCCTTGTGAATTAATAGTTGCAATCAATAGATGGATAAAGCAAGTTACACTGAGAGTAGTAATCTGCCCTAAAATTATTATTATGTGGTAATGATTTTTCTATTTTTTTATCTGTCCTATGTTTTCTTCCAAAAGGAAATTATATAAAGGTCACTGCTCTTTGTGGTGAAAACATAAAATTTTACTACTATGCTGTAATAAATCCAACAGATGGCTCACAAGTTAATTGAAATATTTATCCCTTTGGCTGTTGGTAAATCACCTGTGTACAGTATATGGGTATAAAGTAGGCTTGATTTATTTGTGTGATAGATAAAAACTGGTGGGGCCAGTAAGGAAACAACCAATAAAAGAATAAAGGAATATACATATTTCATTTTTATTCTTCTTATTGGTTTCTACATTTTATTGTTTTCTATATTTTCTATATTCCATTATTTTATCTTTTGGCATTTACATTATCTTTGGCATTTTTATTAGTGGGAAATTCAGCTTGCTTTTGAAGGTATGAAAAGAATGAATGAGTTCAAACTTTTTCATTCAAAATATTTCTTATGGTTAATGAGTCTTAGTTTCTAATAACATCTCTCATAATACATCTTTTAAGTTACCTCTGAAGGTGTTTTAAGGACAAACAATGTTAGGTAAAGCTGCTGTGAGTGAGCTATACAAAAGCACACTAGGATGCAAACCGTTATCAGAATTTTAATAGTGGAGGCTGCCAAGTGTTGGGTGAGGAAGAGACAATTGACCTGCTATTTGAAGAAAGAGTTTGCAAGATCAAAACAGAATGAAAAGCCTCTAATGAGATGTAACAATACACATTAAGCCCATAGATGGAAAGAAACCTGGGATTTTTAAGGAAATAACAATCCATTGAGACTGTAGTTAAATAAATGAAAAGGTTTATACAGAACCTGAGGTTGGTCTAGTTGGTAGAGTTAAGGGGTTTTAGTTGAGTCCAAGTGGAATGGATGTGCAGGTAACACTTAAGTATCTCTCAAGGTTCTGTATGGAAAGCTGATTAGGAACAAAAGAATGTACTGTCAGTGGTCAACAAGAAATCTGTCAACCATTGTGGAGGAGAGTTGGTGGAAGTTGGATCATGGAGGTGATGGTCGATGTGGAAGGAAACGGAAGGAATCAAGGCAGAATTTGTAGTCCTAATTCACAGTACTGATGATGAGTAGGATGTGCCATATGAGGAAAGAAATACATAAAGAATGAAACTCAGAAAAAAAAGAAAAGAATGAAACTCAGGTAGTCTTAATTGACCCATTGAGTTGATTAAAATGTCATTTATGGGGTCTGGAAAGGACAGAAGTTAGGAGGTTGATTAATGAGCCTAAGCATTGTACAGTACTCTGTGATGTCTAAGAGGCAACCACTGAAGATGTTAATTAGACTTGTGTGGATAAATATAGATAAATACAGATATAGACAGAGATATACAGTATAATTAACAGTATATTAGGACAATATTATTTCTATTTTTAAAATACAATAGTGTACAGCATTAAAAAGTATTGATTTATTGGACCTCATTAAATTAAAAAAATTCTGTTTATCAAAACACCATTCAAAAACATGAAAAAATAAAATATTCACAGCAAACGACTTGTATGTAGATCTTTAAAGAGCTATACATCAGTTTTAAAATATAATTGATCCAATTTTAATCTAGAGTGTTAAATGTTAGAAAAGATGCAGGAAGTAAATATAAAATTGTACATTAATTGGAGTGTTCTTCATAAACTAAAACTTATTCATACAACCCTGCATATTGACTAGCTATTTTCCCAAGCAAAATAAGAATATATGTCCAAATAAAAATCTGTATACAGAGGGTTACAGTGGTTTAAACACAAATGAAAACAACCCAAATGTCTATGACTCTAATGACTGAACAATCTATGATACAGACGTATAATGAAATGCTATTGATCAACAAAATGAATGAATGAACTACTGATACATACAACAACAGAGATGAATATCAAGTGGATTAAGTGAGAGAAGCCAGACTCAAAAGACTGTAAGATTCCATTCCTAAGTCATGCTTGAATAGGCAAAAACAGTGTGACAAGAAACATATTAGTTGTTGCCAGGACATAAGGTAAGGGAGGGAAGGAGAGTAACTACAAACGGGCAAGAAGGGACTTTTGCGGTATTAAAGATATTATGCATCTTTACTGCAGTGGCCATTACAACACTTTTGTCAAAATTCAGAGAACTAGATGCAAATGATGAATTTACTTTATGTAAATTTTAACTCAATAAACCTGACTTAAAAAAATAATATGTACGGTGCAGGTATAAATTTTATCAGTATATAAAGATGTTCTATGAGTGTGAGTAGATTTTATTATGTTTACTAAAATTTACCTGTATTTTTTCAGATTTTATCTACAAGGTGACTAGAATTAAATAACTCAATGTTTCATAGTAAACTCAAAAACGTTTTAAAGTGTAGGCTATGCAATCATTATTCCCTTGATAAAAACAAGTTTACCTTTTCATTATTAGTAGTAAAAAGCATAATTTAAAGCTTTAACACAAAGGCCTTGCTCTTAAAAATTTCCTGGTGACCAAATTAATGAGGATCATATGTCTTGAACTTAAAAATAACAACTCTTTACAAATGGAGGGAAAGTAAGAGGAAGTAAAAAAGAAAATTCAATATTCTATTATATATGGCAAATGAAGCCAGTGGTGGCTTTGAATTCTGCACATTATAGGTGCTGATTACAGCTTTAATAATGATATTAAAAATACATAGTTCTTACTTTCCTCATATTTTATCTAATTATTATTGACAAAAATGGCATTTCTAATGTTTCCTTAATTCTGTTGGGGAATTATATTTTCTCCTCTGAATACTATGCAATTTAAAAGAGTAATTTAAAAAATCTTCCCTGAATCTCAAAGTAAGATATAAAAAAAAATAGTAAAACACAGAGCCCCATAATATGGGAAATTCTTTCCAGGAATTCTTGTTTCATAAGTAACAACGATTTCACAACTGTTTTTGTATATTCTATTTTTCCCAATGGAATTATTAATAGTTATGTTAATAAACATGTTAATGACCCTATTATTTACTACTTAGCAGTTATACTATTTATTATATATAACTATAATAAACTATGCAATTACTAATATTACTTCTATAGTGTTTATCCGTTAATTTTGTTAATGTCAACCTCTTAGAGTCAGAAACAAACATGTCTTTATATGAGGGTTATCAACCAAGGATTAATCTCAAATGCTATCTGGCCTGTGATATTGTACACCTTCTATATCAGACCTGAGGAGGAAACACAAAGCAGCTGATACTCAGAGATCATAGAAAACAATGTGTTTTAGGAAAATCAAATGCCTGCAGGGATCAGGCATTCAAAATAAAATTTTGAGCCTGGCCAAAGATAAAACAACAGAAAATACAGTATTCTTTGACATACAGAAAGTATATACCAGATTAAAGGCATATTAATTCTTAACGTTAAAGGGAAGTACAGGCCTTAAAATATCTATCTACTGAGGACTCCTGGCCCAAGAACCACCTGTTTCTGACCCTTTGACCCTTGGATTATTTACTGTTATAATAAAATATTATTATATGTAGACGGTTAAATTTTATCTTATATTTTTACCATTGTTAACATTAGTGATAGTATGATAAAAACACAAATATAAACAAGATATTTTAAACAGATTATCAAAAACAAATATTACAATTGTTCATTATTCACAAGACTGTACAAACACAGCCATCAACATAAATTTTAAATTCTGATCATAGCACACAAGGCACGGTATTTACAGTAAATCATATTTCCCTTTAATTTGTAACTAAGTTTGTGCTTGTGTGTGAATATATATTATTTTGGTAATAATTTGCTGGCTTCCATATAATTAGAAAAACTCATATCAGAGACATTAATTTTATAATATACTCAAGAGACATTAAATATTATGCTAACTAAAATGTCAGTTAATAGACATTGATTTATGATCAATGTCATAACTTCCTAGTTTTTTAGCACCATATGCCACTTATCAGCATTATGTTATTTACTATTTATTGACTGTGCATTTTATTTTCTAAGCTTGTGAACTAGAATTGCCTTCTTCTTTAGGGAGTGTAATTTCAATTATCTGAGTGGTTGATCTACCAGAAAATATCTCCAGTCAACTTTGACATTTAAAATAAGTTTGAAGTTTTCTAGAAGGGTAGTTACATTACTGAATGGCCAAATTGTTATTTAGGAACAAAATCCCTTGCATCTGAAATAAACTGGTACATGAGTAGAAAGTGAGTTTATATGCTAGTTCCCAACAACTAATATCCAGCATCCAAACCTCTATATATTTTGCCATAAAGCGTGTTTACAACTAATCAATTTAATTACTTTACAGACATTGATATTGCTGACAAAAGCATGGAAAACAAAACAAATCAATGCTGGCTTAGAAACTTCAATAAAAACCTTTTGGCATAAAACTTTTGAGTATAAAGGATCTGAGAGCCTTAAGTGAGGTGTACAGATATATCCCTAATCAGCTTCACTAATCCAAGAGATAGAATGTGAAAAAAAAATATTATGAGGGATTGTCTTTACCTAAAGAATATTATATTTTTATTCTTGGATGTACACTAATTTTTTTCAAGAAATGAAAGATATTTGTTTTACATGTAGCTACCTGGGCTGTGATAAGGTTGAGTTTTCATGACTGAATAAAATAAACTTATGTATCGTTCCTATTAGTTATCTCCCGCTATTGTTTTCTATTGACTATCATTTCTACTGGACAATTAAAACTTTAAAAAATATATTCCTATGTATTCAGTTATATAGCTCCACAGAAATGATATCTATTTGTGTTTTTAATTAACAAAGCTCATAATCACCAGGGCAATGAGTATCTGTAAACTATATAGCATTTATAATTGAAAGCTTACTGTTCATTTCTTACTTATTGAGGTTATATTTTGACTTGGACATATTTCTGCCAAGATAGCTGGGACTGGGGAAAGAGAGAGAGAGAGAGAGAAGAATAGAAAAAGAAAAAAAAGGAATACATTTAACATAGAGCAATTCTTTTATAATCTAGGAAGACTTGTTAGAGATGTACACATAAGAAACTTGTAAAAGAATGTGCAAGATGAGGAATATTAATTATGACCAAACAAATGTGCTCAGAAGTTCTCCATCAAATATTAAATTTATCTTCTATCTATTCCAGCATTTTCACAAGATACACACTGATTCCCAAATGACATTGGCTATTTGTATAAGATATTCATATTCTAAATGATGTGGAACACTGATATTTGGACTGCTCTGAAAGATGTCTGGGGATATGAATCAAAATATTTCCTAGAAAAAACCACAAAACCTTAGGTTACTTCACCAGTATATAGATGGCTGGTTAGATAGATATAGACAGTAATTTTAAAAGCCCTACAAATGCCTCCTTTAATTATTTTCTCACAGTGTCCCCATGAACATAGTTTTCTTATCTTCTTTTATTTATTATTAAAAAATAATTTAGAATTATTGTCTTTGAACTTCATACATATTTATAAATGCTTACATTTCAAAGATAGAACCACAAATTTTCTTTTATGTTAAAAAGTTTTTATACTAGTTTTAATTGGCACTCAGTAGATCTGTGAATGGAAAATGACCATTATCATTGGACATTCTATATAGCTTCTTCAATTTATCCTGTTTTTTCCTTGCTCCTAGTGCAGGAAGAAGGTATTAGTCATGCTTCTACATATACAAACTATATTTGGTAATAGTAGTAGTAGTAGATTCGCATATTTTTGTTGAGCTTTTAAAATAGGAAGTTCGAGGAATCTACTATTTTGATGTTCACAATCTCTCTGAATCAGTTTAATTTGGCAGTAAATAATCTGTACATAACTCAAGTGACAATAAATTAACTGTGCAACAAGTCCCATTTGAAATATCTTAGCACTCTGTATGCATTCTATGTTTCACCACATGAGATTAACATACCAAAACACGAGACTTCTCATTGAATCATTTACACAATTATTTAAATATTAAAAATCTTTATTTAATAATGTCCAGTAATACCTATTTATCTTCTTTAACTCTTATCTAATTTATTTCACATTCCCAGCTATGATTTAAAATAGTTTGCTTTAATATTTTTATGTCTTGCATGTCGGAAATCACCTCAAATCCTTAGTAGAAGTATAAACCAGAAAGGGTTAGCAGATTGCTGCCTAGTCACATGTCAGCCTTCAATAATCCATGTTATGATGGGGGGGGTCATTAATATATTTGACAAATTACTAAATTCTTCTAAATTTTATTCAGGGAAGATTTTGTGCTTTTCCCAGATAGGCAATTTCAAAGGCCTGAAAATAGTAAGACAGAATTTATCCACAGAAAATCTTGTGGCCTATAAAGAAATCCTCCCCATCAACTGAAAAATAATTATACAAATACAAAATTTTTATACACAATTCAATAGCTTTCCAGTCTATTAGAAACAGTAATTTAAAACAGAGTATGGAAAATGTGCCATATAAAAGCATCACAAAAGTAATAATTTAGCCACAATACTGATAACATACGTTCAAAACTTATGTGATAATAAAATGTTCTCAAAACTTTTGACTTGATAGACTGGATTGGAAAGCAGATACTGTGTACCCAAATAGTAAATATAAAACACAGAATGATGTCAATGGCTATTGTTTTCAAATAAATATATAGGTTTAATGCAGTTCCAAATACAAACATTCTGAATAGTTTTTTCGCTTTAATTATGCTCTACCTTCCCTTCTGCTTTCTGTTGACTAAGTTACATTCTTTCTGGAATCATTAGAATATTTTTTTAAATACTTGATTAATGTTTAATATTCTGAAGATTAAGTAACAAAATCAAACAAGTTTTTTACTTGACTAGGTTCATTTCCTCTGAATTCTTCTAAGAGTTTAAAACAAACTATCACACTTATTGATTTAGAACCATCAGATTTTACTTCAGGAAAATCTAATACCTTTCAAAAAGTGACCTTACACTTTAGGAAGACACACTCAGTGCTTTTTAAAATTTTCTTGACAATATATTTATTAACAAAATGCATCATGGGAAATAAATCTACCTCTTAAAATTCCATTTGCTTTTGTGGTTAGACATGCTTGACCAAAAATTTTTGGAGAAAAATATGCACCTGGTCCCAATTTAAGCTGCATTAAATTTAGTAGAGGCATTGAAATGGCCCTGTCCTCACTTTTACTGAACAAAAAGTAGATTTCATTTAGAATATTGGTAGTTGCTTTTTAGTAATAAAATATTAAGCCTATGCATTTAAAGAGGCAGGAGGAAAAAGAAAATTTGATGAAGGCAGTCAAAGGTACAAAATTCTAGTTATATATAAGTGCTAGGGATGCAATGTACAACATGATAAATATAATAACACTGCTGTATATAATATATGAAAGTTTTTTTAAGAGTAAATCCTGAGTTCTCATCACAACAAAATAAATTTTTTCTATGTCTTTAATTTTTATTTATGGGAGATGGTGGATATTCACTAAACATGGATGTCATTATGATAATCATTTCATGATGTATGTATGTCAAATCATTATGCTGCACCTCAAACTTATACAGTGCTGTATGTCACTTATATCTCAAGACTGGAGGAAGAAAATAAAAGAGTATGATAATGTTTTTAAAATTTTTTTATTTGCTTAATATTTACCTAAAAGCATGATTAGTGGGTTTCTTTTTCTTGCTTTTTGCTTTTAATATAATTAGAACTATTCTGCTTTACCCAGTTTCCCTGATGGATAATCAATGTTTGTAAGTTTTTCAGGGACACTTGCAAAATAGGTCCACAATACGGAGCCTACAAATAGGCTCACACGAATACAGTCAAGTGATCCTTGACAAAGGAGTGAAGGCAATTCAATGGAGAGAGGATAGTCTTTTCAACAAATGCTGCTGGAACAAGTGGACATTCTCATGCAAGAAAACGAATCTAGACACAGAACTTACACACTTCACAAAAATTAACTCAAAATGGATCACAGAGCCAAGTGTAAAATGCAAGAATATATAAAACTCCTACAACATAAGATAGAAAATCGAAAGCACACTTCATGAAAAAAAATATTGATGAGTTGGACTTAATTAAAATAAAAACTTCTGCTCTGTGGAAGACACTGTATAGACAAGCCATCACTGGAAAAAAATATTTGCAAAACTCACATCTAATAAAGGACTTGTATATAAAATTTATAAAAAAAATCTTAACACCGTACAATAAGAAAACAAACCAATTTGAAACTGGATAAATGATCGGAACATACGTCCTACCAAAGAAGATATTCAGATGGCAAATAAGCATATGGAAAGATGCTCAACAGGAAACGTAATTAGGGAATTGCAAATTCAAACAACGAGAAACCGTGACACACCTGTTAGAATGGCTAAAAATCAAAAACACTGACAATACTAACTGCTGGAGAGTATGTAGAGCAACAGGAACTTTCATTCATTCCTGCTGGGAATGCAGAATGGTACAGAAACTTTGGAAGAGTCTGGCAGTTTCTTACAAAGCTAAACACAGTCTTACCATATGATCTAGCAATCATGCTCCGAGGTATTTACCCTAAAGAGTTGAAAATTTATGCCCTTATAAAGACCTGCACATAAATCTTTATAGCAGCTTTTATCATAATTGCCAAACTTTGGAAGCAAACAAGATGCCCTTTGATAGATGAATGAATAAACAAACTGTGATACATACATTCCATGAAATATTATTTAATGACAAAATAAATGAGCTGTCAAGCTATGAAAATACGTGAAGGAGACTTAAATGAATATTTCTAAGTGAAACAAGCCAATTTTAAAAGGCTACATAATGTATGATGATATCAATATGATATTTTGGGAAAGTCAAACCTATGGAGATGGTAAAAAAGTTTGTGGTGGCCAGGGTTCCGGGAGGAGAGAAGGAGGGATAAACAGGTAGAACACAGGAGTGTTTCAGGTCAGTGATACTATTTTTTAATACACTGTAATGATGGAAACATGGAATTATATATTTGTCAAAATCCAAAGAATGTATAATATAGAGTGCATGCTAATGTATGTTCTGGACTCTCATTAGTAATACTGTATCAATATTAGTTTAATTCAATTATCAACAACTGTATTATGTATCACAATAATGGAAGATATAAAAAATAGGGAAAACTGTGGAGTGTGAGGGAGAAGGGGCATGTGGGCATGCTCTGTATTTTCTGTTCAATTTTCCTGTAAACATAAACTACTCTAAGAAATGAAGCCTATTAATTAAGAAAAAGAAAACTTAAAAAAAGAAGGTAAAGACAATTTCAATTCTCTACTGTCACCTCAGGCTCATTTTATTAATTATGTTGTTCAAACATTTAAACTGCATTTCTGTGTATTTTATCTCTCAGAACTGATAGTGTTATAATTAAATCTCATTACATTTGCATTTCTGTTTTTACGCTTTCTGGTAGCACTTAAGAGTTTAGCTGTGCTACATTTAATATATTCTCTGCAACACTTTGTCTTGTAACCTCATTCAATAATCTCAGGCTTTTAGTAACAAAAATAAAATTTAATAAAAATAATTAACTGAATTTCTTCCAATTCATTCAGAGTCCCCACTCACAAGGTGGTCCCTTTAATACGTCTAATATATGTGCTCAAACTCACGTCACACCTACAGGGTGCAGTGGGCTCTGTCATAACCACAGTCCCTATCCATCACATTTACACTCTCCATGCTAGTATAATTTGGTCAAGGAATATCCTGAACTTGGTATTTTCTCCACTGTATGAAGACAGTTCTTTAAATATCTCCAGAATCACGATAATTACTTCTTAGCCTATGTATAGGTCTCTGCCTTCACAATTTAAACCAAAGGCTGTGTGTCAGATATATATTGCTCCAAAACAAATTACCACAAATATAGTGGTTTAAACACCTGTTGATTATCTTACAGTTTCTGTGACGAGTCTGGACAGCTTAGCTGAGTGATCTGCTGTGATATCTTGGCACCTTTGTCATAATGTAACCTAATTAGATCACCCTAGATTGTGTCCGCAACAGGCATTTTCTAAGAATGTATTTTAGTTTCTCTATATGGTAATTTTACTATCATTTTGTGTTCCTGTTGTTTCTACTCTTGTCAAATGACATATAGTTGCAAAAACTTCACTGATTTATTTTGTTTTACTGATACATAAAATTACTCTCTACCATTATCATGTTTTCCACCTTCAAGTCTTAGTCATCTGCTACTAAATTGGTACCTGGGTTTGATTTTGGTTATTATTTGCCTCATATGTTTTCTTTTTTATTTTTTTAAGTTACCCCCTTTATTATTTGATTTAAGCCATAGTCTTTGTTTGATTTTATTACTTATTTTTAAAATAAAAAATATGTACATTTAAGGTGTACAACATAATATTTTGATATACATGTGCATAGTGAAATAAAAACACTAAAAGTAAAAGTACTGTATGATCCAGCAGTCCTCCTGGGTGTTTACTAAGAAATGGAAATATTTCCTGCCATATCAGTAAACAAAGGATATCACAGTCATCAGCGATTGCAGCCACCACCGAAGGTGAGCAGGTGAGCACTGAGGAAACTCAGGAAGGAAAAGCATACCTGCCATCTAGTAGCCATGAGACTGCAGCCACTCCCCACCAGGAGCCCCGAGGAAACTCAGGATATGAAAACACAGGATCCTGGCCCCAGAGAGCTGAGGTGCATGTCCAAGGAATGATTTCTGTGAGCCCAGACTCTTGCATCTTCCTATACATAGAAAAGCGCTAAATTCCTTAGCTTGAGATATCTGGTTTTCTTTAGTTAGCAATAATCTTTTTTTTTTTCTTTTACTTGCGGTACGCGGGCCTCCCACTGTCGTGGCCTCTTCCGTTGTGGAGCACAGGCTCCGGACGCACAGGCTCAGCGGCCATGGCTCACGGGCCCAGCCGCTCCGCGACATGTGGGATCCTCCCGGACCGGGGCACGAACCCGTGTCCCCTTTATCGGCAGGCGGACTCTCAACCACTGCGCCACCAGGGAAGCCCAGCAATAATCTTTTGACATTCAGAACACCTGCCCTTTGTTGCAAAACTCCTATATATCCTGGCTCCTCCTCTCACCTCCTTGGAGTAGTTCTTTCAGGGTTACTTGAGATGCTGCCTCCTGGGCTTTAAGTCCTAAACATTCCTGCTGAATAAAACATAACTCTCAACTTTTAGGTTGTGAATATATTTATTTTAGTCAAGACTACCTAAAGGAAATGGCATCTGTACCTCAAAGAGATATCTGTACTCCCAAATTCATTGCAGCATTATTCACAATAGCCAAGGTGTGGAAACAGCCTAAGTGTCAACTGATGGATGAATATATATATATGTATGTGTGTGTGTGTGTGTATATATATATATATATATATATACACACACACACACACACACACACACACACACATATATATGTAATTTCTTTATTCATTCTATATATATATATATTGGAGCATTATTCTGTTTTAATAAAGAAGATCCTGTTATTTGTCACAACATGGAAGAAACTGGAGGACATTATGGAAAATGAAAAAGCCAGACACAGAAAGAAAATCTCACTTATATGTGGGATCCAAAAAAGTAAAAGCAGAAAGTAGACAGGTAGCTACCAGGGGCATGGAGGTGGGGGAAACGGGAAGATATTGCTCAAAGGGTACAAAGTTGTAATTATACAGGATGAATAAGTTTGGAGACCTCATGTACAGTGTGATGATTATGGTCATTATTATTCTATCATATACTGGAAATTTGCTAAGACAGTAGAATTCAGGCACTCTCATCACACACACACAAAAGGCAACTCTGTGAAGGAATGGATCTGTTAATTAAGCATGTTTCTTGTATAAAACACATTGTTGCACTGGATTTTTAAAACCCACTGGATCTGACTATAGGATGCCACCTCCACATGATGTTCCTCTCACCTCATCCCATCCTTCTCTCTCCTTAGTCCTGTCATCATTGAGTTTCATTTCCTATATTATTAGTTGGTCAACAGAGTAAAAGAAGAACTTATTTTTTCTGGATGACCTATTAGCTACTGCTCAACAGTTTACTCCCAGCTCAGCATAGTTCTTGGAAAAGACTGGGGAAATTTTTATTTTACTTAAATTTGTTATTCACAAAAGGTTTAAGAATCTCTGGATTCTTCATTCTAATGTTAGAATTCTATAATTTTATGGGTTTAATGTCATTTCCTCATTAGGGGTTTGTTCTTTGTACCTAAGCAGATTTCTATTTTTTCTCAATTATCTTAAAATATCCTCTCTATCATACCATATTTTCACATAATTTATGCTGGAATTCACTAAAGAGAAATCTGAGCAGATCAGCAATGATGACAAGTTTATATTCAACACAACGTCCTCTTAGCTATTTGGAGCTTACTTTATCAAGAAATGTTCCCCTACGTGTCTTCTCATTTTCTTTCTTTTTTTATTCTCTACAAAGATATTACATGAGTAGGCACATATGAAATTATTATTTTCATTGTTTGGACTAAAGTCCTTATATGACATATCCATCATTTTTTCTTCATCGGAACACACACACACACACATTCTCTTTTCTAACCAGAGCCTTGTACATATCTTCAGGACTTGCTTTTGGTTTAGACACTTTTGAGGGTTAGTCCAGAGATTTAAAGTTTAGCTAGAAAGAAAAACAGTCAGACAAAGTGGGGTGGAACACTGACATTGTGTTGGTAGCTTTATTATCCATGTGAAAGTCCCCTGACTGGGTGAGGCCTTAGAGTTTAGGGCTGAGAATAAAGCCATGGTAAACTCTTACCTTATTGATAAACTCAGTAAAGCCAAATAAACTCTTCCATGTCTGTGGGCAGCAGAATAATGGCCCCCCAACGATGCTCAGGCCTTAATGCCTGCAGCCTGTGAATATCGTACATTACTTGGCAAAGCTGAATTAAGTGTGCAGGTAGAAGTAAGTCTGCTAATCAGCTGATGTTACTATAGGAAGATTATCCTGGATTACCCAAAGGGACCCAATGTAATCACAAGAGTCCTGAAAAGATCAAGAGGAAGCTGTGACTAAGGAGAAACGAAGAGGTGACAGGACTTAGCCTACAGTCTCTGGCTTTGAAAATGGGGGATTGGGGCCACAAGCCAAGAAATATGGGCACCCTCCAGAAACTGGACAAGGCATTCAGCATAGTGGATAATTGGATCGTCTACTAGAACCTTCCAGAATGAATGCAGCCCTCCTGACACATTGATTTTTGCCCAGTGAGATCCATTTTGACTTCTGACCTCTAGAACCAGAAGGTAACAGATTCCTATTGTTGGAAGCCACTGTTTGTGTCAATTTGTTACAGCAACAAATTAAGTGGAAATAGTAGAAATCTACAATTAATAGTAGACAGAGTAAAAAGTGGAAGTTAATACACTGTCCTGTGGAACAGGGGCTCAGTTCTCAGCTCTGCTGCTTACGGACTTAGTGGTAAGGTGCATGATTCCTAAAATCTGTGTCCTGGTTTGTTCAATCACAAAATAGGTAACATAATACCGACCTTTCAGAAATTTCATGTTAAATAAGATTATGTATGAAATCCACCTGTCAAATGATATAGAAAACTCTTTTGAAAAGTTAGCTATGCCAAAAAAAAAAAAAGTTAGCTATGGTTTTTCTTTGTTTTTATTGTAATTAGTAAGCATTATTGGTCTGTCGGCACTTGGGGATCTGATCTGTGGAGTGCAGATTTTCCTTCTGTGTTGCAGACCCCTTACCTAGCTAGGTTTTAATAACCTCCCAAACCTTCAAGACTTGCCTGACTGATCAACTGTCTGGACCTACTGTGTGTCCTGATCATGTATGTCTTCATTTTTCTGGGAATTCCTCTTGGGCCACTCTTTATCCGATATTCCTAATATCTGCCTTCTTCTATATGCTCTTCTGACTCTGGTTTTGTGTGTGTGTGTGTGTGTGTGTGTGTGTGTGTGTGTGGTACGCAGGCCTCTCACTGTTGTGGCCTCTCCCATTGTGGAGCACAGGCTCCGGACGCGCAGGCTCAGCGGCCATGGCTCACGGGCCCAGCCGCTCCGCAGCATGTGGGATCCTCTCGGAGCGGGGCACGAACCTGTGTCCCCTGCATCGGCAGGCGGATTCTCAACCACTGCGCCACCAGGGAAGCCCTCTGACTCTGTTTTTCATCCTAGCTCTTGTTCTGTCATTTACTACAGTCACTGCTGTGGACTAGCTGATACCCACTCCTAATTCATTTCCTGCCTAATATTCCTTATTCCACTCTCCTAGTTCTAGGCCTTTCACCTGTCTCTATGATTTGCTACTTCTTATTATAGACACTCTACCTTTCTGTATGTGTGAAGAAAAAAATAAAAAGACAAGAAATGAAAGTAACACAGTTAGTCATCTTTCAGAAAGTAATGGCGTTAAATAAGTTCAATGATAATATCCTAACTCAAAAATACATTGCCAAAAATATATATATATATATATATATATATATATATATATATATATATATATATATATATAGCCATGCCTGAAAATTGCATTGATTCTGAAGATGAAATTTACAGTTAGGATAAAGTTACCTTAGATTTCAAAATTTTAAAAGCACACATAGAGGAAAGGGGGACTTTAATAAATCACTTCTAGAATATATAGCTTAGCACGTGTAGAATTTTGGAGAGGCAAAAGTATGCATATGTATGTGAAGAGATTTTTTATTCTCCCTGGCTTACATATTCTATGTACGTTAAGTATCTTACATATCTTTGGGGGAAAATAAGGTTAGAGAAATAGTATTTATGAAGGTGCTTACTGAAAAGTTTTATTGACTGAATGGTATGAATAACCTTATTATATCTACATTTAAGTCTGAGGTTTTAAATCTTCTTAAACCTAAAAAACCTATTTAGGTACAAATGAGACACTAATAATATGGCATCTTGCTTGTAAATATCCTATTTCTCTATAATGCAAACCTATCACACTTTGTGAAAATTCATCAATGTGATATCTACATTCTTTTATTTCCTTTACACTCTATTTAACAGTGTATGAGTTTACTGTCACTTTCCCACTTCTTATTCACTAAATAAAATAATTTTAGTTTTGTTTTCTTTTAGTTTTCCTATAAAAAATTTCCAAAAATATTCCTCAACTATGAAGGGTCAACATTAACTAGATTAAGAAATAATAATGAACATCAGTAGTTAACATTTGTTGGAATGATCTGTTTAACCTGAAAAACATTCATCTACACATCAAAGTCTAATGCAGAATTTGCAATGTGTTGGTCCACAGGTCAGTTCTGGCATAGATCTGTAAGATATACTTTAGCCATTTTAAAACCAACTTTATTATTAGGACTTTTGTTGTTGTTGTTTTACATGGAGAGATTTCTCACAGTAGGTGAGGGGGGTTGTTTGTTTTTGTTGTTGTTTTGCTTTTCAGAACCTGGAATCTCACACTTCATCATACACTGACAATTGACCAGGAGGGAGCATGCTCCTTCTCCATGGCCAGCTACACTTGGATGGCCACTCTCCCTGCCACTCCCCCTGTATGACATTAGACATCTTATTTTCCTTTGTACTACTTGTTTGGTCAAAGAGTTAATTGATAAAGTTAATTTAAAAGCAATGGTTCTGGAAATATTCCAGGTGTGATATTATCTAATATGAATGAGAAAAAGCCAGATAATGACCTACAGAGTTTCCTACATAGGTTTACCCATTCAAATGATAAAGATGAACTAGTCCTAGTTCTTCAAATAAGTTCTTTCAGTGTCATTAATAATTTTTGTTTTTGATTGACATATGCCATGGTGACACAATAAAAGACATTCAATAGTTATTTAAAACTGCAAAATTACAATAAGATGCTTACTCTTACGGTTGATACTTATTAGACTAATTTTCAGATGATCCAACTTATAGGCGAGTCATTGGCCAAAAAAATAACAATGATATAAAAGTAAGGTAAAAGCCATAAAAGTAAAGGTAAAAGCCACATTTTACTAAAATAAACTTTGCTTGAGAGCCTGGTACCACCAACTATTAAAGAAGAATACAAACATTTGGTATAAGCGATGATTCTGGCATCAAGCTATATAAATTCCTCATTCAGTGAAATCAGGTGTTAGCTGTCTGTACAGATGGTGTTAATTTTAAATGGTCTACACAAAACAATCTTCCAGATGAGTTGTATGTACACAAAAAAACAATTCAAATATAAACTCCTTTTTATACAATTTAACCAAAAAAGGGGTCTCTAGGTAGGTAAAATGATGTGGGAAAGTTTTGTGATTATTCATTTTTATAAAGAACCAAGTAATTATCTAATATTTCATCAAGATTTTTTTTCTATGAGAAAATTGCTCCCATAAATTTCACTTCAATTTATAATACATTTTTAATGCTGAGGAAATGTACTACTACTGAACTATCATTGTAACATCATTTCTGGAAATAAGGCCTGATTCACAGAAGCAGAAACTCCTTGCTGTCCCTCAATTTCCATTTTCTCCTTTGCCCTTTGGTAATAGGACACGAAAGTTTTAGGCAAATACCTCACTGCCAGAAAATTGACCACATCTCCCAATCTTTCTTCCAGCTAAGTATAGCCTGATACTATACTGGCCCCAAGGAATGGGAGCAAAGATTATGCATTCACCTTCCAAATCACACCCTTAAAGTGATGAGTGAGTCGCTCCACTTTTACCCTTCTCAATCTTTTATATACAGAACAGTGCACATATCAAAGTATTCAGCTTGTTGGAATCTCACAAAATGCAGTAGGCAGCAACCAGATCAAATAACAGAACATAACGAGCATTCCAGAAACCTCTCTCAAGTTCCCTTCCATTTTCTGTATACTACCCCCTCCATCATCCAGGATCATCTCTATTCTGCTTTCTAGAAACATAGGTCAGTTATAGTTAACTTTATATAATGAAATCATATAATAGTATATATTTTTTGACTATCTTCTTTTGCTCATTACTGCATTTCTCAGATTGATTTATATTTTTGTGCATAATTGAAGTTAATTTATTTTTATTGCTGTACAGTATTCCATTGTGTGAATATAAAATTTCCAAAACACGTTACAGTAGATGTGGAATAATCAAATTATAAATAGATTGTGGCTGATATTCAGAAAAAAGGTATTAATTCTAACTTTAATTGAACATGTTGAAATAGACTTAATAATGAAATGTGCTTTTATTTTTCCTATTTTTAAATAATCATAATAGAAATGCCATTTTCAGAGTGCTGTTTTTATAAGGGTGTTTCCCATATACTATTAGTGGAAATATCTTTGTGCCAAGGGGACATCAATAAATTTTGCTAAGTAAATAATGAGGGGGAAATATGAGAACAATCTAGTAATTTTTAAACTATCCTTTGCCAATGTTCACAGTACATATTTCCATGTTAAAACCTATGGAATTAAGTTTATATTAACACATCTTTGAAGAAGGTATAATATGAAAATGTTTTATCAAGGGAGATCTACAGATAAATTATAATATTTTAATAGCATTGATACACATACCAAATACAAGAGAAAATAGAAAGTAACAATGGAAAATAAAAGAGAACATTAGGTATTGAGTTAGGGCAATAGTGTAATAATGTGTTTCTATATTTTTAACAATCATATATATATACAACGAAATATTACTCAGCCATAAAAAAGAAATAATGCCATTTGCAGCAAAATGGATGGATTATACTAAGTGAAGTAAGTCAGATAGAGAAAGATAAATATCATATGATATCACTCACATCAGGAATCTAATTTTTAAAAAAATAAATGAACTGATTTACAAAACAGAATCACACTTACAGATGTCAAAAACAAACTTATGTTTACCAAAGGGGAAACGTGGAGTGGGAGGGATAAATCAGGAACTTGGGATTAACATACACACACTACTATATACAAGACAGATAACCAACAAGGACCTACTACTGTATAGCATGGTAAACTCTGCTCAGTATTCTGGGATAACCTATATGAGAAAAGAATCTAAAAAAAATTAATATATGTATATGTATAACAGAGTCACTTTGCTGTATACCTGAAACTAACACAACATTGTAAATCAACTATACTCCAATAAAATTAAAAATTAAAAAAATTTCTAATAGCCTTTTCTCATATTGCTGTTAGAGTTCTTCACCATGCTACATACACAACTTCCAAAGAACAGCATTTTAATCTTTATCCCTAGAATGCATGTCTCTTTTCTTTCTTTACCAAATTCGGCTAGACAGAATCGTGGACATTCTTTTATACTTTCTTTTCTTTCGTGCTAATATTCTCTCAGATACTAAGCTCAGATCCACATCCAATTCATTTCTTCAGCAAATATTTGTAGTTTCAAGACCCTCTGCTAGATGCTGGGATAATATGGAGATTAGAAGAGTGTTTTCTTCTCCTTTTTTATATAATTGACTTCCTAGTGTCTCCTACAGAGAACAGTGTTCTCGCCAAGGTGAATTCTGATGCCAGGAGAGAGGACAGAGATTGCAGTGGCCCATCAGTAGTGGATGGAAGGTGTAGCCAAGACCACATGGGCTGAAGGCAGAGAGAGATGGAGGAAATGAGAGCAGCTAATTCTTCCCAATAGAGCACTGTGAGCTGGTGGATTGCAGGGCCAGTTTATCTTTGGAGATAAGCTGCATATGTAATGACAAAGTATCATGCCAGCTAAGTCACTCCCAGAAGCCACCATGAGTCTAGGAGTTTCTTTCCTCTTAGTGCCACAACAAAATATAATTTACACAGTTCTCCCTTCATAAACCGTGAAATCCTTTTACAGAGAGAAGCAGAGGGAGATTAGCTGAGAAAAAAAAAATGATATCAATTACAGGAAAAGATCTGTAAAAATACAAACACATGGAGGCTAAACAATACACTACTTAATAACCAAGAGATCACTGAAGAAATCAAAGAGGAAATCAAAAAATACCTAGAAACAAATGACAATGGAGACATGATGACCCAAAACCTATGGGATGCAGCAAAACTAGTTCTAAGAGGGAAGTTTATAGCAACACAATCCTACCTTAAGAAACAAGAAACATCTCGAATAAACAACCTAACCTTGCACCTAAAGCAATTAGGGAAAGAAGAACCAAAAAACCCCAAAGTTAGCAGAAGGAAAGAAATCATAAAGATCAGATCAGAAAGAAATGAAAAAGAAATGAAGGAAACAATAGCAAAGATCAATAAAAGTAAAAGCTGGTTCTTTGAGAAGATAAACAAAATTGATAAACCATTAGCTAGACTCATCAAGAAAAAAGGGAGAAGACTCAAATCAATAGAATTAGAAGCGAAAAAGGAGAAGTAACAACTGACACTGCAGAAATACAAAAGATCATGAGAGATTACTACAAGCAACACTATGCCAATAAAATGGACAACCTGGAAGAAATGGACAAATTCTTAGAAATGCACAACCTGCCAAAATTGAATCAGGAAGAAATAGAAAATATGAACAGACCAATGACAAGCACTGAAATTGAAACTGTGATTAAAAATCTTCCAACAAACAAAAGCCCAGGACCAGATGGCTTCACAAGTGAATTCTATAAAACATCTACAGAAGAGCTAACACATATCCTTCTCAAACTCTTCCAAAATACAGCAGAGGGAGGAACACTCCCAAACTCATTCTAGGAGGCCACCATCACCTTGATACCAAAACCAGACAAGGATGTCACAAAGAAGGACAACTACAGGCCAATATCACTGATGAACATAGATGCAAAAATCCTCAACAAAATATTAGCAAACAGAATCCAACAACACATTAAAAGGATCATACACCATGATCAAGTGGGGTTTATTCCAGGAATGCAAGGATTCTTCAATGTACACAAATCAATCAACATGATACACCATATTAAAAAATTGAAGGAGAAAAACCATATGATCATCTCAATAGATGCAGAGAAAGCTTACAACAAAATTCAACACCCATTTATGATAAAAACCCTCCAGAAAGTAGGCATAGAGGGAACTTTCCTAAACATAATAAAGGCCATATATGACAAACCCATAGCCAACATCGTCCTCAATGGTGAAAAACTGAAAGCATTTCCACTAAGATCAGGAACAAGACAAGGTTGCCCACTCTCACCACTCTTATTCAACATAGCTTTGGAAGTTTTAGCCACAGCAATCAAAGAAGAAAAGGAAATAAAAGAAATCCAAATCAGAAAAGAAGTAAAGCTGTCACTGTTTGCAGATGACATGATACTATACATAGAGAATCCTAAAGATGCTACCAGAAAATGACTAGAGCTAATCAATGAATTTGGTAAAGTAGCAGGATACAAAATTAATGCACAGAAATCTCTGGCATTCCTATACACTAATGATGAAAAATCTGAAAGTGAAATCAAGAAAACACTCCCACTTACCAGTGCAACAAAAAGAATAAAGTACCTACGAATAAACCTACCTAAGGAGACAAAAGACCTGTATTCAGAAAATTATAAGACACTGATGAAAGTAATTAAAGATGATACAAATAGATGGAGAGATATGCCATATTCTTGGATTGGAAGAATCCACATTGTGAAAACGACTATACTACCCAAAGCAATCTACAGATTCAATGCAATCCCTATCAAACTACCAATGGCATTTTTCACAGATCTAGAACAAAAGATTTCACAATTTGTATGGAAACACAAAAGACCCCGAATAGCCAAAGAAATCTTGAGAATGAAAAACAGAGTTGGAGGAATCAGGCTCCCTGGCCTCAGAGTATACTACAAAGCTACAGTAATCAAGACAGTATGGTACTGGCACAAAAACAGAAATATAGATCAATGGAACAGGATAGAAAGTCCAGAGATAAACCCACATACATATGGTCACCTTATCTTTGATAAAGGAGGCAGGAATGTACAGTAGAGAAAGGAGAGCCTCTTCAATAAGTGGTGCTGGGAAAACTGGACAGGTACATGTAAAAGTATGAGATTAGATCTCTCCCTAACACCGTACACAAAAATAAGCTCAAAATGGATTAAAGAGGGCTTCCCTGGTGGCGCAGTGGTTGAGAGTCTGCCTGCCAATGCAGGGGACATGGGTTTGTGCCCCAGTCTGGGATGATCTCACATGCTGTGGAGCGGCTGGGCCTGTGAGCCATGGCCGCTGAGCTTGCGTGTCCGGAGCTTGTGCTCCGCAATGGGAGAGGCCACAACGGTGAGAGGCCCGCATACCAATCAATCAATCAATCAATCAATCAATCAATCAATAAATAAATAAATAGATTAAAGACCTAAATGTAAGGCCAGAAACTATCAAACTCCTAGAGGAAAACATAGGCAGAACACTCTATGACATAAATCACAGCAGGATCCTTTTTGATCCACCTCCTAGAGAAATGGAAATAAAAACAAAAATAAACAAATGGGACCTAATGAAACTTCAAAGCTTTTTCAAAGCAAAGGAAACCATAAACAAAATGAAAAGACAACCCTCAGAATGGGAGAAAATATTTGCAAATGAAGCAACTGACACAGGATTAATCTGCAAAATTTATAAGCAGCTCATGCAGCTCAATAACAAAAAATCAAACAACCCAATCCAAAAATGGGCAGAAGACCTATACAGACATTTCTCCAAAGAAGATATACAGACTGCCAACAAACACATGAAAGAATGCTCAACATCATTAATCATTAGAGAAATGCAAATCAAAATTACAATGAGGTATCATCTCACACCAGTCAGAATGGCCATCATCAAAAAATCTAGAAAAAATAAACACTGGAGAGGGTGTGGAGAAAAGGGAACACTCTTGCACTGCTGGCGGGAACGTGAATTGGTACAGCCACTATGGAGAACAGTATGGAGGTTCCTTAAAAAACTACAAATAGAACTACCATATGACCCAGCAATCCCACTACTGGGCATATACCCTGAGAAAACCATAATTCAAAAAGAGTCACTTACCACAATGTTCATTGCAGCTCTATTTACAATAGCCTGGAGATGGAAACAACCTAAGTGTCCATCATCGGATGAAAGCATAAAGAAGATGTGGCACACATATACAATGGAATATTACTCAGCCATAAAAAGAAATGAAATTGAGCTATTTGTAATGAGGTGGATGGACCTACAGTATGTCATACAGAGTGAAGTAAGTCAGAAAGAGAAAGACAAATACCATATGCTAACACATATATATGGAATTTAAGAAAAAAAATGTCATGAAGAACCTAGGGGTAAGACAGGAATAAAGACACAGACCTACTAGAAAATGGACTTGAGGATATGGGGAGGGGGAAGGGTAAGTTGTGACAAAGCGAGAGAGTGGCATAGACATATATACACTACCAAACTTAAGGCAGATAGCTAGTGGGAAGCAGCCGCATAGCACAGGGAGATCAGCTTGGTGCTTTGTGACCACCTAGAGGGGTGGGATAGGGAGGGTGGGAGGGAGGGAGACTCAAGAGGGAAGAGATATGGGAATATGTGTTTATGTATAACTGATTCACCTTGTTATAAAGCAGAAACTAACACACAATTGTAAAGCAATTATACTCCAATAAAGATGTAAAACAAAAAAGACTTTCAAAAAGAAAGATTGAACAACATATGCATTTATAATAATGAATATAACAATATAGAAATTCATAATTATTTAAAAATCAATTTGAAACTCTATAACAATATAGTCTTAGCATTTCCTTGAGTTTCTTGATTACTTACCTGTATTTTATTTAAATATATTTCTTTATACTGTAATTTAAAGGAGTTGGGATAAACTGTTCTTTCCATTGTAATATAAATAACTTACTTTGTAAAGAGTAAGAAGTATTGGAGATTTAAAATATTGGTTCAAGTCTAATATCTTTCCCTGAAAATAACAGGGTGAAACTTTATGAGTGAATAATTTAACTTCTTTAGTACTTTGCTATAAAATAAAGGACAAAAACTGCCTCTCAGAATTAGAAATATGAAATTGCATGTGTTTATGTTTTAGGCATAACATATACAAAAAACTAATTTATTTTTGCTCATTTATCTTTGCTTTCATACAATATATTTTGTAAGGATTAAACAAAATGTAGAGCTGAAACATCACATCTCTAATTAAGGCACTGTTTTCTAGAAAGCAAACACAGGACTGAGATACATAATTCCTATAATGTGACTAAGAATGGATTTGCAATTCTGTTGATTTATTAAATATTCAACATTGATTGAATGCCTACCAATGCTAGGAAATGTGCTAGGCACTGATCTGAACTCGGTCCATATTTTTAATCACTTCTATTTTTTACGCAACCTACAAAATTTATGGTGAGATACAAAGATGTTAGTATATGTGTTAATGAAATCAAATGTTCAGCACAGTAATGAGCCAGTAATGGGGGCAAACAAACTCTATATTACACAGAAAGTGTATGACACATTTATTCAGCTTGATGAAAATGTTTACTGTGAATTTACACATTTTTCTTAACATCTGCAAATTCAACAGTTACTACATAACATCTTCTAATTTACGAAAAGCCTAGTCATGACAATGAGATAAAATGAAAATTGTTCATTTTAAAGTAATAGAGCATATTTTTAACACTAACATGTCATTTGAAGTCATGTAACTACTGCATCCAGGGAATCATGATCTTTTACTGAGACTGTTTTCTATTCTCTAAGTAAAAACAATTTTCAGAGAAATATGTTTTGCTTTGCATTAAAACCTTCTTCTCTTATTGGCATAAACCAGTTTCTTTAGAAAATAATGTATTTTGTGAAATATATTGTGCACCATTCATAAGGCAAAACAGTTCTATTTTTACAAAGCAATTGGATGAGCAGGATTCTAGAAGTTCCTTAAAAATATATAAATAAGTAAAATTACAAAGTTGGTTTCAAAAAGTTTTCTCCCTTTAAAATTTAGCTTCAAGTATTGAATAAGGTTGAAAGGAAAATTATAGATCTTTTAAAAGTTTAACTGTTTTAGCAATAAGAACAGTTAAAATTTTTTATAGACTCTGTTAAATACCTTCTGTATATTAATGGCCTAAGATATACTGACATTTTCTTATCAAGCTCTTTTTACTCAAGGTTGTATTGAATTTATACTTATATATTATACTATTTATACATATATAATACCCTTATAAAGATGATATCTGCCAATGTTCCCTAAATAGAATCACTGAGACTATATGAATTTCATGATTTTTTTTTTTTTACTATCTCAAAATAGTTATTTTTGGTTTCATAACATCATGTCTCTCTCCAAAATCTGGCCCCCTGACCTCCTTCTCTTTTCTCTGTGCATGTTCTCCTTCAGTCTGATGATTTCCTTTCTTCAGTTGAGTCTTCTATTTTTTTAAATTACAAATTATATAAATACTATTTTCTTCTAGGGCTTTTATTAAAATTAAATTTGTCAAATCATAAATACAATTTTTGTTCTACACTGCAAAAATTGGTTGCTTATTAGTTTTTATAAATAAAAGAAATATTTCCATATTCTTTTATAAATAATGCAATTTTTAACACCAGAACTTTAATATTCCTGGCAAAAGTTAAAAAATCATGTATTTAGGTGAAAAATAGAACTGAGACGAGAAAAGCTCTACATAGTGGATGCTTATTCACCCTTGGGTCTGGAGTGAGAATAATGAAAACAGAGAGAAGAATCCATAGTTGACCCCAAATAGACACATGACATAACTGAGGAATAAACCTCTGTTATTTTAAACTCTGGGATTTTCCTTTTTTTTTTTTTTTTTCCCAACATTGCAGCATATCTGGTACAGACACTATTAAAAACAGTATGGAAGTTCCTCAGAAAATGAAAAGTAGAACTACCATATGATCCAGAAATTCAACTTCTGGGTTTTTTCCCAAAGAAAACAAAATGCTAATTTGCTAAATATATGCACCCCTATGTTCCCTGCAGCATTAAGAAACATGACCTTCCTTAGTGTGTATTTATGCTAAAATATACACTAAATCATGAACATAGATTTAAAAATTATGTGTGTAGAAAACTATACCTCAAAACAAACAAATACACATTATTTTGAAGTGCATATGGAACATTCATCAAGATAGACTATGCTGTGACCAAAAATACAAGTTTCACCAAATTTTAAATAATTGAAATTATATAGACAATGTTATCTGACCACTAAAATACTAAATTCAAATCCAAGAACAAAAACATGTCTGGAATATATCCAAATATTTAAAAATTGTACAACATACTGCTAAATAATCCATAATCCAAAGAAGAAACTTGAGGCAAGTTAGAAAATATTTTGAATTAAATGAAAGCAAAAGCAGAACATATCAAAACTCATTGAATGCAACTAAAGATGTGATCAGAATATATATATGACATCTTATGATAGCTCATGCTAGAAAAGTTAAAAGGTTTCAGATTTATGATCTAAGCTTCCACTTATATACCTATGGGATAAAAGGGCAAATAAAGCAAAAGCAGAAGAAGGAAATAATAATTATAACAGAAAAACAAGGAGAAAGAAAAAATAATGAGAAAATTTTAAAAACCAACAAATTGGTTCAACGAAATGGTCAATAACAATAAATGTCTAGTCAGACTGATGAGAGAGGGAGAGATGCAGAGGAAAGAGCCCCACTATTTGCCTATAGAAGAAGAAGATAACATTAGCAGCTAAGTATTTGTTAAAGAAAGTAATTTTTGTAGTTAAAAGCTCTCACAGAAAAAAAAAAAAATCAAGGTCCCGAATGCCTCACTGGTGAATTCTTCAAAGTATTTAAAAGAAGATACATCAATCCACACAAAATCTTCTAAAATATAAAACAGGAGGGAACATTTCCCAACTCTCATCCCATGAACATCATAAGGATAATAAAGGAATACTATGCTCAACTCCCACAAATTTTAAAGCACAGACAACATGAACCAATACCTTGAAAGACACATCTAACCAATCTCATATAAGGATAAATAGGGAACCTGAATAAACCCTATATTAATCAATCAGTAATTAATAATATTATAAAAAATAGAGCAAACCCCAGGTAGTTTTCTGATGAATTTTACCATTTTAGAAGGAAATGATACTAATTCTCTACAATTGTGTGCAGAATTTAGAAGCAGGGGGTACACTTCCTAACTAATTCTATAAGGCCAGCATTACCTTAATACCAAAACCAGATAAAGACATGGCAGGAAAAAAAAACTACAGACCAACGTTTCTCATGACAATAGATGCAAAAATTATCAAGAAGATATTAGCAGGCCAAATCCAACACTGTATAAAATGCATTATATACCATGACCAAGTGAGATTTATACCAGATATTCAAGGATAATTCAACATTTAAAAAGCAATTTTACACTAGGTTTAGAAGAAAACTCATATAATCATATCCATTGATACACAAAAATAATTTATCAACATTCATTCATGAAGAAAACTCTCAGCAATCTAGTAGTAAAACAGATCTTAAGTTGACAAAGAGTACCTACAAAACTTTAAGCCAATGTCATGTTTAATGGTGAGTAACTAGATGCTGTCTTCCTAAGATCAGAAAAACGTCAAGGCTGTCCTCTTTTTCTCTTAGCATTCACATTCAACATTGACTGAAAATCTCGCAATATTCAAGGGAAAGAAAAGGTACACAGATTGGAAAAAAAGAAATAAAACTATCTCTGCTGACTACATTATTTAATATGTAGAAAATCCTAAAGAATCAACAACAACAAAATCCTTGATGTATTAAATGACTGTAGTAAGGTCACGGGATACAACGTTAACATACACAAGTCAATTGCAGGGAGTGACATTATCAGCATGGAAGAAGAAGAGTTTTATACCATCTTCCCCCAAAGAACATTTATTTATACTTTAACAATCACTGTGATGAAAAAGTCTTGGTGGAAGTCCAGGAATTCAGCACACTGTTGGAACAAAAGAAACCTGAGAATGGACACACTGAAGAGGGTAAGAGGAACAGTTTTGCTTTACTCACATCACCCCTCCTGCAAGGTGGCAATGCTCGTTGCCAAAGCAAACCTTCTTGTGCGTGATTTCTTCCATGAGAAAGGTGAAATTATGTGGGTGAGCATTTGGCTTCCCTAGATGTGTGGGATGCTACCAAGGAGGCCTATTTTTATCTCACTCCATCAAGAATACTGAGGAACTGCACTGTTGGAGAGCAGTGAGTGCCTGGGAAAATGGTGGCCAGGGCTCCGAATGGAACATATCAAAGAGATGGACCCTATTAACTACATCTTGTGCTCTATCATAAAGCCAGCCCATGGGGCTTCCCTGGTGGTGCAGTGGTTGAGAGTCCGCCTGCCGATGCAGGGGACACGGGTTCGTGCCCCGGTCTGGGAGGATCCCACATGCCGCGGAGTGGCTGGGCCCGTGGGCCATGGCCGCTGAGCCTGCGCGTCCAGAGCCCGTGCTCTGCAATGGGAGAGGCCACAGCAGTGAGAGGCCTGCATACACACACACAAAAAAAGCCAGCCCATGAACTGCTGGGGATGCCTAACGTACAGATCCCTCCAGTTGACCCATGGGCGCCCTCAGTGCTCAGTGGGCCTCACCCACACACACCCCCATCCCATGGACACCTCCCTGTGTGTGCTTCCAGTAGCAGTAAGGATGAGCTTTTGCAAATAGCTAGTGAGTACACACAGAGAGCCAGCCCAACTCTACAGGACTGGGAGAAACAATAAACTTGAGCATACATCACTGCCTAAGGGATAGCAAAAGGGGGCTGTCAGCACTGGGCCTGGCTTGGAAGGATCAAAAGAAAGCACAGATGCTTAAGAATACTGCCACAAGAAGAAACAAGATGTGTGGAGCAGGTGTACGCATAGAAAAGGTCAGAATCACTAGCAAGACTGACAGGCGGTATTTCTCCACCAAAACCTGTGAGTAAAGACTGGAGGAGGGGGCTTCCCTGGTGGCGCAGTGGTTGAGAGTCTGCCTGCCAATGCAGGGGACACGGGTTCGAGCCCTGGTCCGGGAAGATCCCACATGCTGCGGAGCGGCCAGGCCCGTGAGCCATGGCTGCTGGGCCTGCGCGTCCGGAGCCTGTGCTCCGCAACGGGAGAGGCCACAACAGTGAAAGGCCCGCAAAAAAAAAAAAAAAAAAAAAGACTGGAGGAGATGACTTTTCTTAAGGTGAAGACAGCAAGCAACAAAAAACTTCAAGGTACATAAAAAGCAAGAAAAAAATGACAACACCAAAGGAACACAACTTTCCACCAAATGATCCCAAAGAAATGGAGATCTGTAGTTTATCCAGTACAGAATCCAAAATACTTAATTTAAGGAAGCTCAGTGAGCTGTAAGAAAACACAGAAAGATAATTCAATAAAATCAGGAAAACAATATATGAACAAAATGAGAAGTTTAACAGAGAGATTAGAAATCATAAGGGAGAACCAAAAAGAAATTTTGAAGCTGAAGAATATGATGAATCAAATGAAAAATGCAACAGAGAGCATCAACAGCAGACTTTACCAAGCCAAAGAAAGAATCTGTGAAGTAAAAGATGGGACCTTCGGAATTATCTATTCAGAGAACAAAAGAAAAAGAATGAAAAGAGTCAATAAATCTTATACGAGCCATGGGATACTATTAAGAGAAACAATCATGCTTTATTTGAGTCCCAGAAGGAGAAGAGAGGAAGAAGGGGGCAGAATAGTTATTTAAAGTAATAATGGCTGAGAACTTCTCAAATATTCAAGGTCAAGAAATTAATCAGTCAAACCAAAATGTCAACCCAAAACAATCTTTTTCAATATACATTATAATAAACTCATCTAAAACCAAAGACAAAGAGAATTTTCAAATCAGCAAATGGGAAAACAAAAAACCTTCTCATACAAGGAAACCCTCATATGCTACCAGTGGGTTTCTCAGCAGAAACCTTGCAGGTCAGGAGAGAGTAGAATGACACATTCAAAGTCCTGAAATTAAAAAAAAAAAAAATTGCCAGCCAAGAATACATTATCCAGCAAAGTTGTCCTATAGAAATGAAGGTGAGATACAGACTTTGCCAAACAAACAAAAGCTGAGGGAGTTCATCACCATAAAATGCTGAAATGAGTTCATCAATTGAAATAGAAAGATGCTAATTACTATACAGTAAGTGCCCTATATACGAAACTTCAAGTTGCGAACTTTGAAAGATGCAAATGTGCATTCACATGTCCAATCGCGTAAGTTAGTTCACGTGTCTGACGTATGTCGTCACATGTGTGCATCCTCTACAAGTGTTCGTGCTTCTGTGTACTTTATTGTATGGTACTGTACAGAGTACAGTAGTATAGTATCTTTATTTCAAGCCCAGGATATCTGGAAGTAGGTGTAAAAACAGTGGTGATGTAACTGGTACAGTACTACCCAGACATCACTGGATTGTTTTTTCAAGAGGGTATATAGAATTGAATCCAGCAAGGAACCAGAACCTGTGCCATCAACGTCAGGCATGAGTGAAATTGCAGCTTGCCCTCCATCTCCTATTGCTGACGATCCTTCAGCTCTACCATCTCCCACCTCCTCTCCTTCCTCCAGTCAGTAACTCTTCTTGCCTGTTCACTCAGTGCCAGCCCCTATATGCCATCTGTTGTACGGTACTACTGTACTTTTCAAGGTACTATATTGTAAGATTAAAAACATTTTCTTTATTTTTTGTGTTTGTTTTTTATGTATTTGTGTGAAAAGTACTATAAACCTATTACAGTACAGTACTATATAGCCAATTGTATTTTAAATTCCATGCCCTAAATAACTTCAGGACTGGGTAAATTCTGAAAACTAAAGACAAAACATAAATCACTGTACTCTAGTTGTTGAGGTTATTTCCCATAATGATATGGGTTAACAGTTCTTATACTGTTATACATCTGTACTGGAATGGAACACTTAATAAACCTAACAATGTAACAGAACTCTCATTTATTGCTGGTGGGAATTCAAAATGGTATAGACACTTCGGAAAACAACTTGGCAGTTTTTCAAAACTAAAGATAGATGTATTTCATCTAGCAATTGTTTTCCAACTGATTTGAAATCTTATGTGTATACAAAGACTGCATCCTGATGTTTATAATAGCTTTACCCATAATTTCCAAAATCTGAAAGCAACCAAGACTCCTTCAATAAGTGAATAGTTAAACACAGTTTGGTATGCCCATACAATGCAACACTGTTTAGATAAAAATAAATAAATTATCAAGCAATAAAAAAATGGAAAAGTCTTAAATGTATACTGTTATGTGAAAGAAAGAAGCTGGTGTGAAAAAGCTACATATCATCTAATTTAAATTATATGATATTCAGAAAAAGTGAAACTAGAGATATAATACAAAATCAGTATTGTCAGGGGTTTTGGATGAGTGGGATTGAATTGGTGAGGTACAGGATTTTTTCTTGTGTGGTAAAACTATTTTGTATGTTATCATAATGGTGGATACATGACACTATGCATCTGACAAAACCCATTGAACAGCACAAGCACAAAGAATGAATCTTACTGTGTGCAAATTAAACAAAACAAAACATTTAGGAGGTTGTGTGTTCCCAAGATGGATGCAGAATGTGACAAAACAGCCTAAGTGAATTGCAGATGTCTGAAACAACCTCACAAAATGAAACTGGGGGAAAATTCCATGACCTAAATAACTTCAGGATTGAGTAAATTCTGAAAACCAAAGACAAAGAAACTACATAAATCACTGTACTCTAGTTGTTGAGGTTATTTCCCATAATGATATGGGTTAACAGTTCTGATACTGTTATACATCATGTGTACTGGAATGGAACACTTAATAAATGGACGGCAGAATGTTACAGCGAGGATTCTCACTGTTGGAGTGGGAAGTTACAGATAAACAAGCAAAGGAGGCTAGAATGATCACTGTGCTTATGGATTAGATTTGGAGATATAAGTTTGAACTCATGTTTTGCTTATTACAGATACATATGCTTACATACAGAAATATTTATAGGAATGTGTATATACAGGTTAGTATTCAAACAAATATATTCTTGACAGATGAGTCTAGTGGCAACAACACCTCTGTAGCAATGGCAATAATGCCCATATATAGTTTTCATTACTCTTCTCCAATTAAAGGAACCAGTACTCCTTGGAGAAATAGAGTGTGGCCAGAAAAATGTAAGATATGTAGGACGTGACTGAGTACTTGTGGTACTGGAAACTGAGGACATACTAAAAAAATAAACACACACACAATTATGGAATATGCTGAAGTGACACAGGAACCAAACAAAAGAGCTCCCAGTGGCCAAAGGCAGAAGAATTTGAAAAACATATTAAATAAATTAATAGTAGACTATAATCCAAAATGTAAAATAAATATTATTTTGTATAAATACTGACATAAATTATCAAATAAATAAATGAGAATGAATAGACAAATCCCCTGGGGAAACAAATCTGGATAATTTATGTAGATACTCCAATTTCAAGAAGGTGAAGAATAACTCCTTAAGTGTGGTCCACACATGGTGACTTCCTTCCAAAAGTAGAGTATATAGAGTAGGGAATATAAATAACTTGATAGTGAAGAAACCTGACAAATACTACTTCACCCAGGTGATCAAGGTTAACATCTGAATCGATAAGTCATATTGATGGTATGCACAGTTGATCCTTGCGCAACACAGGCTTGCATTGTTTGGGTACACTTATACCCAGATTTATTTTTCAATAAATACTACAATACTACATGATCTGGGGTGGGTTGAATCCAGAGATGCAAAACAGTGGATATGGAGGGCTGACTCTGGGCCTTGAGAACCCACTGGTTTTGGTATATGTAGTAGGTCCTGGAACCAATCTTCCTCAGGTACTGAAGTAAGACTATATGATTGGTATAATGAAAATGACACTTTACCTCTGCTGTCTTCTCTTCAAATCCAAAACCTAGTCTAATCATGAGAAAAATTTCCATAAAGGGACACTTTACAAAATATCTAACCAGTATTTCTCAAAACTGTCAAGGTCATCAAAAACAACAAAAATGGAGAAACTGTCAAAACCTAGAGGAACCTAAGGAGACATGGTGGTCAAACAAAATGTGGTACTCAGAATAGGATCCTGGAATGGAAAAAGATATTAAGGAAATCTAAATCAAGTAAGGACTTTAGCAAATAATAATGCATCAGTAGTGGTCCATTAATTGTAACAAGTGTGCCTTACTAATATGTTAACAGGGGAAACTGGGTGTGTGTTATATGGGAACACTTTGTAGTATCTTTGAAATTTTTCTGTAAATCAAAAACGGTTCTAAAATTAAAAGTTTAGGAAAATTTTCTAGTCTGTTAATGATCAACTCAGCCCGAAGATAGTCACAGGAAATATTTTCCAAATGCCTACTGTGTGTCATACTCTATGTATAGCTCTAACTTACAAAGGAAAATCAAATACTTGTAATTAGGAGGATTCTTAGTTTAATTATGAGAGATGTTTTGATGAGTAAATTGCAGTTAGCACTAAATGTGTAATCAGGAAATCTCTGCATTTATTGCTGATAATTGGTATATTTAATGGTTCTACAAAATATACTGGTACTGATCAGTGAAGAGGCTCTTTTCACTTCTAATTTTATGAGGCAAAGATCATTCACCATAAAGGATTTAAAATACTCTTCTTTTCTATATCTGGTAGAGACAGCACATGTCCTCAGTTTTCCTGTATTCAGATTACAAACTGAAGTAGAGAGAGGGATGAAAGCACCCTTACACATATATTTCTCCTAAAAAATAACCCTAACAGCTGATGTTTTGCAAAGAAAATTGAAAAACAGCAGCGTTTTTAATAACATAAATAAGTGTTCAACAATTGCATGCTATATCTGAAGAAATACATTGACAAACAATGAAATAACTGTGGTTGATAACGATAAATAACATGTGCTTAGCTCTTCCTGTGTACTTTACATAAACAAGTTCAGAAAGGACTGGAACATTTACTAGACCTTAGCCAAAGTTGCTTTGGAGTTACACACTTTCCCTAATAATGAGGAGCTAGAAGTTGATGATAAAATCAAACTTCAGAGTATAATAATTTTTCTCTCACAAATTCAATATTTTTTCCTCATTTCTTCACTCCAATAGGTCTCATTAGTTATACCCTTTACTTAATTTTAATTTTTACTTTTCAAATCTACTAAGAATTATTCAAAGCCGTATACTTTTACATCCTTATAGCATATTATATAACTCTAATAACATCAGTTAGGAATATATTATTTGAAAGTGACAGAAACCCAAATGCTATAAGCGTAGGCAAAAGAAGAATATGTGGTTCCTATAAATAAACCATGTCAAGGGCACATGCATCACATATTTAAGTATGATTGCAATAAGCAGCTCTATTCTCACATTGACTTTCTCTTAGATCATCTTTGCTTTTTCCTCATGTCAGTCTCATTATTTTAGACCATCCGTTACCATACTATCGGAAAGAGCTGCCAACTCTCAGTAGCTTAACATCTCACCCTGTTGCCATCACGAGACATAAGAGCCTTCTTTACCTAGCAAGAAGAGTAAAACCCTTGGAAAGTGCTTTGAACAAGTCAAGAGACCTCTCCAAAAGTAAAATGTGATCACTAAGTATATCATTTTTACATTTATTTAATCATTCAAAAATATTGAGTTCCTATCACATCCATTGCTCTGTTCTACTCATTTGGCATAAGATAGCTAATGAAACTCACATAATTCCTGCTCTAATTTATAGTCTAGTTGGG
Organism: Stenella coeruleoalba; assembly: GCF_951394435.1. Classification (NCBI taxonomy): domain Eukaryota; kingdom Metazoa; phylum Chordata; class Mammalia; order Artiodactyla; family Delphinidae; genus Stenella; species Stenella coeruleoalba. Next base: position 131,127,118 of record NC_137169.1, read on the forward strand.
CACAAAGACAATAAACAAGTAAAATTAATATACCAGGTTATGATATTGCATTATGATATTGCAATATCATGCAACAAACATGATATTGCAACAAACAAAGCCATAAAAGGCATAAGGAACAAAGGAGAGATGTTATATTCAGTATCAGATGGTCAGGGAAGACTTCCCTGTTAAGGCGACATTTAAGAAAAGAATTGAAGGAAGTTACAACCATACGGCCCTACATATGGCTGGAGTGGGAAGAAATAAGAACAGTCTTCCAAGGAATGAGTCCCATCCCAATTTGTGCTGGCCAGATTCTAAAATAATAAGCTGACTATGCCAATTTATATTGCTTCTAACTCTTCCTTCCTTTATAATTGCCATTTTTGAAATATTCTGATTATTTTTAATGTTTAATATTATGTTTTGTGTATGCACCCTAGGGATCATTTGTTCTCTGAAAGTGTGAAGAAAATACTTAGCTGACAAATAATTTTGACATGGTACTTAAAAACATGCAGAAAATAATGCCCATTTTATTTTTCACTATAACAAGAGAAGTATATGCTGGTCATAGAAATTTAGGAAGATAGAGAAAAGGACCACAAAGACATAATGCTATTACAGGTTTCAGTATACCTATATCTTAACAATATTCCATTTAATAAAGAAGGCATCTGTTGATCTAGAATCTGCTTTTTCACATAACTATATGCCTGGTGTGAGATACAAAGTTCTTTCCCACCCAAGGTCACATAGCAATTTATGTTCTTTTTCTCCCGTTTCTTTATGTTTTTGTTTTGTTTTGTTATTTACATTAAAGTACTTAATGCATTTGGAATAAGATGAGTAAGGACAGGAGATCTGGACAGTCCTGGAGGCTCAGTCTCTCTTCCTTTAGGTAATTTAAGGAGAGCTGGCTCAGCTTCTGTGAGTTAAATTAATCCTGTGACTGGTCTCCCATCTCCCTCTTTTTAATAAAGCCACTTCTCTGCTCAGATGGTTACAGGCTTGCAGGTGTTCCCTTGTCATGCTAAATATATGTAGAGCATTACAAGGGGAGGATTCTTCTCTACTAGACATTGGACAATATGCATGCAAACTACCTGTGCTACCCTAAATCATAGAAAAAAAGGGAATTTGAGGGACTCTCTACACTTTATTACAGTTTACTTCAATGAACACTACTTCAAATCTGCACATAAGACACTAGTGGTGTTTATGACTAGACTGAATAATCTTGAGTTGTAACTTACTTGTTTCCTAGTACACATTAATTATTAACATATTCTTTTCCTAAATCATCCTATAAAAATTCTCAGACACATTCTACTTGGATATACTCATGCCAACCGCAAGTGGACAGCTGCCTTACAGCTTCACCCACGGGTGACTCTGAAGAAGAAAGGTGAACAAATTGTGCAGTGTAGATCTTAGAGCTGTAATGTGATTTCTCATATTTTTCTTGGCAAAGAAATGCCCCCTATGGTATCCCTCTGCCAAAGACCCATTCCTTACTAATTTCACCATTTTTACTGGTTCCCCAGCCTTAGGAGTACTGGCTGTTTTCTGTGGTTGCTACCTCTGTGATATGCTTATATTCTCTCTTTCTAATGCAATTGTTTGCTTAACTTCATAATTCTATATACCTAGTTAACAATTATTATTTTTTAATAGATCTTTATTGGATCTTTATAATTGCTTCACAATACTGTGTTAGTTTCTGTTGCCCAAAAGTGAATCAGCCATATGCATACACATGTCCCCATATCCTCTCCCTCTTGAGCCTCCCTCCCACCCTCCCTATCCCACCACCCCTCTAGGTGGTCACAAAGCACCGAGCTGATCTCCCTGTGCTATGCTTCTTCTTCCCACCAACCAACTATTTTACATTCCGTAGTGGATATATGTCGATGCTACTCTCACTTCGCCCCAGCTTCACCCTCCAACCACATGTCCTCAAGTCCATTTTCTATGTCTACCTTTTTATTCCTGCCCTGCAACTACGTTCAGCAGCACCATTTTTTTTTTTTTTTAGAGTCCATATATATGTGTTAGCATACGGTATTTGTTTTTCTCTTTCTGACTTACTTCACTCTGTATGACAGACTCTGGGTCCATCCACCTCACTACAAATAACTCAGTTTCGTTTCTTTTTATGACTGAGTAATATTCGATTGTATATATGTGCCACATCTTCTTTATCCATTCATCTGTTGATGGACATTTATGTTGGTTCCATGTCCTGGCTATTGTAAATAGTGCTGCAATGAACATTGTGGTGCATGTCTCTTTTTGAATTATGGTTTTCTCAGGGTATATGCCCAGTAGTGTACAGGATAGAATGCCCAGAGATAAACCCATGCATATATGGGCACCTAATTTACGACAAAGGAGGCAAGAACATACAATGGAGAAAAGACAGCCTCTTCAATAAGTGGTGCTGGGAAAACTGGACAGCTACATGTAAAAGAATGAAATTAGAACACTACCTTACACCATATACAAAAATAAACTCCAAATGGATTAAAGACTTAAATGTAAGGCCAGACACTATAAAACTCTTAGAGGAGAACATAGGAAAAACACTCTGACATAAATCACAGCAAGATCTGTTTTGACCCACCTCCTACAGTAATGGAAATAAAAACAAAAATAAACAAATGGGACTTAATTAAACTTAAAAGCTTCTGCATGGCAAAGGAAACCACAAACAAGACAAAAAGACAACCCTCAAAATGGGAGAAAATATTTGCAAATGAAACAACAGACAAAGGATTAATATCCAAAATATACAAACAGCTCACAGAGCTCAATATCAGAAAAACAAATAATCCAGTTAAAAAATGAGTGGAAGAGCTAAATAGACATTTCACGAAGGAAGACATACAGATGGCCAAGAGGCACATGAAAAGATGCTCAACATCACTACTTATTAGAGAAATGCATATCAAAGCTAATTAACAATTATTGATACTAAATTCTTCTCTGTTAAAATAGTTGGTATGGTTTCTGTCTCCTCTCTGGACTCTAATTGAAACAAATAGGTAAGTATGTTTTCAAATGATTAGGTAAGTAAGAATTTAGGTAGGTAATTTAGATATAGAGATAAACATAGAGATTGAGATAGAGCCAGATACATAATCTATTTAAGGCTGCTTGAAAGGACACACATCAGGTTATGAGCATGAGTTGCCTGGGGAGAAGGTGAGGAAGAGATACCAACAAGGAATGAGGGGAGTGAGAAATAAAAGAAAAAGGAAAAGTATTAAAACATTTATACAGTAACATTTAAAATAATTTTATAAAACAATGTGGCTACCTCATGTTTTCTTCACATTTCACCATATGTAATCTGTTTTAAAGTAGATATTATTTCTTTAATATTAAAAATAATTTTATTTCCAATTTTATAGGTATTTTACTTGGACTGTGTAGATTCTCTGAAATTTATTTTTTCTGTTTATCATATTATTGTTTTCATACTTTGACATAAAATGTTGAATACAATATTGAGTTCCTATATTAAAATTGATTTTATTTGGCTATCTCAGGCTTTTATATGATATCATTAATGTTATTGAGTTCAATGAATTTAATTTAATTCACCAATTAATTTACTGAATTTAATTTACTACCAATTTAGGGTGGGGTGCTATAAAGGAACACCTGTGTGCTTGTATTTTCTATGTTCTGTATTTAGTTGTAACCTGGCTTGTGCTGATTCTATAAGCTTATAGAGAAAGTAACTAATTTTTTGATTTGTTAGAATAATATGTAAAATAGGTAACATATTGCTTTTTAGACATTCACTGTAAAACTTTTGACATCCTGAGAGTTTTTTTTATTGTTTTTAAAAGGCTGTTAAGAAATCACTTTTGAGTGTTTTGTTTAGACAAGTATTTGAATAGGATACTTCTTGAATACTTGCCTGTGAAAGAGCATTTTATCTATTTTGGCCTCAGTGTGTGCAAGCACACATGCACGTAAATGATTTTAGTATTTAGTATAAACTCTGGAAGACAATATTTTTTAGGCTAAAGGTTTACAACTGTTTGTTATACTTATCTTCTGATTATGCAGATCCTGTATATGAGAACTTTTTAAAGAAACAATCTGATTTTATTTTCTAGATATCTGTCAGATCTTCCTATTATACATTAAAGATGATATTTTCATTCCTATACATTTATGGGTGCTTTTCCTGGGTTAAATATTCCTAGACAACGTAAATGCCCAAATTTCAGATTCAGGTCTTTTTCTGCTCAATCTACTTTCTCAGAAAATGTATTTCTGAGGTTTTGAATTGCTGTTATTATTTCCCACAATTATCTTTTATGTATTGTCCCACTTTAAACGTATTTTTTCCTTTTTTTTCTGGGACGCTATCAATTTTTATTGCTATCTCATTGTTATAATTTCCTATAAAGACTAAAGGCCATGAATTATAGTTACCATGGCATTATGCTTATCACACTTATGTATTATACATTTTAAATCTGTGCAGTCCTCACATATATCAACTTGTCATGTCTTATTCTAGACTACAGCTTTTCTTCAGTGTAAACAAATATTGAATACTGATGAAAACCAGTAGCAGTTAATTTCTAAAACTTACTGCTTTATTTATTTTTTATTAAATGGGCTTTGAGAAATTCAGCACAGAAATGATTCCATCTTTATCTTATTTTTAAGAATGTCTATAAATTTCTTCAATTATTCTTACAATAGTCAACATTTTACCTTTAACCTTTGCTTTCCCAGTAATGGTGTATAATCCACTAAATGATGAGTGGCATTATGCTCTGCATCTGTGTCAGCAAGATGAATTTTTTTGGGGGCAGCCCAGGCTATATATATATATATATATATATATATATATATATATATATATATATATATATATATGTTTTTTTACATCTTTATTGGAGTACAATTGCTTTACAATGGTGTGTTAGTTTCTGCTTTATAAAAAAGTGAATCAGTTATACATATACATATGTTCCCATATCTCTTCCCTCTTGAGTCTCCCTCCCTCCCACCCTCCCTATCCCACCCCTCCAGGCTGTCACAAAGCACCGAGCTGATCTCCCTGTGCTATGCGGCTGCTTCCCACTAGCTATCTGCCTTAAGTTTGGTAGTGTATATATGTCCATGCCTCTCTCTCGCTTTGTCCCAGCTTACCCTACCCCCTCCCCATATCCTCAAGTCCATTCTCCAGTAGGTCTGTGTCTTTATTCCTGTCTTACCCCTAGGTTCTTCATGACATTTATTTTTCTTAAATTCCATATATATGTGTTAGCATAGGGTAAAGCAAGAATTCATGGTGGGTACATGAGGCACTAAAAATGCCACTGTGTTAATCATATTATTCATAAGGAAGAACACACAAAGGATAAGACTTTCTGCTTGTTTGATTTTATATTTTAGTCAATCAATTACATTCGCCTCTGGAGAGCCAGCATGTAACAGCAGAGATCATTCAGGGACATTTTCCATTTTACTTTGCTTATTGCTATAAGTTTCTTTATTGAAAAGTTTTAGTTACTCAGCAATAGCCAACTAATACAATGTGACTTTAATTTGTACTCTCCTATACATTTGAATTGTAAATATTAATACATTATCAGATGCATATGTGTCCAATGACACCTCCAAGACTGAAACTGGCATTTTCAAATCCCTCAGGACATCTTTTTATAACTTTAGTATAAATGTAATAAAATGTATCAGTCATTTTCTTGTTGTTTTCACTTCTTGTGCTGTTGGAAAAAAATCTTTCCTTTCAGGGGACTTATAAAAATATTTGGGTATATATATATTTAAATATTATAAATTATAAATATTATAAATGTAAATTCTTTTATATTTAAGCATTTAATTCTAGACTGATTTTTAATATGTTGTATAAATTGCTAGGAATACATTCAGTTGTCCCAAACTATTTATTGAATAGTCATCATGATCTGAAATGCAAACTTTGTTATTTTTCAAGTTTCCATAGACCTATTAGGCTATCCTGAGGCTCCCTAATTCTTTATAATTATGCCTATAAAACAATATTAGGATAGATTTAATCCTTATCATTGTTATTTATGCTGCTATTATAAATATTTAATATAATTCTATTTTCATAATTATTTGTTGCTAATATATAAAAATGAAGTGTATTTTTATATGATCTTATAGTCAGTAACATTACTAATCCAAAATTTTTATGTCAATATTATCTCATTTTAAATGAAAAAAGACAGATAATCTGAATATAATTATTGTCCTGCTTCATTCTTATTAATCTTATGTCCTTTTGGTTTTTACTGTATTTGGAGGACTTGTAGGACAATGTAAGACAATACTGAATAAAAGTGATAATCTAAGCATTATAAATTATTTGTTTTTAAAAGAGAATGTTTTAAATATTTATCATTTTGTATGCAGTTCCTACAGACTTTTAATCAATATTTCTTTTTAAAATTAGGAATTTCCTTGCTTGATCAAATATTTTAAATTACATATGACTTTTAAATTTTATTGAAGTCCTTTTCTACATCTATTGAGATGAATCATTTGCCATTTTTTCCTGCTTATTATGGTAATGTAGTAAATTACAGTGATAGGTTTTTAAGTACCAAAGCAGTCTTTATTACTTGAAACAACCAAATTTGATCAATATATACTAGTTTTTTTATACTTTGATGGATTTGGGTAAGGTTTTTTTTTCCATTTTGCATATTGACATATCTGCTAATAAGTAAAAATGGCTGTAATTTATAACCTCCTAGGTAGTTTTGCAATCAAGTTTATATAATCATAATAAAATTAATATCTATCATCTTAGGGTTTGTACAGGTTCAGAATAATATGCCCTTAGAATGTTTGATAAAACCTATGAAATTCCTATCTGATTTTTATTGTGGTATATTTTGTGTGCTAGTTTTATATTTGTGGATAGTTTTATTACTGAATCCACTTTTCTAGTGATTGCATGTTTATACGGGTTTTCTCTTCCTTTTGAATGATTTCTAGTTAATTACCAGCTTTTGATAAAATTATTAAATTTGCCAAATTTATTTAACTATCAATATGCCAAATCCATTGGTTAACAATAGTTCACATGCTATTTTTTAAAATTTTAAACTGTTTTTTCTTCTCTCTCACTCGTCATTTGCTTTTGTTTTTTCTTGCCAAACCTGAGAGAGAATTTTGCATTTGTCTTTTCAAAGAGTTAATTTTTAGATGTTGAGTCTCTCAATTCATTTTCAAGTTAATAATTTTTCTTTGAACTTTATATTTCCTGTTCCTACTTCCTTTTGATTTGTTCTGTTTATCTTTTTCTTACTTTGTATATCTGTTTAATTTATTATTTTTAGTCTTTCTGTTTAAACAAATGCATTTTGAAACATTTCACTCTAATTTGTTTTTACTCTACCTAATACATTTTGTATGTAATTTTATATTTTATTTTTTAAGAATTTCTACATGTATTAATATTTTGTAATAGTATTATGCAATGTTTAAAATACAAGTATTTTGTTACAAAGATGGACAGCAGGAATTTCTGTTTCAACCTACAGCCTTGTTTCCAATTCTTTGTTGTTTCTAGCCTCTAGGGATTTCTTATGTTCCTGCAAACTCATTTATGTATTTTAAATGATGCTTGTTATATTGTGCAAAATATTACTTGGTGTTTTTAGAGTGGGAGATTTTTAAGGCTTTCTAGTTCACAAAATTGCTGCAAATTTCAATATTCTATTCATTTTTATCCCACTCCTCTTTGTTCTCTACCCTACAATTCTAATGGAGAAGTTGCAAGACCAACTCCATGCTCAGTTGATACATTTGGATACATAGCCAGGTCTGGAGACCTTCCTCCTGGGTGTGGACCCTGAAGCACCACTGGGACTAAGCTCCAGTTCCTCTTAGCCATGGTCTGGGGCCAGTCCTGCCCACTAGGAACCTACCCAGTGAACAAGCAGGAGGCCTTCCAGTGCGAGCCACACCCACTTGCCCACCCAGTAACAGGTCTACCATCTACCCCAACTGTGAGTCCTGAGGTGAACTCTTTTCCCAGTACCTGTCATACTGAATATGGTCTGCAGGCAGTTTCATCCAGGCAGAGACCAGACAAATCAATGCTGGCCTGAGTCCTCATAAACAAACAAAAAATAACTGCCAACAAAAAATAGTATACTTGGAAAAAATGTGCTTCAGAAATGAAGACATAATAAAGGCATTCTTGGACAAAGAAAAGCTGGGGGAGTTCATCATTACTTAAAATGTCTTACAAGAAAATAAATGCTAAAAAGGGAGTCTTTGAGTTGAAACAAAAGGAAGTTAAGTAATAACATGAAAACTTATGAAAGTATAAAAGTCACTGGTAAAGGAAAGTATATAGTCAAAGTCAGATTACTCTAATGTTGTAATTAGGGTATACTTTTAACGCTAGAATATAAGTTTAAAGGCAATAGTATCAAAATAAGTATAGCTACAGCAACTTTTTAATGGATGCATAAAACATGTGAAATATCACTAGCATAAAATATGTAGGGAAGAGAAGTAAAAGTAAAGAGATTTTATATGAAATTGCAAATAAGTTTTTGCTGGCTTAAAATAGACTGTTACAGCTATAAGATTTTTATGTAAGCCTCATGGTAACCACAAAGGAAAGAAACCTATAGTGGATACACAAAAGTTAATGAGAAAGGAAAATTAAAACATACCTATACAAAAAAAATGAGTAACAAGGGAAGAAAGAAAGGATAAAAGAAACTACAAAATGCCAGAAATCAACCAATAAAATGACAATAGTAAGTCCTTACCTATCAGTAATTACTTTAAATATACATGGATTAAATTCTCCAATAAAAAGACACAAAGTAACTGAATGGATAACAAATAAGACCCAACAATGTGCTGCCTACCAGATTCGTGTTAGCTTTAAGGGCACACAAAGTCTGAAAATGAAGGCATGGAAAAGAAATTTTATGCAAATCTTAACTGAAAGAGAGCAGGAGTGTCTATACTTACATCAGATAAAATACCCATTCAGTCAAAATTAGAAGAGAGAAAGAAGGTCACTAGATATAGCGATAAAGGGTCGGTTTATCAAGAAAATATAACAATTGTGTGTATATATATGAGCCCAACATTGAATCATCTAAATATTTAAAGTATACACAAAACTGAAGGGGGAAATAGTCATAAATATAATAATAATAGAGTAGTGTATCATACCCACTTTTAACAATGGATGGATCATCCATACACAAAATCAATAAGGAAGAAGCAACTTGAATAATATTATAAACCAAATGGACCTCACAGATATATCCAGAACATTCCATCCAACAGCACCAGAATAAACATACTTTTGAAGCACACATAGAAATTTCCCCATGATAGATCATATATTGGGTCACAAAGCAAGTTCTAATAAGTATAAGAAGATTAAAATCATATCAAGCATCTTTTACTACCACAACAGTATGAAACTAGAAATGAAAATTGGAAAATTAACCAACACATTTCAATATGCTACTCAAAAACCAATGAGTTAATTGAAATCGTATCAAGTATATTTTCCAACCACAATGCTATGAGACTAGATATCATTTACAGGAAAAATATCTGTAAAAAATAAAACACATGGAGGCTAAACAATACACTACTTAATAACCAAGAGATAACTGAAAAATCAAAAAGGAAATCAAAAAATACCTCGAAACAAATGACAGTGAAAACAAAACGACCCAAAATCTATGGGATGCAGCAAAGGCAGTTCTAAGAGGGAAGTTTATAGCAATACAATCCTACCTTAAGAAACAAGAAACATCTCAAATAAACAACCTAACCTTACACCTAAAGCAATTAGGGAAAGAAGAACAAAAAAACCCCAAAGTTAGCAAAAGGAAAGAAATCATAAAGACCAGATGAGAAATAAATGAAAAACAAATGAAGGAAATGACAGCAAAGATCAATAAAACTTAAAGCTGGTTCTTTGAGAAGATAAACAAAATTGATAAACCATTAGCCAGACTCATCAAGAAAAAAAGAAAGACTCAAATCAGTAGAATTAGAAATGAAAAAGAAGTAACAACTGACACTGCAGAAATACAAAGGATCATGAGAGATTACAACAAGCAATGCCAATAAAATGGACAACCTGGAAGAAATGGACAAATTCTTAGAAATGCACAACCTTCCGAGACTGAGCCAGGAAGAAATAGAAAATATAAACAGACCAATCACAAGCACTGAAATTGAAACTGTGATTAAAAATCTTCCAACAAACAAAAGCCCAGGACCAGATGGCTTCACAGCTGAATTCTATCAAACATTTACAGAAGAGCTAACACCTATGCTTCTCAAACTCTTCCAAAATATAGCAGAGTGAGGAACACTCCCAAACTCATTCTATGAGGCCACCATCACTTTACCAAAACCAGACAAAGATGTCACAAACACAGAAAACTACAGGCCAATATCACTTATGAACACAGATGTAAAAATCCTCAACAAAATACTAGCAAAAAGAATCTAACAAAGGATCATACATCATGATCAAGTGGGGTTTATCTCTGGAATGCAAGGATTCTTCAATATACGCAAATCAATCAATGTGATACACCATATTAACAAATTGAAGGAGAAAAACCATATGATCATGTCAATAGATGCAGAGAAAGCTTTTGACAAAATTCAACACCATTTATGACAAAAAACCCTCCAGAAAGTAGGCATAGAGGGAACTTGTCTCAACATAATAAAGGCAATATATGACAAACCCACAGTCAACATCGTCCTTAATGGTAAAAAAGGGAAACCATGTCCACTAAGATCAGGAAAAGGACAAGGTTGCCCACTCTCACCAGTATTATTCAACATAGTTTTGGAAGCTTTAGCCACAGCAGTCAGAGAAGAAAAAGAAATAAAAGGAATCCAAATTGGAAAAGAAGTAAAGCTGTCACTGTTTTCAGATGACATGATACTATACATAGAGAATCATAAAGATGCTACCAGAAAACTACTAGAGCTAATCAATGAATTTGGTAAAGTAGCAGGATACAAAATTAATGCATAGAAATCTCTAGCATTTCTATATACTAATGATGAAACATCTGAAAGTGAAATTAAGAAAACACTCCTATTTACCACTGTAACAAAAAGAATAAAATATCTAGGAATAAACCTACCTGGGGCTTCCCTGGTGGCACGGTGGTTGAGAGTCCGTCTGCCAATGCAGGGGACACGGGTTCGTGCCCCAGTCCGGGAAGATCCCACATGCCATGGAGCGGCTGGGCCCGTCAGCCGTGGCCGCTGAGCCTGTGTGTCCAGAGCCTGTGCTCCACATTGGGAGAGGCCACAACAGTGAGAGGCCCATGTACCTCAAAAAAATAAAATAAAATAAAAAACCTACCTAAGGAGACGAAAGACCTCTATGCAGAAAATTATAAGAAGTTAATGATGATACAAATAGATGGAGAGATATACCATGTTCTTGGATTGGAAGAATCAACATTGTGAAAATGTCTCTACTACCCAAAGCAATCTACAGATTCAATGCAATCCTTATCAAACTACAACTGGCATTTTTCACAGAACTAGAACAAAAAATTTCACAATTTGTATGGAAACACAAAAGACCCCAAATAGCCAAAGCAATGTTCAGAAAGAAAAACGGAGCTGGAGATATCAGGCTCCATGACTTCAGACTGTATTACAAAGCTACAGTAATCAAGACAGTATGGTACTGGCACAAAAACAGAAATATAGATCAATGGAGCAGGATAGAAAGCCCAGATATAAACCCATGCACATATGGTCACCTTCTCTTTGACAAAGGAGGCAAGAATATACAGTGGAGAAAAGACAGCCTCTTCAATAAGTGGTGCTGGACAAACTGAACAGGTACATGTAAAAGAATGAAATTAGAACACTCCCTAACACCATACACAAAAGTAACCTCAAAATGGATTAAAAACCTAAATGTAAGGCCAGACACTGTCAAACTCTTAGAGGAAAACACAGGCAGAACACTCTATGACATAAATCACAGCAAGATCCTTTTTGACCCATCTCCTAGAGAAATGGAAATAGAAGCAAAAGATAAAAAAATGGGACCTAATGAAACTTAAAAACTGTTGCACGGCAAAGGAAACCATAAACAAGACCAAAAGACAACCCTCAGAATGGGAGAAAATATTTGCAAATGAAGCAACTGACAAGGGATTAATCTCTAAACTACATAAACATCACATTCCACTCAGTATCAGAAAAACAAACAACCCAATCGAAAAATGGGCAAAAGACCTAAATAGACATTTCTCCAAAGAAGATATACAGATTGCCAACAAACACATGAACGAACACTCAACATCATTAATCATTTGAGAAATGGAAATCAAAACTACAATGAGATGTCATCTCACACTGGTCAGAATGGCCATCATCAAAAAATCTACAAACAATAAATGCTGGAGAGGGTGTGGAGAAAAGGGAACCCTCTTGCACTGTCAGTGGGAATGTAAATTGATACAGCCACTGTGAACAGTATGGAGGTTCCTTAAAAAACTAAAAGTAGAACTACCATACGACCCAGCAATCCCACTACTGGGCCTATACCCTGAGAAAACCATAAGTCAAAAAGAGTCATGTACCAAAATATTCATGGCAGCTCTATTTACAATGGCCAGGACATGGAAGCAACCTAAGTGTCCATCAACAGATGAATGGATAAAGAGGATGTGGCACCTATATACAGTGGAATATTACTCAGCCATAAAAAGAAACGAAACTGAGATATTTGTAGTGAGGTGGATGGACCTAAAGTCTGTCATACAGAGTGAAGTAAGTCAGAAAGAGAAAAACAAATACCGTATGCTAACACATATATATGGAATCTGAAAAAAAAAAAGGTCATGAAGAACCAAGGGGCAAGATGGGAATAAAGACACAGACCTACTAGAGAATGGATTTGAGGATATGGGGAGGGGGAAGGGTTAGCTGTGACAAAGTGAGAAAGTGGCATGGACATATATACACTACCAAACATAAAATAGATAGGGAGTGAGAAGCAGCCACATAGCACAGGGAGATCAGCTCGGTGCTTTGTGACCACCTAGAGGGGTGGGATAGGGAGGGTGGGAGGGAGGGAGACACAAGAGGGAAGAGATATGGGAACATATGTATATGTATAACTGATTCACTTTGTTATAAAGCACAAACTAACACACCATTGTAAAGCAATTATACTCCAATAATGATGTTAAAAATAAATAAATAAATACAAATAGACACACACACACACAAAAAGAAAAAGTAGAAATCAAAAGAGAAAGCAAAAATTATCTTGAGACACATGAAAATGAAAACACAACATATAAAAATTTATGGGATGCAGCCAAAACATTCTAAGCGGGAAGTTTATAGTGAGAAATGGCTACATTAAAAAAGAAGGGGCTTCCCTGGTGGCGCAGTGGTTGAGAGTCTGCCTGCCGATGCAGGGGACACGGGTTCGTGCCCTGGTCTGGGAAGATCCCACATGCTATGGAGTGGCTGGGCCTGTGGGCCATGGCCGCTGAGCCTGCACACCCGGAGCCTGTGCTCCGCAACGGGAGAGGCCACAGCAGTGAGAGAGGCCTGCGTACCGCAAAAAAAAAAAAAAAAAAGAAAAAAAAAAAGAAAAGAAAATGATCTCAAATAAACAACCTAAGTTTACCCCTCGAGGAACTGCTAAAAGAACAAACAAACTAAGTCCAGTATTTAGCAGGAGAAAGGGAACACTAAAAACCTAAGCAGAGGGCTTCCCTGGTGGCACAGTGGTTGAGAGTCCCCCTGCCGATGCAGGGGACACGGGTTCGCGCCCCGGTCTGGGAAGATCCTACATGCCGCGGAGTGGCTGGGCCCGTGAGCCATGGCCGCTGAGCCTGCGTGTCCGGAGCCTGTGCTCCACAATGGGAGAGGCCACAACAGTGAGAGGCCTGTATACAGAAAAAAACAAACAAACAAATAAAAAACTAAGCAGAAATAAATGATGTAGAGACCAGAAAGTCAATAGAAAAAAATGAACTAAGTTAAGAATTTTATTTAATATGCAAAAATAAACTGTTAGCTAGACTAACCAAGAAAAAGTGAGGGGATTCAAATAAATAAAATTATAAATGAAAGAGAAGATATTACAACTAATACCACAGAGGTGCAAAAGATCATAATAGACTACTGAACAATTGCATGCCATTAAACTGGTTAACCTAGTAGACGTGAATAAATTTCTACAAACATACACATACCAAGACAGAATCATGAAGAAATAGAAAATCTGAACAGACCAATAACAAGTAGGGAGATTGAATCATTAACGTCAATCTCCCAACACTGAAAAGCTCAGAACCAGATGGGAAATTCTACCAAACATTTAAAGAAGAAAAAATGTCAATCCTTCTCAAACTCTTCCAAAAAACTGAAGAGGGGAGAACACTCTCAAATTTATTTTAAAAGATGGGCATTACCCTGATACCAAAGTCAGACAAAGACACTATAAGAAAAGAAACTTACAGGCCAATATCTCTAAAAAAAAAAAATAGATGTGAAAATCTCCAAATAAAATACTGTAATTCAAATTCAATAGCACATTAAAATGTCATAATCATGATCGAGTGGGATTTACCCATGGGGTGCAAGAATTGTTCAGCATACTCAAATCAATAAACATGACACAAAACACTAACAAAATAAAGGATGAAAATTATACGATCATCTCAGTAGAGGCAGAAAAAGCATTTGACAAAATTCAGTACCTTTTTATGATAAAAAATTTTCATAAATTAGGTATACAAGGAATGTACATCAATATATAAAGTTTACATATGACAAGCTTACAGATAACATCATACTTAATGAAATCCCTATCAAAACTCCAATGTTTTTTTCCCACAGAAATAGGAAATAAAAAAAATTATCCTAAGATTTATATGGAACCACAAAAGACCCTGAAGAACCAAAGCATTTTGAGAAAGAAGAACAAAGCTGGAGGTATCACATAGCCTGATTTTAAGCTATGCACAAAGTTATAGTAATCAAAACAGTATGGTATTGGCATTAAAAATAGACACATAGATGAATGGAATAGAATATCGAGCCCAGAAATAAATCCATGCATGTATAGTCAATATTCTATTACAGGAGTGCCTAGAATGCACATGGGGAATGGGTGGCCTCTTCAACAAATAGTTTTGGGAAAACTACATGCAAAAGAATGAAACTGGACCCTTATCTTACACCACATATAAAGATCAACTCAAAATGGGTTAAAGACTTTAATGTAAGACATGAAACCATAAAACCCCTAGAAGAAAACATAGGAAAAAGTTCCTTGATATTGGCCTTGGCAATGATTTTTTTATATAAGACACCAAAAGCACAAGCAACAAAAGCAAAATCAACACGTGGAATTACATCAAACCGAAAAGCTCTGCCCGGGAAATAATCAACAAATGGAAGGTTAACCTACAGAATGGGAGAAAATATTTGTAAATCTTATATCTCACAAAGGGTTAATATGCAAAATATATGAGGACCTCATAAAACTCAAGAGTAAAAATATCAAACAACCTTATTAAAAAAATAGCAAAGCACCTGTGGACATTTTTCCAAGAAGACATACAATTGGCCAACAGGCATATGAAAAGTTGTTCAACGTCACTAATTATCAGGATATCCAAATCAAAACCACAATTAAGTATCCCCTCACACCTGTTAGCAGGGCTATTTCCTTAGAAACAAGAGATGACAGGTATTGGTAAAGGTTTGGAAAAAAAATAAATCCTTGTATACTGTTGATGGAAATGTAAATTGGGATAGCCATTATGAAAAAACAGTCTGGAAGGTCCTCAAAATATTAAAACTACAACTATCATATGATCCAGCAAGTAATTTCTTGGTATTTATCCAAAGGAAATGAAATCAGTGTCTCAAAGTGATACCTGCATTCCCATATTAATTGCAGCACTATTGAAATTAGTCAAGATATGGGGAAATGTGATATATAAATTGTGTATATATGGGATTATTCAGCCATAAAAAATAAGAAAGTCTTGCGTCAACATGGTTGAACATGCAAGACCTTATGCTAAGTGAAGTAAGACAGACAAAGAAAGCATATACTGTATTAACTCTTATACATGCAATATAAAAAAGTTGAACCAGAGCATAGAACATTGGTTACTGGGGTCTTGGGGATAGCAAAAATGGAGAGATACTGGTCAAACAGTACAAATGTTCAATTATAAGATGAACAAGTTCTGGGAACCTAATGTACATCATTAGATTAATGTACTATAGTTAATAATGACTATAGTTAATAATAGTGTACTGTATACTTGAATTTTGCTAAGGGAATAACTCTTGTGTTCTCATACACTGAGAAAAAACACCCAATGTCTACATGAGGAAATAGATGTATTAATTAACTTGGTTGTGATAATTATTTTAAAATGTATATGTATGTTAAACCATCAAGTTGTACACCTTAAATATATACAAATTTTCTTTGTCAATTATATCTCAATATTGATGGAAATAAATAAATAAAAAGAAAAAGGAAAAAATAAAAGGAAGGAAAATTCATTTGTCAAATTTGTTCATTAATATAGATGTAAAATACTAAAGAAATATTAACAAACTGAATCCTGCAAACTTTAAAAATGATAAGATGATCAAAATTGATTTATTCCAGGGAATTAAGTCAGTTTAACATGTAAAAATCAATTTTGCTTACCTTAACAGAATATATAGAAAAATGAAAAATTAATTCACTAGATGCAGAAGGCATCACTTGTTAAAGTCAATAACCATTCTATAGGAACTCTCAACAAACTAGTATTAAAGGGGAATTTCATAATTTGATAAAGTTTATCTACATAAATCTGCCTAATACTTAAGAGTAATTTTCAGGATTAAATGTACTATAAACTTACATATATTTTGAGCAAGTAATCAGATATTTACCTTTCAATGTGTAAATAGCAAATATATAACAAAACCAAATTATTGTTTTTGTCCCCCTCTTCTTTGCCACATTTATTTGAGTACAAACTCTAGCATAATGCAAAAATTGTAAGGATTCTGCATTAGTCTACACTCTGCCATTAACCAAATATGTCCTTGGGAAAGCAATTTACCAAGTTTCAGATTCAACACCTTTAAAATGCAAATAATATTTAGCCTTGAATAAGTTTCTAGGTTGTTATAAGATTACATATGTGTATGTATTCCTAGATATTTAAAGTGATATAAAATCATAATGCAATATTTTAATCTAGTAAAAACTTTAAGGTCTGAGAAATGTAGAGACTTCTACACCTAAGTATGTTTGTCTCAGTGATTTTACTTTATTCATGTACTTAATGAATATTTTTGATTATGTATATAGTGCCCTAGCCTAGGATACTGATTTAAGGGATACATACAATCTCTCCTCTTATGGAGCTTTCATTACACTAAGGGGGATAGCCATTCAACAAATAATTATACAAATAAGTATTCAACTTATAATTGTGGTTGTCAAAGTATAAAAATGTACTGAAACCCCTTGATTTATGGATATACCACAAATTACTAAACCTTCTTTGAGGATATTGTGGGATCAGCCTATATAAGCCTTCAAGATTCTTTATCTTGTGTGTGTACATATATACTATATTTTGATCCCTTGTAAGACACCAAAATTCCTCCGAGATTCTTAATTATCAAAACATCTCTATTTCTTGGGCTTCCCTGGTGGTGCAGTGGTTGAGAGTCTGCCTGCCAATGCAGGGGACACGAGTTCGTGCCCCGGTCCGTGAAGATCCTACATGCCGCGGAGCGGCTAGGCCGGTGAGCCATGGCCACTGAGCCTGCACGTCTGGAGCCTGTGCTCCGCAATGGGAGAGGCCACAACAGTGAGAGGCCCACGTACCGCAAAAAAACAAACAAAACAAACAAACAAACAAAAAACCATTTCTAATTCTTAATGTATTTTAGTTTTCATGACAAAAAATAGCTATGTACAAAAAATAGCTATGTCCAGTCAATACTCATTAGTGAAAGTTTAGTTAACTAGCTACAGCTATAGTCTACAATACACTTATTAATATTTCTTTAATCATTAAACATTTGTATAAGAAAAAATGTACCCTAAAAGGATAATAATTTTAGACAATTTTGCTGATTTAGCCAATATTTTAGTAAGAATTTCACTTTGAAATGTAAAGTACATAACCCTGATAAGCCTCATTAACTATGTATTTGCTTTTCTTCTTACATCACTGTTAGAACCAGAAACTTGATTGATGAAAGAGTGAAGTAATAAACAATTAGATTAGGGTATTTTATATAATATATCTCATGGAACTCTTTACCTTAAGATATTATGAAATCAACAAAAAGTTTTGTTGAAAATATCTGAACACATATTGGTCACAAACTCTGAAAACAATTAGAGCTATGACTGTGATCTTAATTACTAATACTAAATACTAAAAAGTATGGTACAGATATCCTTTAGTCTTTGCAACTATAGAATAATTCTGACCTATCTAGATTTATTTTCCCTTTAGTTATTTTATTTTATTTTTTAATCATTACTTTAAAAAAAATCTTCTAGTTTTATTGAGCTATAATTGACATACAGTACTGTATAAGTTTAAGGTGAACAGCATAATGATTTGACTTACACACATCATGAAATGATTATGACAATAAGTTTAGTGAACATTTGTCATTTCATATAGATACAAAATAAAAGAAATATTTTTCCTTGTGATGAGAACTCTTAGGAATTATTCTCTTAACAACTTTCATATATAACACAGAGCAGTGTTAATTAATCATGTTGCCCAGTACATTCCTAGTACTTACAACTGGAAGTTTAGACCTTTGACCACCTTCATCACTGTATAAATATATTACATTATTATTGACTACATTCCCTGCAGTGTAGATTTCATCCCTATAACTCATTTAACTTGTAACTGGAAGTCTGTACCTCTTAATCTCTCTCACCTATTTCACTCATCCCTCCCTCCAACCCCATAGGTTCTTAAAATCTTCTTTTGGAGTCCTTAATCTCAGTGTCAGGTTGTGAATTATGGTTTTTGTGTTGAGTCTTCTGTTCAATAGAAGTTTTGTTTTCTTTAATAGTTTGTGATACATGTATGTAGCATAGTGCCTAAGACATAGTGTTTAATAACTATTATTTAAGTGAGCTAGTTTCTGACTTTACTTGAATACAAAAGTCTAAGCCTTTAGACTTCTTAAACATATATTGGTTCTGCAAGTTTGTCATAATGTAAGGAACATTTTCACTGGAATAAGCACCATGAGCCTGAACTTTGCAAAAGAAGAGATATTTTAAGTTCCTCTCTGTGGGAAGTTATCATTCCTTTGATCCATAACATGAAAATTAATTCCTTATAACAGTATATCATAATCTCTACTATTTACTGTATTAATCAGGCCTCCATTCAAATAGCAGTATGAGGAATGAACAAAGCATGGTGTGATACATGACTAACTGCAACATTTTCCCTGGGGTTATCTGAAAATGGAGCAAGTTTAATAGGTTCCTATAAAATTATAACTGCATGTAAAATAACCAGCATAATTATAAATTTTAAAATTTATTTTGATATCCTAAAATATTTAAATCCAATAATCCTCCTTTACTGAAAATTATTGAGGTAGAAATAAAAGAAAAAGGGATAGCTACTCTATATCTGTAACCATAATGAAATGGTTACAAATGGTTTGCACTATACTACAAACCATAATGTAGTATAGTGTTACCCAAATTGATTTCTACCGATTTAAACTGTATTCCGAAGACAGAGAGACTGTGAAGGAGATGTAGGGATGGGGGGAGAGGACAGAGAGAGAGAAAGAGCCGTAGAATGCAATTTTATTTTTAAAGACCCTACAAACAAATTTGGAAAACACCAAATACTCTATTTCTCTTGGTAATTCAGAAATGTTTCCTACATATTAAAGACTGATAAGTTCGCCACAAAGAAAAGCGTTTCACTTTGTTTTACACACTATTTCCCAAATACATTTGAGAGGGGGTCTCAGGGGATCAGGCAGCAGGAAAAGAGCCCTTCTCAGTCTGTCGTGATGCTGGTTCCCCCCACCAGTCTGTTCTCTCCTTCTGCCTCATAAAAGGGATCCCAGCTGGGAGAGCAGGTCCCTGATAAGAATGGAGTCACTTCTACAGCTTTGGAAGGCCTGACTGGGTTTCTACATGAGAGAAAGGTACTCCGTTGGTTTGTGTTTTGATTTAGGGACTTTTCTGTTCCCGAGAGCTGAAACTCACTCTGATCCAGCAGGCTTTCTGAACTGAAAGTAAATATAAGCCTACTGATCTAGGGATTTTTGCTGCAGGATTGGAATTTATTGCAGTTATTCTCAATGTGGGCTGCATATCACACCTGGAGAGTTTTTAAAAATATTCTGATATCTAGGCGCCAACCAAGACCAAAGGGCTCTGGAAAGGGGGTCTGGCATCGGCAGTTCTTAAAAGCTCTCTAGGTGATTCTATAATCACACAGTCAGGGCTGAGAACCACCCCTCCAGTGCTTCATTTTTAACCTCAGCTGAAGAACTCCCTGTAAACCTGTTTTTCTCTCCATTTACCATTCCTATTCTCATTACAAGCTTAAGGGTTTCAATGTACTCTCTGTTGAAATTCCTAAGACAAGAAAACCTGATTCACATAGACAATGAACCCTATCCATATTTACAGACAATTTTAGTCCTTGTTTTTGAAAAATGGTTGTGTGTTTTCACACTAGGTCAAGTTCTAAGTTGCTGGCCGGCAAATGGGTTCTTGTTTTTGCCTCAGGGACCTATGTGTAGACCAACCATTTGTGTCCTTTGGAGTCAGAATCACAGGAGACAAAAAAATTAAAATAAAATAAAGTCAACCAAAACAAAAAAACTACATACTCCTGCGCAAAAGATAGAGACAATGTTTTACAAATAATCAATAAACCATAGTGTGGCAGTTGTTCTTAATATTGTACATTATACACTCTCTTGACTGGAAATATATACACAAATTCTTCATCCAAAATTTTCAACTATTTCTCACTAATATGACTTAAGCAATGATAAAACCAACAAGCCCACTCATTTTCTCTCAATCCGAGAGTAATACAGTGCCATTTCAATATCATTCAAATCAAGGTGTAGCATAGGGCCAAATTTATTTTATTTTTGATTAGTCTCAGGATTCACAACATCCAGTCTTCCATTTCCCTTCTGATTTTTATTCCCAACCCAATCTAGGTATTATTTCCTAGCATTTGTCAGTTTGGGGAATAAATGTTACATTTAATCACTACCAACATAGCCTATGTAAAATCAACGGGTACAAAGAGAAAATTGGCAGTACTATTTCTGTTGGAAAAGGTTAAATAATCAGAACTACTACCAAGGCAGCACTGCAGCCACTTAATGTAGTGATCCCGGCTGGTATTTTAAAACCAAACACTTTTGCATGATGGGGTATGTGTCAGGACTATTGAATCTTATGAACATCTGCATCACTTGATTGATTGATATATTACTGTTTTGTTGCATACGAGTCTCCAGGTCAACAATACGGTTGCCAAAAGTTTAACCCCATAGGGGCTAAAATCTACTACATTCCATTCCTAGCTGGTAAGAACTTCTAGGAAGAGCACACTGCTGCTGTAAGTCATTCACCTTCCTGCCCCATGTTGGGTACAGAAATTTTTAAATTTTCCACCTTAAAGTAATACCATATCTATGTTCAAATTCTCTCTTTTGGGACACATGGTATTTCCCAAGCAACCATACTAAAGGCACAGAGTTTATTTTAAATATGTGCTATTACTAAACATATATGATTCCACAGCTACTTCAAGAGTGGGGCAAGGTATAATAAAAGAAAGGATGCATTCGTCAAATAAGTGAACAAATCACCCAGGGCTTAGTGGAGACTAGAACTAAATTCAGGGCAATTCAAGGAATCATTAGGCAAGGCTCCTGTTATTGGTGTCGAACTAAAGTGACTAATCATAGAGCCCTGCCTCATGGTTCCTTGAACCACTCTTAAGAATTCACTGCATACTCTCAGTTTTCTCAAAGATTGTTTTGTCCAGCTTACTTCCAATGCTACGTAGATATTTTTGTTTTCATCAAAATACTCTTGATTTTTATGCCATTTAAATAGCTCAGTCTTTGTTTTACCTTTAGAACTAACTCTTGCTGAGGGTAATTAAACACATAGGAAAAAGAAAAAAGTTTAAAATGTGTGTACTCTGTATGTTACATTAAGTAAAGTGTTTCATAAAACCAATAGCTGTGTGAATCTCAGCGTGTCGTTTTACTGAAATGGAGTTTTGTTTGCTTTGTTTTTAAGTTAGTATAAAAATATGGGGAGGGGGGAGGGTGAGCTGTGACAAAGCGAGAGAGAGGCATGGACATATATACACTACCAAACGTAAGGTAGATGGCTAGTGGGAAGCAGCTGCATAGCATAGGGGGATCAGCTCGGTGCTTTGTGACCACCTATAGGGGTGGGATAGGGAGGGTGGGAGGGAGACGCAAGAGGGTAGAGATATGGGAACATATGTATATGTATAACTGATTCACTTTGTTATGAAGCAGAAACTAATACACCATTGTAAAGCAATTATACCCCAATAAAGACGTTAAAAAAAAATAGAAACTCCTCTTTCTTGTTTTCATGGTAAATATTTTAAATAAGTCATTATGCTTTTTTTCACACTGAACAAATTTGGAACCTCAAAATTCTTCTAACTCAACAATTCAGGGAACTGAAACACCAATCTATTAGACGCATAATGTGAATTTACATCTATTATTCATTCCTGATCTTAAAGATTACTTAATTCAACAGATAAAGACAAATGGCCAAATCATTTGATGCATGTAGATAAAAACATATATATAGATTTATTTTTTAAGTGAAAATAATAATGAAAGTTTATTTTGATATTATGGAAAATTTAATACATAGTTTAAATATAAAGACTACTGAAAATATCAATATTAATTTAAATTTTGCAATTCTTATTATTTGAATAGAAACCTTCAAATGCCTTTTGTAATGTTTCAAGGGCAGTATTCAGGAATTAATGTGTGTTAAGAAACAATTCTTCATGGGTCTCCCAGTTTCTATGCATCTTATCTTTTGTTCTGGGTGATCATGTCAAGGATGTTTGTACAGCAAACAACCTTGGAAGACAGAGATAGTGCCTCACCCTAAAGTAGAAGACATTTATTTACTGACCAAAATCAGACAGACTTTGGCACAAAGAATGGACAGTTTGCTAGAAGCCCCTATAAAAGATTGAGGATTGCTAAACTCAGGTTTCCTCTGCTGTGATGTAGACCCAGCAAGGGCACATCATTCACCTTGGTGCCCCTCCTCACTGCACTCAAGGGGTGTGGGGGGCATGAGATAAATGAATACAAACATGAAACTCTGACAGCTTACTATGCTGTGAGTTATCAAGTCCTTGTCTCCAGCACAGGAGACTCCAGGCAGCATACATGAAACTAACTTGTAATCTTGCAAGTTTGGCAAGATCTCAAACCCCTCACAGAGCCTGACCAAGTGCTTTTAATGTTTAGTATAGGGGGGATAGGGATACTCAATGGGTGCGAGGCTTTCGTTACACAAGATGAATAAATCCTAGAGGTCTACTGTGGAGTGCCTATAGCTAACAATACTGTACTGTATAATTTGAAAATTTGCTAAGAAGGGTTGATACTATATTAATGTTCTTATCACAAAAAATAATAAAAAAGAAGGCAGGAAGACAGTTTTGGAGAAGATGGATAGGCTTAAGGCATAGATTTTGGTGATGGTTTCACAGGTATATACTTATGTCCAAGTTCATCAAGTTGTACACATCAACTGTATACAGTTTTTTGTATGTCAAACAAAAAACAACCAAACAAAAAACTTCATTAATAAAATAAAATTTAAAGATATAATTTGCTATATATGATATTTCCTTTTCCTCTATGATTCAGTGTTTTCTGTACAAATAAAATTTAAAACCGTAAGCAATAATTGAGACAAGCGTAAAGTAGTTTACAATAGAAAGCTAGAAGAATGAAAACCAGTCAAGGTACTGTTCCTATACATTTTTTAAAATTTAGTGTGAAATACATTGTATACTCAGAAATATATAAAATATATGTATACACCTTAAGGAAAATGATAAAGTGAGTACACATGCAATCACAAATCAGTTAAGAAAATTAACAATTTACTTTAGAAATCTCTTTATCTCACTGCAAAAGCATCCCTTGTCTCTTTAAATAATTACTCTAACTATTGTAATAAGTTGATTGCTTTTATGTATAGGTTTAACTTCCATGCATGTATCTTTCTCAATTTGTTATACATATCAACTATTTTGAAAACTCCTATGCATAGAATTATTGAGCTTCTTTCATGAGTTGCTTTTTTTCATTTGCCATTACATGTGTAAAATGTATCCATGCAGGTTATCTAATCCTCCTTAGAGTTTAGCTTTGTATATTTTTATATTTATTTATGGTATATTTATACTATAATATATGTGCCCAATCTACTACTGAGAACCTTTTATATATTTTTTTAAGTTTTGCCCTTAAGAAAAATTCTGCAATAGATAATCTGGAACATATTTCATGGTGCCCAGATGAAGAGTTATCTATATTAATTGTCTAAGAGGAAATATCTGGCAGAAATTTGAAGGGTACATCTGATAGAGCAAGGCTTCCCACCATGTTCTGCTTCAAGAGTATCTTGGCCATTCTTGGCCCTTTCCATGATGTATATAACATCTGTTTGTCAATTTACACACACTTCGGTGTACACACACATCCTCTCATATGCAAAAAATTGACATCAGGGATGTAATAAATCTATCTAGTGAAAATAGGTCTCTTTACAACACTATATTCAGTGAGTGGAGAGGTTGTATCATGTGATTTACTTTAGACTTCTTTAATTTCTCTCAACATGTGATATATGAGAATTTTCTCCTTAAAAGCCATAAACATAGTCTGTTAAACTTATTCCTAAATACTTTAAATTTTTTGGTGCCTATCTAAAATGTAGTTTTAAAATAAGTTTTCATTTTCTAACAACATGTTCCTGTCGTAATACTGATTTTTGTATGTTGATTTTGTATGTGCAAAATCTTCCTAAAGTTCTTATTAACTGTAATGATGTTTCTGTGGATATTTCCTTATTCATTTCTTTCCTATTTTTGTAACATTTACTTGCTTAACTATATTGTTAGATAATCCAATATAATTTTGAACTGAATTGATTGATAATGGGCATATTTGTCTTATTCCTTATTCAAGGGAATGCATGCTTTTGAATATTCACCATTAAGTCCAAAGTTTGCAGCATTTTTTACATACCCTTTACCAGATTAGAAAAGTTCAACGTTATTACTACTTTGCTAAGATTTTTCGTAAGTAGATTTTAATTTATAAATTTTTTGCATCTTGTGGAAATAATCAAACCTTTATTTATTTTTTCTTTAATGTCTAAATGTGGTCAATTGAATTGATTTTCTAATTTTAAACCAACCTTGAATTCACAAGATAACTCCTTATGTTGGACATGATGCATTATTTTGTTTTACGTGTAGTAAATTTATTTTCTAAAATATGGTTAGGCCCTGCTAGGGAATTAATTTGGGATTCGATAATGTTAGTGGCACCCAATATCCTCCATGTCTTGATTTCTTAACAATGGTATTGTTTGGAGGTGGCGATATGCTTAGACCAAAAGATGTTACCTCGCATTCACTTCTGCAGCCAGGAGTGGCCCCGTGAGAGTGCTTTCTGGTCAATGAGACATCAGCAAACGGCTTGTATGGAAGCTCAAAGCAAGATGGGGAAAGGAAAGTAGAATGGGGGGTGGTAGGGGACTGTCATCCTTTTTTATTTCTGCTTTCTATGAGAGATATGATACGGAAGGATTCCAGAAGCTGCTATGGATCATGATGTACCCTTAAAATTTGAAGCCATACATATCCAAGCAGAAATATACAGGATATATGGGTCCCTTCATGAGTGGGAGGTATCTCTCCATATTTCTGTGCCTACTCATATTTATAACATCAACCCTAGGACATTTAGGAACTGGAATCAAGTCAATACGGTGAACATTTTAATTCAATGCTTTGTGGAAATAAGCCTTAAAAATCAAACAGGTCCCGTCCTCTATGTCTGCATATAAGCATAAAGTGAGGGATAATGTTCCCTTGCAAGATCTAAAATTGTTGCAAATGCAGAGAAAATGAAGAACATTTAAGCTCATAGGCAGAAACCTGTTCACTTTCCAAAATTTTTTCAGTATTTCGGATTATAACAACAAGGAAAAGTAACATGACACTAACAATTGCCAATCTTCAAAAAGAGAATCAGAGCATTTTACAGCTAAGAGTAAGAACATTATGTTTATGGCTAACTTCCATTTATTACAAATTTCCCATTCATTACTGTGCAACTGTTTTAAATTAATCAAAAGGGAGTTATCTTACGGGGACAACAGTAGGTGTGTAACAGTAGAAACAATAAGTATCCAGGGCACAAAATATTGAAGTTTGAGAAACTTAATCTCTAGAAAAGTTACACAGGCTTTTCATGAACAGTGCACAGACTAGCACAGGAATTCTAAGATTTTAGTTTAATTGTAATAAGTTATAATAAATAGAATAATATTTTAACAAAGAGAATAATTTTGTTGGGAGGCAGAATGGGAAGATATTGGAGAGACGTTTTCTAACCTGGGAGACTAGCTGGATGGTATAGTAATTTACATCACAAGAATATGGGAGGAGGAGGTTTAGGTGAGATGAGATAATTTGGTTTTGAGATGCTTTTAAGATTCGTTTTGTGAAAACCTCCTCCAAAAAAAGATTTTCCTCTCACCTATCAGTTTCAAGATTTAAAACATGAAGGAAGAGCAAGGACAAATTGCACTCCCGTCCTACAGCCCCAGAAGGGTAGCACACCCTTCTCTGCACTGATTTTACCTGATCAGCCCTGGTTGGGATGAGATGCGAGCTTCCTGGCTGATGTCAGCAGCACCATCTAGATTTCATGCCCAAATGAAGCAATCAAAGGAACCCAGTCAGCACAAAGGAGGAAAGCGTGCCAGATATGAGGCTAATGGGAGAATGGCAGGGAACAGGTTGTGAAGCTGGAACAAGCTTGTTAAGCAGGGCTAAAAACCACACAGAGCAGCCTTCTAGAAGTTCTAATTCAAAAGCTAGCTTTGTGTGTCTTCACTCAGGAGAAAGTATGTGATCAAAGTGCTCAAATATCATGTCTACAGAGGAATTCATTTCAGTAGGTTGAGTTATTAATAATAAAACATAACAGAATTTTGAAATGTTTTAACAATCTGTTTGAATTTTACCTTGGATTTTTAGCTGTAGAACATATGCACCTTTATTTGATCTTCTGAAGGGTTTTTTTCTTTTCTCATTAGTATCTTAAACCTACTGGAAAATTAGAAACTCTAATGGGAATGGTTGAAATAGACAGTAATATTATTATATTTTATTAAATTTCAATTAAAAATGCAAAAGTATATTGCTTTAACTTCCCTCAGTTTTCATATCAGTTCGTTTATGAAATACATCCTTTTACATTTAGATTATGTTCTGAAATGTATATTTCATTAGTGATAGCTGGCTTTTGTGTCATTCTCTACAAGGTATGCTACATAGAAGTCTTAATTTATCAAATACTTTTAAATTGTGTGTTCTATTTTTTATTTAGAAAATAAATAAATCAATAGGCAATTATTTTATTTGTCCATCTTATTTGTCAGGCTCCAAGTATTTGTAAGTATGAGTAAGGATCAGCCTAAACTGATACTAACAGCTTGGGAGAACTCATAATTGGGGCATCCACCCTTCTCAAAATGAAAATTAGGTAAGCTGTTTATTACTTTGTTTTTTCTTAAAATATACTTAATTGAGTTCACTTAATTCAATATTTCTTGTCAGGATCATTGCTAGTGAATATATGGTTGTGAATAAAATAAACATGTTGCTCACTTTCCTGGTGCATATGAAATAGTAATTATGAAGTTGTTAAAAAAAGTATGAGTATCCATATTATCCAGTCTACAAAGAAATGGAAAGGGTTTGTGGTAAATATTATAAATTGTAATGAAAGTGACAGGAAAATTCTCATAATCAAAAATATCCTGTCATAAATATTTTATTTAAAATATTTTTCCATATATTTTGAAATAACTTTATGTCTTTCCTCTACCTCAGCCCTCACAACTTTTATACATATTTTTTGAGTTTCCTTTTGTGTCCCCTCCTGAGACATCTTTTCTTGACTACTCTAGGTAATATAGTGAGGGGAGTTGGCATGATATATGTTCTGTATGTACATTTATGCTTTATTTTTTCAGTTTCTGCAGCTGCGGATTTATCTATATCTAAGGTAAAGCAACGTAGGGTTTGGGTTTAGAGCAGGTTTATGGAGCCAAACTGTGCTTAAATAACAATTCCACCACTAATGAGCTATTTGCCTCTGAGCAGGTAATATGATTTCTCTGCATCTCAGTGTTCTTATCTTTAAAATAGAGATTAGAAAAGCACCTACTCCACGAAGTTGTTATAAACATTGAATGGGAAAAATAGATATATGTATGATGTATGTGTGTATGTTTATATGTTTGTGTTTGTGTGAGCTAAATGCTTAGAAAGGTACCTAGCAAAAGTAATCATTTATGTAATCATTAACTACTCCAATAATGTATCTTTCTAGATACCCAAATGTATTATATCCATCTGCATTATATAAATTATTCATTCTAATTTCCTTTCAGTGGACTGCTGGCAGGTGGGGAACATGATATAGACCTTGATATATCTTCACTCCTCCAAACATCAATAGAATTTGCATCAGACCACTGACAATCGTTCAAGGAGGTGGCATTGAACAGTCATTTTTCGGCTGCTTCATACACAAGGGTCCACTAGCAATGTGCATCACACACCAAAAGTATATTGAGGTAAATAAGTACACAAAATACGCTTTCATGGATATGACCAAATTTTTCCTTCTGAAATAACTATGACTTCCTACTCTGACTTCCCCAAAATATATAGCAATTTTCTGAGAGCATTTTTCCATGCTTTTAGACTAGAAAATTTTCTCATTTAATACAAATGATTAATGCCCTTGTTAGATAAAATCTACCTATGAAAAATGAGAAGATGCACTGAAAGGAAGAATATTAGATTGTAAGGACTAATATATTCCTCATTAACAACTATTTAATGCTTGCTCGCTCAGAATACACGCGTATTAATCAGAAATAAAAGAATAGGGCTTCCCTGGTGGCACAGTGGCCGATGCAGGGGACATGGGTTCATGCCCCGGTCTGGGAAGATCCCACATGCCACAGAGCGGCTGGGCCCGTGAGCCATGTCCTCTGGGCCTGCGCGTCCAGAGCCTGTGCTCCGCAATGGGAGAGGCCACAGCAGTGAGAGGCCCGTGTACCACAAACAAACAAAAAAAGAATACATAACAAGAAGGCGCCTAATTCTCTGGCAGGATTTTATTTTGGCCACTGTGCCTCCAAGGTCATGCATCCTGAGTTCAATACATTCTGATTTCACTCTGGCTTTCACTTAGATGAGTGTCTGCTATGTGCCTTCCTTAACCCCATCCCCTTACTCAACTTGGTACTTCCTGGCATGAGGTCAAGGCATGTTTGAGGCATCAAATACATGTTTGTTGATTGAGAAAATAAATAAATGATCTGGTGATGAGATAGACAGGATATGTATTGGAGTCACGTAAGATAGAACGAGTTTTATAGAAGTTCAATGATGATGCCATGTACTAACATGAAGAAAAATCTAAAAGAATATCATTGGCTAAGGCAGAGAGGCTCTCTCCTTTGTAGTGAACATTTTTGTAAACTTTGAGACATTACTTGAGAATATATATTTTTTATTTACAAATATAACTACAATAAGATTAGTTAGAATATATATCAGAGTATCTGTAAAATATACACTAATCTGATACTGTTATTCCTGACATCTCTTCTTATCTCCTCATTTATTTATTAACTGACACAAGTTTTACATGCATAGCCGTATAAATGTAAAATACTGAAAAGAATTGGGAATCAAAATGTGAGTAATACCCCCATTTTCTAAAGAACATATTCTAAGTAATTAGTAAACTACCCCCATGAACCACCCAAAACTTTTATTTTGGCAAATACATAAAATTAATGTTCAGTGGATGACTTTTGCATTCAAGAAGGTTTAATATATATTAAATATAGTTTTGCAACTTGAACTTAGATTATAAAAGCACAAAGTGAATGAATAATAGCCTATACTTTTCTATAGAATATATCTGTGAAATCATTGTGATATGATAAATCATATTGGTTACTGATTAACTTCTCCTATTTGGATATATAAAAATCACAAAGCTGAAATCAATCTCTCTAGTCATGCTTTACATCATTTAATTTGTGCAAGTTAATCTTACTAAACCTTATGCAAATACCTTGAAGTATGTTTTAAATGATCATGGAGGTATGAAATATAATTATGCCTGTCTTTAGAATATGTATTTTATATATTAAATTGGAAAATTTAATGGAAACATCCAAAATTAGAGTGGAAATAAATTAACATTGGAAGGATAATGGTGTGTATTTTAACTGTGAACAATGACACTTCATACCAGAAAAATAAATTTATATTTATTTCAAGTTATCTTCCTTTTTGTGAAGTCACTGCTCCATGCCATTCTTCTCTCCTTTTTATCCACCACGCCATACTGAAGCTGACATTTTGAAACTGGCATACACACAGACCATTTTTTAAGACTGCTATTTTTAATCTTGACATAATCAGAAAAAGAATTTCTCTGGCGCCTTCCTTTCTGTTCTATAACACATTAGTCAGTTTGGTGAAATGTACCTCTGAGTGTCAACTTGAAACTGAAGGGGAACAAGTGTTCAAAAGAATCCAGACTATTTTTTCCCTCTGTTCTTGAGTTTATTTCCACCAATACGGCTTTCTCTCTTTCTTGGTATGCTACCAAGATAAGCAATACCATGCTTTTCTTTCTTTGGTGTAACTAATTTTAATAAAATAAAACATGAATTTGTCACACACATTTTTAAGTTCATCAATATGTAAAATGCCTTATTAATTATTGGGAAGATAATTATTGTTGACTCTAATATTGTTTATTTGTAACTCTGGGCTTCCTCTATAGAATTTATATTTTGTTATACATAATAAAATAATTTTTAAGAAATAAATGTAAGAATATATTCCTGTATACAGTAAATGACTCTGCTTTTACTTGTCTCTCTTACTGTTCTAATAAATAAATTGTAGTTTAACCCCAGTATACTTCTTAGGAAAATGCTGAGTTATAAATACATTTCTAGATATTTAATATATGTGGATTTCAAAATACATCCACACATATAAATTCAATTGCATTGGGACATTAACAAAGTTTGGTTTTATCTTTCATTTACAAATGTAATTGTGTATTACAACTATTTACATAGCATTATCCATGTCGTTTATAGATAGAATAATAGAGTTTGACAAAAGCATCTAACATACAAATGCAGATGGCTTTAGGCAAGAAAACTCCCTTCACATTCTTATATAATGTGCAAACACACTACCCACATATGCATAGATATAAACCCATCAGGTTTCTTCCTCTTAACTCACCATTAACATTGTTACTTGTATCACCTCACGTAGAAATAATCATCTTCTATAATCGATGATTGTTACAGAGTATGAGTATAATGACCACCAGAATCCTGAGTAGTTTGAGGACCAAATGAATAAAGTTTGTAAAGGACAGATATTCCAAGTGTAGAAAATTATTAACTTTGCCTAAAATGTAGATTTTATGTATATTCCCCACCTATTGTAAGACTATTCAATGTTGACTAGTTTCATGCAATAAATTTTACATTTCTTGAAAATATGTTCTGAAATTTCATCTGCTATCCATGCCTAAAAATAACTCCTCTCTCTATGCTCTTTTGAAGTAGGAAAGATGTATTGTGCTGGACTGAACCTGGGGAAGAATAGAATAATTTTTAGGTTGAGTGCACAGTAAAACATTTTTCAAAAATATGCAAAATCAGTGACACTATGTAATACTAAGTAACCTTCCTAGCTTCAGCCATCAGGGATTTGGATGTTTGATGTTTTTATGTTTACTTAGATGTGATCTACCTTTGAATGATATGCTTGGATTAAGAATCCTACTTATTCAGGTAGCAGTTGATGTAAGGAAAGAGGAATACACCTGAAATCAATCATCAGAGCCCTTCATGATAGTGAAGATAAGTGCAAGGTTTTCATTTATTTAAGATATTTTTTCTTTTGTCATTTTCAAAATAATGCGACATTTCCATTTCTGGCAATATTGAACATGAGGTATCTTGAAAAACAATGCAACGTGTACTACATAGCACACAGAAATATTAGGTAAAATAAAGCAAGCCCGTAAGAATAGATATAGAAACCAAAACTTGCAAAACTGTACTAAGACTTACAAAAAAATTACCCTGATATGCAAGACAAATACTTAAGCTCAAGCCCATTTAAGCAACACAGTCAGACCCATATTTCTGGAATAGTACAGGCAAACTGATCTAACTGCAACAGCCCCATGGATTCTACTTACTGTTCAAGCAACTCTCTTGGTTTGCAAACCGACCCACCCTGCCAAGACCAGTCAATGACTGACTAGTTCCCAAAATTTTTAAAGTACTTTGCCTTAATTTACTTCTTTCTGAGACACTCCCCAGTTGCTTTCTTATATGTTCTCTCTTGCTTCACTAAGCAAGACAAACTGTTTAAGTAGAGGGGTGTTTCTGTTGGCAAGGGGCTGGCAAGCTTCTAAAGGATGAAAGGTTATACTGGATTTGGCCAAGATCCTCACAGCTATGGACTTAGGTAGTGGAAGCCCTGACAGTTGACTTTTCTTTTGTAATTCAAGTGCCCAACTTAAGCTTTGACTGCCAATGTATACACTTCCAAGAGGCATCCACTGCAACAAAGTGGATCTCCAATAAACACAAAACACACTGCCAACCACAGGACTAGATAAGGAGCCAGGACAACTGGGCATACATGACCTCCCTCCACCTCCCACCAGGGAATCTCCTTTGATTTAAAGATCCTGGTTGATTTAGATAACTGGCCACTTGTTCCCTTTCCTTCTTCCCTTCTTCTTCTCTCTCCCTATGCTTTTAATAACGGCTCTGATATTTTAAATTTGCTAACAAAGACTGAGCCTGGGAAACCCTAGACCCTCCCCCTCAACACCAATAAAAGCAGATCCCCTGACCCAAGCTCACTCTTCCTCTCTCTACCTGTGACCTCACTGGGTGCCCCCTGGAGTACCTTGTATGCTCCAGTGCCTTGTATGCATACCTTGTATGCTCCAGTAAGTACTACAGTTTATTTTCCTTCAAAGTTTCCTTATGGCTATTACCGAGGGGCATCTTAAAATCGTAAGAACCACAAGGGTCAGTCCAGTGGCAACATTGGCTTGGAAAAGGGAGATGTCTGTGGGAAGTTCACCTGGGGCCCAGGTGAGAGACCTCAGGCATTTCTAGTCAATAACATTATAATCGATAGGCTGAGACTAGCACAAAACAACTCAGTAATAGGGTTTATATCTAAGGGTCTCAAGCCACACAAAGCTAACTTATCCATCACAGGTTCTATGCTGAATCAAAGCATTCAACAACCAACAACAACAACAACAAAAAACAAGGTTTAAACCATTAGCCACTGTAGTTGCTCATCAATAATGCACCCTGGGAGGAAGTTAGGATGAAAAGCAGGATAAGGCACTCTGTGTTTGGAAAAACAGGCCCCTTAGATACTTAGAGATATCTCAGAAAAAATTGTGAACTCAGATTCTTGCATCTGCCCATTCACAGAAAAGCACTAAAATTTACAGAGATATCTGTGCTTTGTGACTGGCAAGTAATCTTTTACCAGGATGTATGCTTAACTAGCCAAATTCACATACAAACTGGCTTCTCCCCTACCCCTCAGAGCAGTTCCCTTTGAGCTACTGAGAGACTGCATCCCTGGCTATAATCCTTAGTAGCGTCCCTGAATAAAATTTAAACTCACAACTCTTATATTGTACATTTTTCTTTAAGTCAACAAAAACTTTGGGTATTTCATTGATATCTTCAGGGTTGAGTTTATTTATTTTATCCCAGGAATAAATTCGCCCATGTCTCTCTGGTTGTATAATCAGAATTGTACTTATTCTCTTTGCTGAATGTCTGTAGGAACATGGCTTTGCTACTAACTATTCTATCTGCATGTCTACTGGCTAAATGGTGTATGTCTATTAAACTAAGTTCACAAGGTAGGAGACAGAGAGAAAATATATTGGTCTCCTGAATTCATCTCAAGTAATACCAAGTTAAGTTCCCCTCAGATTGGTATTATTAACATAAACTACCTGAGGGATCTTTTCAAAAGCTTATAAAGATGTTTCTGCATCTTTACTGTATGTGAGTAACTGGCATTGAAAGAGAACTACTCTGCACATACTCTGCTTTCTGGAAGGATGCTGATTTCTGCACCAAGACATTCTCAAGTGATGCTTCACTTTTGACTGTCAGTCATTTCTTTATGAATTCATTGCTGACAAACTTGTACTTCCTCCTGAGTGGACATTGTAGTATTCTCATTCTTGTGTTTATCTTTCTAAATGG
This sequence comes from Stenella coeruleoalba, assembly GCF_951394435.1. Classification (NCBI taxonomy): domain Eukaryota; kingdom Metazoa; phylum Chordata; class Mammalia; order Artiodactyla; family Delphinidae; genus Stenella; species Stenella coeruleoalba. Next base: position 131,161,931 of record NC_137169.1, read on the forward strand.
CATAACTTCAAGCACAATTATAAATTTCAGTTACCATTTGGGGAAAATTTTAACATGAGATTTTCTATCAGAAACTTTCTCAGAAAATACTAATATTTTAGTTCTGAGGCAAACTTTTCTGTAGAAGATCAACTCTGAAAAGAATGTCTTAACTGTGATTTAAGCTAATGGTCTTGATTATAAGATTTGGGGTAGGAAAGGGATTGGAACTCTTGGAGCATTTAAACAAGATTTTAAAAGTCTGTAAATACTTGATTTATAAATAGAGATATTTATAAGTTGAGTGAAAAAGTCCATGTAACATCTCCAAAAAGTATGACTTTGTACAAATTACATGGGCAAATAATATTTGTTTGCAAACAGCTTTCTTTCTACCTAATTCTACTATAGTTTAATAATACTCTCTTTATATATGCCTAGAATTTATTTCCTCATGTTTAAACTTTCTAGATCTCACTTATTATAAATTAAGTGTCCACATATATTGCTTAAAATTAGAAATATATATATACCTATGTTTAACCAAATATAATAATTATCACAATGGATTTTTTCCCAAATGTCTGGTTTTGTAAATCTCTTAAAATGTCATAAACAAAGAATTAGTATGTCACTGTAAACTGTAATCTCAACATCTTTAAAGTCCACAAATTACCACCACATTGAGTTAACTGATAATCTTCAATCCAAGCCTAAAATCATTGTAATACTTCTCCTTGTATTTAATACAGTATAAAGTAGCCATAAATTAACAGGTAAAAAGATGGGTAAGTGACTGCTTTTGCACTACGTGAATGTTCATGCTAGTTCTGAAGGAACTTAAAAGGGTGGCAGCATATATAGGTAAGGGTCACCAATGTGATTTTGTTTATAAAGAAAAAAGAGTATAATTTTGTCCTAAAATAAAAAGTGTTTACCTGTTCCAGAATAAAGGAGATTAAGACAGAAATTTGGAAATACAGCATAAGTATAGACTACTTGGTGGGAAATAAACTTTATTTTTGTAAGATTATACAATAATACCTACAAAAATGAGATGGAGAGAATCAAATTGGTTGAAATTTTGGACAAATTTGGCAAAATATAATGATAACATATAAAGTTATAAAATTCACCATGTATTATACAACAAATAAAAACTCAATCCTTTCTAATGTAGAAATACAAAGGTGTCAATTTCTGCTAGGCAGGGGAAAATCTAAATAGTATTAATAAAATTAGAAAAACAGAAGAACCCTGCTTCCTAGCTTGATGGGAACATTCCTAACTCATGGATAAAAGAGGAAAATCAAAATGGCAAGAAAATATATTTATTTGTGACATATTTTAGTTTATGTAAAAGCAATTTTTATTGCAACTCTCAAAAATATTCTCTTAGTTCATTTGTGAAAAGTTTTCATTGGGTTTTTTATATATATATATATATATATATATAAAATCAGATTATCTGAAGCAAACATTTTTTTTTCTCTTTGATCATTTATCTCACTGTTGGTTTTTTTTTTGTGATACGCGGGTCTCTCTATTGTGGCCTCTCCCGTTGCGGAGCACAGGCTCCGGACGCGCAGGCTCAGTGGCCATGGCTCACGGGCCCAGCGGCTCCGCGGCATGTGGGACCTTCCCGGACCGGGGCACGAACCCGTGTCCCCTGCATCGGCAGGCGGACTCTCAACCACTGCGCCACCAGGGAAGCCCTATCTTACTGTTTTTAGTATTATTTTTACTTCTCTTGTTTTACTTGCTTATCTCCTTCATTAACTCCCTCAGAATGGTGCATAAAAAGAATATTTAGAGAATCTGTATGTCATAAATTATTTTTGTTACAGACTCTTGTATACTTTCTAGCTTACCTCAACAGTGTTTCTTAAACTCAGCACTATTGGTGTTTTGAGATGGATAATTTGTTTGGGGACCTGCCCTGTAGGATGGCTAATGCACCCCTATGTTCATAGCAGCACTATTCACAATAGGCAAGACATGGAAACAGCCTAAATGTCCATCCACAGATGAATGGATAAAGAAGATGTGGTACATATATACAATGGAATACTACTCAGCCATAAAAGAGAATGAAATAATGCCATTTGCAGCAACATGGATGGACTTAGAGATTATCATACTAAGTGAAGTAAGTCAGACAGAGAAAGACAAATACCATATGACATCACTTATATGTGGAATCTAAAATACAACACAAATGAACCTATCTAAAAAACAGAAAGAGACTCACAGACATAGAGAACAGATTTGTGGTTGCCAAGGGAGAGGAAGTGGGAGGTTGGGATTAGCAGATGTCAACCATTATATATAGAATGGATAAACAACAAGGTCCTACTGTATAGCATAGGAAACTATACTCAATATCCTGTGATAAACCATAATGGAAAAGAATTTTAAAAAGAAAAAAGCAAAACATCTCAGGTCTCTACTCATTAGGTACCAGAAGCTCTAACAAACTCAGTTGTGTGCAGATGTTGTGCAATGTTTCTTGGGGAAGCGTGAGCAGTATTTTTCCTGGTTATATAGAATTTCCTGCTCTGTGTAAGTAGCCAGTCTCCTAAAGGGCCTCCAAAGATTCCTGCCTCCTCCTGTTCACATCTTTGTTAGGTCACTTGCCCCATGTACTGGTGTTGGTCTTTGCAGCCAGTAGTATTCGGCAGAAATGATGGTATGCCACAACCAACATTAGGTTATAAAGAGACCACAGCTTCCACCTTGGGTTCTCTTTCTTGGATCACTTTCTCTGAGGGAAGCAAGCAGCCCTAAGGAGTGAGCTCACATGGTGCGGATCTGAAGCCTCTGAAAAATTCAGTGAGGAACTGAGGCCACCAACAACCAAGGGAGAAAAGTAAGAAGCAGATTCTTTAGCCCCAGTAGAGCCTTGATAAGACTATAGACCAAGCAGCTAAACTCAACTCATGAAAGACCCTGAGGCAGAACCACCCAACCTAACTGTTACCGAATTTCTGATCCACAGAACCTGTAATATGTTCAACATTTGGTGTTTGAAGATGCTAAATAGTGGGGTAATTCATTACACATCAATTCATAATTTATAAAATCACTAATTCCTGAGAGGCATAGCTTTTTCAGCTGTGCCTTTACTCTGTCTATTGCTTTAATGCCTTATATTTTATTTCTGTCTACAGTTGCTCCAACTATTTTTATGACAAAAGTATAATGGCACCTTTTCTTTGAAGACTACACTGCAAGGAGAGCCTGTTTACATTTCTATTACATAACTTATTACAGTTATACTGTTTATGTACATTTGGTTGTTATTTTCATTAATACCTGCTTGTACATTGAGCCAAGTGGTGAGTACATAAGAATGAACAAATTGTCACAATGTGGAAAATTAAGTAAAGAAAAACATAGAGTAAACCCAAATCTAGGAAAGCAAAAATAAAACAAAAGACAACATACTGACTGGGAGAAAATATTTGCAAATGATGTGACTGACAAGGGCTTAATTTCCAAAATATACAAACAGCTCATCCAACTCAAGAACAACAAAAACAAAAACCATATAATCCGGGCTTCCCTGGTGGCGCAGTGGTTGAGAGTCCGCCTGCCGATGCAGGGGACACGGGTTCGTGCCCCGGTCTGGGAAGATCCCACATGCCGCGGAGCGGCTGGGCCCGTGAGCCACGGCCGCTGAGCCTGCGCGTCCGGAGCCTGTGCTCCGCAACGGGAGAGGCCACATCAGTGAGAGGCCCGCGTACCGCAAAAAAAAACAAAAAAACATATAATCCAATCAAAAAATGGGCAGAAGACCTAAATAGACATTTCTTCAAAGAAGACATATAGATTGCCAACAGGCACATGAAAAGATGCTCACTCTCACCAATTATTAGAGAAATGCAAATCAAAACTACAATGAGGTACCACCTCACAACAGTCAGAATGGCCATCACTAAAATGTCTACAGATAACAAATGCTGGAGGGGGTGTGGAGAAAAGGGAAACTTCTTACACTGTTGGTGGGTATATAAATTGGTGCAGCCACTATGGAGAACAGTATGGAGGTTCCTCACAAAATTAAAAATAGAGTTGTCATATTATCCAACAAGCCCACTCCTGGGCATATATCCAGACAAAACTATAATTCAAAGAGATACATGAAACCTATGTTCATAGCAGTGCTATTTACAATAGCCAAGAAATGGAAACAACCTAAACGTCTACTGACAGATAAACTGATAAGAATATGTGGTGTATATATGTATATATATATATATATATATATATATATATATATACACATACATACATACATACACACACACAATGGAATATCACTCAGCCATAAAAAAGAATGAAATAATGCCATTTGCAGTAACATGGATGGACCTAGAGATTATCCTACTAAGAGAAGTAAGTCAGACAGAGAAAGACAAATACCATATGACATCACTTATATGTGGAATCTAAAATATGCCACAAATAAACTTATCTATGATACAGAAACAGGCACGCAGACATCGAGAACAGATTTGTGGTTGCCAAGGAAGTAGGAAAGGGATGGATTAGGAGTCTGGGATTAGCAGATGCAAACTATTATGTACAGGATGGATAAACAACAAGGTCCTAGTGTAGAGCACAGGGAACTATATTTAATATTCTGTGATAAACCATAATGGAAAAGAATATGAAAAAATGTATATGTATATATGTAGAACTGAATCACTTTGCTGTACAGCAGAAATTAACACAACATTGTAAATCACCTATACTTAAATAAATTTAAAAAAAAAAACAAAACTGAAAACAAAGCAATGGTTCTGTCAGATGATATAAATCTCTTCATAATCACAGCCATTCCATTTTAAAAATACATACAAGTTATAGCCAGTGGAAAGACCAGAGTATCAGTTCACAGATTCACAAGCCAGTAATGAACCTGCATTTTAATTTCAGCAAGCAGCTGTCTGTTGGGTGTGTGGGCTTGGAAAATGCATTTAGATTTTAGTGATAATAATAAATAACCCCAAGGTAACCTAAGATATAGTAGATACTCAATAAGTTCAGTTTGCTTTTCCTTCCTTTTTTCTATTGAATCATGTTATATACCATTTTTCGTAAAATATCCTCACATGGAACTTTTTTCCATGCTCCCTGGTCCTGCCTATTCATATCTAACGATTCACAGTGTTTCTAAGTATTAGCTTTTACAGTGATTTCACCCTGAATATAATCATTTATCCTCTGAAAGTCTAAGATCCTCATGGGTCCTTTAACATAACGTAATGCATGTTTTGTCTTGCTTTGTTCTCTTTCTCACATGCACTTTAATTTCTTCTCAAAACATGTTTTTCAATTCTTTGTTCTTATTCTCACCAAATAAAATATTGTTCAGCACAAAATATATAATCAATACATATATAAAAATTGAATGAGTTCTATTTTGTTTCAGTGGCTGTATCTCTACAAGGTAAGCAAGAAATGACAATGATAATATACTTTCCTTGGATCTAATATTTGATAACTCAAAATATGATGAGAATTTTTAACAAAAAAGTCATTGCACTGAAAGAGTAGCAATTGTGGTTCCTTTTACTTAACATGGCTTTTACTAGGTGTTCTACTGATGGCAATATATAAGCAAGAAACTAAATGTATAATTTTCTAACCATGGGAAATGGAGCTTTATTTTCACTCTATGCTTCAAGATTAGAATGACATTTTGAGACATTCAAAAGTCAGATTCATTTGGTCACTGAGGTTATTTTCAACCATCTATAAGGGTGCCTCCTTTAAAATGTGTTCCCTTTGACCCTAATCACAATATGCAATATTTTTCCTTAAAGCAACTTCATTTGATATCACCAGGCATAGAGCCATTCACATTGCGAAGCACATTGTGGAGAGATTCAACAGAACGGAATGAGCTCAAACAGCTGTCAGAGCTTTTGTCAGAAAGCTATATTATTAATCTATTATACCATTTGATTACTATGCGTTTCAAAGAATGCAATTTACTTTCCTCACAAATAACACATTACATTACAAAGCTGTCCATATTCTCAAGCCCAATCAGAAGCTACTTCTTCCACCTAATCTTCCCTGATTTCCCAGTTCAATAAGGAGCCATTTTGCCCCTGTCTGCCCCGCACAGTTATGCTAAAGATCTACACTTACCTTGAATAGAAGTTCGTCCCGTCCATGTGTTACCATGTATTCTTTGGACTATCACTTATATAACTTTGTATATTTATATGTGTGTGTTTATATGTGAAAGGATGTTTTAATTATTTTAGAGGGGAAAGTTTTGAAGAATGACTCTGCTTTATTACTGACAGTGGAAGAGTCATTAATACACTTAAAATCCTGTTCATTATATTATGAATGTTAAACCTAGAAGACACTTAAATGTGAAATAATTTAAACATGAAAATCTCTAGATAATATTCACACTGATAGAAAGTTTATTTATGTGTGTGCTTATATGTAAAAGGACATACACACTTGAAAAGGTCTAAATCATATTGACATTCATAAAAAGTGTACTTCCTTAAAAGTGGAAATTAACAAATAAAGACTTTGGATACAGATTCACTGGATTTAAAGGCAAATTTAAGCATATAATCTGTCCTAGGATGGTATAAAATAAAATTTTAAAATCTGGCAATTAAAAATTCCATGAGGTAGCATCCCAATATCTAATAACTCACTCTCATTGTTGAAAAATTACTATAATCCATAAGAACTTTCATTATTCCCTGGAGTTTATTTTATAATCCACGATAATCTAGAACTTTTTTCAATTGAAATGATATAAAATGATTACATCTCATTTTATTTTCTTACCTATCTAACTCTGTATTTTACTTATCCTTTCGCATTTTTTTTTTACCTCTCCTTTAAAAGTAAAAAGTTATTTGGGATTTTAATATTTATTTTCTTCTCTACTGCAAGTTCTATTTATTTATATTAAGGTGAGATATTTAGGAAGTCATGAGGCTAAAAGCGTTTTGATGAAACTCTAACAGAGAAATATGTTCTAAAAGAATGTTGGAGAAACCACTCAAAAATGACATAATTATCTGGTGGGAGAGGAGGCAAAGGAAGAGGAAGAACTTGCATGGTAATTGTTAAAAGGAAGAGGAGTATTAAGCACCTACAGAGGGCTCCCACTGCAGCATTCTGGTTGTGGTCCTGCACCCACTCCTGTAGCCTTTGTGTTTTATTCAGAGGGTCTGCTAAGTCGACAGCAGCCCTTAAGTAGTGATAGATGAGGCAGAAAATTCAGGATGCAAGAGAGGAGACAAAAGAAGCACCGATGCTGGGAAGGTCTGCTACGTCAGTGGAGGCCGAGTCTAAAGGAAAATCCCCTCTGCTTCCAACATTCAAATTGTACCAACACGGACTTCAACAAGCACCGGGACACTTAATATGGAACTGAATACACAACACATCAGGCACTGACCATTTTAAGGAATAAAGCATGAGGCATTGCAGGTGCAAGGAATTCACTGCATAACTATGGTTCCTGAAGATTTCTATTTTTTAATGCAAACTTTCCACCTAAGATTTACATATGAGCAAAATAATAGTCCCGGTAATTAAATATGTTAATGTTATTCTGTGGCACAGATACCTGTTTGGCATTTTAGAGATCTGCACTAGCAGTGAGCTGGGGAACACTGTCGCTACTCCACAAATTACATTACCAAAGAAATTAATGATTAAAACGTGCATGTATTATGTGACAGTATGTTTGTTGTAATAACTGAATGAACAATATACTATGGTCAAAATTCTTGTTCTTATATTCCCTAATTTTACAATACATTCACAATTGTATATATTTTAAAAAATCTAGTCTCATCAAATATGGTTATAGAAATAGTAAGTGGCTAAGTAATAACTGAACCGGTAATTGAAGATGGCAATAATAATAACCAGAGCAGAGTGCCCAAGTTTGGTTTGTGGCTGCCAGCAGATTCTAAGGACATTTTGCTTTGTATTGTTTTGCTTTATTTATTTTAGGAAGCCAATTTTATATGCTGCTACTTGGCTGCAATTAAATTCTCTAGAAAGATTCCAAGGGGAGCAAAAGCATCAATGGTAAATTATCTTGGGAAAATAGAATATCTACCAATACTTCTGAGTTTTTATAATTTAAAAATAACAAACATATACAAAGAGTAAAAAAGAAAAAAATTAGTGAAAAGTAAATACATGAAATTTTGTTAGTATCAACTAGTAACATGACACATATGCTGTGTTTTAATATTTAAATATTCCTAAATATTTTAGGAAGAAAATGAGCCATTGAGGAAACCAGGAAATCATGTGCTAACTTAGAAAAAAATTAGCATTTCTGTAATGCTGTGTTTTTGGAGATTTTGTTGCTTTCACAATATTTACAATACAAATATCTCCCTTGGGATCCTATAGGTTTAAAATGGAAGTGAAGTACTCTCAACTGATATTTAAATCTTTTTCTTTCTCCACCTCTCACACCCATACTCTTTCCCATAATTTTGTCCATAAAATTTCATAATCAAATACATAAAAGTGAACTGAATCTAAAAATGTTACAATCCAATAAAGTAAAGCCGAGAATCTTTGAAAATAATTGCTATTTAGTATATTTAGAGTGTTATGCTCACAAAAACTTTGGATTATGTGCCTGCTGTATTAAAAGCATATTGCTGATATAAAGAGAATTAATTAATATAGTAATGTGAAAATTATTATTCCTCATTAGTACATTTCTCACCGATTCTAAAATATATTACTTTTCTTCTGCTCCACTTCTTAACCACTCATATATTCTTTTATTTAAACAATAATTACACACATATATTGTGAATACATTTTAATACTCTCTACTAGAGAAGCTGTAAATAAATTACAGTTTCCAAACAATGTTAGACATAAGTAAAAATGGTGATAGTTGAAGGTATTTGCCCTAATGAAGCAGTTCCTGCAACGTTGCTCAGGAGAGGTAATTTTTACTATTCCTTTTGTTTGTTTTTAATACAAGACGCTCTATGTGCAAAAGAAAAAAAATGACTTCCTCTGACAGAGTCAGATATCTGAGATTGGAAGTAGCCTTCATTCTCTCACTTTAAAGAAAACAAATGACTTAACCCAAGGACTTGACAACGGCAAGGTAATTGGGGGAACTTTGGCAAATTAAGTGTCTACGTAATGTAGATACCTATTCTGGACTATGCATAGAAGACTATGTTAAGCTATGCATTAATGATAACAGAAACATCTTTTTTCATACAAATAAAAGTAAAGATAAAATACTAAGAAATCAGTAATTACCTTGATCTCTATGGTCATATAAAAATTTTAAAAGCTATGTAGAGATAAAACATTAAACTGTAATAGTATCATATAATTTTTCTGTATACTTCTTTGCATTTTCCTAATTTTTTTCACTTTGTTATGGATTACTTTTTTCAAAAGAAAATCTAACACATTATTCTTAAAAGTTTAAGTTGCCTAAGTGTCTTTTAAAATGAAAGTTACTAAAATAGCTTGAATATAAGAATACATTAAATGATGCAATATTTCAGTTATTTTATAAAGTGAAGGAAAGTCTCTAGTGAGAGTTGGCATTTTAAGACTAATGTGATCTTCTAGCTCTAAGTTTGTGTTTATTAACAAACAGGGTGAAAATGAAATGACTCACCTGAATTCTGAAGCAAAGCATCCTGAATCAGCATAGAAATTTAACTGCAGCAAAGACAGAATCTGAAATTAAAAATTTCACAATTTACCTTGTTTGTTCAACCACGATTCACCATTTTCTGCAATGAATTAAGATGGTTCAATATTTCAATATCATTATCTAGAAATTTATCTGTTTCTATTATATACAAAACTATTAATGATCTTAGTTTTGAAAGGGTAAGATGTATAATGTTAAAGAATTTTTAAAAATTCTATCCTAACACCTTATAAAAGGAGTACATTCCTAGGTATTTATTTACATGGGAATTCTTTATGGCTGTAGAACAAATACCAGGGATGCTATGATATTTTAATTGAGATTCTAATGAGCTACCATGACTACTTATCATTGCCTGTTGTTAGAGAAATATTCTGAAAGAAATATATTCAAGAATTACTATTATTATTTTTAAGAATGAAGTATGATTTGCTAATGTATTTGGGCAATTAAAATGCTTCTCATAAAAATTCTGCCAGTTGTGTGTTTAAGCTTGGTGCATAATTATGACATATATGGAGTACAGTACAGTTTGTTTGGGTTTTTAAAACTATTTTTTCTGTAATGAATCTATATACCCAATCCATAGTGTTTATTATACCCTCCTTTACACAATTTGTTTAATCCAATATCAATGTATACATTGCATTTCCCTCATCCCCAAACTGTTTCAAATTTCTTTTAACCTGGCAGCAGATTATCTATATGTATCATTTAATTTCATTTGTACCATCTCTCTATCAATCACAAGAGCTGGCACAGAAGTCACCTGTTCCTGCTAGTGTGTTGGTCAACCTGGAAAATGACCTTCAATTAACTCTTCAATTAGTTCTTTCAAGAAAGCACTCAACAATGTCCTGAGGATGTCACCAATTACTTGTGCCTTGTGTGCAGGTGACTGGTGACTCCAGAGCAATGTGAGTGACCCCGAGAGCACAAAAATCCCTCTGAGGCCACAGATATCACAAGTAAATACTTATATTAAAAACAAAGGTAATAAATACTCGAAAATCATCACTTTCACATTATTTCACTGCATTTTACTATTATCTATGCGTGTCCTGATATAAGTGATACAGTTGAAATTTAACCTGTCCTCCAGTTTTACAACCATTACAATAAGCTCCTGGGCTGGTCTGAATTCTTGTGTCAATGCAAAAACGGAACCAGACAAACTTAGATAAGGAAGACTTAATTTAAGACTATTGCAGAAAGGGACAGTTGCCAGAACTGAGTCTGAACTCAACTCCCACGGGAATAAAAAGCAGAACATCATATAGGATGAACAAACAACAAGGTCCTACTGTATAGCACAGGGAACTATATTCAGTACCCTATCATAAACCGTAATGGAAAAGAATATAAAAAAAAAGAATGCTTATATATTTATAACTGAGTCACTTTGCTGTACAGCAGAGACTGTCACAACATTGTAAATCAACTATACTTCAATAAAAAAAATAACATTTTTTTAAAAAAGAAAACATGATAGGGTTTTAAGAGCTGGGAAGAGGAGGACACCTCACTCTGTGTTTGCTAATTGGCTTTACCCTGAAAAAAAAAAAAATCAATGTTCTCTTAACTTCATGATTAGAGGTAATTTTGCAGCTTGGAGCAAGGCACCCCTGACTAGAGAAGTTAGGCTTCTATCCTCCCACAGGAACTGGGGATAGAGGTGCCATCTTTTTTGATGACTACATTTCAAAGGGATGAATCCCAAGTCCTTGAGAAAGACATTACTGGGTTGTAAAACAGGCAAGAGACTTTTAAAAAGATTTACATCTAAAAGATGCAGAGAAAGGATTTACAGTGATAAGTTTTCTAAAGGAAACACTTTAAGAAAAGGGAGGTCCAGGGTCTAGAGTCAGGAAGAAGAAGCTTTTCTAAAATTAAGTCAAGCTGCAGAGAATGTTAAGGTCCTTTTGGTCAGGTACTTGTTCTAATTTTTTTTTTTTATGTTCAACCAATCTATACAGGCAAAAGTTTACATATGTTTTCCTGTTCCTTCATGGTTGATTTTTTTTTAATTTAACTCTTTAATACATCAGGAATTAACTTAGATTTAATAAGTGGAAGTGTCATTTTCTCATTCAAGTACTACTTGTATCACATACTACATTTTATATGTAATTGAGACTGCAGTTTTTATCTTTTCTTAATATGTCTGCCCATTTCTGCACCTATAAGAAATATTCTGTGATATTTTAAGACAAATTATTCTGTAGTATATTATCGATCAAAAAATTACACACAACCTAAAAGTTGAGAATTTTGTTTTAATCGGGGCATGACTAAGGACTACAGCCCGGGATACAGCCTCTCAGATAGCTCTGAGGAACTGCTCTAAAGAGGTCAGGGAGGGGCTTCCCTGGTGGCGGAGTGGTTGAGAGTCCGCCTGCCGATTCAGGGGACACAGGTTCGTGCCCCAGTCCGGGAAGATCCCACATGCCGCGGAGCAGCTGGGCCCGTGAGCCATGGCCACTGAGCCTGAGCATCCGGAGCCTGTGCTCCGCAACGGGAGAGGCCACAACAGTGAAAGGCCTGCGTACAGCAAAAAAAAAAAGAGGTAAGGGAGGAGCCAGGATATATAGAGCTTTTGCTGAAAATAAAACATGTAACTGAACATCAAAATATTACTGCTAATCACAAATAACAGACAACTCAAGTTAATGATTTTAATGCTTTGCTATGTCTGGGAACATGCAAGAGTCTGGGCTCACTAAAATTATTTCTTTGATGTGCATTTAACTATTTAGGGCCAGTATCCTGGTTTTCTCCATCCTAAGTTTCCCTCAGGGCACACCACTGGGGGCAGCTGCAGTGGCTGATGGCTTGATGGCTGCAACATTCTTTGTTTACTGAAATGGCAGGTGATATATTTTTGTCCACAATATTCTTTCTATATTCCAGATATTTCTAGACTCTTACTGCATTTTCCCCATACACATGAAAATTGGAATAACCCTAAAAACTTTTTATCATCTTCTCATGTAAATCATACTTGGTTTTTTATTCAAATTATTTTAATTGTATAAGTGTATTAAGGAAGAATTTAAGCCTTCCATTCAGGAATATGCTTGAGATACATATTTTCTTAAAATAGTTAAGATGTGTAGGTCCACTTTACATTCTTTGTAGAGTGTTACATAGTTATTCATATAGATTTTCACGTCATATATATTTCTATGTTGAAATACGTTTTTGTCTTTTGTATGCATTTACATCATACAACTTATACTATTTGGTTATTTGGTCATTGTATATATAATCCTAATTTAATAATATAATAGGTAATTCACCTAAGGTTAGTTTATCCTGCTTCTTTGAAAAGTAAACAAAAGAAGAATATGGGATGCTCAAACAAAACTGTCCATAAATTATAAACGCAATTTAGAATAAACACAAAAAACATCATTCAAGCTGTCAGCCAAACAGCTGCTGTACTAATTAGGAAAGGAGAATTTGATGTACAGTACATCTGTATTCCTTTTTCTGATCATAACTCATTAGAGATTTCATCTGTTGACACCAAAAGCTAGTTCTATAAACTATGATGGATGCAGTTAAAAAATAAAATACTAACATATAGTTGTCTATAAGTAAAATGAAAGTGTTGTACAGGGTTTTATTTATACGTGGTAAGATGTGACATTTGCTTTTTGATAGGCTTCGTAAAATGTGTTTAGTCCATTTGAAGCTACTTAATTATATAATAATAATTTTTATATTAGAAGTAATTATTCAGATCTTACATGTGTTTGGTTAATTAGGTTTCCATTTGCTAATGCAGCATTATTATGCTTCTTTCATCAGAACTGGAAATATAGTTCATCTATTTTGTAATTATAGAAAATGACAAAAGTAATCACACTCTGATTTCAGAATGCTAAACAAGACATTAGTGTGGTTCATTGGACAAGATTTCATGAAACAACGATCATGTTTCCAACAATGCCAGGTGTGTGTCTTTGAATAAAATGCCGTGCCCTGATATAGTTATCTCAAACTGAGTACTTTAAAGTCACCCAAGACTCTTCAGCTCAGTTATGCTTCTGTTCCGTTGAATACAGTTTACAAATAACAGTTAAGTGTGGTGAACAAGGAGATGTCCCAGAAACATCCTTCAAGATATTAAGTGCTCATGTGATAGGCTTTACTTTAATAAAATACCATATACTAGTGGCTTAAGCAACAGACCTTTATTTCTCACAGTTCTGGGGGCTAAGAAGTCCGAGATCAGGGTACCAGCATAATTGGGTTCTGGTGAGAGCTCTCTTCCTGGCTTTCAGAGGGCTTCTTTCTTGCTATATCCTCACATGGTAGAGAGGGAAGCTCTGGTGCCTTTCTACTCTTATAGGGTCACTGACCACATCATGGGAATTCTGCTTGTGTGAATTCATCTAGACCTAATTACTTCCCAAGGACACATTTCCTAATACCATCATTTTGGGGATTAGGGCTTCAGTATATGAATTGGGGGATGGACACAAATATTCAGTCCATAACATAATCTATGTATTTTCTCTACATTTCTGCCATATTCTGCCCTCTCACTGATACCACATGGTCAGTATTTTATATCCCCTAACCTCTACCTAGACCAAAATAAGTAAAAGGTAATAAAATGTAATAAAGTCTCTATGTAATAAAAGTTAAATGAAATCAAGATTCAACATTCACCAAAATGAAATACAGAAAAATTTCCATAAGAACTGGAAGAATTTAATTTTATGGTTATTTTTGTTTTATTACTTTTTTCTTCTACTCAAAACCTACTGAGCTCAAAACTAAGTGTGACTAGAATTAGGCGAAGCTGAAGGAGAATTCCTGGAAAATAAAAAGTGGAGAGACAGGAGGCTTTGAAGAGAAATCAAGAAGACATTCAGTCTCCAAGATTCAAAAAACAAAATGGACATGACCTGGCACCTAAGTTGTCCTCCTGCGTGGCTACCTTATCATCCCATTCCCCATTAACTACCTGCCATTCTCATTTGTAAGGAGTCAAGCTGTCCCCTCTTCTGTTTATTCAGTGGGGTTTGAAACAAACACTCTTATGGGTTGAATTATGTATCCCCAAAATTCATATGTTGAAATCATAATTCCAAGTATCTCAGAATGTGTCCTTCTAGGGTCATGCAGATGTAACTAGTTAAGATGAGGTCATCCTGGAATTGAATGCCGCCCTAATCCAAAATGACTAGTGTCCTTAGTAAAAGGAGACATCTGGACAAAGACACACATGGAGAGAATATCATGTAAAGATAAAGGCAGAAATCATGGTGATGGAGCAAAAGCCAAGGAATGCCAGTGCATGCCAGTAAACCCTAGAAGCTAGGAGAGAGGCAAGGAACAGACTCTTCCTCACAGCTTCCAGAAGGAACCAACGTGTGTAATATCTTGATCCCTAATGTCCAGCCTCCAAAACTTTGAGACAATAAATTTTTCTTATTTAAACTACCCAGTTTGTGGTACTTTCTTTGGGAACCCCAGCAAAGTAATACAAACACTATATTAAAGACTATTTAAGCAATTAGGAAATGAATTCACTTGTGGGATACTCAGACTTCCACAGGCCCATTTCAAAACGAAATCTATAGTATTTATATCATGTTATGAAAATATTTTAACAATGGACTGACACTGGGTTGATAACATCTTTACTTCTTTTACAACATTTATCAAGGAGTTTGGAAAACAGTCCCAATTCCAAGCTTGATCAGCAAGAATGAAAAAAAAAATAATGATGAATACCTAATTGCATTCTAACACTTTCTCTGCCCAGAACTGATTATGCTGGTCTCTTAAGGTAAGCTACAATAGTTAGCTCAATATTGACCAAAACATCTTTATTATGTAGTGAGAAGAGAGATCCTTGGGAATATTTTATACTCACGTGTTATATTTTTATTCTGCACATGAAAACATTAGTCTATTATGCAAGAGTGATCTACAAGTAAATAAGTCATAATACTATGGCTTTTAACCAAGATTTAAAGACTACTCTGGTGTTGAAACTTTCCCTAAAGATCTTTAAAGGATACAACAGACCTTAGCAGGTTTGAGGTTACACATAAATTAAGACCTACTTTCTTTGTCAGATCTGTGGTTAGAAATATTTGAGTTTAACTTGCTGAAGTTCCAATGAAGTTGAAAATGAGTAACCAATATAAGTATTTTTAAGTCAATTTAAAATAAAAAGCTGCAAGGATTAATTTTCACTCAACATAACAACATGTATCACATGGTCTCTGGCAGTTTTTAAATCTTGACCTTTTGACTTCATGAGCTTCCTATTTGACATTGTGTTTTAAGATTTTATGACATTTTTGAAGGCTGTTTTTATGACAGGCTTCTGAGTTGCTTTAAAGCAACAGTGTTAACACAAAAAAATTTGTCAAGGGCAATTTAGGATAGAAGAATATTTATGAAAATAAACTTGTAAACACAGAATCACCCTAAATCAGTTAGTATTTTTTTCTTTTTTTTTTGCTTCAGCATTATATAAATCTTCTTTCTAGTGACTTCAAAGTGTTAAGGTAGCTTCCAAAAGATATTGATTTAGCCACTGTCTGTGTGCTCAATTTCCAGAAATGACATAAAATATACATGAGTTAGATCTTTTTACTTTATTATTGACATAAAGGAAACTATATTCTGAAATACTGTAGCAATTTTCACTGGTTTTAAAACTATAAAAAAAAGAAATTAAGAATATTTATAACTTCCCCCAATTTAGTCCTTGGTTCATGTGAATAAAGCCTAGTTCCTGATGAATTTCTATAAAATTGTATAACAATAGCAACAACAATGACAATAACAAAAATAACATGTGGGGATTTAAATTGGTAAAGGAGAACCAAGGAAAAATCAAGAAGAAACAAAGTCAATTCAATAGATTGGTCAGATTTCAGGATGGTATTCATATGACATAGGACATTAACTATTGACCTGATTAATTTGGGTAGATTAATTTGGGTAATTACTTTGACTACAAAAGGTGTCACGTTTGCCTTTATTCTCTGTGGAATTCATTCTCAAAATTGTATATACTGTTGAAGGAAAAAAAACATACAATTTCTACCTGCAGGATCTTTTAGTAATGATTAAATGATTAATTGTCTTATTCTAATAGGTTCCCCCACCCTAATACATGGGACTATAAATATTATTTAGTTGGAGAGAAGAACAATTTAAATAGGAAAAACACTATATTTCTAATCTATGTTGTAGAACAAACTACTCCAACTCTTATGAGGCCAAAATACCCAACATCTTTTAGCTCAGTTTCTGTGGTACAGGAAACCAGTTACAGTTTAGCACTCTGGCTCATGGACTTGCAGGCAAGCTGTCAACCAAAGCTGTGGCCTTTTCTGAAGGCTCTACCAAGAGGGAGATTCTGCATCCCAGTTGCCATGTGGTTATTGGTAGGACATGGTTTCTCATCATGTGAACATCTCCTTGAGCTTTCCTAATGACACAGCAAATGGCTTCCCCAGGACAATGCAAGGCAAAGATGAGAGAACACCAAAGACCACTTTGGTGGCCACCAATTTTTATAACTTAATTCCACTGTGACGTCCCATAATTTCTGCCATAGTTTATTTGTTAGAGGTGCATCAGTAAGTCCAGCCTACACTAAGGGCAGGAGGGATTAACAACTGTGTCAGAAGGCAGGGATAACTGGGGGCAACCTCAGTGTCCACCTACCATGACTAGCAGAGCCCGTGTATATGTCCAATAAGTACTTCAGCAAAATAAGGGATACAGATGTATTTTAAAAATAAAATGTCATGTCTTTACCAATGAAAAGCAATGCATGCACACACATACACACATAGAGCATTATAAATGCATCTTATATTTTATGCATATTAAATTAGATAATATATTACATGTTAGCAGAACAACTAAAATTGGGAACATAGTGCAGGCAAAGAAGACTGCTGCTCTGGGAACTGGAGATAGCAAGGCAGTGCAGTAATAGGCTTATTTGCATAAAAACCAAGGCCAGCTATGGAATTCATTTAAGACAGACTTAGGTACTAATGGGTTCCAAGAATTTGTGATCACAACAACAATAATTAGAGATGGCATTTGCTTTTTACCTTCAAGATGAAACCCCGTGAAAGTAGGAATTTACCATGAAGAAGCAGAGAGAGAGAATCTCTGGGATTCCAATTATCTTGTGTTACAAAATAACTTTATTTTCAGCATTAAATACTATTTCTTGAATTCCTTTAGCTAGGTCTATCATTATTTCAAATATATTTACAGAAGATGCTGTAAAAATAAAGGGTACATCTGACTCTCAGGAGAATAGCTATCAAAAGTAATTGCTGTAACTTTTACATTTACATCTGACAAGAGGAATTTTCCTTATTAGAGATTAAAAGTGTTGAAAGTAAAATAGTCAGAACAAAGTCATTCAGCATCCATGCACAGAAAAAGGATTATTAAAGAATTTAAAAAATGGAATACTTCAATACTTCACCTCCAAATATTCAACACTAGAATAGAATTGTATAGAACAGTTGGAGAAAAAGGCTTGTAATGCATGCTTTTAAACTCAGCCATGCGGCATCCATATGTGAAACAACAGATATATGTGATCACAGATACAATTATTGAGGAAATATCACACCCATGTATATTTCCCAAGGTGAGAATAATTAAAGATTTGATCCAACCATTTATAAATATAGGCAACAGTAAATAATTCTATAATGGAATACTATGATATAAAAGGACATAGTGTAGGCATTGAAAAGAAGTAAATATTGTAGTTTATCTGAATATATATTATTAATGTGGAGATAAAACAGAAAGAAGAACCATAAATAATTTGTAAGCAAACATATGTAAAAACAAAATAAAGATTTTAATACTAAAAGTCTGGTTATGAAGACTACATATTGCCAATAAATAAAAGAGTTTTGGAAGGATATAGGAAATTAAAGTATGTATGTTTTGAAAATTCATGGGTGATTACCAAGAGATATTCTTTTCTTTGCAATTAAAAATTATGTAAATACAGTTGTAATAATTTGAATTTTAAATATAAAAATTATGGTGAATACTTCCCAAATCATTAGATTAAAAATTGTCGATCATTGAATATATGTTATAAAGGAGAAAAACAAATAAAAATAAGAAAGCATAGAACCGTGCACAACAAAAATTGTGATGTACAAATTATATACACATTCTTTGCCAACAAATTAAAATGGATTTACATTTTCTATGAAAAGAAAGTTTAATTTAAATAAAAATTAAAAATAAAGCTCTGTGGCTTCAATAATAAAAGTGTCTTTAATATAATGGTCTAGAATAGATAAAGGCAACAGTAGTACAGAAAACATTAAATTCTGCCTATAGCAGCCCACTCACCAATAAAAATAGAAAACCTTAAAAAAAAAAAGAATGCAATCCTGAAGCAAAGGACATTGAGATGAGGACAATAGTTGGTTTCATTCTATCAGGGTATTTACTAATTCTGAGATGACCGAGTGAGTGTAAGAAGTTGGGAAAAGTTTATCTGATCTCTACACATTTATGTGGACTTCAGAAATGGAGTTAAGGACTCACCAAAGAACAGAAACCTGGTAAACACTGCAGGGCTCTTGACTGGACTTTAAAGGGCTACACATTGGATATGACTGAAAGCAAAATACAGTAACTTACCCTAAAACTAAAACTAAGTTTTGAAAAACCTCATTCTGATATTTTATTAAAGTATACCTGTCTCTACTCTCACTGTGTGCTAAAAGAAGAAAATATGACCTGGAAGAAGATAATCTCATCTGACTAAAGATGAGATTAATCTCATCTTTAAACTAAAGATTTTATATATCATATCAATCATGTTTCATCCTGCTTGCTTAATAAAAAATAATCAGACTTTTAAAAAGCATGAATTGCTCAAAAATGGAAAAAAAGACAATACAAACTCATATGAAATTTATATATCTAAGTTACATTCAGTGTTTAAAACAACTGTGATTAAATTGTACAAGAAAGTAAAGAATAAAATTGAGAACATGAGAAGAGACTTGGAAGTCATAAGAACCAAGTAAAATAACTAAAGTTAAAAACCCAGTAGATTGAGATATCATCAGGTTAAACATAGTTAAAGAGAAATTTAACAAACTGGAAGATAGGTGAGATAAAAAGTAGACTGTCATGTACAAAGTAAAAAAAAAACAAAACTGAAAATAGAGAAAAAAAGCATCGGGTCTATGTGGATATAATGATTCACAATTATGTGTGTTGTTAGGGTTCTAAAAGTATAGGAGAAAGAGAATAGGATAGGAACAATAGTACGAGGAAAGAAAACACCAGAAAACTTTTCAGAACTGATGTCATATTATAGTGCTTCTTAAAACCAAAAGTTCAAGTTAGTAGAGAAAAAAAAATTTGAAAAAAGAATATATCCTTGTACATGTGTATTAAGAGAAAATAATGCAATATTAAGAAGTAAATAGAATATAGAAATAGAAGAGAAAGAGAAACTAGAAATGAAAATAAAAACTAGAATTATAGCAAATAGAAAACACAAAGGAATGTGAAATTGATCAATACATATCTATGTTTATATTGAATATAGAATATAAGTAGACTAAATAATCCAGTTAAAAGACAAAGATTTATCTCACTTAGATATGGAATCTAAAAAACAAAAACAAAAAACTGAATTCATAGGTACAGGGAACAGCTTGGTGGTTGCCAGAGGTTTGGGAGGGTGGGACAGGACACGTGAAATGGGTGAAGGTGATTAAAAGGTACAAACTTCCAGTTATAAAATAAGTCTCAGGGATGTAATGGACAACATGGTGACTACACTTAGTAATGCTGTACTGGACATTTGAAAGTTGCTAAGACAGTAGATTTTAAAAATTCTCATCACAAGAAAAATATTCTAACTGTGTGGTGATGAATGTTACCTAGACTTACTGTGGTGATCATTTTGCAATATGTACATATATTGAATCATGTTGTACAGCTGAAACATAATGATATATGTCAATTATACCTCAATAAAAAAAGAATAGGAACAGACACCCAGAGATGTCTCCCTTCATGCACACAGAGAGGAAAGGACATGTGAGGACACAGTGAGAAGGACCACCTGCAAGCCAGGAGGAGAAGTCTCACCAGAAACCAACCCTGGTGGCACTTTGATCTTGGACTTCCAGTTTCCTTCCTTCTCCAGAACACTGAGAAAATAAATGTCTGTTGTTTAAGCCATGCAAACTGTGTTATTTATTTTACAGCAGCCTGAGCTAACTACAGTGTCTAAGAAGAGATGCCAAATTGGCAGCTGGACATATGGGGCTGAAGTTCAGGAAAAAGGAGTAGGCTAGAGATGTAAATTTGTGCAACATCATCAGAGAGATGCTGTTTAGTCATGAGGCTAGATGAGATTGCCTATGGAGGTTGTGTGACAGAGATAAGAACATGACAAAGGACCAGACCCTATGACCACTTATGTTTAGAGGTTGAGGACATGAGGAGGAATCAGTAAAGAAGACTGAGAAGTGACCAGTGAGACAGGAGGAAAATCAGGAGAGTAAAGGGTCCTGGAAGCTGAATGAAGAAAGGATTTTAATGAAGAGAGAGTGGCCATCAATGTCCAGTGCTGTTGATGGGTTTAATAAATTGAGAACTGAGAACTGACCATTGGATTTAGCAGCATGGAGGTCACTGGTGACCTAGACAAGAGCATTTGATTTAGCTTTGGGTTCCCTGATGATAAAAGCAAAAGGGAAACCTAATGGATTCTGCAAGTATCATTATCTTTCAGAAAGAAATCTACCAAATTTTCAAGACACCCAACTTTTACCCAGGAATTTTCACATGAGTTCTTACAAAAGGGGAATTGGGTAATTAAAGAAAGACAAAGGTTGTCAGATTGGATATAAAAATAAATTAAAACAACTATATGTTGCTTGTAGAATAAGTACTTTCAATATGAGAATACAGAAAGGCTGAAACTAAAGGAATAGAAGATACCATAAAAACACAAAACACAAGAAAGCTGTTACAACTATAATAATGTGAGAGAGTATCAACAATATGGCAAGGGCATCACTAGCAGTAAAGAAAAATGTTTTATAATAATAAAAAGGTCAATCCACTAGGGAGACAAAACACCTCTTAATTTGATGCAGCCTATACCACAGTCTTAAATTTATATAAAATAATAATTTAAAAAAGGAAAAATTGACACATATTCATAAAGGATTATATTAAAAATCATCTATCACACTGTTGGTGGGAGTGTAAATTGGTGCAGCTACTGTGGAAAAACAGTATGGTGATTTATCAAAAAACTCAAAATAGAACTACCATATGACTCAGCAATTCCACTCCTGGGTATATAATCTGAAAAAACCAAAAACACTAATTTGAAAAGATACATGAATCCCATTGCTCATACCAGCATTATTTATAATTGCCAAGGTATGGAAGCAACCTAATTGTCAACAGATGAATGGATGTATATACACAATGGAATATTACTTTGCCATAAAAAATGAAATTTTGCCATTTGTCCCTAAATGGATTGTCTTGAAGGGCATTGTGCTAAATGAACTAAAGTAGACAAAGACAAGTATTGTATGATTTCACTTATATGTGGAACCTAAAAAATACAACAAATGAATGAATAAAACAATAAAGAAGCCGACTCACAGATATAGAGAACAAACTAATGGTTACCAGTGGGGAGACAGAGGGGGGAAGGGCAACATAGGGGTAGGGGGAAAAAAGGCTTATTAGAGGATTATATGAAATCATCCATGTGAAACTTTTGAAAACTGTAAAGCACTATACAGTTTAAATAATCATTCATTCAATTACAAAAATTTAAAAAATAAAAAAAATCATCTATTACAATCACTCAAAGAACAAGTAGAAAAATAACAGAAAGGTCAAAGAAAATTAGAAAAACTTTCAACAATTTCTTCTAAATTACATAAAAAGAACACTACACCAAACAATCACAGACTGAACAAGATATTCATATCCTTAGGCAATATTTACTACAATTAACCAGATTATCTATCTTAGTACAAATTTCAATACATTTTAAAGAATTGAGATCATGTGGAGAAAGTTTTCGAAGCAGAATGAAATTGAACTAGAAATTAATTTTAGAAGAAAATTAGCAAAACTCCAAATGGGAAAATGAGCAATATATTCAAAATAGCCTAGGTACATTTTATTGAATGAACATTTTCAAGAATGAATATTAAAACTGAAAAATATATTAAATATTTGAAAGTACAGCAAAAAGCATGCCTAGAGGAAATTCATATTCTTATAATACATATTATAGGAGAGGAGAAAAGCTGAAAATCACTGATCTAAGCATATAGACTAAGAAATAAGAAAACAAATTTAAAATTAACCTGCAGAATATGAAAGAATTATTTTAAAGATGATAAAAATTAATAAAATAGAAAATAAATGTAAACCAAAGCATCAATAAAGCAAAAAGTAAAATTTTTGTAAAGATTATGAAAATGGTAAGTCAAATGAAAGACTGGGAAAAAAAGATTTAAGCATAACTAACCAATATAAATAATAAAAATTGTGTTATCTTTATGGATCCTACAGACAATAAAATTAATAAAAGGACATTATAAAGAACTGTATACAATTACATTTGAAAATTTAGATATAAAATATTAAAGCTGACACAAGAACTACAATATCTGAGTAGTTGTACATTTAAACTAAAAGAAATAAAATATACTTCCCGCACAGAAAACTAGACTCAGATGATTTTTATCTTTGAGCTATTCCAAATATTTAAGGAAAAATAACTCCAATCTCATGCAGAATCTTCTGGAGATAATAGAAAAGGAGAGAAAAAATCTGAATAATTTTTTATTAAGTCAACATAACCTTGATCCCAAAATTGAAATAGTCATAATAAGAATAGTAATTCATAGAAGGGCTCCAATCAAGATGGCAGAATAGAAGAATGTGGAACTCACCTCTTCCCAAAAATACACCAAAAATACATGTACAAATGGAACAATTCTTTCAGAATACCTACTGAACACTGGCAGAAGACTTCAAACACCTGAAAGGACAAGAAAGATCTCCACATAAACATGTAGGACAAAAGGAAAGGAAAAAAAAAAGAGGAAGCGGGACAGCACCTGCACCCTTGAGGGAGCTGAAAAAGAGAAAAGGTTCCCACATTCTGGGAAGCCCCCTCACCGGTGGGAAGATCAGCTGGGAGAGAAAAGAGCTTCAGAAGCTCAGAGGAGAGCACAACTGGTTTGTGGCAGGCAGAACAGAGAGAGGCCTGCACACGGTCTGTGCCATCACCCTCTGTGCCCCAACTTGAGACACGTGTCCACTGGTATGAGCAGGGGCTGGGTGCTGGAACTCCAGGTTTAGAGGACAGACCTGGGGAGAAGACTGATGTTGGCTGCTCAAAGACAGCCTGAAGGGACTGGACTGTGGTATGGCTGCAACCGGGAGTGTTCATGGAGGAAGCCTGGGCCTGCCATAAAAGTGAAGCACCATTGTTAAGTGGCACATGAATGGAGGGATGGGACTGGCCTAGCAGTCTCTGTCTCCACACGCTTGTCCCAGCTTCTGTGGGCTCTGGGAGAGTGCACCCCAGATGCTAAATGGGGGGCTCCCAGCTCACCTGGCTTCCATGCCCCAGCCGCCACCTTGGTTGACCTGCACACCCACAGTCACCTTGGTGGGCTCCTGGAGCAGACACCAGTGGGTTACCCATGCATAGAGGCAGGGCTGAAACCATGGCTGAGCCCCAGGGGCTGGATGACTTAGGAAGCAGGGTTGAAATCTTTCCCCACAGTTGTGTGAGCCATGAATTTACACCTCTGCTGGTGGCTTTGTAAACTCAGCTCTTGTGGGACATCCGAATGGACAAGAGGTGTTTCTGCAACTGGGTTGGGCCTCACCAGCTGTGGGCTTTGTGGGCCTGTGCATGCAGGGTCTGGGCTGAGCCAGGGTCTGAGCTGCTCCATAGCTCCCACAGAGGGTCCAGGTTCATGACTACTACAGTTCTGGGACCTGACTTCTATGGATCTGCACTGGTGGCCTTGTGAACACAATGCCTAAGGGACACCAGGGCCTATGGCTGGCATTTGCAAAGTTGAGACAGGGCCAAAGGCAGTGCCAACAACAGTGTACTTTGTGAGCCTGCACAACGGGTAACAGGTGACACCACAGAGAACACTCACTGGTGAATAGCTATGGTGGAGGAATACTCACTGGCTCCTCTCCCAGTAGGAATACTAAAATCCCACCTACTTTGTACCGCAGCTCAGAAACACAGTTCAGAAAGATCTGAGGGCTTCTACTCTAACATCTAGAGCAGACCCTATCCCTGACAGGGCAGTGACAACCACAGAGCAAAGAGGAGGACCCACTCAATATCCAGGGCAGGCACTGGTCACCACACTAGTCACATCTCCTATTAAGGGGATAGCAACCAGCATACACTGAAGAAAGAGGAAATGCAGGCATTCATACTAAAAACAGCACTCGCACCAAAAAATATGAAACCCATGCAGGGTACACGGGGACATTCCCACATAAAAATAGCCCACCAAGACCACAGTAGATCATTGTTTCTCCTAAACCCACAGAGCAAGAGAAATATAAGTAAAATGAAGAAGCAGAGGAACCACTCCCAATTAAAAGACCAAGAGAATTCCTCTGAAAGAACAAACAATGAAACTGACTTCTTCAATTTAAGAGACACCAAGTTCAAAAAGGACATAATGAAAATACTGAAGAATTAAGATAGATATGCAGGTAAGATAGATATGCAGGTTACTGTAAATAGGAGCTATAACTATAAAAAGGAACCAAGGAAATTTAGAGAACTCATTCACCAAGATGAAAGCTGAGCTAAAGGCAATGAATAGCATAATGAATAATGCAGAAGAACAAATAAGTGATCTGGAAGATAGAATAATGGAAATCATGCAATCACAACAGCAGACAGAAAGCCAAATGAAAATATATGAGACCTATGGGATAATATAAAGCATGCCTATCTATGCATAATAGGCATCCCAGAAGGAGAAGAAAGAGAAAAGGGGATTGAAAATGTATTTGAAGAAATTATGGCTGAAAACTTCCAAAATGTAAAGAAGAAAACAGACATCCAAGTAGAGGAAACACAATGGGCTGCAAACAAGATGAACCAAAACAGACCTACACCAAGACATATTATAATCAAAATGGCAAAAGTTAAAGAGAGGACTCTAAAGGCAGCAACAGAAAAACAGAGTTAATTACAATGAACCCCCATAAGGCTATCACCTGATTTCTCTACAGAAAAGTTACATGCCAGAAGGGAGTGGCATGATATATTCAAAGTCCTGAAAGGGAAAGATCTACAACCTATGATACCCTACCCAGCAAAATTATCATTTAGAATAGAAGGAGAGATAAAGAATTTCTCTAATAAGCAAAAACTAAAAGAATGCAGCAATACTAAACCTATTTTAAAGGAAATATTAAAAGGTCTTCTCTAAATAGAAAAGAAATAAGAATCTATAGGAAAGAGAAAATCACAATTGGAAAGTAAATTACTTAAATAAGCCAGTACACAGATTTAAAAAAAAGAAAAAAATCTGTGAAAGTGATGATAACCACAGTGAAAAGCAAAAGAATAAGCATGAAGATGAAAAAGAGGACATCAAAATCATAAAGTGTGGGTGAGGAGAGTAAGAAAATGTAGATTCTTCTTTTTTATAATGGGTTTGAGCTGATATGACTACCTGTCTAAAATAAGTAGATATAGGAAGGGGTTAACATACTTGTAAAACAGTGCAACCATAAAACAAAAACATATGATAGATTCACAAAAACCAAAAAGAACATAACCATAATGCAAAAGAAAATTATCAAAGCACAAAAGGAAAAACAAAAAAAAAGGGACAAAGAAGAAATATAAAATCAATGGGAAAACTAGGTTTAAAATAGCAATAAATAGATATCAATAATTACCTTAAATGTCAATGGGATAAATGCTCCAATCAAAAGACAGAGTGATAAACTGAATTAAAAAACAAGTGCCTACAATATGCTGTCTACAACCCACTTTAGGACAAAGGACACACATAGAATGCAAGTGAGGTGATGGAAAAATATTTCATGCAAACTGAAATGAGAAGAAATGGGGGTTGCCATATCAGACAAAATAGACTTTAAAACAAAAGCTGTAAAGAAAGAGAAAGAAAGACACTCTATATAATGACAAAAGGATCAATACAAGGAGAGGTTATTACACTTGTTAACATATATGCACCCAATACAGGAACACCCAAAAACATAAAACAAATACTAACAGACATAAAGGGAGATTTTTTTTTTCTTTTGCGGTACGTGGATCTCTCACTGTGGCCTCTCCCATTGCGGAGCACAGGCTCCGGATGTGCAGGCTCAGCAGCCATGGCTCACAGGCCTAGCCGCTCTGCGGCATGTGGGATCTTCCCAGACCAGGGCACGAACCCGTGTCCCCTGCATTGGCAGGCGGACTCTCAACCACTGCGCCACCAGGGAAGCCCTAAAGGGAGAATTTGATGGGAACAAACTAATAGTAGGAGACATCAACACCCCATTTACATCAATGGACAGAACCTCAAGACAGAAAATCAATAAGGCAACAAAGATTCTAAATTATACAATAGAACAGTTAAACTTATTTGATATTTTCAAGACATTACATCCATAGAAGCAGAATACACATTCTTTTCTAGTGCACATGGAACATTCTCTAGGATTGATCTCATACTAGGGCACAAAATAAGCCTCAACAAATTTAAGAGTATATACGTTATTTCAAGCATCTTTTTTTGACCACAGTGGCATGAAAATTGAAATCAACAACAGAAAAAGAAATGAGAAAAAAACAACTACATGGAGACTAAACAATATGCTACTAAAAAAGTAATGATTCAATGATGAAATCAAAGAATCAATTTAAAAAATACCTTGAGGCAAATGATAATGAAAACAACCATACAAAATCTATGGGATGTAGCAAAAGCTGTTCTTAGAGGGGAGTTCATAGTGATAATAGGCCTTCTTTAATGAATAAGAAAAATCTCAAATAAACAACCTAACCTACCACCTAAAAGAATTAGAAAAAGAACAAACAAAACCTAAAATCAGCAGAAAGATAATAAAGATCAGAGAGGAAATAAATAAGATAGCGATTAAAAAACAATGGAAAAAAATCAATAAAACAAAGAGCTAGTTATTTGAAAGGGTAAACAAAATTGGCAAACCTCTGGCCAGGCTCACCAAGAAGATAAAGAAGACCCAAATAAACAAAATAAGACATGAAAGAGGAGAAATCATAACTGATACCACAGAAATAAAAAAACATAACAAAATACTATGAAAATTTGTATGCCAACAAATCTGACAACCTAGAAGAAATGCACAAATTTCTAGAAACATACAGCCCACCAAAACTGAATCAAGAAGAAATAGATAACTTGAACAGACCTATCAGTAGAAGTGAAATAGAATCTATTATATATATATATATATATATATATATATATATATATATATATATATATATATACACACACACACACACACACATATATATGTAATTCCCTAAAAACAAAAGTCCAGGACCAGATGGCTTCACAGGCAAATTCTACCAAACATAACAAAGAATAACTTATACTGGTATTCCTCAAACTCTTCTAAAACCTGAAGAGGAAGGAACACACTCAAAGACATTCTATGAAGCCACCATCACCCTAATACTAAAACCAGACAAAGACACTACCAAAAAAGAAAATTACAGGCCGATATTTTGATAAAGTTAGATGCAAAAATCCTCAACAAAATATTAGCAAACGAAATCCATAAACACATAAAAACGATCATACACCACAACCAAGTTGGATTCATCCCAGTGTCACAAGTGTGGTTCCACATACGCAAATCAAATCAATCAGATACACCACATCAACAAAAGATAAAAATCACAGGATCATCTCAATAGATGCAGAAAATGCATGTGATAAACTTCAACATCTATTCATGATAAAAACCTTTACAAGAGTGGGTATAGAGGAAATATATCTCAACATAATAAAAGCTATTTATGACAAACCCACAGCCAACATAATACTCAGTGGTGAAAAGCTGAAAGCCGTCCTGCTAAAATCTGTAAAAATACAAGGATGCCCACTCTCACCTCTTCTCTTCAACATAGTATTGGAAGTCCTCGCCATAGCAATCAGACAGGAAAAAGAAATAAAATGTATAAAAATTGGAAGAGAAGTAAAATTTTCATTATATGCAGATGATGTGATACTATATATAGAAAGCCTTAAAGACTCCACACAAAAACTACTAGAACTGATAAATGAATTCAGCAAGGTAGCAGGGTATATGATTAGCATACAGAAATCAGTTGCATTTCTTTACACTAACAATGAAATATGAGAACGGGAATGTAAACAAACAATACCTTTTAAAATTGCACCAAAAGAAAAAAATACATAAGAATAAACCTCACCAAGGAAGTGAAAGGCTTATGTGCTGAGAACTACAAAACATTGATAAAGGAAATTAATGATGATTCAAGAAAATATCCTATGCTCTTGGATTGGAAGAATTAATATTGTTAAAATGGCCATAGTATACAAAGCAATCTACAGATTTAACATGATCCCTATTAAATTACCCATGATATTTTCATATAAATAGAATAAATAATACTAAAATTTATATGGAGCTATAAAAAACCCAGAATTGCCAAAGCAATCCTGAGGAAAAAGAACAAAGCAGGAGGCATAACCCTCCCAGACTTCAGACAATACTACAAGACTACAGTAATTGAAACAGTGGTACTGGTACAAAAACAGACATATGGATCAATGGAACGGAAGAGAGAGCCCAGGAATAAATCCACACACCTATGGACAATTAATCTTTGAGAAAGGAAGCAAGAATACACAATGCGGAAAAGATAGTCTCTTCAGCAAGTGGTGTTAGGAAAGTTGGACAACCATATGTAAATCAATGAAGTTAGAACACACCCTCATACCATAATCAAAAACAAACTCGAAATGGTTTAAAGACCTAAATAGAAGATAAGTCACCTTAAAACTCCTAGAAGAACATAAGAAAAACACTCTGACATAAATCTTACCAATGTTTTCTTAGGTCAATCACCCAAGGCAATAGAAATAAAAGCAAAAATGAACAAAGGGTACCTAATCAGACCTATAAGCTTTTGCACAGCAAAGGAAATCATAAACAAAATGAAAAGACAACCTATGGACTGGGAGAAAATATTTGCAACTGATGTGACTGACAGGGGCTTAATTTCCAAAACATACAAACAGCTCATACAATTTGCTAACAAAATAAACAAAAAACCCAATGGAAAAATGGGCAGAAGACCTAAATAGACATTTCTCCAAAGACGACATACAGATAGCCAACAGGCACATGAAAAGATGTTCATCATCACAAATTTTTGGAGAAGTACAGATCAAAAGTACAATGAGGTACCACCTCACACCAGTCAGAATGGCCATCACTAAAAACTCTACAAATAACAAATGCTGGAGTGGGTGTGGAGAAAAGGGAATGCTCTTACACTGTTGGTGGGAATGTAAATTGGTGCAGCTACTGTGGAAAATAGTATGGATGTTTCTCAAAAGAATAAAAATAGAGTTGACATGTGATATAGCAGTTCTACTCCTGGGCATATACCTAGACAAAACTATAATTTGATAAGATACATGCACCCCTGTGTTTATAGCAGCACTCTTCACAATACCCAAGACATGGAAGCAACCTAAATGTCTATCAACAGATATATGATAAAGAAGATGTGATATACATATAAATACAATGGAATACTACTCAGGCATAAAAAAGAATGGAATATTGCCATTGCAGCAACATGGATAGACTTTTAGATTATCATACTAAGTGGAGTAATTAAGAAAGAGAAAGACAAATATCCTATGATATCAGTTATATGTGGAATCTAATATATGACACAAATGAACTTATCTACTAAACAGAAACAGACTCATAGACATAGAGAACAGACTTGTGGTTGCCAAGGGAAAGCGGGAGGGGGAGAGGGATGGATTGGGAGTTTGGGATTAGCAGATGCAAATTATTATTATATAGAGAATGAATAAACAATGAGGTTCTACTGTATAGCACAGGGAAGTATATTCAATATCCTGTGATACACCATAATGGAAAAGAATATGAAATAAATGTGTACACATACACACATATATATGTATAACTGAGTCACTCTGTTGTACAGTAGAAATTAACACAACATTGTAAATCAACTAAACTTCAATAAAATAAAAAAGAACAATAATTCATAGAAAACCTCTCATAAATATTGATGCAAACATCCTAAATACATATTAACAAAGCTGATTTATTAACATAGAAAAAGGTTTGAGCCATATTTGATGTATTACTGAAATGCACGTTTGGTAAAATTGTTAAAATTCAATCAAATAATTCATAACATCAAGAGATAAAAGGGGCGTAAAACATGATAATCCCCAAATATGAAGAAAAAAGGATGTGACAAAATGTAACACCTACTTATGTTACAAGACACGAGGGAAAAAGTTCATAGCAAACTAGAAATAGAACATATTTAATGTAAGGTCACCTACAGAAACAATCTATAGAAAACATCATTCTTAATGGTTATATTTTGAAAGATTTCTCACAGCTATGGGTACAAAAATAAACATCCCCAAATCCTAGTCCTCTTAATATTGTATCAGAGGTCAGAGCCTATAAAATAATAATAGTACTGGTGATAATAACAATTATAATTAGTATGTAATAGTAATCAGTATAGCAGGTTAAAAGGACTCAAAAGAAGAACCCTCCCAGGGGACAATACTGTGGAATGTCATCATGACCTTCCAGCATGCATACAACAGGACAAAGAATAAAAGAAAAGATAGATATTAGGAGGAGAAGAGATGTTTAATAAGCCTCTAGAAGTGTCCCTCTCATACTTGGGAAGACAGAAGCAGATGGAGGTGCAAAGTGTGCAAAGTAGAATGGAGCAACATTCAGCTAAGAGTATTTCTACAGCTTAAGGTAGCAAAGAAAGAATCCAGTTTGCTTGCTGAACCCAAGAGAGGTTTGTGCTTGGGAGACAGTGGCTGGTAGAATGAGACCTAGGATTTAAATGGAGGATTCTGGTAGTCAGAAGTCAGTATATGGTATAATCAACCTCTCACTACATTCTACCTCACTTCATAAATCTGGCTATCAGGGATTCATCTCCAAGCAAGAAATCCAGATGATTGTTTTCTAAAAAGAAAGCAGTGAATTAGGTCAAGCCAAGCAAACTAGACCGCGAGTCGGTTCCCCAAGACCAGTTGTTCTGTTTGCTGTCATCTTGAGATGAACTAGGGTGGTCTGCTCTCTTCCCAGAATACAGGAAGAGTGTCAGTTAAAAAAGCACAGGGCACTTACACAGAAGCTGTCACCTGGTCTTTGAAATCATCACCATTCTTACTGGTTTTAATTTCCTGTCTTCTCTGAAAACTTGCTGCTCTCCATGCCAAATGCTGCTACTTTGTAAAGGCTCATGTGAGTTTTTGTTAAATTCTATAATGCCATCTTCCTATTCAGCCTTTTGTCTCCCGTCTCTCTTACTTCTCACACTAATGTTAATTCCCTATTCTGTGAACTTTTGAACTCATGTGTCTGGTCACATCATTCTTTTAAAATCCTTTATGAGGGGTTTCCATGGTATTTAAATGCTATCTAAATAGTTCACATGGCCTAGAAAGCCCTGCATTACCTGGACACTGAGAACTTTTTACAATTACCACCTGGAAATACTCCTCACTCCCTAGCTGCCACCTCACCCTCCAAACCTCTCTCTTTATCCATACTGGCTTCCTCTAAGGTGTCTGACCATGCTTCCTAACTGTAGAGATTTGCAAAGTGGCTGAAACTGTAGCCTCCCTCTCAATTGCTTGCGCAGCTAAGCTCTACTCAATGTAAAGAGTAGGGGCAAGTCCTTAAAAAAGAGACTTTATTGGGGAAGATGTCTGTAAAGCATTCAGACTGGCTGGGTTCTCTGGTCACATGCTTTGTGGAACACTGAACATCATTGCAGCAGTTGGCAAAGATTATCCAAGAGAATTACCATAGGCAGAAACCAATAAACAAATGAAAAGCAAGTATGACTGAAATGCCACCATAGCATTATGTTCCAAAAGGACAATTTCTCCAGATTCTGCACACCTATGTATCTAGCTAGTTACGTAACTCTAACATCTATCCAGAGATAACCAAATCAATGTATATAAATTAAGTTCGTAAAGATTCTATCAAAAGAAGTAACTATTATTAACACATATTCTAAGATTCTCATCAAGACTATATAATTTTAAGTTTTTCTATGAATAAAGTTTCACTAGTTACATTCAGAAAGAACAGGCAACAATAACTGACCCTGGGAAAGGGAATAATGTGGTAGGTGACAAGGGTATAAAGAGGATTCACTTTAAAGGTTTAGTCCTGGAACTTTTGAATTTTGACCCATGGCTATACTTTAGCTACTAAGAATAGTTTTTAATTATATTAACAAAAAGATACCAACATTTTTTAAAAAGTTATTGACTTTAAAGTTTTTCTAATGGTCTGATAATTCATATTGCTAACATAGCTCTATTATATTTTAGAGCTTTGTCAGAAAATATGGCAAAATTTGGAGCAGTTTTGTATCTTGGAAATAGCATCAGGACATAGGAGTTAAATTATGTTTGAATCCCTAGTAAATTTGAGTCTCAGATATCAGCAGTATTTACTAGAGAAAAACATTTAATACCTAAGCCTGTTTGTTTGTATTTTTAATCTGTAAAGTGGAGTTAGTATATCTTTGCCTTTAGAATAATTAAATTCAGTGACAGAAATTTATATAAAGCATGTCACAGGGCTAAATACATGTTAGATGCTCACTGTGGCTAACAAGGAATATTAAATAAAAGCAGTGTTTGTTTTTCTCACTGTGATAATTGGAGACTCATTATTATGGTAGTTTGATCAACAAAGTCAATATATATAGTTATGAAAAAATTACTATAAAATATTGATAATTATCCAGAATGCTGCAAAGCCAAATGTGTTTATTATTTCCTTCCAAAACATATAATCAAATTATATTGCTTGGTTTTAAATGTTTTGTTAATTGTTTTTCAGTAGCTAACATTGTCAAACATATTAAGCTGAATTCTATTTTTATTTTTCATATAAAACTCAGAGTAATATATGCATACCTTCTGCTTTGTACTGAAGGGAAAATTGGGGTCTTTGACTTTTGTAAGAAACCCAATTATATAGCTAGAATTAAGCTGCAATCACATGTCATAGATATTTGCAACAATAAATTTGCTCGATATTGCCATTTTTTTTCACTCTCAATGAAAATCCAATTTCCATTTTAATGAAGTTTTCTGAAAATACTATATGCATATATATTTCAATATAAAAATCTATGTAAGTCTTACTTTGTTGGTAAAATAAGTATTTTTATTTGTGTTATATCAATTCTATCTGTATTTTATAGGTTCTCCTTTGTATATAAAGATACCACTATTAACCAGCCATCAACTGGGAAAGCACATTTACTTGTTTTGTCAGTGACAGTGAAAGTTTTGCCCTGAGCAATCTTCATCCATGCATCTAACTCCTTTTGTGACAAATAGTATACTTTTGTGAGACCTGAATACTTGCAAGTCTATGACTAGAGAAAACAATCGTGCTGTTTGTGATTTAGCCAGGTCTTCATATCAGAATTGAAAATAACTTAAGACAATAATAAAATGCTTTATAACAACCGGATTACTTAATAGAAGTAAGGATGTTTTACACAGAATAACACTTAAGCTATCCATGAAATAAAATAAGTGAATAAACATAAAACTTTAACTTCCAATTATTAAAAAAACAAGTGTTGGCTATTTGAAACTGTTTTTGTTGTTTTAAAGAGTTTACTTCACAGAGTCCACACAAGACTCAGACACCAGTATTGTTAGTTCTTGTAGTTCCTGCTGTTCTACAGGACTGGAATCTTAGAACAGGAGTTACAATATGTATTCAATAACAAAGAAAAACTTTGATATGATGTTCCCTATATAAGAATTGTTTACTATATTTTATTTATCGATTCACCTAATTGAAAATTGAATCTTTACTAATTACAGATGAGGTAAATATGAACTAGATACAGAGTCATGGACATGGCGGGACTGAGAGTATAGAAAGAAAATTTGCACACCTATGTATCCACCTGGTTTCATAACTCTATCCATAGATATCTAACTCAATTCGCATGTTACTAAAGATTCTATCAAAAGAAGTAACAATATTATCCAATAAAATTACCATAGGCAGAAACAAATACACAAACAAAAAGCAAGTATAACTGAAATGCTACCACAACAATTTATTCCAAAAGGACAATTTGTCCAGATTCTGAAGATTTCTGCAGAGTCTGGCTACAAACACAGAATTTCTTAAAATAATCCAAGAGAGCACACAGATATGAGGAATGGTCAATATTATGTGAAAACAACAAAAAATTAATTTAAATAAATATGTAGTTTAGTTTAAATAGTAAATTCGTAAACACATCCAGTAATTGCTTATGTGTTTTGAGTTAAAATTCCTAGCAAGTTTTACTTAATAGGCAAATAGGATCAACTAACACAACTGCTTGGAATCAAGAGTGAGAAAATTAAATTTATTCAATTATTTGTTTGACAATTTTATTAGGAATTCTCCTATATTTTCAGCACTCTTTGGAAAGTGGGATGGAATTATCTGAGTGAATAAAATGGACAAAGCCCCTGCCTCATGGAGTTTACCTTCTGATATAACACAATATTAAAGTGAATAAGTAATATGACACCAGGAAGTGACCCACTGATACAGAGTAAAGAGGGAAAGAGATGATATTTAGATATTTTTCTTAGATGTTTTGAAAATCAATTTTCCCATGCTATAATTAGTGCAGATACTTTAGAGAATTTGAGAAGATAATATTATCATTTGGGGGAGGATTATCAGTTGAACTCAAATGTGAATAAAGCTATTCCTTAGTGAAAATAAATATTTTATATAATATTTTCTTGGTATTTATTCATTAAATTATGAGATTATTATTTCCTGAATTGGTGTGTAAGACTAATGGGTTGGGACAGGCAAATTTTGCAAAAAGTAGAGGACATACATTAGTATATAGTATCATTTGAGGTGAAGAAATAGAGAAAAGTTGATATACTTTTTATTTTTGGAAAAAGTACATATGTATACATAGTAGTAAACTACACATAGTATAAAATTAACCATATTTAACTGTACAGATTGGTGGCATTAATTATGTTTACATGGTTGTACAGCTATCACTACCATCCATCTCCACAACTTTCTCATCTTCCCAATCTGAATTATTATTAAATAATAACCTCTCCCATTCTACCCTCCCCCAGCCCCTGGAAACCACCATTCTACTTTCTGTTTCTATGAATTTGACTCCTTTAGGTACCTTATTTAAGTGGATTCATACAGTATTTGTTCTTTTGTGACCAGCTTATTTCACTTAGCATAATGTCTTCAAGATTCATATCCGTATTGCAGCATATATCAGAATGTACTTCTTTTTAAGTCTGAATAATATTCCCCTGTATATATGAATATATCCATCTGTCTGTCACTGGACACTTGGGTTGTTTCCACATTTTGGCTATTGTGAATAATGCTACTATGAACATGGATGTACAATTATCTGTTAAAGTCCTTTCTTTCAATTTGTCTGGGTATATACCCAGAAGTGTAAATGATGGATCATACGATAATTCTATGATTATTTTTCTGAGGAAATGCAAACTGTTTTCCACAGGGGTGACACCATTTTACATTCCCACCAGCAAAGCAGGAGGGTTTGATATTTTCCATGTCTTTGCCAACACTTGTTATTTTGTGGTTTTATATGTGAGTGTGCATATATGTTTTTTTTTAATGATAGCTATTCTGATGGGTGTGAAGTGGTATCTCATTGTGGTTCTGATATAAATTTATCTGCTGACTAATGACTTGGGCATCTTTTCATGTGCTTAATGACCATTAACAGCTAGGCTGGCTGAAAGCTCTAAAATGACCTCATTTACCTAGGGGGTCTGACTTTAGAGAATTGTGGAAACGATTAGTAGAACACAAATAACCCAAGGGCAAAATAAATGAGCAGTCAGCAGGGGTCTACTCAACCTGCACCGTCATTAGGAAGAATTATCAGAGGCCAGTTGCATTAGCAAAATTTAGGGATCTAGTAATCAAGGCCATGTCAGGACATCCCATCATAAATAAGAAAAATTGTTGCCATTTACATCTCCCACAACAAAGGAAGAAGGACAATGCTGGAGGTTTCTTGAAGTTCCAGAAACAGCATATTCTGTACATGGGAAATTTAGGATTTTATGAGTAACACAAAAGTGTTCTAATTGACAGTGGGGCCTGGAACTGGAAAGTATCTTCAAGTAGTGCAGGTTACTCTGCAACAGCCTTGCTGTTTGCACCAGAAAACCCGGCAGACCCTATGATATTAAAGAAAATAAAAGAACCTAGCAGTATTTGTGCAAAACTGTTGCATGCATGGAAAGTCTCAATGGGAAAATTGTGTCACAGGCCCCTAGCCTTCCGGAGAAGGTGATGCCATCAGCCACTTATAATTTTCTACTTTTTTGAAAACAACTCACGCATTCTGACAAAACTAGATAAATATTCCAGATATGGGTTTACCTGCTTTATGTCAGACCTTACCCAGCACAACTACATGGGGTCTTACAGAGTGTTTGATCCACCGGCATGTAATCCCACATAAAAGAGTTTCAGACCAAGGGATCTACTTTCTAGCAAAGGAGGTGTAAGAACAGCTAATGATCCTGGCCATATCATACTACATACACAGGCAGGACTGATAGAGGTGCAAGCTATTGGCAATACTAATGAGGGACAACTCACAGTTAATAACTGAATCAAAGTTCCTTATTTAGTGTTGGGTCACCAATTGGAAGTATATATGGTATCGTGTGCCAAGAGCAGGAGTGGTCCTCCCAAAGACCCACTTGGGGAATCTGTACTTCCTATTTCCAGAAGGGGAACTAGGTCAAAATGCTGTTAACTGATGGGGGCAGAGAGAAACAGGTGGTAATACTGCTCAGTACTCCCTTACCCAATCCTAATAATACATTAAAAATAGCAGCAATCTCAGCCAGAGACACACATCGTGACCAGAGACTCAGAAGCCTCAGCAATAAGGATCTGATTTACCTCCAGCAGGCAAGACACCAAGACTAAAATCATCACTAGCTGAGGTTGAGACAAATCTAGAATAAAAGTAGAAGAGGGAAAATATAATTATCCGTTATGTCCCAGGACCACCTGAGGCAGCAGGATCTGTAGTTCTTCTCACTAGTCCTAGTCTTTTTAGTTTTCCCCAGGAATAGAAGCCCATGTGGTTCCTGGCAGAGCTTCTTCCTTAATGCATATAAGGTAATGGATGCAGGCATCACACGTAGACTGTGATAGACATGGAGATGCAAGAAAGAACTTGTGGCACAATTTCTGGGAATGTTGTCAGTGGATGTTCCCTGCAGGGAACATCTCAGCTTCAAAGAGCTACCTGTCCCAAGCTCACACCTGAGATGGCCCACATTCAATGACTGAGAAAAAGTAAAGGATTAGCCATTTTTACCCCAATATAGAACAATTCTAATAGGCCCCAAATAGCAACTCCTCTCTATAATCTCCTTCTCTACCATGTTATTTAACCAATGCCCTGTTGATGGAGATTCCTGTTGTTCCTATCTTTGGCACACAACAGACCTGACACATTTTCTCAATTATATGAATTTAGTTTATTTAAAAATGGGCAAAAAACTAGAATATTCATTTCACCAAGGAGACATACAAAAGGCCAACAGGTATATAAAAAGATGCTCAACATCACTATTCATCAGGAATATATCAATCGAAACTACAATGAGATATCACCTCACACCTGTTAAAATGCTGTTATCAAAAAGACAAGCAATATCAAGTGTTGGTAAAAATGTAGAGAAATTGGAATCCTTGTACACTACAGGTGGAAATTTAAAATGGTGCAGCCACTATGGAAAATAATATGGAGGTTCCCCCCAAAATTAAAAATAGAACTACCATATGATCCAGCCATCCTATTTTTGAGGATTTACCCACAAGAATTGAAATCCAAATCTTGAAGCAATATTTGTACTTTCATATTCATTGCAGCCTTAGTCACAATAGCCAAGATGTGGAAACAACCTAAAAAACCCTGGATGGATGAAGAAAATGTGGCATATGCAGATAATGAAATATTATTCAGCCTTAAAAAGAAGGAAATTCTGCAATATGTGACAACAAGGATGAAACAGGAGAACATGCTCTCAACACAAGAAAAAAAGATCAAAAGCGACAATTATTTTATTTCTATATTTAAAAAATATTAAGAAAACAAACAAATAAAAAAAACTCTTGGGCTTCCCTGGTGGCGCAGTGGTTAAGAGTCCGCCTGCTGATTCAGGGGACACGGGTTCGTGCCCCGGTCCGGGAAGATCCCACATGCCGCAGAGCGGCTGGGCCCGTGAGCCATGGCCGCTGAGCGTGCGCGTCCGGAGCCTGTGCTCCACAACGGGACAGGCCACAACAGTGAGAGGCCCCAGTAGCGCAAAAATAAAAATAAATAAATAAATAATAGAAAATTGAACATAATGATAATGAGCAAGGAGATCGAATCAATACTTTGAAAATCTCCCAGCAAATACAAGCCCAGGAGTAGATGGCGTCACACGTGAAATCTACCAAACATTTAAAGAAGAATTAATACAAATCTCTCTCAAACTCTTACAAAAAATTCAAAAGGAAACAACACCTCTAAACTCATTTTATGAGGCCAGCATCATCCTGACACTAAAGCCGGTCAAGGACACTACAAGAAAAAAAATTACAGGTCAATATGTCTGATAATATAGGTGTAGACATTCTCAACAACTTACGAACAAACTGAATTCAAGAACACATTAAAAGGATCATACACCATGATCAAGTGAGACTTATTCCTGTAATATATAGTTGGTTTAAAATATGCAAATCAACAAATGCGATAAACCACATTAACAGAATGAAGGATAAAGATGATATGATCATTTCAATAGGTTCAGGAAAATCATTTGACAAAATTCAATATCCATTCATAATAAAAACTCTCAACAAATTAGTAATAGAAGGAACATTCCTCAGCATAATAAAGGTCATATATGACAAGACCATGCTCACTGGTGAAAAGTTACAAGCTTTTCCTTTAAAATCAGAAACAAAACAAAGATATCCATTCTTACCATTTCTATTCAACGTAGTATTAGATACTGCAGCCATAGTAATTAAACAAGAAATAGAAGTAAAAGTCATCCAT
Source organism: Stenella coeruleoalba (assembly GCF_951394435.1). Lineage (NCBI taxonomy): Eukaryota > Metazoa > Chordata > Mammalia > Artiodactyla > Delphinidae > Stenella > Stenella coeruleoalba. The sequence continues at coordinate 131,202,169 of NC_137169.1, forward strand.
ATCAGAAAGGAAGACATAATATTATCTGTTTTCAGATGATATGATTTTATACATAGATAACCCAAGAGCATTCACCAAAAAAACTGTTAGAACAAATGAAATAAAGTTGCAAGATATAAAATTAACACTCACAAATCAGTTGCATTTTATACACTAAAGAATTATGCTAAGGAGAAGTTAAGAAAGCAACCCCATTTACAACAGTATCAAAAAGCATAAAATACTTAGGAATAAATTTAACCAAGGAGGTAAAATACCTATACACTGAAAACCATAATATATAGATGAAAGGAATTTAAAAAGATACAATTAAATGTTAATCTATCCCATGTTCTTGGATTGAAAGATTGAATTAGTTTGTGAAAATGTCCAATGTATTCAAAGCAATCTAAAGATTCAATGTAATCCCTATCAAAGTTTCAATGGTATTTTTCACAGAAGTAGAAAAAAACCTATTCTAATATTTATGTGGAATCAAAAGGACACTGAATAGCCAAATTAATTCTGAGGAAGAAAACATCACATCACACTTTCTGATTCCAAATTATACCACAAATTATATTATTATTATATGCCAAATTTATAGTAATCAAGACAGTATAGTATGGGCATAAAAACAGGAACGCAGACCAATGAAACAAAATTCAGAGTGCAGATATAAGCCAACACATATGTGGTCAACTGATTTTTGACAAGGACACAAGAAAATACAATGGAGAAAGAAATCTCTTCAATAAATGATGCTGGAAAAACTGGGTATCCACATGCAAAAGAATGAAGCTGGACCCCGGTCTTATGCCATTCACAAAGTTAAGTCAAAATGGATCAAAGATTCCAGTGTAATATCTGAAACTATAGAACTTCTATAGGCAACCGTAGGGAAAAAGATCCTCGACATTGGTCTTGGCAGCGATTTCTTGGATAAGACACCAAAAGCAAAGGCAGCAAAAGCTAAAATAAGTGGGACTACATCAAACTAAAAATCCTCCTGCAAAGTAAACAATCAATGAATTGAAAAGGGAATCTACAGAATGAAGACAATACTCACAAATCATGTATTTGATAAGGATTAATATCCAAAGTATATAAAGAACTTATACAACTCAAAAGCAAAAAAAAAAAAAAAAAAAAAAATACCAACCAAAAAAAAGCAATTTAAAAATGTGCAAAGAACCTGAGTTTTTGGTTCCAAAGAAGACATACAAATGGCCAATAGGTATATGAAAATGTACTCAACATCACTAATCATTAGGAAAATGCAAATCAAAACCACATAGAGATAATCACTTCACACCTGTTAGGATGGCTATTATCAAAAAGATAAGCAATAACAAATATTGGTGAGAATGTGGAGAAAAGGCAACTGTTATACACTGTTAGTAGGAATGTAAAACAGTACAGCCATTATAGATAACAATATGGCAGTTTCTCAAAAACTTAACGATTGAATTACACTATGATCCAGCAATCTCACGTCTGGGTATTTATCCAAAAGAAGTGAAATCAGTATCTTAAGAAGCTATCTCCACACAATGTTCATTGCAGCCTTGATCACAAGAGCCAAGATATGGAAACACGCTAAATGTCTTTTAATGGATGAATGGATAAAGACAATGTCTTATATGTGTGTGTGTGTATATATATATATATATATAGTTTTATTATATTTACAGTATAATTGAATATTATTTATTCAGCCATAAAAAATAAGAAAAGCTTGGCACTTGCTACAACATGGATGAATCTGAATCTGTAGGTCATCAGGCTAAGTGAAATAAGCCAGACATGGAAAGACAGATACCGTATGCTACCATTTATATGTAGAATCGTAAAAAAAAAAAAAAAAGCCAATCATCACAGAAACAGAGATTAGAATGCTGACGCTGATTGCCAAGGGTTTGGCGGGAGGGAGAAATGGGGTGGTGTAGGTCAAATGGTATAAATTTTCAGTTATAAAACAAAGAAATTCTGAGGATCTAATGTACAGCATGGTGACTATAGTTAATAATAAGGTATTGTATACTTGGAAGTTGCTGAGAGTAGATCTTAAACATTCTCATCTCACACACACAGTTAACTGTGAGGTAAAGGATGTGTTAATTATTTTAATCTGGTAATCATTCTACAATGTATATGTATATCAGATCATCATGTTGTGCACTTGAAATATTTACAGTTGTATTTGCCAAGTTTTCCTCAATAAAGTTTTAAAACTCAAACAACCAAAAAAGTAAAAAATGGGTACAGAATATTCACTACTTAACACTGCTTGGTTTAAGGAAGTACAATAATTATATAGAATTGTTTGTGAAAAGAGAGATTTTGAAAATCCAATTGCCAGGACTAATATGCATTTTATATGAATAAATATGTATTTGAATAAATGTTTGTTAATTGTTTTAATTCACCACTTTCTATACTAACAACTAAACAGCTTTTAAGATGTTCATTGAAGCTGTTTGAAAAGTGATTAGAAAATACCAAATGTTAATCATATCTCTGATTAGTTTTTACAGATTACCTCAAAATTAATTATGTGAATCTGTTTTAATATCAGAGAAAATTGTTCTTCCGTCTCACTCTTTGTCAGTTTTAACTTATTTTGTCCATGAGACTTCATAATAGGTTGTAAAAACCTTAATGATCACTTATATGATCTTTCCCTCTTTCATTTTAGTTTTTTTCCTATGTATCTTAAGTCCTAAGTTCCCGACAGTACTTACTTTTGTACAACATTTTAAAAATATACTGTAAAGAAAAGCTACAGTGTTTTCCCATCAGAAGAAGCCTCATTACACTGTTTAGAAATGAATCTATTTAAATTGTCTTCAGTTATTTCTGATAAGGTAATCATTAATTCATGACCTAGCATTTATCAGAACATTTAAAAACTGTATAGAACAGCCCACCATATTCCAGACTTCTCAGAAAAGCATTATACTGTTACTAATTGACAGATAGTGTTCTGAATATATTCGACCATTTTATGGGTGCCAATGATTGAGATCTCTAAATAATCTCATAAGCTACTGCTATTCCATTTATCCTCACCATGGATCAACCATAAGTTCTATTTATCTCTATACTTTTAAGAAATATACTCTATACTTTTAAGAAATAGATATGTGGAACTATAAAATGCACCTATCTTCTTCTTACGCATTAGCAATCTTTACTTGTATCACGCCAGGGTCAGAGATTCCCTATCCAGTGAATTTTTGTTTGCAGAGGTCCCATCTTTCTATCTAATACCTTCTATGAAAAAACAACCAAGGCCATTACTTTCTTTCATAATAATTCATAATATGGCATTCTAAAGCACAGTTCTAATAAGAGGAAATCTAATATTTTATTTGCCACCTCTGAACACTCAAGTCTGAATATACCAATACAAAAGAAACAAACTCTTTTTGTTAATTCATATTACATTCTTATGGCAAAGAATTTGTTAAGCTTTGAAATATCAAGAAATATCTGATTGTATGGATGAAAACAATATATCTGTAATCATATTTGTGTTATCAGATATTGAAATTTTTTTCTATTACTTATTTTGATTCATTTATATGGACTTCATATGTATTTGAACATTTACTTCACATTTAACAAATTTATTAATATAAACTGTTTTCTTTATAATGTTTTTATAGTATTAGAATATTTACTAAAAATCTTTGGTAAATTGTCTAAAACAAGGCTACTTATACTCTTTTTTCCTTCTTTAGTAGGTTTTGAAGAATCTTTTTTTTTTTTTTGCGGTACGTGGGCCTCTCACTGATGTGACCTCTCCCGTTGCGGAGCACAGGCTCCGGACGCGCAGGCCTAGCGGCCATGGCTCACGGGCCCAGTCGCTCCGCGGCATGTGGGATCTTCCCGGACCGGGGCACGAACCCGTGTCCCCTGCATCGGCAGGCGGACTCTCAACCACTGCGCCACCAGGGAAGCCCGAAGAATCTTTTTTATAACATATATTTTATGTATCAAGATGGTATTTAGACTATGAACCATATATTTATATTTGAAATATGTGCAGGTCTACAAATAATAAAAAATCATATAAACCAAGTAACATATGTGTCCATATGTAAAAAATCTGTAATATATGTGTTATCTGTATGTGAGTATATCTATTATGTCTATCTATTATGCTCAGACAACCACTTATGGAAAAATAAAATCTCTCAGAAAGCTAACTGGGAGGAAAGTTTATGATGCTATGATTTGAAAGAGGCTCCTGAACGTTCAAGAACAAAAATATAAAGTGTTAGAAAGGTCCAAGTGATTATGACTCACCAAGCTCCATCTCTTTCCTCCAATAATGTGGGTAAAATCTTCATGTAGAGAAGAGCCTTAGTTCAAGGTTAGCAAAGTATCAGGGGGCTCACGTGTGATCTGTGGATTGCTGAAAAAAAAGGAAACAAGGCTATCATAGTTTGAAAAATATGGATTTGGGCCCAAATCTTAGAAGAGGAAATATAATTCAGCAGGGTTGAATCTGAGAGTTTTCTTGCCTTTCTCAAAGACTCAGGGTCTAGATTTGGGATGTTAAAAGGAAAAAAAAAAACCTCATTAATGAAAAGTTCATGTAATTCTTATCAGAAAACGTCGGCAAAAAGTAGATGAACTCAAATTCACATACCAGGAGTCTTTGCTCCTTTTCCTCTATCACCTCCCTAACACTGGAGACAGCGTATTGTAACGTCCTTCACTTTTTTGGCCCTTCCTCTGGTAGTGACAGTTAGTGTCATGTTGCTAGCTGTTGGGATGGGCACCATTCGTGGGTTTCTTTTTTTTTTTTTTCCCCCTAAGATTTGCCTTTTCTTTTAACCTACAAGATAGTTACGCAAAAATGGAATCTCTCATGGGTAAAAATCTTGTGCCTACTATTAAATTGGAACCCTATCTTTTTATTGAGACTATTTTTTATTTTCATATTATTTTTTAATATCTTTATTGGAGTATAATTGCTTTACAATGGTGTGTTAGTTTCTGCTTTATAACAAAGTGAATCAGTTATACATATACATAGGTTCCCATATCTCTTCCCTCTTGCATCTCCCACCCTCCCACCCTCCCTATCCCACCCCTCTAGGTGGTCACAAAGCACGGAGCTGATCTCCCTGTGCTATGTGGCTGCTTCCCACTAGCTATCTATTTTATGTTTGGTAGTGTATATATGTCCATGACTCTCTCTCACTTTGTCACAGCTTACCCTTCCCTCTCCCCATATCCTCAAGTCCCTTTTTTAAAACAGAGCATATATCACAAGATACATTTGAGCCTGATTTCTGTTCTCTGAAAGTCTTTATCATGCATTTGTATTTCCTTAAGGACTGATTCCTTTTCTTCAAGAGGGAAGACAAATCTCATCAACATGAACCGACCACTGACACTTGCAGTGAAAAATTTACTGTCTCCAAAAAGCACTCCATACCCCCTGAGTTAGAGAGTCAGGGTTGTCCCCAAACACAAGGCAAGGCATTTTTCAGGAGTATGACCTATTTATCTTTACAACCCTGAACCTCCATGACCTCATCCTATGGAATATTTACAACTATCCGTGTATGATTCTGGCAGAAAAGATTATCTATATTCTTGTTGACGACCCTTGCTATGCAGTCAATATTGAAATTTGTGTGGCCTTTTGTAAAGCCAACATCACCTTCTTTCACTGAGTTTGGTGTTAGGGTGCATGCAGATGAGTTACTGTCTCTCCACACTTCACAAAATGCTCCTTGAAAAATATGGGCACTTTTAAGGTTAAAACCTAGAATTTCTCAATAATTCATGGGTCTAATACTCATACAGAATCATATTCTTCATCGTACTGTACTATAGATCCTAGGATAGCAAAGCTGGCATCTATGTGGCTCATGAAGGGCTTAGCATGGTGAGAGACGCCTAAGACAATATCTCGCGGTCCATTAGGGATCTGAGGATTGTAGCAAAGCTTCCTGCAAATAGTCACTCACTCTTAAGAGGCCTGAACCTTCTACACTGCTGTTCCCTACATGGCTTGATATCCATGACCTTAGTTTGGCAAGGCCGTGTCGGGGCAACAGTCACTTAAAAAAATCTTGAATAACCCTTAACAAGGCTCTCACAGAAAGTACTCAGCTCCTAATCTGTTTTTTATCCTACAATGAAGACGAAGGATCAGTTGGGAGATTTTGGACTTTCTCATTAAATAGTCAAATAGCTCAAGGAATAATAGTTGGGTTCTTTCAGAATCTACCAAAGAAAGAAATAAAAAAAAAAGAAGAAGAAGAAGAAATTAAATAAATTAGCACACTTAGGTAATTTATATCTTCAACTAACTTCATCAATTACTAATATTAGTGGGAAATATTGAAATATTTTAGGGCATTTTTTCACATTGAGATATAGTTTTCACCACTTTGGGGTCCATTACAGTGATAAAATCCTGATGGAAATACTAGGGGAATACTTGCTCTGGCAAAAGAAAGATTTTCACTAGATTGGATTCTACTTTCCGGGGGAACTCTCTTTTCCATTGTTCTCTGGGGGTGGGGGTTCCTCCCTATCCAATAACCTCCTTGACCACACCTGATGGGGGCAATATACAGGAGGTTCATCTTAAGGTATGCTCAGTTTTACAACCTACATAATGCTGGCAATAACTTTTGGCATCCAGGTGTTGGGTGTGTGTGCAAGTCTGTCTCCCCAAGAACGCTTGAGGGAAACGCTTAACAGAGTTCCTGGGATAAAAAGGCAATCAATGATTGTTTCCTTATCCTCAGTTTTAGATGAGAACCATTATTCCTAAGAAGTTGAAAGTAGAATGATGAACTCTTTTCAACCTCTTATCATGTAGTATCTATCAAAATTCTGTAATAATATTTTTTTTTGTTTCAAGCCAGAAAAACCTCCAATTAAACATAGAGAAGTTGTAGTACAGCTATAATATGAACTGTAACATAAAACAATGAATGTATGAAAAGAGGTTAAGCAGTGCCACTTTAAAAAATTCTAATTTGAATTCTATAATTATAGGTGTCACAGAAATTTTGTCGCCCTTTTGCAACTTTTGTTAAGTAGAGAATATAAAGAGGTTTGCACTTACAGCAAGAAGATATGAAATTGTAAAGGGCAAAAATCTACAGAAATTGAGTAAAAAGAGAACATGTTATTGTAATGAAAAAAATAAAACTAAGCTGTAAAATGAGACATACAATTCTCATTTTTAAAATGTGGCATCCTGTTGTATTTTTAAAATAGATGTGTAAATCCTAGAAAACACTTGTGTGGTGTTTATAAAATTAGGTGTGTATAAAATACATTAGGATTCTAATGTATTTGCTCTGTTTTTAATTGCTCATGTGTTCCTTTGTGGTTTTCCACTGTAGCCCTATTGCCATTCAAGCAGCTAATTAACATCTATTACTAGGTGCTTTCTCCACAAAAATACCCTCTGCTTTATATTTAATTACCTTTTCCAAATCCCAGAGCCAGGAGGCTTATAAGATGATAAGGGCAAATGACTATCTGTGGAGTGGAAAGCATATATTTTAGATGGAGCAAGTGAACATTTATCACTAAGAAAGTATTTATTAAAAATAAATAATAATAAAAGCAGCTAAATTAAAAGATCACATTTAGCATTAGGTATCCTTCTTATAAAAATGTCTAGAAAGATGAGCTACTTAGTATATATCTAAAAATATTTATGTTCTGTCAAGTCTTCATGAATTCTAAGAGTACTTTCAGTATAAAATATTTAATTTCAAGCAAAATGGTAATGCATATTAATTTCATTTTTATCAAATGATTACTTATGATACTGTAAAAATAGTTAAAATTGTTTTAAAAACACAGTCACTTAAAATACATAGAAACCCAGTATATGTATGTGCTTGTATACAACAAATTATTTTGATACTAATTTTGGTGCAGTAGTGAATAATTTAGTAGCCTACTACATCTCTCTATTAAGGAGAATGTTTTGATACATAAAGCTGTGCATATAATTGTAAGACAGGCATCACTGTATTTCCTAAAATAGAATCAACATGTTGCTTCACAGTATGAAAGTTATATGACTTACTTGTAATAACGGTACATTCGTAATAATGCATTTGAAATTTATGTTAATAGACACTTATGGAAGAAAGTTACATAATAGGTAACAGTTACATAATAGTTAGGTATTTTATTGTTTTTTTCTTAAAAGAATTACTTGGACTACAGTGTGGAAAATTATTTTTAGTGTAACAGGTGGAACAGTGTGAGTAGGAAGGAAACACTTGCGGTAGTCAGTAGTGAGGGTGGATTAGCGTGTTAGTGGTGGAGATATACAAACATAAATGTCAGATGTACAAAATATTTGGGAGGTAAAACTGATTTCATTATGTATCTGATACAGGAGATGAAAGAGGGGAAGTATGGTGAATGATTTCCAGGCTGGATTGTGTAACTAGATGGAAGACAGTGGTCTCTCTCTTGGAGGAGCTACTGAAAAAAGAATAAGTTATATTAGAAGGACATGAGTTTGGTTGGCAGGATGAATCTGAAGAGTTTCTATGGCTATGTATCCCAGCTCTGGCTCAACATGATCATCAAATGAGAAGCTTAAAAAAAAAAAAAAACTCTAAATATTCTGATTTAATTTTTTCTGAAATATATCCCACATGTCGATTTTTAAAAGCCCATAAGTGATTTCATTGTTAGTCCCCTTGGAGAATCATAGACTAGGGCAGTCAAATGTAAATAACTAGATGTTGTACGAATGTAAACTTTCATACATACAGTTTTAAGTATTAAATTCTGTAGAAAAAACATTTGAATATTAAAATATGGAAAAAGAGATTCTGAAAGATTTATGGTAATAAAAACCCTTTTTCTAATAAGGAACCATAATATTTACCTGGAATTTAAATCAGTATATTCATTATTTTGCCCTAAAATATCTCAGTATTAGTTTTTCAAAGTATTTTTCTCCATTACTAATATTGAATATTGTGATTCATTTTACATAAATATCTGAGCATAGAAATGTTATTCTCTTCTGGCTTTAATGTTTTCTGTTTTAACTCCCAAAACTTTTTTCTTAGATTTTTCTTAGTATCTTTGTACTCTTCCTTTTCTTTCTTCATTAATGCTTTGAATAATTTAAAAATATTTCTTAGAGCCCTATCATTTCCTATAATGTTATTAGTAGATTCATAAATAAGCTATTGTTTCATAAATGAATTTTATATCAGTTACTGTTTTTGGAAATGCTTAACTTTATTCAGAATGACTTTTGTCGTATATTCTGTATTCAAAGAATGCCATAATATTTGCTATCAATGATAGTTGAAAACTAGTTTCCACATTTAATAAAATAAATCTAATAGTTCTCATGCTTTGGATAAAATAATGTATCTTGCCAATGGAGTTAAATTACTTCATTTTGTTTTATCCATAAGTTCACCAATTATTTAATTAAATTAATAAATAAGTTAATATTATATCAGTTGGAAACCATAACAATCCCATTAAATAATAATCAGGACTTTATGACTTTATGACGAATGAATTGCTGCGAGATTGTAACTTTTGATCATATCTATATGATATATATACATATTGTACATATTGCACACATTATAATTCTTTACAACTTTATATATAATATATATAACTATATATATTTTAGAACATTATAAATGTATATGTATGTATACACATACATATTTATTAATAAGTAGGAGAAAACAGATTGCTTAGAATGCTATTTATTGAACATAATGCATATAGATCTGTTTTATAAACTAACAAATGATTATGAAGGCAAAGATGAGAGGCTGTATCATTGTCACCTGTGCATCTCTAGTGAAGAGTGCACAGAACAAAGGAAATACAGAGTAAATACCCTCTCTATTATACAAGGGTTGAGGACTAACTTACCAGTAGAATTTTATACTAATATGATACCATCAACATGAGTTTCAAATACAATTAATTCTTCTTTTTTCCATTCAAAAGTGACCCAAATATTGGTATAAAAGTAAGTATCTACTAAAAAATGAGTTTCTTTTCTACAGTGTGTACCTGTAATGATTTACCTGCCTTTATGGATCACAAAATATAATACTGCTATTATGAATACTTCACATGCCAATACTTTATGGATCAAAATGTAACTCAACTGACATAATTTCTGAAATGTCTATATTTTTTTTTCATGCTTCTCATTAATACATTGTGATGCTAAGTCATTGGCAATGCAAATTCTTCATCATAAAATGAAAGAAAGATTAAATCAAATAAAAATGCAGTGTTAACTTTTAAAACCCATGTTTTAAAAATAAACATTCCACTGACATTTATGAGGCACCAAATAAAATAGTCTCAGGAAGATCATCATAAATGCGAACGCACAGGAGTTAAAGTCATAAATTCCTTTCCAAACATTTACGAGGCCAAAAAAATAGAAGGCAGTATTTGAGAAGGCTGGAAATTTTTGTGTGACAAGAATTTCTGATTTTTCTTTTTTCAATATACTCCATTATAAAGAAATAACAAGTTGAATTTTTACCTCAAACAGAAACAAAACTCCTATCAATATGAAGACATGTTTATTATGCTGCATTCAAATAATTTAACTGAACATAGTTCCACAATAGGAAGCTTTCTCAACATCAAACAGTATTTTCAAAGCTTCTTGTTTCTCTATGCTGGTCATTTAATACTGACCAACACCAATATGTGAATACCAGTCGGTCTTCTCCATTCATTCAGCATTTTCTAACAATGGCCAATGAAGGTTCATGAATGCCTAGGACAGTATCTTAGATCAGCCTTAGGCACTCTGTGAAAGGTCATTCCGAAATTTTTAAAGCCTTGATCATTATGTATATGACTTTTCAGTGAAATGTAATGGGTTTTGATGGCTCTCAACAAATTGGCATTTAATCTTACCAACTGCTTATTAAAAACATGCATTTTCCAAAAATTGAATTGTTATGCCTGTAGCTTCATAGGATTAGGACCTAAAAATTAGGACCTAAAAATCAAATGTATTTTTATCAATTCTTACTTTAAGATATAGCATCATGATTTCAATTTTGTTAGGAAAGCCTATCCACATTATTATACTTTTAAAAGAATACTTTTCATCTATTCTGTGTGTTTATTCACCCAAATGAATTCTATTATCATTTTATGAATTTACATTGAAAAATTACATTAACTTTGACATATTAATTTGTTAAGGATGAAGTCTTCAGAATTTCAGAGCTTCAAGTTTAGAAAGATACATTATTTCTCCATTGATTTAGGTCTTATTTTATGTCTCCGTTAATATTTTAACATTACCTTAATATAATTCCTAGATATTTGTTTTTAATTTATTCCTAAATATTGTTAATTGTGTTATTTTAACAAAGTATTTTTCTCATTATACTTTGTCATGAGATTTTTCAGTTATGAAAAATAAAACTGATTTATATGCATTTACCTAGTTTCTTTTATCAGGTCACAATATTATTTTTAGTTTTATTAGTTTTCTTTTTGGTTTCTTTGTTTTTGGATTTTCTAGGTAAAAATGCCATAACTTCTAAAAGCAATGATAAGTTTATTTTTAAACTCATATCTTCTCTTTCACTCTCTCTCTACACACACACATATATATATATGTATATATATGACCTTTACTGATTTTTAAATAAAAGAACAGTATCCAATAAGATTTAAAAACACTGTCATTTGCAGCAACATGGATGGACCTGGAGATTATTATACTAAGTGAAGTAAGTCAGACAGAGAAAGACAAGTGTCATATGATATGGCTTTTATGTGGAATCTAAAATAAACTGATACAAATTAACTTATTTACAAAACAGAAACACTCACAGACTTAGAGACTGAACTTGTGTGTACCAGGAGGAAAGGGTGGGGAGGAGGGATAGATTGGGAGTTTGGGGTTGACATGTACACACTGCTATATTTAAAACAGATAACCAACAGGGACCTACTGTATAGCTCAGGGAACTCTGCTCAACATTCTATGATAACCTAAATGGGAAAATAATTTGAAAAAGAATAGATACTCATATATGTATAACTGAATCACTTTGCTGTACACCTGAAACTAACACAACGTTGTTAATCTACTCTACTCCATAATAAAATAAAAATTAAAAAAAAAAGAAACTTAAGAGACATATCAAAAAATAAAAATCCTGTCATTCCTGACTATAATTTTGTTCTGTTTATTTATTGCTCCATAACTAATCACCCCAAAAGTTAGTGGCTTAAACCTTAAAAAAATCATTTAATTACTTCTCACAATCTCTACGGGTTGGTAATTCAAGAAGGCCTTGGCTAGGTATTTCTCACTTGGGGTCTCCAGTGTAGCTGTAGTCAGATGTTGGCTGGCAGGAGCTGGATGGTGGTGGGAGGGGGATCACTTAGATGGGGGCTGGCCAGTTTTCACTATCTTTTCTTATAGCCCTCCTTGTCATCTCTGACAAGGCTGGTTTGGGCTTCCTCTAGGTATCATGTCCTCAGAGCACTTAGCTTGCTTACTTGACACCTGAAGCTTCAAGAGTGAATATTCCAGACAGCAAGGTAGAAACTTTATTACCTTTCATGACCTAGCCATGAAACCAGAGTTCATCATTTCCAAAGTACTCTATTTGCTGACCAATCAAAAGCTCATTTAGGGCTTCCCTGGTGGCGCAGTGGTTGAGAGTCCACCTGCCGATGCAGGGAACACGGGTTCGTGCCCCCGTCCGGGAAAATCCCATATGCCGCGGAGCGGCTGGGCCCGTGAGCCATGGCCGCTGAGCCTGCGCGTCCGGAGCCTGTGCTCCGCAACGGGACAGCTCAAAACAGTGAGAGGCCCGCATACCGCAAAAATAAGTAAGCTCATTTATATTCAAGGGAAGGAAGATAGGTTCCACCTCAATGGGGTGGTTGTCATAACCGGGAGCCACACTCAAAAAATATAACTTCTAGCATTTTATAAGATTTTTTGCTCTTTTCTTTGAATACTCTTTATAATACTGAGGAAATTTCATTCTGTTTTTAGTTTATTTGAATATTTCATTTATTTTAATTAGAATGTATATTTTTAAAATTTTTATCAGCATCTATCTATGTGATAAATATGTTTATTTCATTCCAAGAAAATATTATGTTTGCCTTATGCCAGGCTCCATGATGGATCCTGGGTATATACAGATGAATCAGGCAAGATCTGTTGCACCTCAGTTGATCTCATCTCAATTGTCTATATAACCACAAACCTACTGTCGGCCAGAGTCCTGCCTGACTATCTACACTTTGCTGAGTGTTTTCTCATACCTAGTCTACTCCCACCTTCTCTTCTCAAAACCTCAAGACTCCCAGTCCCAACCCTCAGTTAAAAATCTTGGTTCACCTACACTGTTGCATTTATCAGCAATTCTTTTCTCTTTATTGCTGAGTAGTATTCCGTTGTTCCACAGTTTATTTCTCTAGTCTCCTGGGCTAGGCCATTTTTTTTGCTATTATTCATAAAACTGCTATGAACAACAAAAAAAATCTTGGCTTCTATTTCACTGAAAAACAAAACAAAACTTTTTATTATTTGTCAGTAGGCGTACACAGTATCATTTTATCATAAAATATTCCCATATAAGCCCTACTCCCCATATTCTGTTTTCCCTCCAGTAACAATGGGTGAATTCTGTCTGCTGCTCACTTTTCTTCTTTATTTCTCTACTAGATTCCATCCCCCAACCTACTCAAAAAATTATGATCCTCCAATTAATTCCACTCTTTCCTGCATTATGCAACCCAGGAGTTGATTCTCTTTCACATGGAAAGTCAGAACTTGTAATGAAAGCGTCTGCCAAATCAGAAAGATTAAGAAAGGTCCTCTGATCTTATTCTGCTGGTGATATCCATTCTCTCCATGCCAAGCTCAGAGCTCAGGCATGCAGTTATTTGTCATATCTTCCAAGGTCATGTCACATTGGATTCAGCCTCCAGTCTTCACGGAGCCTCTGGTTTAGAATACTGATGAGTAAGCTGGTACTTTGGCTGCTGGCAGCCAGTGAGAGCTCAGCGACTGACTTGTAACACCAGATACTGCAGTACTGCAGACAGACACCAGTGGGAAGAAGAGAATACGAGCTCTATAGGTAGGCCAGTTTGACTGAGCCCTTTCCTTTTGTGTCTTCTCCTTTCTGCTCAGTCCAGTTTCATTTGCTCATAGGGTGCCATGTACGGAGGTCTTGCCCCCGTCTTCAAAGCAAAGATCCTTGAGCGAAAAGCTATGCCCGATACCTCAGCTCACAGAAGTGCTGTGGAGACACTGCAATTCAACATGGTGGGGCCATGTCACCTTGACTGTTTTACATGAATATTCTTTATTACTCTATTTCCTCTGTTGGAAAATTAGCTACCCCTTTTGCATCATTTTTCCCCTACTAGGTGTTAGGATATTCATCCCTAATTTAGTCTACTTTAGAGTTAATTTTTACCCAGTAATTTGAAATATAAGTACCTCATGAAAGTCTATTCCCATTTACCTTCTGATACTTTGTGCTATTTTTGTCATACATGTCATATCTACATCTATTTAATATAAATATATAAAGATATTATAATGTATATTACAGACACTAAGTTTTTCAGGGCAGGTAATAATGATTTAAAACTATTAAATTTTTTTAGGAAAAAAATACAAATTAGAAAAAAGAAGGAACTAATTTACCCATAAGAAACAATGTTTAGATGCTCTTCACAATATAAATTCCGATAATTCTGTGGTTAATATTTACAATTTATCTATATACGGAACATAACATAATTAAAGCTCCACCAAATAACGAAAATGTTTACAACTTAGATACTACAAATATAGTGTTAAATCTGACAGAAGGTTGAAGTGAGAAGGATGGGAAAAAGTGGTGTGTTATATTGGGATGTTAAAACATAGCACAGGGAGATCAGCTCGGTGCTTTGTGACCACCTGGAGGGGTGGGATAGGGAGGGTGGGAGGGAGGCTCAAGAGGGAGGGGATATGGGGCTATATGTATATGTATAGCTGACTCACTTTGTTTTACAGCAGCAACTAACACACCATTGTAAAGCAATTATACTCCAATAAAGATTAGAAAAAAGAAGTGATTAGTGATACTTATTGAATTTAATGTGGTAAGACATAAATCCAAACAAAGAATGAATTATCAAGCTTTTTGTTTCTCAGAAGAGATCATGGAACCTGGAGGCAAGTGTTTATCTTTCAATCCTTATCATTTTTAGTGAGAGATTGATAGATATTGCCTCAATTAAGCAAATCAGGAAATAGAAGCATAAGGACAATATTTACACCTTTGAAAATGAACACCAGGGCTTCCCTGGTGGCGTAGCGGTTGAGAGTCCGCCTGCCGATGCAGGGGACGCGGGTTTGTGCCCCGGTCCGGGAGGATCCCACATGCCGCGGAGCGGCTGGGCCCGTGGGCCATGGCCGCTGAGCCTGCACGTCCGGAGCCTGTGCTCCGCAGCGGGAGAGGCCACAGCAGTGAGAGGCCCGCGTACCGCAAAAAAAAAAAAAAAAAAAGAAAAAGAAAAAGAAATACCAGAAAATGAACACCAGTAACACTAAAGAGAAAACTGATTACAAATGAGTTACCTCTAGTAGTAGAGCTGGAAATAGGGAAACACTGGGGAGGAGACTGTTGATTCTCATGGCTTATTACTGATTTTTCAAAAGCTCTTGCCACGTATTTGCATTGGTTTTCTATCACTACTGTAACAAATTACCACAAATTTAGGGACCTGAAACAACACAAACTTCTTACCTTCTACTTCTGTGGTTTAGAAGTCCACCACACATCCCAGTGGACTAAAATTAAGACGCTGGCAGGGTTGTAATCCTCCTGGAGGTTCTAGGGAAGGACCCCGTTTCCTTGCCTTTTCCAGCTTCTACAGGCCACCCACCTTCCTTGACTCATGGCCGCCTTCCTACATCTTCAAAGTCAACCATGTTGTATCCCTCCAAACATCCTTCTGCGGCTGTAATTCCTTCTAACTCTCCCATCCGGCCTCCCTCTTCCACTTTTAAGGGCCCTTGTGATACATTGGCTCCACCTGGGTAATCCGGGATACTGTTCTCATTTTAAAGTCAGGTGGTTAGCAGCCTTTATTAGCCCTTTCCATGTAAACTAACATACTCACAAGGGGACAGGATGTGAGCATCTTTCAGCAGGCCACTATTTTGCCTACCATGGTTTTAGTACTTCAGGTGAATTTAAAAATAATGATATGAAAATAATTTGCTTCATTAATAATAAATTCACACATAGCTGTTCTTAGCTTATTGCAGTATTTCTTAAACTATGGTCTACATGATGCAAATCACCTGCATCAAAAATCAGCTGTAGTGTATCACGCTCCTGGGGCCACACCCAACTTTAACGGATGGGAACTTGGAGGATGGGTTCCAGTATTCTGGATTTTAACAAGAATCTTACCTAATTTTAACACACAGCACATCAAAGTTTGAAGTGTACGGGTTCAGCCCACTGAAAGAGAGTTAAGGAAATGGCATCAGCTGAGGGATGTAAGAAGTAATGGGGCACAAACTAACTTGAACTATTTGTCCTTAAACAGGCAGCTTAGAATAGAAGAGCTTAACATTTAACCAGTATGAAGATACTATTTCCTGGAAGAATACAGTGAATAATAAAGAGATTCAAACAGAAAGGACATGCAATGTCCTACACATAATACATTATTTCTAAAATGTTTAATAAATGAATCTTGAATGATGAACTAACCATTTAAAAAGCAAAAATAAAACAAACAAAATGTATGCTGGGGAAGCCTGAAGATTCAAGAGAGAGAAATCTGAATAACTAGAGAAAAAAATTGATCCCAGTATAAATTAGTAACAAGGTATATAATTTGTTCTGAAAATTATTTGCTACTTTTTAACTTTATAATATACATTTTACGTAGTATATGTAGAAACGCTAAATAATTTGTGTCACATATAAAATATATATATGTTTTAATTTATTAAAAGGAGCTGGTGAACATTTTAAATAGTAATATTCCTGTTTCCTCCCTTCTTGTTTATGCATGAAAGGCCTAGCCACAGTAACTATACTTAATGAACAATCATTAATCACCTACTGGCAGATGCTAGCAATAAAAGCAGAGTACATGGGAGGAATTTCACAGTGACACTGGAATAGTACTGAAACTTCAAGTTCTTTGAAGTGATGGAAAAGTTCAGAAAGACATTGAACGCAGAGAAGTAAAAATGCAACTTTAAAATGCTACCAAGTCATAAAGGAAACATGTTTCTTCATTTATGCTTCTGGCTCTCTTAAGCTCTTACTCTAATAAGAGCTTAAGAGAGCCTCTGCATCTCTGTTGCAGAATTTGTAATGGCTTTAAATTAGTGCCTCTGTGACCAACTCTAATTTTTCCCCCTGAACTGTTATATGCTTAAGGGCAGAGATTATATCATGTATTTTGTCTGTGTGTTTGTGTGTTTGTGTGTGTGACTCTAGTGCCCAGCAGAGAACCCAGCATTTAATGGATGTTGAAGAAAGGTCTGTAGCATGTTCCAGAGACACAAAAAGAAAGGGCAGAAAGGCTAATTTTTAAAAGCTCTTTCTAAAATGACTTTCTTTTTCAAGAATAGATTTCATGTACTTAACCAAGGCAGCTGTACGTTCTCATTTGTTGGTTTGTTTAGTTGTTACTATTTCCCACCACAAATATTGCAAATTAATTGAAGTCATATATTAATAATTGCATAAGTGCAAGAGAAATATTTTTCTCAGTTTTTTTCTTATAAGGCTTACAAAGCATTGAGAATTTTACTTCAACAAGCTCATTAAATTAATAGATTATTTTAATGGTATAGACTCATATTAAAGAAGCCAATATATTACTAAGTAGGATTACCCGAAAGAAGCCTAATACTGCAAATACATTTCCAGGGAGGCAAAAAATCATAATGCTAGAATTTTAGAAAGAGATTATTAGGAGTTCATGGTCCTAATAGTCTGCAGATAATATGATTTTCTTGAAATCTATGTATTACAATGCATTGATTGAAAATAATATTTTCTTATATTTAAGTTTACACAGTACTTTGAAAAATAATCAGATGTGCGGATAGCACAAGGAACTCTACTCATAACTACCCTTTGAATGTACAAAGTTAGCTCAGTCTCAGCAAACTTCAAGTTTTCTTATGATTTTTCCCACCAAACCTACCTTCCAATATTCAACATCTCTGGAAATGGCCCATCACTCCACCATTCTGCAGACCAGAAACCAAGACTTGTTCTTGACCTCATGCTTCACACCCAATCTGTCCCTGAACCCATCAGTTGTACCTCCAAAATACTCTCTCAGACTTACAGTTATTCTCTATTTTTATTACCACTATTATCCTAATTCAATTTTTAAATAACTTTGACCTGAACTACTTTACTTCCTCATATACTGGTCTTTCTCCCTCTACACTGATCCCTACTAATCCATTTTCCAGACCACAGCCAGAATAATCTCACCAAAACACTCATCTAGTCTAGTCTGTGGCGATCCTCCTAGATCTCTTCTCCTAGGGTAAAGCAATTGTTTATTTTTCTATGCATTTGCATGTTAAAATAATTAAAATAATATGATGGATATGCATATAGACTATCAGCCTTTGTTTGTATTTACATAGTATTCTGTGTTGAACATTTTGAGGACATTATAATTTTTACAAAAAGCTATTAGTAATGGCAATGTTGATTATAATATTTGCTAACTCTAATTGAATGGCTTACGTGCGCTAATGCAACTAATACTCCCAACAAACCCATGAATGAAGAACTATTATGATCTACACGTATAGATGAGAAAAGCAAGAAAAATACAGACATTCAGTGCTTTCCCAGAGTTAATGAAGAGGCCAGGATGTGAACCCAGTCCAGAGCCTGAGCTATAGTACTTGTTCAGTTTATATGTGTGTAATAATAAATAAAGACTTCTTGGGGGAAAAGAAAAAACTTACCGTGTGAAGTTATTTTGTAAATATTTTTATTATTCAATTTTAAAACTCATCTTTTTATTAGTAGTAGTTATTTAATTATAAATGACTCTGAAAGACTGTGACCCCTTGCAAGTCCTTCCCTTACAAACTGAAACGTTCTTATTCATAAAATGCTTATTTCCAAGCTATTAAAGTCAATTAAAAAATATATTTTCCTATCCTGGAAGTAGAATAATGGAAATAGGCTTAACACCTCAGGGCAGGCTGTGGTTACAACTACATTAATCAATCTGCACAAAAGTACATCCAACTCTTGGTCTGATAAATCCTATTCCAGAGACACTTGCCACCTGCGAAGAAAGGTGAACATTGTCCCCTACCTTGTGCTGTTGTCACAGTGATGGAGACAAGGCGTCAGGTTGCATTATAAGGTACTGCTGAGCTGGCATTTGGCATGCTGTAGAGGCCACTCTTGGCTCTGTTCTGGAACAGTGATATCTGAGACATAGGTATGTATCACTAAATCACCCAAAATATAACTTGCATTTTTTAGCATCACTGTTATTATATGTCTTCTCGCTCCAGTTTTATCACAAATATAGAGGAAGATGTCTCACAATTACCATCTTCCTTTTCTTCTATGCTTTGTTGTACATCTAGCTGACTTCATGAAGTCTTGCTCCAAAATAATGTGTTTTCTTTCTGGATATTCTACATTCTGCTGTTTTCAAATTATTTCAACTGAAAGTTGGTGAGGAAAGAGGTTACAGGACATTCTGCTCAGACCAGGTATAATCCATGAAGGTGACGCAATCTTGAATTGCAGAGACAGTGTTTCTTCATTTTGCTGATACTTGATACAATTTATTCTCTGCATATGCATATATTTTCTCAGCTTTTTCTATTTGCTGGGAGCTAAACCCACAACTGTGCAGGAAATATGATATTCCTGCTAGAGATTCATTACTACTACCTTAGGTGGATCACTTGAGCTATTCATGGCTTCTTTCCTTCTCGCAGGGTCCAGGTATCAAGTGGGAAATTTAACCTTCTTTCTCAGGCTGGGAGGAAATTGTGTACTTAAGAGTTGCCAGTCTCTTCATTTCTATGCAAGCTATTTTCCAAAAAGGAAATACATAGGACCACTTCCTGAGATATACATTCTGTTGCCAGTACATCAAGCAGAACTTTTGGTTGTCAGGCTCCCCACTGACTCAACAAATTTACTTTGTTGATTTCAGAGGGAGAGGCTGAAAACTGATGAATCCAATATGTAAAAAAATATATTTTTAAAGTTACCAGGATGATACTTTTTGTCTGTCTCTTTAAAATCATTATCTTCAGTTTTTGTTTGTTTTGTTTTAAGAGAGGGAGAGGACACATCTATTCTCCCTCATTTCTGATATTTATGTAAAATTAAAGGAGGGACAAAATTTGTTCCGTCTATGTTTTAACTTGGCAAAATGAATCTGCCTTGTCTGGGATTTGATATAGCATTGGCTAAAAGAGAGCCACTCTAAATTTAAATTAAAGTTCAGAGAGTGAAATTCAGGAGTTTAGATTCTTAGATCCTAGTCCTTGAAGACATCACTTCACAAAAGGCAATTTTTCCGTATTTGTAATGAGAGATTCATCATTTATCGTGAGACAACTTTTCAGTGAAGATGATATGAACATTATTTAAGTCAGAATATTGGCTACAATAATGCAGTGTACAAGCTAGAAAATGACAGAAATTATAAACAGACTAAACTTGCTCTGATTTACTACTGACAGGAAGATTCAAACACCCCTGTAATGGGACTTTTCAATCTGAGAATTGCAATTCGTTAGACAGGACAGTTGGGTACAGAATGAAAATTTGTAATGCTAAGGAGAGGAAAGTAGGGGAATTGAAAGTCATTCATCATTGTAACACTTCCCTGTAGACTAAGCAGAGATAAAGGACTCTGTTCACATAAGAATTTCCAGTTTTTGAAAAGCTAAGTTGTTTCTCTTCTATAATATTATATTGGAACTCATGAAGTGTTTGCAGATAAAAGTGACAGAGTTTAGGAGTTTATGAAAAATAGTTCCTGTGATTACCCACAACTGAAGTCTGTATTGTAAAAATGAATAATATGAGGAAATAGTTTCTTACAATGTCAACAAATATTTATCTCACAAGTGATCCACGTGACCACAAAAAACTGTCAAGATATGAAATAATGTTAGCCCACGTAGCAAATTTATGAAGTACACATCATTTATGTAGTAAACTGTGGGTTCCCTTTGCCATTCCATGAATATAAGTTTCCTTGTTTTATATTTTTAAGTTGTGTTTCTGTTTCCCACTGAACAGGGTTACCTGTATTAATTTAGACTCAGAAGTCAAGAGGTCAAATTTTAAATTTTCTTTTTGTCCAATATATGTTTACCTTGTGCAACCATACTCACATTTGCTGTTCATGCTTTGGCATAAGCAGTCTATGATTGATGAACTTTTAATTTTTGAGCAACCCATCTGTGGAAATGAACTGTGAGGGTTATAGATATCCTAGAATCCTTAACTGAAATTCTGTGCAATTTAAAATTCTTTGGAAGTCATTAAATTAGAGAAGCCTTCAAATTCACACACATACGCACACACACACACACACACACAGGCCAAAATTCAACTAGTTCACAAAAAGAAACACTAGACAAGAAAGACTGATTATCTGGATTCTGATTTCTTTTTAGCTTAAAGTGCACAGCTCACTGCTGATTTATAGCAAAGGCAGTTTCACAATCTCATTACATCGACACATCTTTTACGGTAAATAAGTAAGTATAAAATTTAAGTTGGCCTTGCTGTCAAAGAATGATAATGTTTATATCTGTTATATACTGGAGTTTTGTTCCTAAAATCAGTATGGCTAGTTGACAGATAGAGATCTTAGACTGAAACACTTGATTTTGATTTTCAACTCCATCTCAGAAGAGACAAGAGAGAAGTGTTGGCAAGGATGTGCACAAAAGAGAATTTCTGTACATTGTTGGTGGGAGTGTAAATTGCTATAGTATGTTCACTATAGCATCACTCACAATAGCTAAGATGTGGAAACAATCTAAATGTCTGTCAATGGATGAATGGATAAAGAAAATATTTTTATATATAGTATGCTATATAATGCTACATTAAATTAAATATATATGTATATAATATTATTTAGTCTTAAAAAAGAAGGCTATCCTGCCATTTGTGACAACACAGATGGTCCTGAGGAAATTATGCTAAGTAAAATAAGCCAGATATAGAAAGAAAAAACTGCATGATCTCACTTATATGTGGAATCAAAAAAGGCAAATACACAGAATCAGAGAGTAGAATGGTGGTTACCAGGAGCAGGGAGGTTGGGGAAATGAGGAAAGGGTCAAAGGGTACAAGCACAGTTATTTAGGATAAATAAGTCTAGAGATCTAATGTACAACATAGTGACTATTGTTACTAATACTATATTGAATACTGGAAGTTTGCTAAGAGAGTAGATTTTGGGTGTTCTTATCACACATAAACACACACAAAAATGGTAACTGCGGTGAGGAGATAGTATGTTAGTTTGACTGTAGTAATTGTTTTACTATGTGTGTGTGTATATATATATATATATATATATCAAATTATCATGTTGTACACCTAAAGTACACACAGTTTTTATTAAAAAATAAAATTAAAAAAATAAGGCAAGCCTTTCCACTCCAACCATTCAAAAACATCCCTGTGATTTCCCTGGCATGATTTTTTTCTCTAAGTTTGAACCACATTCCTAAATTACTTTCTTCCTGTTTTCTTCTTCAACCTTAGATGGCTGATCACTCTATTCTCACTCTATTCTTAACTGATTTCAGTCCAATGTTTAAATGATTCTTTCAAATTCAAAACAGCTATAAGTATTTGTATATTTAACCATTTCAGGAATGCTAGGACATATTAAGAGAGCATTTGTAACACACATCTGCTTATAAAAACATATGAGGAACTGTCATTTTATTTTGTACATTACAAGGTGTTTCTCATAACCCTACAAGATAAAAGACAGTCAAACTGATACTTAGACAAGTGGGAGGAGCACAACATTCATTTTGATGCCCCAAATTACTAACCACCATTTAAATGATAAACTGTAATCTGCGGCAGAACATAAAAAGTTTAAGGTACTTGATATGCAATGCAATGTGAGATACAGAACGCAGAACCACGATCTTGTATTCAGGCTTTTAAATGTTCAGATTTGCTTGATAATGCATACTTAGTCTTTAGATTCCTTATTTATTCAACTAATATTTATTCAGTGCTTGTCACAGAAGAGACACTGCCCAGGGTTAGAGACAGAACAATGAACAAGAGGTAGAAAGTTTTTGGCTTCAATAAGTTTATACACCAGAAAAGGAAATGAACCGATAAATAGGTAATTCATATAAGGCATCGTGAGAGTTGTGACAAAAGTGGTAGAGATTGCCCTGGAAGTGCACAATCAGGGGTGCGGGGGGGGGGGAGGACACCCCGATTTGGGGAGTAAAGAAGGCCTCTGATTGGAAGTGCTCTTAAAAGAGAGGTTGAGAATGAGCCAAGACTAGCCAAATAAACTGTCCTAGTGTAAAGGAGGTAAGAAGGCCTGCAAGGGGACACGGGTTTGTGCCCTGGTCCGGGGGGATCCCGCGTGCTGCGGAGCGGCTGGGCCCGTGAGCCATGGCTGCTGGGCCTGTGTGTCCGAGCCTGTGCTCTGCAACGGGAGAGGCCCCAACAGTGAGAGAGTGAGAGGCCCACGTACCGCAAAAAAAAAAAAAAAAAAAAAAGAAGAAGGACTGCAAGTGAAAAGATAAACACTTCTTTAAGGAACCAAAAATATTTAGGACTACACATTAACGTTCATGTGAACAAATTAAGTTTTGTGAGTTTTTTCTTTTGTATGTACTGCCCAGTATCTGTATCGGCTGTGTGATGCTAGGCCAGAGTTTTTGCATTGATTTCTTACCTTTAAATAAACTAATGCATAAATAAATATATACATTAAAAAAATAGCAAAATGGGCTTCCCTGATGGCACAGTGGTTGAGAGTCCGCCTGCCGATGCAGGGGACATGGGTTTGTGCCCCGGTCCGGGAAGATCCCACATGCCGTGGAGCGGCTGGGCCCGTGAGCCATGGCCGCTGAGCCTGCGCGTCTGGAGCCTGTGCTCCGCAGCGGGAGAGGCCACAGCAGTGAGAGGCCCGCATACCGTAAAAAAAAAAAAAAAAAAAAAGCAAAATGAAGACAACACGAGTATAACAGCAATACATATTTCATAAGAATATTCTGAGTAATAAATATGTTAATATACATAATTCACTTAGAACCTGCTATGTGATACTTGATATATAAATATTAGATATTGTTTCCTTATTTAGTATTTTAATATTACTACTATTAAGTATTACTATGATTGGTGGGGGGAGTAACTACAAGATAGAGGAGTGACAATATTAGATGTGAATGTTACTAAAATCAGTGAGTCTGTAGTGTGAAAAATAAATCAGAGGATAATGGTTAGGAGTTTCTCATAACCTTGACATGGGTGGATGGTGATCTGGAGTGGAACAGTAGTGATTTGACAAAGAAAATGAAAAAATTTAATAATTCTTCATAATAAGAATTATATGCAGATTTTGGTGACTGAACGTGATATAAACTGTCACCTTTGGGTGCTTAACTGAAGATGGGGCAGTGACAGTTATTAAAAATGGAGAGGACTGGCAGAGGACGACATTTGTAATGAGAAGATGATTGTTTTAGACCACTGAGCCTGCTGAAACAAAATACCATAGACTGGGTGGCTTATAAACAGCTGAAATTTATTGCTCATAATTCTGGAGGCTGGAAGTCCAAGATCAGGATGCAGCCTAACTGGGTTCTAGTGAGAGCCCTCCCTGGTTGAAGATGACTTCTGGCTGTGTCCTCCCATGGTGGAAGAGGGAGGGAGCTTTCAGGGGTCTCTTTCATAAAAACACTAATACAATTCATGAGGGCTCTACCCTCAAGACCCAAGCACCTCCCAAAGAGGCTCCACCTCCTAATAGCATTACACTGGGCATTAGGATTTCACATATGAGTTTGGCCATGAGGATTTCACATATGAGTTTGGAGGGGGGCATAAACATTCAAAAAATATCAGTGATGAAGTCAGTTTTGATATAGACATTTGTACAAACTATGAAGCAGATATATATATATATATTTATAAATATTTATATATATGTATATGAGACTATTTCAAGAATGATGTATTATCCAAATACATAAGAATGTATTTATAATATTATATATAATGTATTTATAATATTTATATAGTGTATTTATAATATTTATATATGTATTTATAATATTTATATATTTATATATATATATGTGTGTATGAGAGACTATTTCAAGAATGATGTATTATCCAAAACAGTCAAATTAGAAAAGTCAAGCAAATTAGAATTAGAAAAACCTTTGGATTCAGCAAGCATAGTTTCACTGTGTGATTTCTAGACTTAATGAATTTAGAGATGAATTTCTCCTTGGTTCTAAAGCAGAAATAAGAGAAATTTCCACAACTAGGGTGGCATATGGAAGAAAAGACAAGGTCTTCATACAAAATGGGATAACTTCATGTATATTTAAATGCCAATGAGTAGAATAAAATGAAAGACACATACTGAATATCAGAGAACAAGGAATAACCAAAGGTATAGTGCTAACAGGTGGAAATTCATGCCTAGACAGGGAGATGTACCTTTATTGGGAGAATGGGCACTACTTTCATTGTAACATGAGGGAAGTAGAAAGGGATGGTGCAGAAAACAACAAAGTTTTCTTGGCTAGAAGACTGTCTTTCTGTCTGCTATAAAAACAAGTATCTTATCCGTATTGCTTGGGTGACCATCACAGCTCCTATACAATATCCATGAGAGAGAAAGAAAAAGTGTTGGACAATTGAAACCATAATATTTTGAAATTAAAATAGATGGATTAGAAACAAAGATGTTCGGTTCATCATTCTACATTAATCAGGTAGGATTTAGAGGCAGGATTAGTGATAAATTGTGGAAGGGCTTAGCAACCTGACAATTACACCTTTAGGGCCTAATGAACTAAAAAGAGCGTACAGTTCCTGCTGGTTTTATCTGGCTACTCCACTCCTGCAACACCCAAGATTTATTCAGGCCCGAAATGAAGAGAGTATAAGGTATTCAGCATCCATTAGTTCATGATCAAGACTCATAATATTGATAATCTTGTGGTTTGCTTGCATTTTTCCCCCTCCATGTTGTAACAGGAGAGGAGTTGCAAACATATCTTTAATAGTATTGTATATCTTATACAAGTTTTGGATTTATATGTGAGAGATAAGGCTCACTGATTAATTTTAAATAGACTATATATATATATATGTATATACATATATATATATATATATATATATATAGTCTATTTATTTGCATTTTTGGCAAATTTATTAACTATTTTGGCCATATAATTTGAGAACCAAGCTTAAGAAATGCTGGGGAAATTCCTGGTCTCTTTCTGTCAGCCTCATCCTTATGAGTCTTCATGGCCAGGAGTGAGATCTGGAAATCCCATTCAGAACCAATAGAAGGAAAAACCACTTCTGATAAACTAACCTTGCTCTTTACCTGAGAATATATATATATATATATATATATATATATATATATATATATATATATATATATATATATATGACAAATGGAAACAATCAAGGGAAAAGTACATGGATTTGACAAGGAGAGAATTATTGTGGATCAAACCAAGGAAGTGAAAATGAAAATGAAGAAGAGGGGGTGAAATTAAAGGATATTTATAAGAAGGCATCGACACAATGAGGTTTCTGATTCATTGCGATAGCAGTGATATAGACAAAGAAAATACTCTTGTCAGTATATCCACAATTTCATGTAATACCTGTGGAAAAGTGATCATTGCTAATTGTAAAAGAATAGGTTTAACATAATCTTCAAAGAAATCAGGTACTTTCCTCATCTAGAACATGATAATGTGATTTAGTTCTTGCTTGATCTTATGTGGTCTACCTACAGTTCATCATAAAATAATATACTGTCAGGGTTACTCAGTATGAGTGCTATGGTGTCTTCAATTTGTAATTAACAACATGAAAGAGAACACTATATAATATATTTTGTGACTCTTACAAAGACTTGAATAATAAAAAATTAACAGAAGGGCAGTACACATAAAATCCTTAAAATAGATCCTGTGTCCATATATTATGGGAAAATTAATTGTTCACCTTATAACATAAATATCTTTTACACTATCTAAACCTTACTTATAAGATAATGACACTCTAGGGAAGATATTCTGCCTCACTGCCCTTTGTGAAGAAAATGGCTTATTTGAATTTCAATTGAAGATACTTTTTTAAAACTTTTATTCTGTTGGAATACACCTTTACAGTATAAATTAACTTAATTGTTCTCCTGTCATTCATCAACTACTGATGTTGAACTCATATAGTTTATGATGTCAGCAGAAATTAAATTATACCCTTGTGTTCAGTTGGGAATCATTTTTTTAAAAAATAATCTGATATCAGAAAGTAAAAATCTTTTTCTAATATATGATAATTGTAGTTCATTATGAAAATGGAACAAACTGCTAACATTCCCATTTCAGAAAAAAAAGAACAGTATGTGAGAGCTCAACTGATTTATTAAAATAATGAGTTTGAAAGGGGAAATTACCATAAACTTGCTATAAAATCTCCAGTAAAATCATAAATAATCAAGTCAAAGTAGTTTATAGAGTTTGACCCGTTACTATTGTCAGAAACACCCCAATCCATAAAACAATCTCAAAATATTATTATATTTTCTTTGAAAATTTGTAAAGAGCATTCTGTCTTGCTGTAGACAAAGTACTTCAAAGCTTAATTGATGAGTCCAATATTAAGCAAATTTAACCCAAACGCCCACTTTTTCATTTTAAAATCAGTATTTGCTCATTTTCCTTCAGTGATCCCAAAGGAGCAATCAACCAGTTGCCACTAAAGCTGAATGAATTTACAGCCTGCTCTTGCAAATAGCTGAAGACATTTACAATCATGCTATTTTGTCAGTGGGGATATGATTTGTACTTAACTGTCACTCATACAGAAGATGCTATGTTGGCAATATATAGAACATGATAAATATGTAGATATTTATCAACAAAATCATTATAGACCAAAACATCATGCTGTCCAAAAAGGAAGTACATTTCTCTTTGTGAAATATAAGATACGTTTTGATTACAAATTAATGCCTCTTATATTTTTCCCATTTTTTTTTCTTGTTGTTCTGGCTTGCAACAGCATTTGACCTCAACTACAGGCTCCCAAACACCAACTTCCAGTCTCTCTCTTGGATAGCAATCAGGTGTTGTCTTTTGAAATGCTCGTCCTCCCCCATCCAACCGGAGAGAGTACTTTTGGCAAATATATCAACTATCTTGGCCATATAATTTGAGAACCAAGCTTAAGAAGTGCTGGGGAAATTCCTGGTCTCTTTCTGTCAGCCTCATCCTTATGACTCTTCAAGGCCAGGAGTGGACTATAAGATCTGGAAATCCCATTCAGAACCAATAGAAGGAAAAACCACTTCTGATAAACTAACCTTGCTCTTTACCCGAGAGAACAGAATATTTTTGTAAGTTTTGTCTTAGGTCAGAACTACCCAACCTTTTTCTACCTTTTAAAAATTATTATTCAATGTATTCAACTTAAAAACAAAAATAATTAACCCATTCCTTCCACTCCCCACACATTGCCTCTGGCAACCACCAATCTGTTCTCTCTATCTATGAGCTTGTGTTTTTTTTAAAATATATATATTCACATATAAGAGAAATCATATGGTATTCATCTTTGTCTGACTTATTTCACTTAGCATAATGCCCTCAAGTTCTATGTTGTCCCAAATGGCAAGATTTCATTCTTTTTTTGGCTGAATTATATACATTCCACAATTTCTTTACCCATTTATCTATTGATAAAAACTTAAGTTGTTTTCATATCTTGGCTGTCATAAATACGGCTGTAATGAACATGGGTGTGCATATATCTTTTCAAATCAGTGTTTTGTGTGTATGTGTGTGTTCGTGTGTGTATTTTTCCAGATCGATGCCTAGAAGTTGACTTGCTGAATCAAATGGTAGCTCTATATCTATATCAAATAATTGCATCAAAAAGAATAAAATACCTAGGAATAACTTTAACCAAGGAGGTAAAAGACATGCATATTGAAAATGACAAGACATTAATAAAATAAATTGAAAATGACACAAATAAATGAAAAGATATGAATTGGAAGAATTAATGTTGCTAAAATGTCTATATTACCCAAAGCAATACATAGATCCAATGCAATCTCTATCAGAATTAATGGCATTTGGCACGTGGGTAGAACAAACAATCCTAAAATGTGTATGGAAAAAATCAATAGACACACTTGGGTTGCTTCCATATTTTGGCTATTGTGAATAATGCTCCCATGAATACAGGTGCACAAATATCTCTTTAAGACTCCATTTACAACTATAGTATTTTGAGTATATTCCCAGAAATGAAATTGTATCATAAGGTGATTCCATTTTTAATTATTTAAGGAGTTACCATGGTGTTTTCCATAGGTTCTCTACCATTTCACATTCGCACCAACAGTGCACAAGAGTTCTACTTTTTCCACATCCTCAAAAACACTTGTTATTTCTGCTTTTTAAAAATAGTAGTCATCCTAAAAAGTATGAAGTAGTATATCATTGTAGTTTTGATTTGCATTTCCCGAATGACTAGTGATTGTTGAGTATCTTTTCATGTGCTTATTGGTCATTTGTACATCTCCTCTGGAGAACTGTCTATTTAAGTCCTTTGCCTATTCTTGAATTGGGTTGTTTCTATCTTTGTTGTTGAATTTTAGGTGTTATCTGTACATTTCATATACTAACCACTTATCAGATATATGATTTGCAATATTTTCTGCCATTCTGTGTGTTCCCTTTTTAACTCTGTCGATAGTATCATTTGATGCACAATTATTAAAAATAATTTTATGAAGTCTATTTTTTTTGCCTAATGCCTTTGATATCATATTCAAGAAATCATTGCCAATTCCAATCCTGGGAAGTTTCATTCCTTGTTTTATAGCTTTAGCTTTTATATTTAGATCTTTGATCCAGTTTGAATTTTTTGTATATGGTATTAGGTAAACATCCAACTTTATTCTTTTTGTATGTCCAATTTTCCTAGCACCATCTGTTGCAAAGACTGTCCTCTCTCCATTGAATGGTCTAGCATCCTTATCAAAAATTATTTGAACATACATGTTAGGGTTCATTTCTGCGTTCCTTGTTATAATCCACTGGTCTATAGTTCTGTCTTTATGTCAGTACCACACTGTTTGGATTACTATAGTTTTGTAGTAAGTTTTGAGATTAGAAAGTGTCAGTCCACCAGCTTTGTTCTTTTTCAAGCTTGTTTTGGCTATTCTGGTTTCCTTCAGATTCTATATACATTTTAGGATGGGTTTTTCTATTTCCATAAAAAAAATCATTAGGATTTTGATATGCATTGCACTGAATCTATAGAATGCTTTGGGTAGTACTGACTTCTTAATATTTAGTCTTCCAATGCATGAACATAGGCTGTGTTTCCATTTATTTATATCTAATTTCTTTCAGCAGTTTTTCGTACTTTTCATTGTACTTGCTGTATACCTCTGTGGTTAAGTTTATTATTCACCTCCTTGACTAAGTATTCAATATTTTATTCTATTTGATTCTGTTAAAATTAGAATTGTTTTCTTAATTTTCTTTTTACACTGTTCATTGTTATTATTTAGAAATGAAATGCAACTGATGTCATTGTGTGTTGACTTTGTATTCTGCTACTTTGCTGAATTTATTAGTTCTAATAGTTTTTGTGTGGGGGATCTTTAGGTTTTCTACATTAAGATCATATTGTCTATGAACAGATATAATTAATTTTACTTCTTTTTAAATTTAGAGGTCTTTTATTCCTTTTTCTTTTTTTAATTAATTAATTATTTTTTTGGCTGCATTGGGTCTTTGTTGCTGCATGCAGGCTTTCTTTAGCTGTGGCAAGCGGTAGCTACTTTTCATTGCAGTGCACGTGCTTCACACTGTGATGGCTTTTCTTGTTGCAGAGCACGGGGCTCTAGGCGTGTGGGCTTCAGTAGTTGTGACTTGTGGGCTTTAGAGCACAGGCTCATTAGTTGTGGTTCACAGGCTTAGTTTCTCTGCAGCATGTGGGATCTTCCTGGCCCAGGGTTCGAACACTTGTCCTCTGAATTAGCAGGTGGATTCTTAACCACTGTGCCACCAGCGAAGTCCCTTATTTCTTTTTCTTCCTTAATTGCTTTGGCTAGAACTTTCAGGACCATATTGAATAGAGGTGGTGACAGTGGACATTCTTCCTTTGTTGCCAGTGTTAGAGGAAGAGCTCTCAGACTTTCACTGTTGAATGTGACTCACTGTGAATTTTTCATAGATAGCTTTTATTATGTTGAGGTAACTTCATTCTGTTCCTACTTTGTTGTGTATTTTTATTATGAAAGAATGTTGAATTTTGTCAAACGTTTTTTCTACAATTGAGAGGATCATGTAGATCCTTTCCCTTTATTCTGTAAATATGGTATATTACATTAATAGATTTTTGTATGTTGAGATATCTTTGCATTCCAGAAATAAATCCCACCTGGGCATGGTGGTTTGCTACAGGTGCAGCTACGTGCCACATACCTCTTCAGCCTGGATCCAGATTGAAGAAACCCGGTACTGGGGACATGTCATTCCTGTGCCAGAGAGAAAAAATAAGAGTGTGAAACTTTTCAATGACTCTTACAGCTTCTTTTGGGAACTGGCTCCCCTTGTACTACTGATTCATCATCTGTCTGAGGATATTCACAACCAAACCAAATGTCAATGGCAGAGGGAAGCACAGCAACCCACATATCAGAAGGCAGGAATATATAATCTTTTATGGAAACAGCAGTGAATAATTGGGAAAATAGTATATGCTACCACACTTATTTTATCTTTAAGCTGTTCAACAATTCTTAGCACTATGAACAAACTAAAATTATGTGCTAGCTGCAGGACTAATTAATCATTAGCATTATATACTTTATCTTCTATGAAATATGTAGAAAAATTCTGAACCTGAGATCCTATTTTTATTGAGATACTGATTGGTATTCCCAAAAGCTAAAAAGATATT
The DNA here is from genome assembly GCF_951394435.1 of Stenella coeruleoalba. Taxonomy (NCBI): domain Eukaryota; kingdom Metazoa; phylum Chordata; class Mammalia; order Artiodactyla; family Delphinidae; genus Stenella; species Stenella coeruleoalba. The sequence goes on from NC_137169.1 coordinate 131,234,460, forward strand.
AACAGATACCTACACATTTACTGAAGAAAACCACACCTTATGCACGTTGCTTTATTGAACAACTTTATCTTTATATCACACTGCCTTATTACAAATGAAGGGAAACAACATACTGATTTATACTTTGATTTTATAATTTATTATAAAAATGGATACATTGTATTATATTTGCATGTTAATTACTTCTCTGATGTCCCCCTAAAAATCTCTTTTTCCCTGTGGCTTCCCTAAGAATCCCTCACACTACAGGCCATATCTGCACTGTCACCTACATAAACTGAACCACGGTGAGGTCTACCTCATTTAATCATCCATTACTTATGCCATGTTATTTGTCTGGTATTCTATTAGTAATAAGCCTGTATAACTGTTATTCTTATAGGCATGGATACACAATCATTCTTTCTCCTACTCTCCTATCACTCTGTAGTTTTAAGAGAACACTTCTCACTATTTCCCTAGGGAGCTTATAACAGTTTCTTCTTTGCTGATCCAAATGCATAATATCTTAGTTTAGGCTCCCCAGAAGTGGACTCTGAGACAAGGATTCTATTGAAAGCAGTTTGTGTTTGTAGGAAAGAATCACCAATAGGGGAGTATGGAAGAAATCCAGGTTAGGTAAACATTCAATAAGGATATGTATATGTGTGTGTGTATATATATATATATACACATTTAGACAGTTTCTATAGGAGGTGACTGGACTTTAATCTTGAAGAAATCTATCAAAGACCACTAGAACCACCCGTAATTGGACAAAATGACATTTAAGCGGCTCCATCCCATACAGGAGGGAACTTGAGAGGAAACAAGGAGAATTGCTCAAGAAGAGAGAAGGAAAGTCTATTTTGCAAGGTTTGGGTTCCAGAGAAGAACACTGAGGAGAGTTTAAGAGAAGCAGGGATCAGTTCAGGATTGTTTGCTGTTTCTGCGGCAGGACTGGGAGAAGCAGGGATTAAGTACAGACTGCAGATATAGAACAAGGGGTGTTGGTGCATCACTGGTTGGAAGCAAGTAGTCACTTCAAGAGGTCGTCTTTTCAATAAATGCTGGAGAGGGTGTGGAGAAAAGGGAACCCTCCTGCACTGTTGGTGGGAATGTAAATTGATACAGCCACTGTGGAGAACAGTATGGAGGTTCCTTAAAAAGCTAAAAATAGAGGTACCATATGACCCAGCAATCCCACTACTGCGCATATACCCTGAGAAAACCATAATTCAAAAAGAAACATGTACCACAATGTTCACTGCAGCACTATTTACAATAGCCAGGACATGGAAGCAACCTAAATGTCCATCGACAGATGAATGGATAAAAATGTGGCACATATATACAATGGAATATTACTCAGCCAAAAAAAGGAATGAAATTGAGTTATTTGTAATGAGGTGGATGGACCTAGAGTGTGTCATACAGAGTGAAGTAAGTCAGAAAGAGAAAAAAAATACTCTATGCTAAAACACATATATGGAATCTAAATAAACGGTACTAATGAACCTAGTGGCAGGGCAAGGATAAAGATGCAGATGTAGAGAATGGACTTGAGGACACAGAGGGGGAAGGGGACACTGGGACGAAGTGAGAGAGTAGCAATGACATATATACACTACCAAATGTAAAATGGATAGCTAGTGGGAAACTGCTGCATAGCACAGGAAGATCAGCTCAATGCTTTGTGATGACCTAGAGGGGTGGGATAGGGAGGGTAGAAGGGAATCTCAAGAGGGAGGGGATATGGGGATATATGTATACATATAGCTGATTCGCTTTGTTGTACCACAGAAACTAATACAACATTGTAAAGCAATTATAGTCTAATAAAGGTATTAAATTTAAAAAAAAAGAGGTCCTTTTTTCATCTCAGAGAGGTTTTTCCCTCTTTAAATTTAGTGGAGAAACTCTGAGAAATAGTGTAACACACTTCTCAGAATTACTTTCTCTAAGAGGGTTATGAGCTGGAGTTACAGACCAACTCCCTTGAGCTATTAGTTGAAGGGTGGTTGAGTAATAATACCTGTATGTCCTTCAACTATCCATCCTTATTTTCACATTTTAAAAGGCTTCAGGCTTAAAAATGTGGATACTGGCAATTTAAAGTCTGTAAGATCACACCGAAGATGTCAGTGAAATACTGAAAGCATGTGTGTGGTGTGCATATATACATGTGTGTGTTGAGACTATATATTGGTACAATGGGCTGGAAAGTTGTCAAGTTCAAAATTGAATATATGTGTACTCAGTGATCCATCAATTCTAATCCTAGTTATAGGGATCAAGAAATGCATACATGCATATGTGTCCAAACGAATGTTCAAAAATATGCATAACAGCATGATTTCAATATCATGAGTTGAAAACAAGCATAGAGTTGATTTCAACATATACTGGTATAAACATATATGGGAACACTATACTGCAATGCAAATAAGTGAACCACTGAAACACCCAACAACATGTATGAATCTTACAAAGAAAATATTGTGTAAAAACAGCCAGACAAAAAATAGCACATACTGAATGATTTTATTACTATAAAATTCAAAAACAGGCAGAAATTATCAACAAGAATGAAACTCAGGATTGGGGGAGTAGGTAGTGATCAGAAGGAGACATGAGGTAGAGAATTTATGGGGTGTTTTTCATCTTCTATTTCTAGACCTGGTTGTGCTCACTTGGTGATAATTTATCAAGCTATGCATTGTGGTTTGGACACATTTCTGTACAAATGTTATATATATATAATGTGTATATATATGTATATATATATATATATATACACACACACACACAAAGACATATACATATATATGTTTTATATATACATAAAATTTTCTCCAATATTGGTACACCTTCTTCATTTGAGTGCATCTCATTTAAAGTCCATAAAGACTGTGAATTTATTTTTTTCCTTTTCTAAACTTTCCAGTAACAGGCTGCAATCAAAAGGAAGTATGCCTGCTGTGTGAAGCAAACCATTCCCTCCAAATATTTGTATCAAGGTCTCAAATAGCAGGAGAGGGTATTTATTTGCACTCAAACTATTCTCCAACTTAACTTTCATCCGTATTCATGCTAATTTTGAATTCTATGTACTTAACTCCTCTCTTGAAATCTTTACTGTTTCTGAACTTGAATGGGGAGGATTTTCTTTTAGGCCAAGTCAGTCTCATTGTAGCATGCCAGTAATTCTTCCAAATTATCTTCAACCTCTTTTGGGGACACTGGGTTCTTGCTGGTAGGCCTGCAATGAACACAACTCCTTTCTCTGGTATTGGCTTATTGTAGGCCATGCTCCCTACCTTCATTTGTGTCAGATCCCCAATGTATTACTGAACACATACCTGCTTAAAAGGAAAATGTGCTTTGCTTGCTAGAATTAAACCTTTTTATCTTTCGATGAAAATGGGCATAAGGTTAAATCACTGCCAATGTGTTATAAGTAACAGATTTATGTGCGCTCTCAGGAAAGCACCTTTTACGAGGGTAGAATTGAGACTCCTCTTTCTCCAGCTGACTGGAGTATATATTGGGTTGGCCAAAAAGTTCATTTGGGTTTTTCCATAACATCTTATGGGAAAACGCAAACGAATACCAACTCAGTACGTAACAGAGGGAACTACACCAGCCATAGTTAAGGACACCGCAGGCTGCAGATAAAAGGATGACTTAACAAGGTCCCCATGCCAGGCATGGACTCCCCACTCTAGTATTTTCTTTCAAGAGAGAATAAATTCTTTCAAGGTTAAAAAATGCTAGCCAAATATCTGTTACCCATAACTGAGGGCATTCTGTAATTTATACACTTCTGAATGACTGTTGGTTCCTAGACTTTCTATATTACTAGCAATTAATAGGATTATCTGGCTTTATACCATGATAAAAATGTAGTTAATTTTGGTACAAAGTTAAAATAGGGAATAAACTATATGAAGAGAAGAAAAAATTATAATAAATCATCTAACAATTTTTTCTCCTTACTCTTTGTTGATCAAATTCTCTAACTTCTTTTTAGGTTTAAATCACATATTACTGAATCCATTATCCTTTATTCTCATTGAATATCCCTAACATTTGTACTTTTGTCTGAATACCAGCAGCAATTTTTGATTCATCCAATTATATTCTAAATGTTTCTATTTAATATTATCAATTAAATTGTAAACAACTTAATGATATGAATTTTTTACTATTTTTAAGTATCCCTACAGTCATATGCATAAGTGTTCCATTAAAAAAAAAACAGGGACTGTATTTTTCAACTGAAATTTAGACATGGAAAATCTTATCATAAAAATCAAGAAATTTGTACAATACAGCTATTTCTATGTTGAATTGCTCTAAAAGGGAATATTTTAAATTGAGACACTTCAGGAAGACACAAACATAGAACACATCTACACACACAATACGGTAATTTGTTAAGAATGACTGAAATTCTCTTTGTTGTTGAAGGAATTGATTACAATGTATTAAATATCCTTATGTACAACAGTGTAAAGAATCTGTGATGGGAGTGATGTAGGACTCTAGTTCTTCAGCAAAGGAATGTCAAAGACATTTAACCAGTGTGAAAATGCAAGTTTCTGCGTCCTTGACTGGTTTAACTTCTGTCTACATTGTTTTTGTTCCACACAATTTTCCAGTTCTGAAACCCTTAGTTGTGTGCTGTGCTTTATAGCTTTGTTTTCTGAGCTCTTCAAAATACAGTTTGAGTGGGCTTCCCTGGTGGCGCAGTGGTTGGGAGCCCGCCTGCCGATGCAGGGGACATGGGTTCGGGCCCCGGTCCGGGAGGATCCCACGTGCCGTGGAGCGGCTGGGATGAGCCGCTGGCCATGAGCCATGGCCGCTGAGCCTGCGCATCCGGAGCCTGTGCTCCGCGACGGGAGAGGCCACAGCAGTGAGAGGCCCGCGTAGTGCAAAAAAACAAAACAAAACAAAAAACAACAACAAAATACAGTTTGAGTAACAGATCTTTATCATTTGATTTAGTCAGAATCCTACGCTTCCGATATGTGATGCCAAATACTGTCTATGGCTGTGTGATGAGTCTCATAAAATCAAATCTTCCAAATCTGTGTTATTTTGATCCTTTATTAAGGGAGCTGCATTTTCTCTATGGAGTCACTGTCCTCTTTATTATATGTTGTAGGTATGGAGGTTCAAAACCTTTTAAAATGGAGAGTAAACAAAAAACAGACTTTTCCAGGCTGAGGAATTCCTGTGCCACACCATTGCATGCCTCCTAGAAGCAGTGGCTCAGGAATAGCTCAGGTCTTGTCACATACTGCATGCCTGTAATTGTATGTATCATATTGTGTGTGTTATCTCAATTAAAGGCCTGTGGATTCTGACCTAGATGAGCGGAATCATAAATCAAAGGCCATTAAAATGACTTAAAATTGTATGCAAGACTTGCTGTTTATCTGAAAAAGATAAATCCAGCTTGCTCATTGTGGTTTTGGGGTATTATCTACTTTGATAACAAGTTTAACACGATTCTGATTTACTTTCTCCAACTTTGACTTATTCAATTTTAATGCCAATAATGGATGTAGAAAAATTTTGTAAGTGTTAACTCCTGACAATATTTTCTCATCATAATAAAACTTATTTAGTATTAAAACTATAGCACATAATAAATGAGCCTATCATTTTACTGCTAAAAGCTATATTATATAATTTGTAACTATGATAAGAATGATTATATTTCGTACTATGTCGTATAGTTCAATGAGTATATTATTTTAATATTGATCTGCAAAACAAAAAAATAACCAGCAGCTTTCTGCATAGTTATATGACTAAAAATAACAGTCTTGGAAGAATCATATTATAATTTAGGCACACAACTCATATATTATAAAACATTATCACATAAGGTTCTGAGTACTAGAAATCCAGTTGGTTTCAACTGAAAAACACTATGTGAAATATATTTTAATATTCTCTACATAAGTTGTCTTATTCAAGGAAGACAATATTTGCTTAAATAAAGTCTATCCTTGTTTTTAAACAAAAATGCAATTCCACTTAGCATAAAACAAAAAAAGAAGGAATAATATCTAAGTTCCAATTTATGAATATCTAATGTTCTCACAAAAGTAAAAATTTAAAACCTGTCTTAAATCTTTATTACAATATCAATATTAATTAAGAAAACTGCTGACATTTCATTCAAACCTCACGATAATGAAGTAATAAATGGACCCTCATTAGACGCTCTCGTGAGAATTTTACACATTTCTGCTTTTTGAGAAGCTGTGGTATCCCTTTGTTCTAGAGCTGTCACTTCTCTCTGATTTCAAGGACAAGTGAAAGTATTCAACGTGTAGAAATCTCTGAGGGGCTCAGTGATTTCCAGCACTGACTTGTCAGGATAATTACTAAACTTGTCTGTGCACACTCACACCTAAACACAGTGCCTCACAAAGAATATAATTTTATTTCTCGCTAATGGAGCCAATCACTGTGGATGGGCAGTCTCTGTGAACAAAGATGCAGGGACCCAGGCTACCAGAGCAGCTCAGCCTTACACACGTACAAGGAAGATCGTTTCCATCACAGCCAGATGCATCCAGGGAGACAAAAATGGAAGAGTATGTGCCATGCAAATGTTGTTTTTAAAACATAGTTTAGATGTCACTGAGCTCACTTCTCTTCATGTCCCCATGGTGGGCAAATACTCCCATGGCCACATCTAAGCAAAAGCTAAGAGAACTAAGCACCACAAAACCAGCTTTACAACAAATGCTAAAGGAACTTCTCTAGGCAGGGAACAAAAGAGAAGGAAATGACCTACAATAATAAACCCAAAACAATTAAGAAAATGGTAATAGTAACATAAATATCGATAATTACCTTAAATGTAAATGGATTAAATGCTCCAACCAAAAGACATAGACTGGCTGAATGGATACAAAAACAAGACCTGTATATATGCTGTCTACAAGAGGCCCACTTCAGACCTAGGGACACATACAGACTGAAAGTGAGGGGATGGGAAAAGATATTCCATGCAAATGGAAATCAAAAGAAAGCTGGAGTAGCAATACTCAAATCAGACAAAATACACTTTAAAATGAAGTCTATTACAAGAGACAAAAAAGGACACTACGTAATGGTCAAGGGATCAATTCTAGAAGAAGATATAACAACTGTAAATATTTATGCACCCAACATAGGAGCACCTCAATACAAAAGGCAAATGCTAACAGCTATAAAAGGGGAAATTGACAGTAATACAATAATAGTAGGGGCCTTTAACACCCCACTTTCACCAATGGACAGATCAACCGAAATGAAAATAAATAAGGAAACACAGGCTTTGAAATGACACATTAAACAAGATGGACTTAATTGATACTTATAGGACATTCCATCCAAAAACAAGAAAACACACTTTCTTCTGAAGTGCTCATGGAACATTCTTCAGGATAGATCCTATGTTGGGTTCCAAATCAAGCCTAGGTAAATTTAAGAAAATTGAAATCGTATCAAGTATCTTTTCTGACCACAATGCTATGAGACTAGATATCAATTAGAGGAAAAGAGCTGTAAAAAATACAAACACATGGAGGCTAAACAATACACTACTTAATAACCAAGTGATCACTGAAGAAATCAAAGAGGAAATCAAAAAATACCTAGCAACAAATGACAATGGAGACACGACGACCCAAAACCTATGGGATACAGCAAAAGCAGTTCTAAGAGGAAAGTTTATAGCAATAAAATCCTACTCGAATAAACAACCTAACCATGCACCTAAAGCAATTAGAGAAAGAAGAACAAAAAAACCCCAAAGTTAGCAGAGGAAAGAAATCATAAAAATCAGATCATAAATAAATGAAAAACAATTGAAGGAAACAATAGCAAAGATCAATAAAATTAAAAGCTGGTTCTTTGAGAAGATAAAAAAAAATATAAACCATTAGCCAGACTCATCAAGAAAAACAGAAAGAAGACTCAAATCAATAGAATTAGAAATGAAAAAGGAGAAGTAACAAGTGACACTGCAGAAATACAAAGGATCATGAGGGGTTACTACAAGCAGCTCTATGCCAAAAAAATGGACAATCTAGAAGGAAGGGACAAATTCTTACAAATTCACAACTTTCTGACACTGAACCAGGAAGAAACAGAAAATAGGAACAGACCAATGACAAGCACTGAAATTGAAACTGTGATTAAAAATCTTCCAACAAACAAAAGCCCAGGACCAGACGGCTTCACAGGTGAATTCTATCAAACATTTAGAGAAAAGCTAACACCTATCCTTCTCAAACTCTTCCATAATACAGCAGAGGGAGGAACACTCCCAGACTCATTCTACCAGACCACGATCACCCTGATACCACAACCAGACAAAGATGTCACAAAGAAAGAAAACTACAGGCTAATATCACTGATGAATATAGATGCAAAAATCCTCAACAAAATGCTAGGAAACAGAATCCAACAGCACATTAAAAGGATCATACACCATGAACAAGTGGTGTTTATCCCAGGAATGCAAGGATTCTTCGATATATGAAAATCAATCAATGTGATACACCATATTACCAAATTGAAGGAGAAAACCCATATCATCTCAATAGATCAGAGAAAGATTTTGACAAAATTCAACACCCATTTACGATAAACACCCTCCATAAAGTAGGCATAGAGGAAACTTACCTCAACATAATAAAGGCCATATATGACAAACCCACAGACAATATCATCCTCAATGGTTAAAAAGTGATACCATTTCCACTAAGATCAGAAACAAGACAAGGCTGCCCACTCTCACCACTATTATTCAACATAGTTTTGGAAGTTTTAGCCACAGCAATCAGAAAAGAAAAAGAAATAAAAAGAATCCAAATCAGAAAAGAGGAAGTAAAGCTGTCACTGTTTGCAGATGACATGATTCTATACATAGAGAATCCTGTAGATGCTACCAGAAAACTACTAGAGCTAATCAATGAATTTGGTACAGTAGCAACAAAATTAATGCACAGAAATCTCTTGCATTCCTATACACTAATGATGAAAAATTTGAAACTGAAATTAAGAAAACACTCCCATTTACCATTGCAACAAAAATTAAAATACCTAGGTATAAAGCTACCTAAGGAGACAAAAGTCCTGTATGTAGAAAATTATAAACCACTGATAAAAGAAATTAAAGATGACACAAATAGATGAAGAGATATACCATGTTCTTTGATTGGAAGAATCAACATTGTGAAAATGACTCTACTACCCAAAGCAATCTACAGGTTCAGTGCAATACCTATCAAACTACCACTGGCATTTTTCACAGAACAAGAACAAAATATTTCACAGTTTGTATGGAAACACAAAAGGCCCCGAATAGCCAAAGCCATCTTGAGAAAGAAATATGGAGCTGGAGGACTCAGGCTCCTGGACTTCAGACTATACTACAAAGCTACAGTAATCAAGACAGTATGGTACTGGCACAAAAACAGAAATAAAGATCAATGGAACAGGATAGAAAGCCCAGAGATAAACCCACACACATATGGTCACCTTATCTTTGATAAAGAAGGCAAGAATATAAAAGGATAAAAGACAGCCTCTTCAATAAGTGGTGCTGGGCAAACTGGACAGCTACATGTAAAAGAATGAAATTAGAACACTCCCTAACATCATACACAAAAATAAACTTATAATGGATTAAAGACCTAAATGTAAGGTCAGACACTATCAAACTCTTAGAGGAAAACATAGGCAGAACACTCTATGACATAAATCACAGCAAGATCCTTTTTAACCCACCTCCTAGAGAAATGGAAATAAAAACAAAAATAATCAAATGGGACCTAATGAAACTTAACAGCTTTGCACAGCAAAGGAAACCATAAATGAGACAGAAAGACAAACCTCAGTATGGGACAAAATATTTGCAAATGAGGCAACTGACAAAGGATTAATCTCCAAAATTTACAAGCAGCTCATGCAACTCAATATCAAAAAAACAAACAACCCAATCCAAAAATGGGCAGAAGACCTAAAGAGACATTTCTCCAAAGAAGATATACAGATTGCTAACAAACACATGAAAATATGCTCAATGTCATTAATCATTAGAGAAATACAAATCAAAACTACAATGAGATATCATCTCACGCTGGTCAGAATGGCCATCATCAAGAAATCTACAAACAAAAAATGCTGGAGAGGGTGTGGAGAAAGGGAACCCTCTTGCACTGTTGGTGGGAATGTAAATTCATACAGCCACTATGGAGAACATATGGAGCTTCCTTAAAAACTAAAAATAGAACTACCATATGACCCAGCAATCCCACTACTTGGCATATTCCCTGAGAAAAGCATAATTCAAAGAGAGTCATGTACCAAAACGTTCATTGCAGCTCTATTTACAATAGCCAGGACATGGAAGCAAGTGTTCTTCAAGAGATGAATGGATAAAGAAGGTGTGGCACATATATACAATGGAATATTAGTTAGCCATAAAAAGAAACGAAATTGAGTTATTTGTAGTGAGGTGAATGGACCTAGAGTCTGTCATACAGAGTGAAGTAAGTCAGAAAGAGAAAAACAAATACCATATGCTAACACATATATATGGAATTAAAAAAAAAAAAGTCATGAATAACCTGGGGACAAGAGGGGAATAAAGACGCAGACCCACTATAGAATGGACTTGAGGACACGGGGAGGGGGAAGGGTAAGCTGGGACGAAGTGAGAAAGTGGCATGGACATATATACACTACCAAATGTAAAACCAATAGCTAGTGGGAAGCAGCCGTATAGCACAGGGAGATCAGTTTGGAGCTTTGTGACCACCTGGGGGGTTGGATAGGGAGGGAGGGAGACACAGAGGGAAGAGATATGGGGATATATGTATATGTATAACTGATTCACTTTGTTATGAAGCAGAAACTAACACACCATTGAAAAGCAACTATACTCCAATGAAGATCTCAAATAATAAAAATATAAAGTGTGTATGTAACATAAAGATGAACATTGAAGACAAAACAAATATCAAATAACATTTTCTAATATTTCTTTTATGATTTATACCTCTCTAAAGTTTAATATATTTCATTTTGATATAAAGATGATATGGACTATCTCTGTGTATATATTTTAAATTGGCTCATATTTGTACCCTTGTAATTTAAGTGATATCATCTAAATCATTAAAAAAGTCTTTCAGAACTTTCAGTTATTCCTGTAAATGACATAATAATAGTAAAAAGCAACTGGACAGCTACATGTAAAATAATGAAATTAGAACATTTTCTGACACCATTACAAAAATAAACATAAAATGGATTAAATACCTAAACGCAAGACTTGAAACTATAAAACTCCTACAAGAGAACATAGGCAGAACACTTTTTGTCATAAATCTTAGCAATATATTTTGAAACTGTCTCTTAAGGCAAAAAACAAAAGAAATGCAAACATAAACAAATGGGACTAATTAAACTTAAAATCTTCTGCACAACAAAGGAAACAATTGAGAAAATGAAAAGATAACATGGAATGGGAGAAAATATTTGTAGATGATATAATATGACCAATAAGGGGTTAATACTCAAAATACATAAACAGCTCATACAACTCAACATCAAAAAGATACAAGTAACCTGATTAAAAAATGGGCAGAGGACATGAGTAGACATTTTTTTTCAAAAATGCAGATGGCTAACCGGCACATGAAAAGATGCTCAACATTGCTAATCATCAGGCAAATGCAAATCAAAACCACAGTAAGATATAACCTCATGCCTGTCAGAATGGCTATCATCAAAATGTCAACAAATAACAAGTGTTGGTGAGGATGTGGAGAAAAGGGAACCCTAGAGTACTGTTGGTGGGATTGTAAATTGGTGCAGCCACTATGGAAAAAAATATGGAGGTTCCTCAAAAAAACTGAAAAGAGAACTAACGTATGACCCAGCAATTCGACTCCTGGGTATACCTCTGAAGAAAATGAAAAAACTATTTCAAAAGATACATGAACCCCAATGTTCAAAGCAACATTATTTATAATAGCCAAGATACGGAAGAGACTTATGTGTCTATCAACAGGTGAATGGATAAAGAAGATGTGGTATCTATATATACTCAGCCATAAGAAAAGAATGAAATTCTGCCATTTGCAACAATGTGTATGGACGTAGAGGGTATTATGCTAAGTGAAATAAGTCAGACGGAGAGAGACAAATACTGCATGATATCCCTTATATGTGGAATCTAAAACAAGAAAAAATGATGAATGTATATAACAAAGTAGAAACAGACTCACAGATATAGAAAACAAACTAGTGTTTACCAGTGGGGGTAGGAAAGCAGGGAGGGACAAGATAGGGGTATGGGGTTAAGAGATACAAACTACTACATATAAAATAAATAATCATCAAAGATATATTGTACGGCACAGGGAAATATAGCCTTTATTTGGTAATAACTTTAAATAGAGTATAATCTATAAAAATATTGAATCACTGTTGTACACCTGAAACTAGTATCACATAGTGAATCAAGTGTACTTCAAAAATTTTTTAAAGGAAGAGTCAAAATCACAAAATAAGTAGTAAATATTTCTGCATATTTTTTTAACTTTCTAAAATAGTCTAGGTATATTGTCATATATTCAATGCTACACAACTAGCTATGTGAAATATTTAATATATTCTTTGTTACTTTAATTTGATGGCTATTGATACATTTTTTTAAAATAAATGATATTTATCTTTATTTTTACTGTATAACTGAGGTCCTAATTACAATCTTTCATAGAAATACCTTTAAAAGCCAGATATGTTCTCAAAAATGTTTAAATTTTGCATGCAAAGGTAAGTCCAAATGTCTATAAAAAAGAGCCTATTTGCAAATTGGCAAAGAGCAATGAACAGAGCTGCAGAATGCATTCATTTTCTAACTGCCATTGTGTGTGAGAGTTTGTGTGCTTTCCAAAACTTTCCTGACTTGCCAGCCCTATCAGATATGCTTGCTGGAGCTTGGAAAGGAAGCCTACCACATTCTCCATTCTTGGCATAGACATCAAGAAAGTTTTAAGAAATACAATTTCGTCTACTGCTATACATTTCAAGTTTTAGCAATAGCACGTTCAAGGAGAAACTTAACTTTAGGTTAAATTAATTGATATTTTATATTTATTTGCACTTCAGTATCATTTCAAGAAATTGTATTTCCTCTTTTTGAAAGCAAACTTGATAGTTAATATTATTTAGTAACATTACTGTTTTGTTTTCAAATCATATACTGAATCACATTTCCTGTGTTCAAATACTGCACTTTAAAAAGCAGGTTGCATGGTAGATATGGCATGCAAAAGCATCTCTTATGCTGAAATTACTAATGAATTACATTATTAATGGATAAAATACAAGTAATTTTAATGTTTCATAATAACATGTGCTTATTATTCCCGAAGTGACCCAGTGATTCTGAAAAAATTCAGAAAATTCTAATGGCTACTAATAAAATAATATTCAATTAAATTAATCACATAAAATGTTAGATTAAAATCATAGATAATATATACAATTAAAATTATAGAACTAATTAACCACTCAATGCCTGTTTGGGATGAGCTACAAAGTAAAATATGTAGACAACAGAAATCTATGAATTTTGAGTGTCAAAAATTGCCTAACATTCTTCTTTCATTAAAGATAAAATGAATTGCATAAAGGAGCTCTGGAGAAGGTCAAAATCATACATTTTGAGGAACTAAAACTAATTTTAACTTAGAGTGATATTATCACCAGCTGGATATTCAAATCTGTATTTCACATAGACATTTAGATTTTCATTTCTACTTAAGCTTAGATATCAGTCCATTACCTTTAGTAGGAAGGGTCAAAATCCATTAACTTGTCCAACTCACATAGAACCATCACATAAAAACTACCATGATAAAATTTTTCTGTATCTTAAAAATTTTAATGCACTAAATGTATAATATAGCCAACTAAGGAATAATCTAGGCCTTTCTGTTTTATCAATAAGTATGAATTTTTGTAATATATGTTTTATTGCTTAAAATAGAGTGATAGCTAGATTCAATACTAATTTACTAAGAATCTATCTTTTTTTCTATCTACCATCTATCCTTATATTTTCTAGCTTATATGAGTATTGCTGTCAGATAATTTTTAACTGTCAGCAACTTTCAGAATTGCCTCTTTTGAAAAGACTATCTTCACTCAAGACATGCCCCGTTCTCAGGGTGGCCTGCATCCAATGACTGATCTCTGTGAGGCAGAAATTCCTTGCCTCCTTTCCCCAATTTGGGACAACTTTGTATTGTCCCAAATACAGAGGATGATCCCCATTTCAGAGTTCCTTATAGAGGCCTCCATTGGAAATTCTATCTCACAGATCCCAGGAAATCCAACCTGTAACAGGGGCCAAAACTCTTCCTTGTAGAGCCAAACCTAGACCATAATAATCCTAGTGCATAATAGTAGGTTCTCAATGCTGTTCACAAGTGATTAGTTAAGAGTTCTACCTACACACCTGAAAGCAAACACACTATGCATGATGTCTATTAGTTTTTTTTTTTTTTTTTTTTTTTTTTTGCATGATGTTGGATATACATTGAAAAGCCACCTAAACAGTTAAAGAGACCAAACCAGATTGTTAGGCAATGCTGCATAGAGTGACACTGTATTTTTTCCTGAATAGCAGTGAAATTACTGCCATAAAATGGAAGACACCTTGATGTTTTGATTAATTTTCTTATAAAAATGTGAGTGCATAGATTGTTTTTAGCACATGCTAAAAACCATGTTGATTGGAACTTTTAGAAAGCACTTGAAAATGGCATCGTGACAGGCCAGCGTGCTTTAGAGAAAAAGGCAAATTTATATTTTAGCAACTTTATTTTGTGACTTTTCTCTGAGCACTCAAAATACTGTTGAGCTGAGTCATTAAAGTGGTGGCAAGTTTTGATTATTCTGAAAAGAAGCTCTTCTTTCCAGCGATGTACAGAATTTGCAAACTAAAATACACACGCACTTACAAACTCCAGAGAATTCTAATGAGTACTTAAGAATGCCTCTGACTAGATAATTTCAAATTTTGTACTACAAGTGCTGCAGATATTATTATTGGCTAACATGAACCCAACTTATTTTGAACTAGATAAATATAGGTTTTACATAAATAATAAATATGTTCTTAAACTCTATGAAACATATGTAGGACCTTAATGTTTTCCATGTCATGCTAGATGCTAGGGATGTAAAAATGAACAGGAGGTAGGACCTGCCTTTAAGAATCTCATCAATCCAGTAGGTGAAATTTAACCAACCAGCATATTGAGACTGGGAGGGACATTCTGCTTCCTATTTCTTCCTTCTCTAGAGTCAAGCACAGGTCAGATTACAGTCAGGTATAGATACTCTTTTAGCATAAATGTCATACTAAAGATGATCAGAGGGCTGTTAAACTGGGTGACATAAAAAGCCTCATTATCTTCATGATAACACACCTAAAGGGCAAATGTATAAGAAGACCCACTTTCCTCTCCCCTCTTTTACTCCAAAGGATTGAAAGAGGGTTGACTTTAAAAGGACACAGCCGGGCTTCCCTGGTGGCGCAGTGGTTGAGAATCTGCCTGCTAACGCAAGGGACACGGGTTTGAGCCCTGGTCTGGGAGGATCCCACATGCCGTGGAGCAACTAGGCCCGTGAGCCACAACTACTGAGCCTGCGCATCTGGAGCCTTTGCTCTGCAACGAGAGGCCGCGATAGTGAGAGGCCGCACACTGAGATGAAGAGTGGCCCCTGCTTGCCACAACTAGAGAAAGCCCTCGCACAGAAACGAAGACCCAACACAGCAAAAAAATAATAATAATAATAATTAATTAACTCCTACCCCCAACATCTTCTTTTAAAAAAATAAAAATAATAAAAGGACACAGCCAATATAAGAAAAGGTAAGGTGCCTGAGGCCAGGGTCCAACGGAGATTAATGACCCTAGGAGAGAGGAAAAACAGATGGATGGTCCAAGAAGAAGAATATGCCAGGGATTCTCCATGGTGTGTTCATAGGAAAAGGTACAGAACTGAGGTCCTCACCAGGGAGGAATACTGGTGGTAATGATGATAATAGAAAAAGGCAGACAAATCACTGTCGATTATTTCAGTGTTCTCATCGTCTCTTTAATGGTTTTTAATACATATCTCAAATTTAAACTAATTTTTTTTTTTTTTTACGGTGTTCCAGATTCTGTGGATTTACTTAAAGAAATTCTATCTGGGGCATTAAATGTACTCATCACATGCATAATGGTTTAATTGTGGTATCATAAAGCAATTCTATACGTTTTATCTAACTGGTTACTATGAGGTGATAAGAGAACACATTACAAATCGATACATTCAGCTTGAAGATTTTAACCAGGACACTAGAAAGGAAGAAAAACTAGAGCTGGGTTTTCAAAGGGGACTCACTATTTTCTAACTGAACAAGGTAATAAAAGTATATCTCAGGCAGAAGCTCAAGCATAAACAAGAGAGGCCAGAGAGTGTTTTTCAGAAACACCAACTGTCAGGACTGTAAGGAAAACTTAGTATTCTAGGATATGTAAAGAAGAATTTACACACAATTTTAGATAATACTTAACAACAGAATGCCTTTGTAACCCCAGGAAATTACTAGGGAAAAATACATTTTTTAGCTGTTTTGCTCTTGGTTATAATACCTTTCATGTTTCTATTTCTTAACTGGATGTGAAAAACAAAACCAAAATCGAATTAAACTGATAACAGGTAGTAAAATTTAGTAGGTAGTATATTAGTTTCTTATTGATACCTGTGAAATAATAGAAAAATATATATTGGTATTTGCCTCTATTTCCTGACAGAGCTCCTAAAACCCTTGTAAATAGGGATGCTAGGAGAACCTTTGTTCTAATATTTAGTCTTTGACCCTGGTTCTTGACACAGAGATCCCAAGACCTTTGTAGTTGTCTCAGTGACAGGAACATCTTTTGTTCTAGTAAGATAACTCTTGGTGCATTTCTGAGTGGGGGCTGGTCACCAGAAAGACCAAGCTATGACCAGAAGTTTTCAGCCCCACCTCCCATTCTCCAGAGAGTGGCTGGAAATGGAGTCAATAACCAGTTATATGTACATGATGAAGTCTCCATAAAAGTCCCAATAGTGTGGGGTTTGGAACTTCCATGTAGTTGAACACATCCAGGAAGGATGCCAGAAGGATGGCACAGCCCAGCTCCATGAGAACAGAAGCTCTTGCACTCTGGGCATTTCCAGACCTAGCCCTATGTATTTATTCATCCTGATGTTCACCTGCATCTTTTATCGTACCTTTCATTACATAATAAACTGGTAAACATAAGTGTTTCCTTGAGCTCTGTGAGCTTTTCTAGCAAATGATTGAGTCCAAGGAAGGAGTTATGAGAACTTCTGATTTGTAGCTGAGTTGGGACAGAAGTTATGGATTACCTGGGACCTACCACATGTGATTGGCATCTGAAGCGGGGGACAGTCTTATGGGACTGAGCCCTTAACCCCTGAGATCTGTGCTAACTCTGGTAAGTGTCAGAATTGAACTGAATTGTAGTACCCCCAGCTGGTGTCACAGAAAATTGCTTGGAGTGGGGAAAAAACCCACACATCTGGTGTCAGAAATATTTTGTGTCGGAGGAAAGGAGAAACAGAGTGATTTTCCCTAGAGACTCTCTTAACAAATTGCCACAAACTTAGTGGCTGACAACAACACAATTCATCTTACAGTTCTAGGTCTCACTGGGCTAAAATCAAAGTGTCAGCAGGACTGAGTTTCTTAGGAAAGAACCTGTTTTCCTGCCTTCCCACCTTCTAGAAACCACCTGTGCTTCGCAGCTTTTACCTCCTTCTTTGAAGCCACCAATGGCCAGTATCAGCCTGACTCTGACCCTTCTACCTCCCTCTTTCATTTTAAAGGATCTTTGTTTTTACACTGGTCCTACTCCTATAATCTAGAATAGTCTCCCTATTTTAAGGTCAGTTGACTGCGGTCTCAATTCTATTTGCTATCTTCATTCTCCTTTGCCGTATTATATAACATAGTCGAGGGTCCCAAAGATTAGGATGTGGACAGCTTTGGTAGTGAGTAGTGGGCGGGGTCGTTGTGTGGATTATTCTGCATGCCACAGTATTCATCTGCATAGCTTATTTCAAGCTCAGATTGCTATTTCATTAAGATAAAATTTTTTTGCAACTTATAAATACAATAAGGCTGGTAAACGTGGCATATTGAATATTTTACCCAATCCTTCCCTAAATCTCATGAAATAACAGTGAGACAAAAAAAAATAACAAAACAATAAACAACAACAACAGTGAAAACACAAGGTGTAAAGCTGGAAAAAGAACTACAGTTGGTAGATAACTGATTTGGCATACAGAACAAGATAAAACCTGAAGATATAGGAGAAATAACATGCGGAAAATAACATTTGTGTCACAGAACTGAGCAAAGTCTCAGGAGTTAGAAGCAACAAATATTGTTGAAAGAAATTTTTCATTCAGTTAAGTTCAATAATATATAATATTAAAATTCCAAAATAATATTACTAAATCAAGATAAAATCTTATTTCTCTTTTATGAAAAAAAAAAACGGAGGTAGGCAGTTCAGAGCTTATGTGGTGCTGTTACACATCCTGATTCCAACTTTCTTGTTCACCATTCCATGTCCTGCTTCCATCCTCAGGTTTCCATCATGAGCTAAGACGATTGCAGGCATCCCAATCATCACAACCTCATAGCAGGTGAGAAGACAAAGCAGCAAAAACATGGCAAAAAGACTAGTAGAGTCAGCAATTTTAAAGCAAATGTCTTGAAAATGTCGCATATGTCCACCTGCCTCTCACTGGTAAGACTATAGATAGATAACATTTTTTAAGGGAAAAGCTTAGCTTTTCAAGGAAAACTAGAAAATGCAATCTTTAGTCCCAAAATCAATAAGTCCAGTTTATGGCTACGTAGTAGGGAATTAGTAGTCACTGACAGAGAGATATGGGATAGAAACATAAAACTGAAGGGTTAAAACTGTGAATAAGAACCACCTGAACTGAAGATTCCTTCCATTACCTTGTGTACCATACAACTGCCCCTTCTTCCTATGATAGGACTTGAAAAGTTTATTCCATGAAGAGTTTGAAAATCAAATTTTCTATACATAATGTAGACACTTCTCATCTTTTTCTCGGAGATGAGAAGCACTGTGTGCTGTCATGCTAAAACCAGCAGGATTAGGTGAAAGCCTGCAAGTAGGATAGTAAGACCTTTTCCCTGACTCAGTCTCCTTTCCAGGAGAAATGGAAAGCTCTCAAAGAAAACCTTCAGATCCTGACATTAAAGTTTGCTCCCCAAAGAGATTCGCCTCTCCCCAGCCGCATTATCCACTCGTCACAACAAACGACTAAGAAGCCCCTTCCAAATATCCAGAGTTTGGAATGAGTTTTTAGATCCTAATATTATCTGACAGCCAAGGATCATCATCCATCAGGACAAAACCTCTAACAAGAGAGAGAAACAAACAAAATAAAATCCTCAAACTAGTATGAGGCAATAAAAGACATAGTTGAAAAGTTCATGAAACTGTGAATAGTGTGCTTAAAATAGTAGAAGACATTACACCCATGAAATGTGAACTTAATATGGGTGTGTTCAGAAAAAAGCAAATGCAAAAGAAATATATATATATAATTTTTGTGTTAGTGACATTTATTGAATCTTTATTCGCCATCTCTTTCCCCATAATCGCCATATACTAATACTAATACATCATTTATTCAGTGCCCTATCGAATCATGTGGCTAATATCCTACTCCAAATCCACCAGAATCTCTTGACTGGACAACTCTGATACAATTGAAGCAAATATACTTCCTTTTGGGAATGGGGAAGAAATTACAGGGTGGAATATTTGAACAAAATCTCATGAATAAAATAACACAATTGTTTAGAAAATATACATTTTTAATCTTTAATGAAAAATGAGAAAGTGACAAGATATTAAGGAATTACCAGGTCATAATTTGTGTGAAAGTAAGAACTGAAAAAACATGCCATGCATAGAATCTACATTTGCTGTACAGCGTTTTCTGTTCTGATAGAATCTTGGGACCAGTATGACAACTATGAAATCCCCGGGCTTCAGTAGAGAGTATAATAGGAGAGCCAACTCTAACTCAAAAAATATACAACCTCAGTGTAAGTGTGAACTAGAGATCACTCTTAGGGTACAGTAAATAAATTTTCCTTGATATTATGTTGGGGGAGAGGAGATGAATGATAATATATGATATAACAATTCATTGGTTAAAAAAAATCATAATGGAAATTTGAAAATAATTTCAATTGATTGATAATAACCTACATATTATATTTTGAGAGACACACATAAACGGTCAAAAGAAAGACCAAAAAATAGTAAAACATGACACTCAAGAAATTAGAAGAATAGTGATTTCTTTTAAGTTAGGAAATAATACAAATCAGAGCCTTTAGAAAAGTGAAGCATATTTTCTGATAGATCAGAAATGTAGTTCATTTCAGAAACAAAGTTTTGTTTTGTTAACTCAGTTTATGTAAAACATATGGCGAGACAGCTGTTTTACAAACTCCTTTTTCCTGGAAGACTGAATAAAAGTAGAAAATAATGCACTTTGCGGCAAGAGCAAATCCAACAGGGACCATTTTAAAATATGGCCACACGACTAAAAGCACATCAGGATAAATCACGTGGAGTTGGGCCAGTGTAGGAGCCTTTTATTTTTTTCCTCCTATTACCCACCCATAAAATATGAACCCAGTACTTCAAGTAGCATAGTTACATGTAAGTGACTTGTAAATGACTAAATTTTATACCTGAGGCCAGAGCACTGGGGTGGGTGAAGGAAACAGAGTGATAGGCTAGAGGATAAGGAGAGAGGAAAGACAGAGAAATTGTAAAGTGCAAGGCTGCTGCACCCTCCAGAAATGAGGAGTAGTCAGGCCACATAGTGTAGACCCATAGTCAAGATTAAAGATTATTCTACCATTTAGGTTAGTTTCTACCATTAGGTTGTGAGCTGAATAAAGGAGAGGGACGCTCTCAAATTCCAACCCATTGACACTAAGTGGGTTGTACTAGGAAACTTAAGACAGAAAGAACTATTTATGCACTCTGATTAAAAGTGACTTGCTAGCACTATGAACATGTTTTGCTTTATAATGGACTTTACTATACATTGCTTCCACAATTAAAGGAGTAGAATTTACGCACATAAACCAGTTCTTATTTCCTTATTACAATGCAATCACCGTTAATTCAGGTAGGATTTTACTTAGAATGTCTAAATAATAAGACAGCTCTCTCTGTAAGAAGACTGACTGCTGGAGTGGATTAAAAGCTTTCAGAGAAATCCTCTACTCATTTATATTAGAGTGGGAGAATCTGATTTTCCTTCCAACAGAAATTGCTATTTTATCCGGTTTGTGTTTCTAAAGGGCATCCTAAAATATCCTTGATTTAATGCTATTCCACTGTTATGAAACATTTATCCAGCTTAATTTTATAGGTTACTTTCTGATCTTCTCAAATATTATTTTCCATTTCAAATTATAACAAAAATTCTCTTAGTAAAATTTTATTAGCAGATGATAGTCTATAAACAATGGTATTTTATAGTTAAACTATGCATCTATTAATTTTCTCTTTTTCTTTTAAAAATATTTCTATTTAGAAACTGATTTCATAAAATTATAAAGTCACTTCATGTTTATTCCTCTTCAAAATTCATATCTTGTAATTATTTGAGTGTATTAAATATACTAAAGTCAAGTAATATTAACACCTATGTCATTATTATTATCAGATTTTCTTCTCCAAACCTTCAAACTTAGAAAGAAATAAAAGTTTGGACATAGGTCCAGACATAGGACTGCATCAAATAGTTTTACCTGAAGACAATTCATAAGTAAATTGAGATACCAAATAACTCTAAAATGGACATGCAGATAATGATAGTTTCTGGCTGTCTTCTGTGTTCTATACATTTTTTTAATAATGCAATATGATGTTTTTAATATAACTAAGATTATTTTCCTTTCCTCTGTTTTGAAGTAGGGGTGGGGTGGGAGGAGCTGGGAACTAAAGAGAATGTAAACACAGTTGACATGCTGAAGGATCTATGAGGAAAAGCCCTGTGCCTCACATCCCAAAATTGAATCCCAGGAGGAAGAGGTAAACCCATCATAAACTCCATCAGAATCCCTGCTGCACTTGGGGAGAGTCCTAGAGCAGGTGGTCCGGGCAGCCCAGGGTGTTCAGGCCTGACAGTGATTTTGTCCTTTGTTTCCACAGAGTTTCCCCTTTTGGGGGCAGTAACCCAGTATTCCCAGTCCTAAATTCTTAGTAAATATCCATCAGCTGGATGTGTAATGTCTTCATTTTAGACACTCTGAAAGACAGGGGGCCTTGATGAATTATTATTGTAAGCAGATGCTAACCTTGACAAAAACTGTTCTTCCACATGTGCTATTCTTACTTGAGTATTTATAGAGCCCCCAGCAGGCCCTATGAAACTCTTAATATGGCCATTGCTTTAGAAATCTGCCCCAATGTGCAGAGAAAGCACAGGGGCAACAGTAACCTGTGACCACCCTGCTTCAGATTTATATCAGTTCTTCAACATCGGCTACAATTTATTCTGCAGGAACATGGATTATCTCACTCTCCTAAAGACCAACACACTGGTCCAGTACCTTGATGGAATCATCCTCATTTTCCTGACAGAAACTCAGACAAGGAAATGACTCATATTTGGTAGATCGTTTAGTAAGATGTATTTGTTAGAGATGGAAAACAGACTCTAGTGGAGACTATATGTCTGATCATGAGGTGAAACGTGACAATGGGACCCCAGCTTTCCACTATGAATTGTGAATAATCTGATCAACAAAGCCATAAATTAGGGCATTCTTAGCATCATTTCCTCATCAAATAGATCTCCTTTATAGAGACCTAGGATAAGCATGTGCCAAAGTCCAAGAAAGTTATATAAACTGCTGCTCACCTTTCCAAAATGGCCATATTTGCCATCCTGTCATCCTTCCCTCAACCTACAGTTAGGGTTTCTTGGGAGGGTGTGTTCACTATGATGGTTTAAGATGCAATGTGGGCTTTTTTAAAAAAATTGTGATCCACTATAGCCAGTTAGGTTCAAAGTCTCTGTGAAAGGTAATGTTTTCTCTTGGGCTTGTGGAAAGTCTAGAAAGAAAAGTTACAGAGGAGACCACTACAGTTTTGAAGCAAAGACATGTATTCTCAACAAATTACATGTAGCCCACTACAGTTTTGAAGCAAAGACATGTATTCTCAACAAATTACATGTAGCAAGTGTTTTCGCTTAACATAAATTTTCCCCTCACTGAAGCTGCCCTGTCTACTACCACTAATGAGTACCCAATATACTAGAAGCAACAACTAAAATTGATCCTTACCTTAGTTAAAGAAATAAGGAACATGTCTACTGCCTGAAGTAATAGATGAGATGCACAATTAGCAACACGGATGGATCCTAAAAAAAGAAAGTTCTTACTGAAAGAAGTATAAGATATTTAACAAAAAACTTTTATAGAAATAACAAAAATATGCACCCAAAATAGTAGATCCCCTTTTGCAAGAACATATTGTAATAAAAATACATGAGAATGGTTATTTTTATATGGGGAGAGGATAGTAAGTGATGACTATAAAACTGAATGAATAGAATGAATGAATGCTTGAGTTAATGATTAAAAATCAATCATGGGCTTTGCATAAACTCCAGTGATTAAAAGGTGCTATGAACTTGGATATTCTTCTTAATCTGTGCATCTGATACCTAAGGGAAAAAAATAAGATACATTTTTTTTTAATTTGAGAAAAGAGAAGAAGGCCTAGTGTAGCAATAAAATAGTAAATAAGAGGAAAGAGGTAGGATATGGCCTTAGGGAGGATGGTAATGTCCTACTCACGTAGGTCATGGGAACAAATTTGACTTTTATTTTCTGATCTGAATTTCACTGTGATCTACTGGAAGATTTTAAGCATGGGAGGAACATTATCAGACTAAACCTACTGTAAAACACTCTGGTTACTGTGTAAAAATAGACTGCAAGGAAATGAAATTTTAAAAAGACAACAGGTAGGAAGCTTTTAATTCCTCTGATGAGACTGTCATGGTTGGTAACAGGGCTGGAGAACATAGTGTGAAGAGGGTAAAAGTGATCATGTCACGTAACAGACTAAAATATGCCAATTACATCCAATATGCAGTTTTCTGATTAAAGTCCAGAAACTTTGAATGCTATCCTTAGCACTTCAGGGTTTGACTATGCCTACCACATTCCTTCACTTTCTGAAATATTATCCTTCCTGGAAGAGGTGTTTCTTTGCTCATATCTTCATGCCTTTTCACATGCTTCTTCTTTAGCTTGGGAAAAATCTTCCCCCTGTTTTCTTGACTGGGCTGTCTCAGAATCAACGGAATTCGCTTCCTTTGAGATTTCCTTTTAAACTATCTCCATACCATGAGCAGTTTAGATTAGCTTCTGGTCTTAGTACTCCATTGTTAGTATGTGATTTCCTTTATAGTAGCACTTTTGTATTAATGTGGCTTTCATTGTGTGTAATTTTCACTTGTCTGATTTTCTAACTAGACTTTATAATCAGGAAAGATATATTTATATCTTTACAGAGCACCTTAAATATGAAAGCCTTCTAATGAATGTTTGATGATGAATGAATATTCAATCAAAAATAGTTACCAAAGACTATTGCCATTTTTCTTTCTTTTTTGTGTGTGTTTTGCTTTAAATCTGCATGTTTGTTTTGGGGTTTTTTTCTATAAAGTAGGACAATGTAAATGTGTAAATAAATATGTTCAGATTGTTATGTGATACTTGTCACAAAAATGGAATATATCAACATGGTCAGCTAAAGAAGAAATATATGCAGGTATTTATTCATTTAGTCTATAAGAATAATACTCATTTACCAGCAGCTATACACATCACACTGTTAAGCACCATACAAGATAAAAAAAAATTTCTATCCTTACAAAATGGGACAACACTTTGGGATAAATGTAGAATATGAGACACATAACTTAAAACAAAACCACAGTGAACATAGAATTATAATAAAACTATAAAAAGATTCCCATGAAAAAGTAGAAATTGAGAAAGAATGCCATGTTTCCTTTTTTTAACTTGTCAATTACCATGTCCTTTATTTTATCATAAAACAATTAAAAATATAAAGTGCTATATACTAGTTAGGAGAGCACAAGCTGCGATAATAGATATACACTGAGTTTCAGTGATTTAATTCAGGGGATTGTTACTTCTCATTAACCTCAATTCTAATTGGTCCTGAGTGTGAGTGATGGAGTGGGAGTGGGGGTCAGACAGTTCTACCCCGTATAGACTAAGACCAGATCATCAAATGCTCTGATATTGTCCAGCCACTAGATAGGGGATGAGATCAAGTGATGGATGGGGTGGGAGGTTTTTAGAGTCAGATCTAGAAGCAGTATGCATATTATCCAAGTCATAGGATGATGGGATTAATGAATTATTCAGTCGCTGCCACAAATATACATTGAGGTGCACTTAATAAAAGTAACTTTAATAAAATGTAGATAAATGAAGGATTTAGTGAATAGTAAAATTCTGGAACAATTTGGGTTTTACCCAACTTATAAAAAATAAGAGAAAGCAATTCTATGAATCAAATATGATGAACCACAAGGAAAATCCTGTCCAAATACATATGAAAACATGCGTGAACAAAAATACACAATAAATAATTGTTAAAGGAAATTACCTCAAATGTTTCATTATATCTGTAATAAAGGATTTTTAAAAATATGATTTGACACGTTTCTGTCTCTGCAGATTTTTTTCTAGTTCTGTCAAATTTGGTGGTGCTCAAACAAAATTTAAAAGAGATTATAAATTGTTAGTAAACTTCAAATGTCAATTCCATTATATCTACAGTTCCACTTCATCACTCTGATGATACTACATTATTATATAAAAACGTAACAAAAAGGGATGAAATGATAAATGCAATAATAATTATGAGACACTACTTGAGTTAAGCTATTCAATGTTAAACTGGTTAATGGGCAAATCTCAGATGCTCTGTTCTGTGTTTTCCCCCTTTTTTATCTATTCTATTCCATTTTGAGCAAAGATTATTAACTTGCCTTCTAGGTTACTGATTTCTTTTCCTTTGTGGTATCTCGTCTGTTGTTTACACACTAAATGAAAGTTTTTTTCCAATTACCATATATTTTCTAGCTTTTCTACTTAGTTATTTTAAATTAATTTTGATTTCTGCTAAAATGATCTATTTGTTCATGAATGCTGTCTCTATTTTCCATTGTCTCCTTCAACACTTTTGAATAGTTATTCAAAGTCCCTGTCATATAATTCCAAATCATCAGTTTTTCTGTATTTGTTTCTATTGATCATTTCCACTCATCCATGGGTTTACTTGCTTCTCTGCATTTCTTATATTACTTGTACTGTATAGTGCACATTGTGTGTGAAAGATCAGTTGAAGTGGAAGTAAATGCTATTTATGCCTAGAATGTTGCGCATTGGGTCACTACGGCTGTGTCTGATCTGTAGCTCTGAGGTGTCTCGAGTTTCTTGCAGTTTTAGATAGGTTCAGTTGACCACTTGTTTCAGATGTTGGCAGGGTGAGGTGACTTTTCCTTCAGCAGAACACAGAATGTGAACACTGCTGAGACCCAGCTCTCTTTATGATTACAGTCTAACCAACAGCTTTCCAACTCTTGGGATATTTATTCTATCTTACAGTTTGCTTTCACATTTTTGTGTTCTGGGGGGTTCTCTTGCTCTGAAATCTTGCCCCTTAGGAGACCACTCTCACCCTGGCTTCTTTGACTCCAGCCTTTGGAGGGCTAGTGCAGTGCCCTCAGTGATGCCTGGACCACAGGAGGTTCCCTGTCATACGTGTGGGGAAGCCCTGAGGTGCTCTTCAGCAGGCTGCTGTGTTGCACTTGGGAAAACCATTTGCAAACCAGGAAGGTGTAACTCAGCCCTCCTGCCCTGCTTCCAGCTTCTGTTTTGCCTCCCTGGGCACTTGGTGTAAGCCCATGAGACTGTGGGTGGGTGACAGCAAGCTCACTTGGGGCTGAGGATACTTATTTGTCATTTCAGCATGGATATGCATGTGCTATCATCGGTTTATTAAAAGATCACTTTATTTTTCCTTATTTCTCTCTGGTGTGTTTTTCCTTCTAGCATTCAACCAAAGATGAACACAGCCATGGGTCTATTTGTCTTTAATAAGGGATTATAACTACCTGGAACTCTGTACATGAGATCTTTGGATCCTCAGCACTCTGATGATTTTGAAATACTATAATTTTGTAGCTTATCCTGCTTGTTACATACCCTAAATGGAAGTGGTAGTCCATAGAAGAAGGTTTTTAAGTTTACTTATTCATTATTTATTTCTATTTAAACAAATTGAAGATATCTACAGACACTTAAAAAAAATCTCAGTCAGAACTTTCCTAAATTAAATGACCTGAAGATATGAAGTTAGCTAAACAGGCCATAAGAACAAAAATGAGAAATTCTGTAAGGATAAACCTCATGAATTTATAGATTTAAAAATTTTTACCCATTTACTTTTAAACTACAAAACCAAACTTACATTTTATCTATCCCTTCATCGTCTACTCAAAAGTGGCTATTAGATTGTCTTATTTTGTGAAATATTTGAAATTATCATCTATTCATGGTCAGAAAAAATGTTTATTATACTAGATGACTGGAATTTAAACCTCTATCACCATGCTGATTATGATTACATCATAAATACAAGATTTAAAATGCAGACTAGTAAAGTTTTTAGATCTAAGTAACCAATTTTCTATTTCAGGATAAGAGCCTACCCTTCTAAAATTAACATTAAAATATAATTTTATTCATGTTAATTGATGTGCCAATAATCACATCTATTGCTTCATCTTTTCCCCAAGCCCTGTCATATAAATTAGAACATACACTATAATTTAAAGGAAATGGTGATAGATAATCACCTTAAGTCCTTAGGGTCCAATAGCATTTAATAGCATCCTTTTAAGCTTTTTAAGAGAATGTCAGTCTCAGGTTTATAAAAAATATATAGTAATCTACATTATCATTCTCCAGAATAGACATAAAGAGGAGACCTCTCACCTTAGGGACTGGTTTAAATGAAGCTTAAATCACACCAATTGACTTGAATATTCCCCAGAACATCATGTCTATTCATATGCAGAATCAGTTAGATTCAGTCCAAGTGTCAGCAGACACGAAAGTGATTTTAAACTAGTTTTTTTTTTTTTTTTTAATTTAGGTGGGGAGGATATCAAGGACATGACACTCTTGTGTCATATCACAGGTCATTTGCATAGAATAAATGTGCTTAGATAGGACTGTTCAACCCCAAGATACATCACAGCTCTCTTCACAGGGCTACTCCAACAACTGAGGAAAGGAAAGTTCCTTTAAAAACATAACTGCCAAGTTAAAAAAAAATAAAACTGCAGTAGGGAATTAGCATTCCTAGTGAAAATCAGGGCTTCAGTATAGAACTTACAGACTCAAATATTTATTTTATTTTTTAAACGAAAGATTCTGAAGGAGCATTGAAATATCTGAACATTAACTTCAAAATCTACAACCTCAAAAGGAAAAGAAAGTGAAAAATTACCCAGGAAAAGCTTAGCTTCTTCATAGTTCCTATAAAAGTTATATAGCATGATAGAAAATGTTTATAAAAATTATACACAATTATTTTAGAAATTTGAAAAATAACAGAGAAGAGCATTCAGGATTAAAAGTGAAAGTTATGTTTATCTTCATTTCTAAGATAACATCATTGTTTATATTTTATTTTCTTATAGAGTTTTCTATGTAAAATTTAAATTAATATGATCATATATATCTATATACCTATATTTCTCTCTTTACATACATATTTGATATATATGTATGTACATAATTTTGTATACTTCTTCTTACATAATATAATCTTATGAATATGATTCTATGTCATTATTTTTCCACAAAGGATTTTATTTGCTACATAATATTTATTCAGTTAATTATATTTTTATTTACTTTTTTCTATTTTGGGATAATTAGGTTATTTACAATTTGTTGATTATTATCTAAATAATAAAAATGCATATTTTGTAAATCTAGTTCACATAAAACAACTGTTTCGTAAAAGGTTTGGTTCTATCTTTATTCTTTTCTTGAGAAATAGTACTGAAAGTAAAGTTATTGAGTCAAAGTCAAACATTATAGATATTTTAACATGTATGTTACCCATTTACAAATACTTTTTCAGAAAGATGATAGCAATTTACGATCTGATGCAATATGAGGGTGTCTGACTCATTATATTTTAGCATTTTTGTCATCACTTTTTAATACTCACTAGTTTGGTTGTTTAAAAAAAAAGGATATCTCATAAGTTCTTTATTATTATCATTATAATGACGATGGTGATATTTAACGATTTATTTTCATTTCTTAATACTACCTACCTTTTTTGTTTGCATGTGCTTCACATGCCCCTAAACTGCTCAAGCAAAAAAAAAAATAACAACACTAAAGTATTAAACTTCTAAGCCTTTCACTACTGAAACCTCATTAAAAACCCTATCTACTTAGTATTCTCTTTTCTCATGTTCTTGGTCTTTAATAGATTACAGTTGGTTTATGTGATAAATGAGTATACATTAATAAAATAAGAAATATACAAGCGCACCTTTGCAACCTGAAAGAAGGGGCCAGGCACCACAAGGATGTCATGCTGGTGCATCTGTCAGAAGAGCTGGGTGTGTGTCCTGCCTGTCCCTGAACGCTTCCTGGCTTGGGCTTAGTGTAATTTCGTGAGTCTCTGTTTCCTTATAAATGAAATGGTTATATACAATCTATTTTTGTAAGAAGAAAATTGCAATGACTTAGTAAGACCCAAATGTAACAGTTTTTAACAAGTAAAAAGAAAAAAAATCTACCAGTGAATTTTATTTTAGTTACCAGGATCTCTTTGCATTTGTATTCCTCTGTACCTGTAAACCCCTAAACAGTATACAAATGGATGATTCCAATAGTGATTAATGTAGGTCTTTAGAGAGAGCATATTTTGTAGACACTGCCCTCAAATCATAGCACTGAAATAGCTCAAAGATATATATCCTATTGGTTCTGTTTCTCTGGAGAACCCTAATACATAAACAATATATGCACATATGTGAAAGTATGTTTAATGTAGAAATTCAATATTAAGTCACCTTTTGTTCTAATATTATCTGTTATACATCTTAGATAAATCACATAATATTACTTTACCCTAATAATGATGTTTACTGATTTAGAAATTATTGTTGGATTTAGCTTCCATTAAAATCACATTTACCATTTCCATGCAATGACATAAAACAATTTCAGTCATTGCTAAGTACAATTCTCTTTCTGATGATATAATCATAATAGTTACTAATCATTAAAACCACCACTGGGTCTAAAATAAAACACAATGTTTAAATCATGAGAATTTGAATGTTCTGTTTTATAGAATTCATGCCATGCATATTTTCGAAGATGAACCATAACTAAAATTAGGAAATGATCTTTCATTTATCTTATTCACCTATTTATGTGAATATACTATTAAATGGCTTCTCATCTCAGTTGTGATTTCATTGTTATTCTCTATTTATCTGAATGACTTTTGCTTAGGTGACTAAAGAATACTAGAAACTTGATCTTCCATTATAGGCTTCCATTCACAAACCAAGTTCCTAAAATTTATAGATAAGATTAAAAATATGGGAATACAAAGAATGTAACTAGAAAATATGAGGATCCTAGGAAGATAAAACTCAGACACGATCTTACTGAAGAATGTGACACTCAAATTCCATTTAGGATGTTTTGCTGCAGAAGTGGGATGTGGCCAGAAGGGTAATCTACTTCCAGACACAGAGACTCTGGGTTCCCTGAGACAACAGGAACATCAACCTCCAGAGAGGGGCCTCATAACCTATATCCGGGGTCTAGAGCAGCAATACTCCAGGATACGGCAATGTCTAAGATGGACGGGGAGCACCGACAATGTAAACTCTTTCATGACACAGCCAAGCCCTCCATTCTTAACAAAACAACAACTAAAATGCAAATGGTAGAAGTGTTGGCTTTTCCTATTCATATTAAAAATATGTAAAGCAGAAGTTCACAGACTAAAAAAAAAATTGTTAATGGCCATATACTTTTGGAAATTAAAGAAAAAACATGCATATGCATAAGAAATATTACTATGTTAAATAAATGTAAGTATTATAAGCTGAGGATAATGCAATTTATTACATTAATAAAACTTGAATAGATACATGAAAAAATCAGAGATCTATATTTTATATATTTATTATATGTATATAAATTATATATAAATATGTATATATGTATTTAGTAATGATTAAAATGGACAAAGATATAGAGCAAATCACTAAACTGTTACTAAGCTTGAAAGATAATGCCAACAGTTTTTCCCAAGATGTAGCGGGTAGAAGGCTTGAGGTGGAGAGATTATAAGAAAATTTACCATGTTAGATATTAACAATATAGTTACAGGATCTATACGGCAAGTATCTCAGAGGAACAGAAAAGAGAGCATTCACAGAGGTAATATTTTAAATGAATTAATAAAATAAAATAAATTGATGAGACTTTTCTAGAATTGAAGATAAACAGAAAGAGATTAAATACAAAGTGAGCTAAGCAGTTTTTTTAAAATTAATAAAAGTATAAACATTGTTTGTAGATTTTTTGATGATGGCCATTCTGACTGGTGTGAAGTGATACCTCATTGCAGTTTTGATTTGCGTTATTCTAAAGATTAGTGACGTTCAGCATCCTTTCATGTATTTGTTGGCAATCTGTATATCTTTGGAGAAATGTCTATTTAGGTCTTTTGCCCATTTTTGGATTAGGTTGTTTTTTTGATATTGAGCCGCATGAGCTGCTTATAAATTTTGGAGATTAATCCTTTGTCAGTTGCTTCATTTGCAAATATTGTCTCCCATTCTGAGGGTTGTCTTTTTGTCTTGTTTATATTTTCCTTTGCTGTGCAAAAGTTTTTAAGTTTCATTAGGTCCCATTTGTTTATTTTTGTTTTTATTTCCATTTCTCTAGGAGGTGGGTCAAAAAGGATCTTGCTGTGATTTATGTCATAGAGTGTTCTGCTTATGTTTTCCTCTAAGAGTTTGATAATGTCTGGCCTTACATTTAGGTCTTTAATCTATCTGGAGTTTATTTTTGTGTATGGTGTTAGGGAGTGTTCTAATTTCATTCTTTTACAAAAATCTACAAACAATAAATGCTGGAGAGGGTGTGGAGAAAAGGGAACTCTATTGCACTGTTGGTGGGAATGTAAATTGATACAGCCACTATGGATAACAGCATGGATGTTCCTTAAAAAACTAAAAATAGAACTACCATACGACCCAGGAATCCCACTACTGGGCATATACCCTGAGAAAACCATAATTCAAAAGGAGTCACATACCACAATGTTCATTGCAGCTCTATTTATAATAGCCAGGACACAGAAGCAACCTAAGTGTTCATCAACAGATGAATGGATAAAGAAGATGTGGCACATATATACAATGGAATATTAACTCAGCCATAAAAAGAAATGATACCGAGTTATCTGTAGTGAGGTGGATGGACCTAGAGTCTGTCATACAAAGTGAAGTAAGTCAGAAAGAGAAAAACAAATACTGTATGCTAACACAGATATATGGAATCTAAGAAAAAAAATTATTCTGAAGAACCTAGGGGCAGGACAGGAATAAAGGCTCAGACATAGATAATGGACTTGAGGACATAGGGAGGGGAAAGGATAAGCTGGGATGAAGTGAGAGAGTGGTATGGACATATATACACTACCAGATGTAAAAAAGATAGCTAGTGGGAAGCAGCCGCATAGCACAGGGAGATCAGCTTGGTGCTTTGTGACCACCTTGAGGGGTGGGATAGGGAGGGTGGGAGTGACACGCAAGAGGGAGGAGATATGAGGATATATACATATATGTATGTATATGTATATATGTATGTACATATATGTATGTATGTATATGCATATATGTATAGCTCATTCACTTTGTTATAAAGCAGAAATTAACACACCATTGTAAAGCAATTATACTCCAATAAAGATGTTTAAAAAAGTATAAACATAAAAAACCTTGCAAAAATTGAAATAGAAATTGTTAACTTTTAAAAAGATAAAGTTATAGGAAAAAAATTCCCAAACCCTAAGCAGAGAGGAGAAATAGAGACATAAATAAGAATCAGAATTATATCAGAGGTCTCATTTGAACACAGAATGAAACAAAGATCAACACAGTAAATATCTTCAAAGTTATGTTTTAAAAAAAGCAAACAAAAAACATTACACTTACAACACTTTTTTTGACCAGACTAACATTCAAGTGTGAAGATAAAAATGACAGGTTAAGACTCAAAAAGTTTATAAATTCCAAACATTTCCTGAAATAATACATTCCAGCAAAAAAAAAAAAATATTTCTAAGTGAAATAGAAAATGGAGTAGCAGAATATATATAAACTTAGTAAAATTACAATTCTAAATTTAAATTTTGTTAGAAATATAATAATAAGAAAAAGATTTTTTAAATGATGATGATCTCCCATGATCTCTCATCATGGAAGATGAACTTTTGCAGAAGATACAAGAGGAAGTTCTTAAAGCCATCTAAGTTATTGTGTTATTTGGTTGTAAAATATATATATATTAACTCTAATTATTTTTAGGAAACTTAAAACTTTTAGGTAGTTACTAGAATTATATAAATCAAATGCATACCTTTTAAAATATTAGATGAAAAATAGAACAAAGACAATATGATCAATGTCACAAATGATAGGAAAGGGAAAAAACATCAATAAAACAAGACAGAGAAAAAACACTAACTATAATAGCATGCATGTGTCAAATATATATTCATAAACACAATGTCTCTAAAGGCATGCTTAACAGTTTCAATGATGATAATAATACTGAAGGATGAAGTTCACTCTTGGTTTAGTGTGCTACTCATTTGCCTTCCAAATTATTAAAAGAGCACTATGTCCATCAAATATTGATTATCTGGTCACAAAAATGGTGGCCCTAAGAGACTCTTTGTAAACTGTCATACAGCTTCCAAGCCTGTGTCTTTCTAAACACCCCGTTAGAGATCCTGGTGTTCTTTCAGATGCTCTAATTTTAATCTCGTGGACGTAAAGCACTTTCTTTTCAGATAATATATCAACCTTAGCAGTAGACATTGGTTGAATTAGTACTAGGAACACTCTAGGAATATGATTACATATATTTGTTTTGTTTCTTCCAGAGATTGTGCAGTTATGTCATGGATAAGTTCATCATGCATATTTTGTTTATTTTTTTAAGATGAAGTATGCAAAATGTAAAGAGAGCCTATTGTCTTTTTTACCCTTTTGAGTTTTTAGTTACTTTTGGAATCAAAACGAGCAATGTGTTGAAAAGAGACAGGGAGGGAATATATCCTGGTAATTACTAACCTCTCAAATCCTCCGTCATAAGAATAATGGTCTGAGTGCCAAAGACAGAGATTTTTGCCTCTGCAGTTATAGTTATCTCTTTTCTTTCATTTTAAAAAAATTGCATATAACTTATTTTATTACTTTTCTTTTTTGAGTAAGTGGCTCAGATATTATTGGCTAGTAAGTCCTGAAAAAATATGTTTCCTTCTCTAAAACACTATCCAAATACCTGCCTGCACACTTTGGGCTGCCAGAGCTAGCAGAGGTCTGGGGATGCTTCAGTGTAAAACCCTTTAGGTCAGTTTCATAGACTGACTTCTACATGTCACTCATCATGGTGTTTAACAAATTTTCTTTACATGTGAGTCTCTGTGTTAATAGTAGCTTCTATGAGGGACAAGATATGTTTGTGTTTTTTTTTTTAATTTTCTTCTTATTTTATTTTATTTATTTAACTTTTTATTTTGTATTGGAGTATAGTTGATTACCAATGTGTTAGTTTCAGGTGTACAGCAAAGTGATTCAGTTATACGTATGCATGTATCTATTCTTTTTTTTTTTTTTTTTTTTACTAAAGGTGTCAGCAGGGCTGTATCCCTTTCTGGTAGCTCTGGGGAAGAATACATTTCCTTGCCTTTTTCATAAGCCCTGCCTTCCCTGGCTCTTAGCCTCATTCTCTCATCTTCAAAGGCACCAATGTTGCATCTCTCTGTGCCTTTATTCAGTAGTCAGGACTTCCTCTGACCACAGCCGGGAAATGTTCTCTCTGACTTTTTTTAATTAATTAATTTATTTATTTATTTTGGGCTGTGTTGGGTCTTCATTTCTGTGCGAGGGCTTTCTCTGTTTGTGGCAAGTGGGGGCCGCTCTTCATCGCAGTGAAGAGCGGCCTCTCTTGTTGCGGAGCACAGGCTACAGACGCGCAGGCTCAGTAGTTGTGGCTCACAGGCTTAGTTGCTCCGCAGTATGTGGGATCCTCCCAGACCAGGGCTCGAACCTGTGTCCCCTGCATTAGCAGGCAGATTCGCAACCACTGCGCCACCAGGGAAACCCCATGTATCTATTCTTTTTCAAACTATTTTCCCATTTAGGTTGTTACATAATATTGAACGGAGTTTCCTATGCTATACGGTAGGTCCTTGTGGGTTATCCATTTTAAATATAGCAGTGTGTACATGTCAGTATGCTTTAATATTTTTTTTGCCGACACCCTGGGATGTAACAGGCATTTAACATATGGAAGATACTCATATAACATCACCAAATTCATTAATTCAAATGCACTTCTCTCAAAGGCTTATTTTAGCTTTTCTTGATTGGAATGTCTGTACTGTTCACCAAAGAATTCTGGGTGGGAAAGGCCCTCTAATCTAGAACTCCCATTTCAGAGGTAAGTAGACTAAAACCCACAGGTAAGTATAGGTTAGTTTCTTGTGGCTGCAAATTACCACAAACTTGGGGGCTTAAAATATCAGAAATTTATTCTTTTATGGTTCTAGAGCCCAGAAGTTTGAAATCAGGATACCTGGGCTGGAATCAAGGTGTTGAGAGAGCCCCTCTCCCAGAGGCTCAAGATGAGTATCGCTTCTTGTTTCTTCAGCTTTGATGGCTGCTGGCTATCTTTTAGCTAATGGCCAGGTCACTCCAATTCATGCCTTCTTGGTCACACTGCTTTCTTTTCTAGTTTTCAACATGTTCCCAAAATCCTTCTGAGCTCTTACCATAAACACCTTTATTGCTCATATTTCTACCAACAGTCCATGGAAGGCAATCTAGGATTTTTCTATCATGCACCTCCAAATTTTCCAGCTCGTACCCATTACCTAATTCCAAAGCCACTTCCACATTTTTAGGTATTTGTTATAGCAGCATCCCATTTTCTAGTACCATATTTCTTTGCAAAAATATGTTTTACAAAGAATGGTGCATTACCTCAGGAAATGTCTTTGCTGCACAACTACATTTCTTCTGTAAGAAAAAGGAACAGAATTAAAGTGAATTTTCCTTACCCTGTATGTTGTTCTAAATTTTTAAGATTATTACTTCCTGGAAGTTACATTGGAAAAAAAACTATAATTGAGGACATGGACTAAAAAATGTTGCATATTTGTAAATAATATATGAATATTTCAATTTTTAAAAAAACTTAAATTTTACAAGGATGTATTTTCTCATGAGTTAAATGGAGAGTTACCATTTCTATCTATGAGAGGCTGACTTTGTTGGGCTAAGATTAGATGTGAGTATAGAGGGAAAATATATACATTGAGTGATTAGTAAAAACAAATTTAAGACATAAAGAAGAATTATGTTGAGTTTATTACCTCAATGTGTCTATTTTGTTTTCATTTTCAACTATTAATTTAAGCCACATATGGTAAAAAGGCATATTTGAAGTATGAAAGAAATCCACATTTCCAACAAGGACCACTTGAGGAAACTGGACAAAAGACTGATGTTAGTTGGTTAGTTGCTTTAAGAAGAGAAGCAGTAGAAAAGGGCTGATGGGAGTAAGCTATTTTCAGTAACAAGTCCCACCACATCTTTGTCTTTAATATAAATGTACTCTTACATATTTAATATTCATTCCTATTCAAATAAAAGCTAAGTTTGATATTGTGGCACTTCCTATGTATAAGAAAGTTGTATATATAGGAAACATCCCAAACAAATTGATAAAGAAAGCACTTTCAGAATGGGGGTATGAGTAGCTCTGTAGACCCCCTTCCCAGCGAAACAACCATAACATGAAAATTATTGTAAAAACGACCATTTGAAGTCTCTGGAAATTGTTTTCAGGGCATAATGCAAGTGTAGAAACATTTACTCAAGAAAATCTATTAAATATCCATAAGAACAGTGAGAGTCAGTGACACTGAAACCAAACCAGCTCCTTCCACCACCTCTCCCACTCAGCTCTGTGTGTCAGAAGCTCTACTACAGGTGAATATAACCAAGAGAAGAGGGGACCCCTCTTACCTAACCTTCTAGTTTACGGCTATTCCAGGAGGAGCAGGCTACCAGCATTTCTCATCTACCCCAACTCCATGTGGCAAAAATGCTGTTTTAGGCAAGAGGAGGCAAGAGGTCTAGGGACAGTTCTTCCATCCAGCACTCACTTGTAGTGTGGAGGCTCTGCCCAGACACCGAAGACTGAGAATACTGAGCACCAACCATCCTTACCCAGATGACCTTTACATCAGATGTTCCACACTGGAAGAGAAATGGCAAAAAGCCCAGAGACTACAAAACTGCCCAGATCTCTGTTCATAAAGCAGGAGTGACACTCTGAGAGAAGCAGATTGCTGTCCTCACACCCATTTCCAAAACCGTGGCACAGAGGTCCTGCCAGGACCAGAGACAGTTTTTAAAAACAGAGACTTCTGTAGCTCTATAGCAAGTAGCTGAAAATTAGTGGAGCCTAATAGCTGTGTGTGAAACCACAGGAAGAAGGAAGATTAACAGAGAGGTCAGGGACAGAGATAGTCAAAGAGAACCCTGTTAAAAACACCATCATCCCTGGGATTCAGGGTAATTGATGCATGCCCAAGGCTGCACTCTTTGGAAATCAACATTAGAGACTTCAAGTCTGCATGGGAGATAGACTTCACTGGAAGGGTCTAGATAAGTTACTAAGCAGATAAACGAGAAAACAAGCAAAAAACAAGTAGTCATGGGGTAGGAGGGATCAGAACACAGTACTGCTTCAAGACATTAGCTGATGTGTCTTGTTTTCAACAATAACAACAAATGTGAGACATGCAAAGGAACAGGGAAAGAAACATTAAATGGGATTCATTTACAGGAAGAAAAGCAGGCAATAGAAATTACCTGTAAGGGGCTTCCCTGGTGGCACAGTGGTTGAGAGTCCGCCTGCCGATGCAGGGGACGTGGTTTCGTGCCCCGGTCTGGGAAGATTCCACATGCCGCGAAGCGGC
Source organism: Stenella coeruleoalba (assembly GCF_951394435.1). NCBI lineage: Eukaryota > Metazoa > Chordata > Mammalia > Artiodactyla > Delphinidae > Stenella > Stenella coeruleoalba. Next base: position 131,273,081 of record NC_137169.1, read on the forward strand.
TGGGCCCGTGAACCATGGCCGCTGAGCCTGCGCATCTGGAGCCTGTGCTCCGCAACAGGAGAGGCCACAACAGTGAGAGGCCCGCGTACTGCAAAAAAGAAAAAGAAATTGCCTGTAAGAAGGCTCAGATTTCAGAGTTAGCAACTATCCAAATATATTCAAAAAATATAAAGTCATAAAGAAAGGAAAGCAAGATATGATAATCATATCTCACTGAATAGAGAATATGAAGATAAAAAAATTAAGTATATCTCCAAATGGAAATTGGGGAAATGAAAAGTGTAGTAACTGAAATGAAAATTTCACTAGAGAGGCTCAAATATAGACTTAACCTGCAGAGAAAGAATCAGTGACCTTGAAAATAGATTGACAGTAATTACTCAATCTGAGGAATGAACAGGAATCAGAAAAAAGAAAAGAATCAGAGAAAAGTGGTACACCATAAAATGTATAAATTTACACGTAATGTGAGAACCTGAAGGAGAGAGACAAAAAGGCACAGAAAAATGTGCAAATACATGATTGCTTAAACTTCTCCTATTTGATGAAAAAATTAATTTACTCATTCAAGAAACTTGATGAACTCAAGAGATGATAAATTAAAAGATGCACATTCTGACACCTCATAGTCAAAATACTGAAAGCCAGAAACAAAAGGAAAATCTTTAAAGGACCAAGAGCAAAATGACTCATCATCTGTGAGGAAACTCCAAGAAAGTTAACAGTTAACTTTTTATAATACAGTGGAGGTAAGACGGCATATTCAAAGTACTGACAGAAAAAACAAACAAACAATTCTTAACTGAAAATCTAATATCTAGCAAAAATTCTTTCAAAAATGAAAGTGAAATAAAAACATTCACATATCAACAAAAACTGAGAGAAAGTGTTGCTGGTAAACCTACATTACAATAAAATGTTCAAGGAAATTCTTCAAGCTGAAAGTTTGTGAAACCAGAGAGTAATTCTAAGATACAGTAAAACAAAAAGAACCAAGAAATTAATTATGCAAGTATTGACAAAAGACAGTATGATTGTATATTTCTTTCTCTTCCTAACTTAATACCTATTGCAAAAAAACCCAGTATGTGTACAATTGTTAGTGATATAAAATATAAATTTGCAATGTATTTGACAATAATAAGACAAAAGAGGTAGGTAGGAATAAGCTGTATTGGAGTAGTCAAATAACACCAGATGGTAACTTGGATCAACAGGAAGAAATGGAAAAAACAAAACAAAACAGAACAGAAAAGATAGCTAAGAAATGGTAAATATAACATTCTATAAATATATACTAATATATATTAGTATATATGTCATGTAATATATATATACTGCTATCTTCTTTCAAGTTCTTTAAGTGAATTAAAATCCTATAAAGTAACATTTATAACAATGTATGTTAGGGAATATAACATATATAGATTTATATGTATAACAATAGTAGCATGTAAAAGAAAGAGGGGGTAAAGCTATATAACCAAAACCTTTCTATAGTTCACTGGAATTAAATTACTGTAAATCTCAAGTGGATTTTGATATGATTTATATTGTGAGCTGTAGGATAATCATTAAAAAAACACTCAAAGTATATAGATAAAAATCATTAAAGGATGAAAATGTTACACTAGAAAGTATCTACTTAGTGCAAAAGAAAGCAGTTAAAGAGTCACAGAGGAATAAAAAAATGTAAGATATAGAAAACAAAACAATGTGGCTGACATGAATTCAACTATACCAATAAAAATACTAAATGTAACTTCACTGGACAATTCAAATTTATCTAAAGATCTAATGCAATATCTGTCAAAATACCAGCTACTTCTTTTCCAGAAATTGATAAACTGATTCTAAAATTCATATGGAAATAGAAAGTCACACTATGAATAGCCTAAACAATCACAGCAAAGAACAAATGTAGGAGGATTTACACTGACCAATTTAAAAACTTACAAAGCAATAGCAATCAATATAGTAAGATAATAGCAAGAAAATAGAAAAACAGATCAATGGAATAGCATTGAGAGTCCAGATATAAACTTTTATATTTATGGTTAATTAATTTTTGACAAGGGTACCAAGACAGTTCTATGGGGAAAAATAGTTTTGTCAACAATTGGTGCTGGAACAACTAGATTTCCATAGGCAAAAGAAAGAAGTTGGACCCCCTTCCTCACCATAAATAAACATTAACTCAAAAGGAATTGTATAAACTAAAATTATAAATCTCTTAGAAGAAAACATAAGATTAAATCTTGTGAATTTGATTTAGGCAAAAATCTTCTTAGATAGGACACCAAAAGCACAATCGATTGAAAAAAAAATCAGACTTAATCATATTTTATCACTTTTGAGCTTAAAGAATACCTCAAGAAAGGGCAAAGGTCGGAGGGATACCTTCAAGATGGCGGAGGAGAGAGAAGTGGAGATGGCCTTCCTCCCCACACATACATCAGAAATACATCTACATGTGGAACAACTCCTACAAACACCTACTGAATACTGGCAGAAGAACTCAGACATCTCAGAAGGCAAGAAACTCCCCACGTACCTGGGTAGAGCAAAAGAAAAAAGGAAAAACACAAAGAATAGGGACGGGACTTGCACCAGCGGGAGGGAGCTGTGAAAGAGGAAAGGTTTCCACACACTGGAAGCCCCTTCGCGGGCGGAGACTGCGGGTGGCGGAGGGGGGAGCTTCAGAGCCACGGAGGAGAGCACAGCAACAGGGGTGCGGAGGGCAAAGCGGAGAGATTCCCACACAGAGGATCAGGGCCGACTGGCACTCACCAGCCCGAGAGGCTTGTCTGCTCACCCGCCGGGGCGGGCAGGGCTGGGAGCTGAGGCTCTGGCTTCAGTCAGAGTGCAGGGAGAGGACTGGGGTTGGCGGCGTGAACACAGCCTGCAGTGGTTAGTGCGCCACGGCTAGCCGGGAGGGAGTCCGGGGAAAACTCTGGACCTGCCGAAGAGGCAAGAGACCATGGTTCCGGGGTGCGGGAGGAGAAGGGATTAAGAGCGCTGACTAAACAAGCTCCAGAGATGGGCCCGAGCCACCGCTATGAGCACCGACCCCAGAGACAGGCATGAGATGCTAAGGCTGCTGCTGCCGCCACCAAGAAGCCTGTGTGTGAGCACAGGTCACTATCCACACCATCCCACCCGGCAGGCTGTGCAGCCCGCCACTGCCTGGGTCCCGTGATCCAGGGACAATTTCCCTGGGAGAATGCACAGCGTGCCTCAGGCTGTTGCAAAGTTCCACTGGCCTCTACCGCTGAAGGCTTGTCCCGCATTCCGTACCCCTCCCTCCCCTCGGCCTGAGTGAGCCAGAGCCCCCTAATCAGCTGCTAATTTAACCCCGTCTTGTCTGGGAGGGGAAGAGATGCACTCAGGTGACCTACACGCAGAGGCGGGGAAAAATCCAAAGGTGAACCCCAAGAGCTGTGCAAACAAAGAAGAGGAAGGGAAATCTCTCCCAGCAGCCTCAGAGCAGCGGATTAAATCTCCACAATCAACTTGATGTACCCTGCATCTGTGGAATACCTGAATAGACAACGAATTATCCCAAAATTGAGGCGGTGGACTTTGGGAGCAACGATATATATACTTTTTTCCTTTTTCTCCTTTTGTGAGGATGTATGTGCATGCTTCTTTCTGTGACTTAGTCTGTATAGCTTTGCTTTTATCATTTGTCTTAGGGTTCTGTCTGTTCTTTTTTTTTCTTTTTAGTATAGTTTTTAGCATTTGTTATCATTGGCAGATTTGTTTTTTGCTTCGTTTTCTCTCTTTCTTTTTTATTACTTGTTAATTTTTTATTTTAATAATTATTTTTTATTTTGATAAGCTTATTATTTTATTTATTTTTCTCTTTTTTTTCTCCATTTCCTTCTGAGCAGTGTGGCTGACAGGGTCTTAGTGCTCTGGCTGGGTATCAGGCCTGTGCCTCTGAGGTGGGAGAGCCGAGATCAGGACATTGGTCCACCAGAGACCTCCCAGCTCCACGCAACATCAAACAACAAAAGCTCTCCCAGAGATCCCCACCTCAACACGCTAAGACCCAACTCCACTCAATGAACAGCAAGCTACAGTGCTGGACACCTTATGCCAAACAAATAGCAAGGACAGGAAAACAACCCCACCCATTAGCAGAGAGGCTGCCTAGTATCATAATAAGGTCACAGACACCCCAAAAAACAACAGCAGACGTGGTCCTCCCCACCAGAAAGACAACATACAGCCTCATCCCCCAGAACACAGTCACTAGTCCCCTCCAACAAAAAGCCTACACAACCCACTGAACCAACCTTAGCCACTGGGGGCAGACACCAAAAACAGCGGGAACTACGAACATGCAGCCTGTGAAAAGGAGACACCAAATACAGTAAGTTAAGCAAAATGAGAAGACAGACAAACATATAGCATATGAAGGAGCAAGGCAAAAACCCAACAGACCTAACAAATGAAGAGGAAATAATCAGTTTACGTGAAAAAGAATTCAGAGTAAGGATAGTAAAGATGATCCAAAATCTTGGAAATAGAATGGAGGAAATACACAAATGTTTAATAAGGACCTAGAAGAACTAAAGAGCAAACAAACAATGATGAACAACACAATAAATGAAATTAAAATTCTCTAGAAGGAATCAATAGCAGTATAACTGAGGCAAAGAACGGATAAGTGACCTGTAAGACAAAATAGTGAAATAACTACTGCAGAGCAGAATAAAGAAAAAAGAATGAAAAGAATTGAGGACAGTCTCAGAGACCTCTGGGACAACATTAAACCTACCAACATTCGAATTATAGGGGTCCCAGAAGAAGAAGAGAAAAAGTAGGCTCTGAGAAAATATTTGAATAGATTATAGTTGAAAACTTCCCTAATATGGGAAAGGAAATGATCAAATCCAGGAAGCAGAGAGAGTCCCATACAGGATAAACACAAGAATAAACACACCAAGACACATATTAATCAAACTATCAAAAATTAAATACAAAGCAAAATTATTAAAAGCAGTAAGGGAAAAACAACAAATAACATACAAGGGAATCCCCATAAGGTTAACAGCTGATCTTTCAGCAGAAACACTGCAAGCCAGAAGGGAGGACATATTTAAAGCGATGAGAAGGAAAAACCTACAACCAAGATTACTCTACCCAGCAAGGATCTCATTCAGATTTGATGGAGAAATTAAAACCTTTACAGACAAGCAAAAGCTAAGAGAATTCAGCACCACCAAACCAGCTTTACAACAAATGCTAAAGGAACTTCTCTAGGCAGGAAACACAAGAGAAGGAAACGACCTACAATAACAAACCCAAAACAGTTAAGAAAATAGTAATAGGAATGGACAAATTGATAATTACCTTAAATGTAAACGGATTAAATGCTCTGGCCAAAAGACATAGACTGGATGAATGGACACAAAAACAAGACCCGTATATATGCTGTCTACAGGAGACCCACTTCAGACCTAGGGACACATACAGACTGAGAGTGAGGGGATGGAAAAAGATATAATATGCAAATGGAAATCAAAAGAAAGCTGGAGTAGCAATTCTCGTATCAGACAAAATAGACTGTAAAATAAAGACTATTACAAGAGACAAAGAAGGACACTATATAATGATCAAGGGATCAATCCAAGAAGAAGATGTAACAATTGTAAATATTTATGCACCCAACATAGGAGTACCTCAATGCATAATGCAAATGCTAACAGCCATACAAGGGGAAATCGACAGTAACACATAGTTGGGGACTTTAACACCCCACTTTCACCAATGGACAGATCATCCAAAATGAAAATAAATAGGAAACAAAAGCTTTAAATGTTACATTAAACAAGATGGACTTCCTTGATATTTATAGGACATTCCATCCAAAAACAACAGAATACACTTTCTACTCAAGTGCTCATGCAACATTCTCCAGGATAGATCACATGTTGGGTCACAAATCAAGCCTTGGTAAATTTAAGAAAATTGAAATCATATCAAGTATCTTTTCCGATCACAATGCTATGAGACTAGATATCAATTACCGGAAAAAATCTGTAAAAAATGCAAACACATGGAGGCTAAACAATACACTACTTAGTAACCAAGAGATCACTGAAGAAATCAAAGACGAAATCAAAAAATACCTAGAAACAAATCACAATGAAAACACAGTGACCCAAAACTATGGGATGCATCAAAAGCAGTTATAAGAGGGAAGATTATAGCAATACAATCCTACCTAAAGAAACAGGAAACCTCAAATAAACAACCTAACCTTACATCTCAAGCAGTTAGATAATGAAGAACAACAACAAAAAAAAACCCAAAGTTAATAGAAGGAAAGAAATCATAAAGATCAGATTCGAAATAAATGAAAAAGAAATGAAGGAAACAATAACATAGATCAATAAAACTAAAAGCTGTTTCTTGGAGAAGATAAAAAAAAGTGATAAACAATTAGCCAGACTCTCATCAAGAAAAAAGAGAGAAGGCTCAAGTCAATAGAATTAGAAATGAAAAAGGAAAGGTAACAACTGACACTGCATAAATACAAAGGATTATGACAGAGTACTACAAGCATCTTTATGCCAATAAAATGGACAACCTGGAAGAAATGGACAAATTCTTAGAAAAGCACAGCCTTCTGAGACTGAATCATGAAGAAATAGAAAGTAGAAACAGACCAATAACAAGCACTGAAATTGAGACCTTGAATAAAAATCTTCCAACAAACAAAAGCCCAGGACCAGATGGCTTCACAGGAGAATTCTAACAAACATTTAGAGAAGAGCTAACACCCATCCTTCTCAAACTCTTGTACAATATAGCAGAGGGAGGAACACTCCCAAACTCATTCTATGAGGCCACCATCACAATGATACCAAAACCAGACAAGGATGTCACAAAGAAAGAAAAGTACAGGCCAATATTACTGACAAACATAGATGCAAAAATCCTCAACAAAATACTAGCAAACAGAATCCAACAGTACATTAAAAGGATCATACATCATGATCAAGTGGGATTTATTCCAGGAATGCAAGGATTCTTCAATATGTGCAAATCAATCAATGTGATACACCATATTAACAAATTGAGGGAGAAAAACCATATGATCATCTCAGTAGATGCAGAAAGAGCTTTTGACAAAGTTCAACAGCATGTATGATAAAAATCCTTCAGAAAGTAGGCATAGAGGGAACTTACCTCAACATAATAAAGGCCATATATGACAAACACACAGCCAACATCATGCTCAAAGGTGAAAAACTGAAACCATTTCCTCTAAGATCAGGAAAAAGACAAAGTTGCCCATTCTCACCACTATTATTCAACCTAGTTTTGGAAGTTTTAGCCACAGCAATCAGAGAAGAAAAAGAAATAAAAGGAATCCAAATCAGAAAAGAGGAAGTAAACTGTCACTGTTTGCAGATGACATGATACTATACATAGAGAATCATAAACATGCTACCAGAAAATGACTAGAGCTAATCAATGAATTTGGCAACATAGCAGGATAAAAAAATTAATGCACAGAAATCTCTTCAATTCCTATACACTAATGATGAACAATCTGAAAGATAAATTAAGGAAACACTCCCATTTACCACTACAACAAAAAGAATAAAATTCCTAGGAATAAACCTACCTAAGGAGACAAAAACCTGTATGCAGAAAACTATAAGACACTGATTAAAGAAATTAAAGATGATACAAACAGATGGAGAGATATACCATGTTCTTGGATTGGAAGAAAAAACATTGTGGAAATGACTATACTACCCAAAGCAATCTACAGTTTCAATGCAATTCCTATCAAACTACCAAATAGCATTTTTCACAGACCTAGAATGAAAAATTTCACAATTTGTATGGAAACACAAAGGACCCTGAATAGCCAAAGCAATCTTGAGAAAGAAAAACGGAGCTGGAGGAATCAGCCTCCCTGACTTCAGACTATACTACAAAGCTACAGTAATCAAGACAGTATGGTACTGGCACAAAAACAGAAATAAAGATCAATGGAACAGGATAGACAGCCCAGAGAAAAACCCACGAACATATGGTCACCTTATTTTTGATAAAGGAGGAAAGAATATACAATGGAGAAAAGACAGCCTCTTCAATAAGTGGTCCTGGTAAAACTGGACAGCTACGTGTAAAAGAATGAAATTAGAACACTCCTTAACACCATACACAAAAATAAACTCCAAATGGATTAAAGACCTAAATGTAAGGCCAGACACTGTCAAACTCTTAGAGGAAAACAGAGGCAGAACACTCTATGACATATATCACAGCAAGATCCTTTTTGACCCACCTGTTAGAGAAATGGAAAGAAAAACAAAATAAACAAATAGGGACTAATGAAACTTAAAAGATTTTGCACAGCAAAGGAAAACATAAACAAGACGAAAAGACAACCCTCAGAATGGGAGAAAATATTTGCAAATGAAGCAGCTAACAAAGAATTAATCTCCAAAATATACAAGCAGCTCATACAGCTCAATATCAAAAAAACAAACAACCCAATCCAAAAATGGGCAGAAGACCTAAATAGACACTTATCCATAGAAGATATACAGATTGTCATCAAACACATGAACGGATGCTCAACATCACTAATCATTAGAGAAATGCAAATCAAAACTACAATGAGGTATCACCTCACACCAGTCAGAATGGGCATCATCAAAAAACCTACAAACAGTAAATGCTGGCGAGGGTGTAGAGAAAAGGGATCCCTCTTGCACTGTCTTTGGGAATGTAAATTGATACAGCCACTATGGAGAACAGTATGGACGTTCCTTAAAAAACTATAAATAGAACCACCATAAAACCCAGCAATTCCACTACTGGGCATATACCCAGAAAACCATAATTTAAAAAAAGTCATGTACCACAATGTACATTGCAGCTCTATTTACAATAGACAGGACATGGAAGCAACCTAAGTGTCCCTTGACAAATGAATGGATAAAGAAGATGTGGCACATATACACAATGGAATATTACTCAGCCATAAAATATAATGAAATTGAATTATTTATAGTGAGGTGGATGGACCTAGAGTCTGTCATACAGAGTGAAGTAAGTCAGAAAGATAAAAACAAATACTGTATGCTAACACATATATATGGAGTCTAAAAAGGAAAAGTTTACGAAGAACCTAGGGCCAGGATAGGAATAAAGACGCAGTAGAGAATGGACCTGAGGACACAGGGAGGAGGAAGGGTATGCTGGGATGAAGTGAGAGAGTGGCATGGACATATATATACAACCAAATGTAAAATAGATAGCTAGTGGGAAGCAGCCGCATAGCACAAGGGAGATCAGCTCCGTGTTTTGTGACCACGTAGAGTGGTGGGATAGGGAGGGTGAGAAGGAGATGCAAGAGGGAGGAGATATGGCGATAAATATATATGTATAGCTGATTCACTTTGTTATAAAGCAGAAACTAACACACCATTTTAAAATAATTATACTCCAATAATGTTGTTTAAAAAAGAAAGGGCAAAGGTTACCCATAAAATGGAAGAGTTTATCTGAAAATCATCTGACTAAGGAACTATGTTCAGAAAAAATAAAGAACTCTTAACAATTCAACAAAAAGACAACTCAACTTAAATGAGCAAAGAATATGAATAGACATTTCTGTAAAGCTATTATACAAGTGGCCGAAAGTATGCTTGACATTAGTCAATGTCAAAGTGCAAATCAAAACCATAATTAAATACCACTCCACCACCTCCCCACTAGAATGGCTATAATCAAAAGCATAAAATAACCAGCGTTTGTGAGGATGTGGAGAAATTTGAACTCCCATACATTGCTGGTGGAGAAGTAAAATGGCGGAGTCTCTTGTGGAAAACAGTCGGGACTGCCTCCGACAGTCAAACTTTAAGTTCCCATATACCCCAGCAATTCCACTCCAAGGTAAATATCCAAGATAGACAAAAACATGGAAGGTAAACGAAAGCAAACATAAACTCAAAAAATTGTACCTAAGTGTTCTTATCAATATTATTCATAACACTCAAAATTGGAAACAATTCAAATATCCATTAACTGATGCATGGATAAATAAAAAGTGGTATGCCCATACAATAGAATGTTATGCAGAGATAAAAATTAATGAAGTATGGGACATAGATAAACCTTGAAAATATTAAGCTTAGGTGAAAAATAAAGTCACAGAATTTCAAATGTTGTAGGATTCCATGTACATTAAAAGTCCAAGGGCTTCCCTGGTGGCGCAGTGGTTGAGAGTCGGCCTGCCGATGCAGGGGACACGGATTCGTGCCCCCGTCCGGTAAGATCCCACATGCCCCGGAGCGGCTGGGCCCGTGAGCCATTGCCGCTGAGCCTGCGCGTCCGGAGCCTGTGCTCCGCAACGGGAGAGGCCACAACAGTGAGAGGCCCGTGTACCGCCAACAAACAAACAAACAAACAAAAAAGTCCAAATTAGGCAAATCTGTAAAGAAAGTAGATTAGTGGTGGCCTAAAGCACTGATGGTGGGGAGGACAGGGAATGTCTGATGATTATGAGCTTCCTTTTGGGGATGATGTTTGTATCCTCTGTGAATATACTAAACATTTTCCTATTATACACTTGAATTGTATGTTGCATTATATATATCTAATAAAACTTCTAAAAATAGTTAGAAAACCAAATTTGTTAAGGAAAAATATCAATTTTTTTCACCAGTGTGAAGGTTCTTAGAAAAATATATTTTTAATTCATTGTCATAATAGAGCAAATAGATTACAAATATATACATCACAGTTCTGTCAGATATTTTTCAGACTGCTGTACTTCAAGGCATTGGATGTAATGTATATATTCCCTTACAAAAATGAGGTTACCTAGATTCATTTTTTTCTTCATTCATAGTCAATAATGTTTGAGATCTTCAAAAGTTTCTTTCTACACACACGTAAAAACCCATGACTTAAAATGTGTAATTTTTGTTGGTAAATGGGACATTTAGATATAGAAGATTACCAAATTGGTACCATTATCTAACACAGCCTCAGAGAAAGAAGAGACTATATAAGCAAAATTATTTTTCCACCCATTGGATTTTGACTGTAATAAAGAGAAAAATCCTCTGTTTGCTTATGCCAAAATGAATATTTCACTGGGCTTGGATTTAGTAGAAAGGAGATTGAGCTGAGGCACCCTGCTGGGCACCCCATGAGTAACTAGCAGTAATTTAACCCTTCAGCTATTGATTAGTAGGAAGGATGACTGAAATATTCACATAAGAAAGTATATGGGTTTTTCTCTGGCTTTCTCTAGGAGAGCAAATATTTTCTTACTTACTAGTTAATGCATAAACATTCCAAAGAGCATTACATAATGAAATGAAAATTTTTGCAGGAAAAAAACCCTGACTTACGAAGTAGTTACTCTTGTATTTAACTTTCAGAATGCAGTCGTTGGCATGCTTCTAACGCTTATCATTTGGGTCACATATGCTGTTCCCACATGAATAGACCTAACTATGATTGTGCCAACTCTAGCTTCACAATTCTCTTTTATACAGTTTTCCTTGGCTTTTGTAGATTTGCTTAAGGCTTTTTACATGGAAGGGATAAATTTTTCAAAAGAGAGGACCTGCCAGAGCATTTTGTACATTGCCAATGACAGCTGCAGGCTTCTGATTTCTAAAGTACCACATTTTAACTCTGTCATAGGAGTGACATGAAACTACTGCACTGAAAAGGAGAATTGGTAAATATAATTTAAAAATATGATATATTTGTAAACAAAACAATTTGCTCAAGCATTGTAAACAGCCAATGCCATTTCATTGGTAAAGAGGTAATTATACGTATATCAATGGCAAAAGGAACGAGAGTATTAATACAAATTGTATTTTAATATCTTGTTTCCCATCCTAATCACTTAAAGAACCTTAGAAGAATTGCTTTCATTTTTAAAAACTATTACAATTTATATATGGGCTAACAGTTTAATATACAGAGTTGAGAATCAATTAATGTTTCATAACTGAATTACCAGACTCATGAAGTTCTTCTCAGTGAATACATATACACTTGAAAATTAGTGCTTAAAGGCAAAAAATTATGTAGTTGTTTAAAGTATCACTCTCTAACTATAATAAACTGAACATATTTAATTTGATAATATGTTCTTTCCAAATACAATATTATTATTCAGACTTCTTTTTTTAAAGAAAAAATAGTGATATCTCTTTAGAATGATGTGCCTACTGATAAAATGAAGTCCATATGTAAAGCAATTGTCCAAGGGACAATGGCAAAACAATTTGAAGAAAAGATGCCTGCATTACTCAGATTCTCTCTTTTTCTATTTTTGTCTCTCCATATGTATATGTATATGCATATATATCTGTGTGTATAAACCTTTATATATTTACACATAATGATCATAAATATAATATGCATATAATGACAGAATTCAAGATATCATAAATATATATGTACATGGTATTTTATATAATAGAAATTACATAAAATATACTCAAATATATTATTTTATTAAATATTTTACTTTATGAATATTTATCAGTTATTAGAGTGTGCCTTCTCTATTTTGTTTCTTCTATATAGATCAGGTATACAGATGGCTTTCAAGGGAGACATTAAACACCTGAGTATCGTATACAAATAATCCTTGTATATATATATGCGCACTTTTTCTACGTAAAGTTCTATAAATTTCACCAGATTCTTAAAGGTTACACAAAATATACTGAATCATTAGACATAGACTTAGTCTATGGCACTTGGTAAAAATATTACTGGATTTTTGTTTAACAGCATAGGTGTAACAAAGTGGTTGCAAAGGGAAATTTATATATAGTTTCCTGGATGCCAGTCTATGCAGGTGCTAAAAAGATGCCAGTTGGATATTTTTCATGTTATTTTGCTCTAGCACTATCTTTAGATTTGTTGAACATAACAACACATGAAGGCAGATTGTTTCACTATGTATTGGTACCTCCAGCCAAACTCAATAATAGTGACTGTATCTTACCCCCAACAGCAAGTAATCTCAAGACCCTGCTGTTAAAAATTTTATCAATATACTTACTATGTAAGGTGCAGGAACTTTAAGTCATGAGGGAAGGAGGGAGGGGCACAGCAAGAGTGAGGAAGAAGTGGAATCATCAAAACCCAAAAATGGCTGTAAGTCTGCATGTTAAAATGTTTTCGACAATGATTATTATACTACCTGGTTTTCATCAAAAACACATAAAATAATTAAATAATGCTATAGAATAATGCTGATTAACTATCAGTCATATGTAATATGTATGTATATCTATCTAACATTATTTATATGTATTATATACTATAAATAAATCTATTCATCACCTTAACTTATGAGGTAGGTACTATTATCATTTTTACTTTACAGATGAAGGGAGTGGGGTTTAGAGAGGTTAGGTGATTTGTTCAAGGCCATACAGTGTTTCTGGCCTTTCACCTTAGACTGTATGACTAAAACATCTCCACTTGTAACATCTGTGTCATTACTGACTCTCAATATTAAACTATCTCAAATTAAAATACTGAACCAGAGTAACAATGTGTATATACTCCATTGCTACTGCAACTCTGTAATTATGACAACCAATTGTTACAGCTATCTGTTCAAAAACTAATAAATATTTCAGCTCTAGAAGAATTAGAGTCAGGAAATGAAATCAGTCCCAGATTCTTTTCTTCTTCATTGAACAAACTTGCACAATGGTTTTGAATTTCACCAACACACACCATTCTGTTTTAGATAGAACTGTAAAGGAAATTAAGCACTCACTGACCTGATCTCCTTTCATACATAAACACAGGTAAAACAAAATATATTTGTCATTTCTTAAGGTAGTAAAGATTTCCATCAGAATCTTATGTTTCAAAAACTACAGTTAATTTATTTATGCAAATTTGAACACACAACATCGTTCTGTTCTTACTCTGGTGGAATGAAAGTCAATTTAATGACCATGAGCTCAACTGCGGGAACATTAAAGAACCTGTTTGACTGTAACCTTCAGTCATATGACTGGTGTTTTTTTTTGGTGACAGCATTGGAATTAAAACCTTCAGTTAGTTTTCTGAGTGTCCTCAAATAGATGACACGGAGCTCATCTATCTGGAGATGATAGCCAATTTCAATGGCTTACTCTGACATGGATATGCAGGTTCCTTGAACCAACACTGCTCTAGTTTTTCAGTGTCTCTGTTCTACACAATAATTGAACTTTGAAAAAAACAAGGAATCTATCCAAATATCTCAAACATATAAGGTCACTCCAAAAATACTGTTTTGGGAATGAAAAGTTTGGAAAATGAGATTTTATAGATTTATTAATAACAGATATGCTAAAATGGACTTCTAGGTGTCGTCTGTTTCCTGCAACATACCCATGCGTATACACACATGCTCCCCACTGCTCTTTTTATCCCCTGGGAGCCTATTCCGTTTGAATTCTATCCTTGTGCTCCAATATCTTTTGGTTTCTGTTAGGTTTCACCGGTGGGAAGATCCCACAGGAGATTGGAGGTGTGTGGACAGTGCAGTAGGGGTATTTGCTAAATTGTGTCCTTCCCTGTCAGGTCACCATGGGTTAGCTGCATCCCTTGATTGAATCATTCTCTTACTATCCTGGTTTCAGTACTGTTTTTTTTTTTTTTTTTTTCCTTTATCCTTCAGATTCTCTGCAGTTAATAGTTCTTGGAAGCTACCTATGAATGCATTTCCTTGCCTTCTAACCACTTTGAATAAGAAGAAGCCAATGATACAAGTTGAGATGTTTCAAAATTTGTATCATGTTGAATGAGTTTCAGTTATCAATAGACATAACTTTTCAGTTTATGCGTATTAAAAATTTAATGGAATGATGAATAATTAAATATGCCAGGCATAGTAGTAGATGATGGGAAATGCAAATTATATATTATGTTTGTATTTTCAGAGCTCACAACCCTTAGACTCTCTTATTACACTGATATTATAAAATTATAGGACATTAAACACTGTGAAACATAAAGGATCTCAGAGATCATTTAGTCCAATACTGTCCTTTTCTGGATAAGAAAACTAATACCCAGCGAGTTAAATTCCAAGTGAATATTGGTGCTCTTTCCAGTATATAATGTAATATCTACTTTTTTCCCTAGACAATCTCAGTAATTCATGAACCTACGGATCTATATATTTTGTTTCCATTTTCATAATTGCATTGGAATATTCCTTAATAATTCACAAAAATGAAGCTATAATATCCATAAAAGGAACAAAATAAAATGTAGACTATTTCCTTACCCTTCACTATGTAGTCTTTCTCAGAAAAATATAATAATACAGTTGTAATAATACCACCATAAAGAGTGATTGATTTTTCAGCAAAAGTATAATGTACATGTAGCAAATATAGATATGTATGTACCAAATATCAATATTTAAATTAAAAGTAATGAAATAAAGTGGGAAAATAATATGTGTAACACATGCATTAGGCAATGTCCTAAGGTATAAAATAATAAAGAATCCGTTAAATGAAACACAATAGCAGCCGGTTGAACAGCCTACTGAATTCACAATGAC
Organism: Stenella coeruleoalba; assembly: GCF_951394435.1. NCBI lineage: Eukaryota > Metazoa > Chordata > Mammalia > Artiodactyla > Delphinidae > Stenella > Stenella coeruleoalba. The sequence continues at coordinate 131,288,679 of NC_137169.1, forward strand.
TTCCAGAACTTATAACAACTAGTGTTGAAGAGGATTTCTCAAAAGAAGATATCTTATATGCTGTTGAAGAGTGAGAGAAACAGACACACTTTGTTTATAGCATATTCATATTGCTTTTACTTAGGTTCCAGTAAATGTAAATATTTTAAGACTAGGTGGACACTGCTGCAGAGTTTTGTTTATATTCATAACAAAATTGGTAAGCCATGGCCAAGTAAAGTTTTATTGAAAAAAATAAATTTTATGCATTATCTAAAAACCTCAATATTGGATTCTATAATGTCAAGAAAAGAAAATTTGTAATATTCTTCAACAGTTTGAAACTCACAAAACTGTTTAATATGTGAAGAAAAGGTCTGCAATTTTAAATGTGAGCTTTCTCCAGTAAAGAAATTCCCACATTAAAACCCACTGACCTTCTAAATTTTATTATACTGTACTTTTAGTGCTTCTTAATTTAGTTCAATCTAAATCCATGTTTTAAGGTCTCAAATAGAAAAAAAAAAAAAAACCCTATGTGATATCTTTAATCTTAAAAAAAGAATTTATTAGAGGAGGAGTTGTGATGAGAATAGAGGACCTCAAGTCAGGTATTAAAGCAACAAAAAGAGGAAAATCACACCAAATTGTCATTATTTGGATCACTATTTGTTTTTGCCTCATTGCTATAAAAAGACTGCCTTTCAATTTCTGGCATTTCCAATCAAAAGAGTCACTTTTTTCCTTAAAAATGCTTATTATATAAAACTTAATGGTTCATAGTTCTAACTTTAGCTCAAATTTGGAAGAAATAGAAAATAAAGACCATTCTAGAAATACACAGTTCCAATACACAAGTCTTAAATATGCAGTCAAATGAAATTCAAAGAAATGTACACATGTTATGTAACCACTAGCTAGAACAACTGAGAACTTTAGCAGCATCCCAGAAATCTCTCCACTGCCTCTTCTTAGTCATTACCTTCCAAAGGTAAGCACTACTTGACCTCTAATCAACACAGATTAATTTTAATGTTTTCGAATCTCATGTGAACAGCATTATGCTATCAATGCTATTTTACATCTGGCTTCTTTCCCTCAGCATTATTTATGTGAGAGGCTTCCATACCACTGCTTATAGCAACATCCTGTATATTTTCAATGCTTTACAATACTATATTGTATGAATACACAAAGATGCACTTATCCATCCTACAACTGATGGACATTTGGATTGCTTCCAGTTTGGGGAAACATGGATAATCTTGCTATGAAAATTGATGTACAGCTTTCGGTGAAAATTTTATGCATTTTTTTGCTGGATCTATTACTACAAATGGAATTTATATATCTTAGGTTGAGAAATTCAGCTTTATTAGTGACTTTCAAGCAACTTTCCAAGTGGTTGTACTAAGTAGGACTCCTACCTATCAGCACCATTTCAGAGGTCAAGTTCTTTTAAATCTTCTTGAATACATTTTAAAATATATTTTAAAAATTTTAGCCATTTCGGACTATCTCGTTTTTTAGATCATTTCTATTTCCCTAATGAGTAATGGAGTTCATAAAATTACCTTATGTTTGTGGCCATTTGGATATCATCTTTCATAAAGTATTTTCTGAAGGTTTTTACCCATTTATAAAAGTAATATATGGTACTTCTATTAAAATATAGGCTTTATTTTTATTCTTGGATATATGCTTTTTATATGTTTTATTGAGATATAATTCACATACTTATAAAACACACATTTAAACTGTACAATTCAATGGTTATTAGTATATTAGAAGAATTGTGCAAACATGACTGTAATCAATTTTAGAACATATTTATCATCCTAAAGAGAACTCCAAAGCAGTCACCCCTCCCACTTTCTCTCAATGCCCACTCCTCAGACCTCCACGACAACTAATCTAGTTTATGTCTCTACAGATTTGCCTATTCTGGGTATTTCTTACATGCAAATTCATATATGTTCTTTTGTAATGAATTCCTACCATATATGGTCTTTTGTGACCTCTCTTGTGCCTTCTTTCACTTAGCACGTTCAAGTCCATTCAGGTTGCAGCTTGTCTCGGTACTTGATTGTTTTTGATTGCTAAATAATATTCCACTGTATGAATATATCACTTTTTATTTATACATTTATTAGTTGACTGATTTTTATGTATGTTCAAAGTTTTGACTTTTATGAATATTGCTGCTATAAACATTCTTGTACAATTTTTTTGTATATGTTTATTTTCATTTATGTTGGTTATATATGTAGGATAGCAATGGCTGGATCAGATGGTAACATTGTTCAGCGTTTGAGAAACTGCCTGACTGTTTCCCAGAGGCTACACCATTTACATTCCCACCAGCAGTGCATGAGTGTTTCAGTGTATCCACTCTACCTGTCTTTTCACTACCTGTCTTCTTCATTTATTGATGTCCTAGTTATGTGAGTGGTGTTTCCTTGTAGTTTTGCAATTCCCTAAATAGCTAATGAAGGTGAGCATATTTTTATGTGATTATCATCCGTTTGTATGTCTTCTTTGGAAAAATGTCTAGTTACATCCTTTGTCCATTTTTAAATCTTTTTTTAATTGAGTAGTAAGAGTTCTTTATATATTTTAGATAAAAGTCCCCATCAAATATATGATTGCAAATATTTTTTCTTATTCTGTGTGTTGTGCCCCTCTAGTGAATTTTTCATTTCAGTTATTGTATATTTCAATCCCAGAATTTCCATTTGATTCTTTTTTATAATTTCTACTTTTTAGTGATATTCTTTATTTGATGGGTTGTTATCATACATACTTTTTAAATTCTTTAAGCATGATTTCATTGTTTCTTTAAAGATATTTACAATGGCTACTTTGAAGACTTTCTCTGGTAAGTGTATATCTTGTTTATCTTGCAGACAATTTCTACTGTCTGTTTTTTCCCCCGTGATGTGTCACACTTTTCATACTTTTTTATTTTTCAGTTCTCATAGTTTTTTGTTGAAAACTGAACACTTTAGATGACATAATTTTAACAAGTCTGCAAACTCATTGCATCTTCCCTTCTGGGGCTTGTCATTGTTGCTTGGTTATTGGTTGTTGCTTGTTACTGGTTGTTTATCTGTTTACTGACTCAGCTTGACTATTTTTGCAGCGTGCAGGTTCTGATATTGCTCCTCAGAGGTATCAGCCATGGGTGCGTGTACATCACCACATGACAATAGCGGTTTTGGCCAGGCTCTCTTTCATCATTGCTTCCCCTGATCTCTCTGCTAAACCGTTGACCTCTGTCACTATCATGCCAAGATGTTAGATTACACTAACCGTCAGTCAATCACTCAATTGGGGCATACATTTCTCCATAGTTTAATCCAATTAAGTATGGGTCTCTTTGAATGGGCAGTTTTTGAGGCCATATTGTGAAAGTTCTTTTTAGCTGTCTCATTCTTTGATATTCCTTGGTAAACTACCTGACCCATGGATCTCTGTTCTTTGGCTTGCCTACCTCCTGACCACAATATCTGAATCACTGCTCTAGAGCACAGGAGTGGTTAACTGCTCTCAGAGGGATTCTCCTGCTTTATGAGGAGAGAGGTGGGTGAGGGCAGGAGCATCTGGTTTTCTGAGCTTGCCTCTCCTGGAATGGAGACTTTGACTACTAGCAAGTTTGGTTAAGGTAATCACGGACTCACTGTTCTCAGTCTGCCATGTCTGGTGTAGAGCTCCCTTCTTTTAAGTGGGGGTTGAGTGGAGGATAGGAGCTCTCCCCCTCACAACCTCATTTACCTGGATATTTGTCTCTGCAATACAGACCTGGCTGAATGAGAAATTCTCTATCTCCTGACTAGGAACAGAGAGAGAAGAAGACTCATCTTGGCCACAGCTGTGTGGAGTGGAAAGTCCAATGTAGATATTATATTCTAATCTTTGATGAGAGAAATTCTCAAGTGAAACTCTGAAAGAAGGTGATTTACTACCATATGCATTTGATGAAAAATAACACCAAGTTATATATACAAGTTACTCCTTCATAGTGATCATTTAAAGAGTTAAATTGATTCGTTTACTGAATCCATGTTCTGTAGTGTTAACTTTATCATACTTACTTCTCTATCAGTTTAACTACAACACAAAGAAGCTATCTAAAAGGATTTCTTCAAATCGAAGTGCTAATATATTCACAAGAAATGGTGATTGCTGAAACTGAGAGATGTCTTTAACATGGCAGGGAAAAAAAGTAAAACAACAGAAAAACTATAAAATGGAGCAAAGGAATTCCCAATAAGAGATTAGGTACTTTAAGTAGGTCTAGCAGCTGTTCTTGTGTCAAGAAATCTCAGAAAGTTGGGTTATTTTCTCAAGTTTCCACTTCTGTTTACCTCTCACCATTGTATCACTTCCCCACCCCACCCCAAGCTTCCCTTGACACATTCTCATTATCCTTATCTGCTCACACTGGTGGTCACAGATAAATGACTGAAAATTCCTATTTGTATTACGGAAGTATGGTCAGTATTTTTTTCTGCATCCATTTGAAAAATTAAACTCTTACTCATAATTTTACAATGTTTGAACTCCTTCAGCAGTGAACTTTCTGATTTTGTCTTTACTGTTAGAAAAAGGTATTTCACACCTAGCATGAAAATTAAAAAAAAAAAAAAGAAAATAAAAAAATAATGGGAGCCACATACCCCATTGGCACTTTTTTTAAAAAATTTATTTAATTTATTGTAATTTTGGCTGCGTTGGGTCTTCGTTGCTGCACACAGGCTCTCTCTAGCTGCGGCAAGCAGGGGTCACTCCTTGTTCCAGTGCACGGGCCTTTCATTGTGGTGGCTCCTCTTGTTGTGGAGCACGGGTTCTAGGAGTGTGGTCTTCAGTAGTTGTGGCTTATGGGCTCTAGAGCGCAGGCTCAGTAGTTGTGGTGCACAGGCTTAGCTGCTCCGTGGCACGAAGGATCCTCCTGGACAAGGGCTCGAGTCCATATTCCCTTCAGTTGCAGGTGGATTCTTAACCTCTGTGCCACCAGGGAAGCCCCCACTGGCACTTTTATCAGTCATCACTTTGAAGTTGTACAACACCAAGAAAATATTATGCTCTTGCAACATCTATGTAGTTGAAACTGTGGATTTCTCTCTAGTCTCAGATCACTCAGCTGCAATTTCAAAATTCCTAAGAGCTATCACAGTATTTGCTTCAGAACCTTACCTTTTCGTTCAAATAAACAGACAACTCCAGACTATGTCTCACATATAATATTTATATAGATAAATGAAACAGACAACTATGCTATTATCTGTTACAGAGTAGTTTCTTTTCCCCAAGTGTCCTGGGTTTCATTTCATAGGTTTAAATCCATCCCATGAAAATAAGAAAAAGAAAAAAGAAAACTCAAAAGGAGAGGCAGGTCATTCTGGGTCAGGCCAAATTGGAGGACATATCCAATATAAAAATATATGAGTCACTGGCAAGCTGCAGAGTTAATTAAGGGAAAGGATCGAGAGATACATAATAATGTGAATTCAAAAGATGATTCTAAACAAATGAGTGGGCAAGGAGGATGGAGAACCATTAGAAAAGATCTAGGCCATCAAAGAGATGGGACCAGGAGGAGTTGAGGGAATTCAAAGAGCTGCTGGTCTTGATCTTAGTCACCTGTGAGACAAGAACATCCACATGCATGTAAAGTGGCTGAAAGAAGATGAAGGCTTTGAGAGGAGTTAAAAAAAAAAACGAAACTGTAGAAAATGGGAAAAGAAGCCAATTAGGGCTAAATAAGATTGCTGAGTAGGGCTGAATACCTAGCCAAGGTTAGAAATCATAAATTTTGATGAGGCAATTAATACTGTTATACCACTTCTCTCTGTAGGCTCTGGCTGTCCACGGGTGTGGGGAGATATAACCTGATGCAGGAGCATTCAGTGGGAATGAGGGCATACAAAGAGAGAGGGATTGAGAGATTATTTTAAGGACAGGGTGTTTTTAGTGTCTTAAGTCATTCTTCAGCTGATTCAGAGGGTCCTTAGACCAATACTAATAACCATGAATTTTTCCAAGTGTCTACTATATGCTAAGCTTGTGTTCCACATTTCACACTATCTCCTTTATCTCGCAAGGAGTCTGTGGAGGGGCTTACAATCCCTTTTAGAAATGGCTACACTGAGGTTTGAAAGGTTACTCCGCATTCCAATGTTACCCAGTCACTAAGTGGCACATCCTGATTCAAACACAAGCTTGCTTAGTGCCACATTCCATGATGGAATAATTCTCTTCTCCTGCTCTTCTAGAGGCTTTATGCATTGACAATTTCAAGACGTGGCTTTAAAATTAAGAACCTACAATGGATTGAGAGGATCCTGTTTGTACATGTGTGTTCAGTTTGTGAAAATCCAGCTAGTTTATACAATTCTGATATGTGGATCTGTCTGAATGTAGTTTGTACTTCATTACAAGGTATTAAAAAATGAATGAGAACTTTGAGGCTGACTGAATGTGTCTAAGAGGTTCTGAGAGAAACCAGAAGGTCATTTTTAGCGGCAAATGTGATTCATAATAATTTCTGCCTGTATTCTGAAAGTCTTCTCCAGAATTCTACTTCTTACTAGATATATTATTTTGGGTGACATAGTTCACCTCTGTACTCTCATATTATCTCATCTATAAAATGAAGAGTTTAGAATTCTTGAGTTATAAAGAGTCTTTGAGCTGTATAAGACATCTATGCATCTTTTTTTTTCCTCCCTCAAATTTGATTTTTGTGTTTGGACTGTTTGGATGAAAGAATATTTGAGCTCTCATGAAATGTGCAGGATGATTAAAGTTTTATTACATGCATAATTCTTGGAAATGTATACTCCTTCTATCACATATATTAGCAAATAGTCATCCAGCCCTTCAAAAATAGAATTTACATTTTAAGAGACACTTGAGTCAAGATGCAATAATTTATACATTTACGTTAAACAGAAACAATAAGAGAACTGTCAAATAAACAAAAGCGAAAGCAAAATAAATCTGGACTTAGTAAGAAAAGACTTTATTCAAAAGGACTGTTAGTAAGAAAAGACTTTATTCAAAAGGGTTGTCGTCATGGGGGAAAGACCTACAGAAGGAGGAGGATTACTGCAATAGGGGGCATTCTCTGATCCTACAATCATCAAGTGTCTCAAGGGTTATGAAAAAAGGGGTTTTCTTTTATAGAGAGAAGTCAACAATGCTGAAAGGAACTGTGTGTGTGGAAATAGAATGAAAGGTGTGAGAAGTGGGAAGAGAGGATGGTATGAGCAGAAAGCAGATCTGAGAATGTTTTATCCTAAAGCCAGCCTATGTCCCAGGAGGACCTATTGAGGATGGATTGTCTGCTGGCTCAGGATGAGAGTGGGCCAGATGTCCTAGAGTCTGGGGGAAGGAGATTATCTTAACCAGAGTTTGATTAATAAACATTTTATTCCAATTAATCAACGAGGACAAGCAGTTCAGCTAAACATTTATGAACCAGAGAGTGGAAATTTGGAGGGGTGATTTTGGTCTTGTCCTAGGTAAACAAAGAGGGTATCTAGGAGTATTTATTTGAGACATATGGGGAAATATGGTTGTTTAGAATAAGTGGTTTTCCAGAGCATAAGTGGAATTTATTTTTCTTTTTTTTAAAATAAATTTATTTATTTGTTTTTATTTTTGGCTCTGTTGGGTCTTCGTTGCTGTGTGCAGGCTTTCTCTAATTGTGGTGAGTGGGGGCTACTCTTTGTTGCGGTGCGTGGGCTTCTCATTGTCCTGTCTTCTCTTGTTGCAGAGCACAGGCTCTAGGTGCACAGGCTTCGGTAGTTGTGGCACGTGGGCTCAGTAGATGTGGCTTGCGGGCTCTAGAGCGCAGGCTCAGTAGTTTTAGTCCATAGGCTTAGTGGCTCCACAGCATGTGGGCTCTTCCCAGGCCAGGGCTCAAACCCGTGTCCCTTGCATTGGCAGGCAGATTCTTAACCACCGCGCCACCACCAGGGGAGCCCAAGTGGAATTTCTTAATCTTTGCTGTTTGTCAGGATAACAAGACAGGTAAAATGTACATGGTCAGAGCTATAAAATAATTAGTACATAGGCAAAGTCTTATTGGAGGAATATAATGGCAATAGATAGGGATATTTTACAAATACATTGTATTATATAATCCTTATCTTGTACTGACTCTGAACAAGAAATGCAGATTCAGCAATTTTTACATAATGACTACAAAGATATGAAATGGGGAATAATGCCTTAGTGTGCCCAAGGAGAAGCTAGTATATGTACCAGGATTGTACACTGAACATAAAATAAGCTTCATACTCAACAGAGAAATAGAATACAATCAGAATCTAATTTTTTGTCTGTTCATGTTAAGAATAAACTGTATTTAGAAATAATTAAGAAAAAAATGAGCATCTAAAATGGAATTTCTACCTATAATTTAAAGTAGTAAAGTAAAGCAGAATAACTGATTTGTACACATATTCTTTTAAGAGAAACATTTAAGCTTGCATTATTTATCCAAATAACTGTGTTGTAAAATGCCTACCAACCTAACACCTCTTTATATACCTCTTCCCAAAATAAAGCAGATTAAAGGTTTTTATCCAGATATTCTTTGTTGTTATTGTCAAACTGAAGCATGACAGAAATATAAATTGGTGGTAGAAAGTCTCCCCTAAATATAAGCCAAAACAATCTTGAGAAAGAAGAACAGAGCTGGAGGAATCATGCTCCCTGACTTCAGACTATACTACAAAGCTACAGTAATCAAAACAGTATGATACTGGCACAAAAACAGACATATAGATCAATGGAACAGGAAAGAGAGCCCAGAAACAAACCCACACACTATGGTCAATTAATCTATTACAACAAAGGAGACAAGAATATAAAATGGAGAAAAGACAGTCTCTCAAATAAGTGGTGCTGGGAAAACTGGTCAGCTATATGGAAAAGAATGAGATTAGAACATTCTCTAACACCATGTACAAAAATAAACTCAAAATGAATTAAAGACCTAAATGTAAGACCAGATGCTATAAAACTCTTAGAAGAAAACATAGACAGAACATTCTTTGACAAAAATTGCAGAAATATTTGTTTGGATCCACCTCCTACAGCAATGAAAATAAAAACAAAAATAAACACATGATACCTAATCAAACTTAAAAGCTTTTGCATAGTAAAGGAAACCATAAACAAACAAACAAAGAAACCTATGGACTGGGAGAAAATATTTGCAAACGATGCTACCGACAAGGGATTAATTTCCAAAATATACAGACAGCTCATACAGCTTAATATCAAAAAAACCAAACAACCCAATCAAAAAATGGACAAAAGATCAAAAGAGTCATTTCTACAAATAAGACATACAGATGGCTAATAGGCACATGAAAAGATGCTCAACATCACTAATCACTAGAGAAATGCAAATCAAAACCGCAATGAGGTATCACCTCACACCAGTCAGAATAACCATCATTAAAAAGTCTATAAATAAACAATGCTGGAGAGAGTGTGGAGAAAAAGGAACCCTCCTACACTGTTCATGAGAATGTAAACTGGTGCAGCCACTATGGAGAACAGTATGGAGTTTCCTCCAAAAAACTAAAAATAGAGTTAACTTATGATCCTGCAATCCCACTCCTGGGCATATATCAGGAGAAAACTCTAATTCTAAAGCATACATGCACCCCAATGTTCATTGCAGCACAATCTACAATAGCCAAGACATGGAAGGAACCTAAAAGTCCATATACAAATGAATGGATAAAGAAGATGTGGCATATACTTACATATATATGTGTATATATATATATATATATATATGTGTGTGTGTGTATATATATATATAATGAAATACTACTCAGCAATAAAGAATGAAATAATGCTATTTGCAGCAACATAGATTGACTTAAATATTATCATACTAAGTGAAATAAGTCAGATAGAGAAAGACAAATATCATATGATATCACTTATATGTGGAATCTAATTAAAAAATGATACAAAAGAACTTTATTACAAAATAGAAACAGACTCTCAGATCTTGAAATCAAATTTATGGTTACTAAAGGGGAAACATGGGGGGAAGTGATAAATTAGGAGATTGGGATTAACATATACACACTACGATGTATAAAATAGATAACAAGGACCTACAGTATGGCACAGGGAACTATATTCAATATTCTGCTAAAAAAAAGAAAGTATCTTCATACTCATATTCTATATTCCTCATCTGTTTTTATTTTGCAGCTCTGGAATTCTTAGTAAATTAACATTTACTTCTGCATTTATAAAGCAATTTCTGGTTCTGCTCATTCTGTTAAATGGGGCCAATGCACGAATGACCTATTCAGCAAAATTACTGTCACAACTCTACCTTGTGAAACACGATTCTGTGACTTTTCTGGGTCTATCTCCTCAAGATTTTCAAAACAACAGAGGATTAACGATATGTATCCACTGTGTGATGTCAACTGAAAGAAAAACACTGACAGGCAACTTGACTGTCAAGCAGAGTAACAGCAGCTCTTTAAAGGGTTTGCAAACTGGGGAGACATGGTCTGGTTGAATACCACATGGTGTGCCCACCATTGAGGCAAACAGGCAGAGTCTACAAAGGTAAAAACCACAAACAAGGTATGAAAGTCATTCGGTCCTGACTGTTTGGTGGGGAACTATAATAGTTCTTTTGGTTCAGTACTTTCCAAATGTCAATCCCAAGCAGAGGAGGACTGTTATCAGTCATCATGGTGTTTCTCATGCTAACCCTGGCCTCTTTTCTTTTTTTCCTATTGTCAGTGAATTTATTCATTCTACATTTAATCTCTTTGAGTTTATGAGTCTATGTTACTAACTTTCATAGTAAAGCAAAATGTGTTTATACAATCAGGAAAACTTAATGTCTATAAATGATAATATCAAAGGGAGATTAGGGAGATTAACATTGCATCACGTTTGTTAAGCGCCTACAGTGTGTTTTTAACTGTAACAGAAGGAATTCTTCAATTTTAAATATCTTTTACAAGCCAAACACTGCCATATATTTGACCTTAAGAAATCCTTGCATTTATGGAACAAATGTATTTAAAAAAAGAAAGAAATTCTCATAAGAACCCTATGGAATTGGAATTATTAATCTCATTTAAACATGGGAGTATTGAGGGTGCAAGGGACTGATTAAATTTAATGACCTCACATACTCTGGAAGTCAGAGCAGAAACTCAAATCTAGAGCTCTTCCCCTACATGAGCCATGCTTTTTTTGCCACCCTTTTATTTTCTATAGATCATAATTTCAAATAGACATTGATGTTCTATATGTCAATAAAGTTCCTAATAGCCACAATATGTATCATATTGAACATTTACTACAGGTAGTACTGTTTAAGTGCAACACAACTATTGTCCCATTCAACCCTCACAGCTGTCCTAGGTTTTTGGTATTTTTCTCCTCCATTTTGCAGATGAAGGAAGCAAAGCAATGGAATTTCAATCTACACAGCTAGTGAGCATTGTAAGTAACTAGGTGAGATTTAAACCCAAGAAGTTTGACTTCAGAGCCCATATGCAATCATCATTTAATAAAATGACACTACATAGAATAAAAAATAATGACCAGGGTAATTGTACAAATACATGTTGCATTCAGTTAATAATATGGGAATGACAAACGTAGAGCAATGATGGAGGAAGCCATGGTGATCTAGACTGAACTGAGAATGTGTCTTCCTATTTCATCCAACCGTTTACAAATCTTTTGCCCTCAACATCCTGGTATATATTTTGGTGCATATATGTATGCATCTGTGCTTAGTATATACCTAAGAGTAGGATTGTTAAACTACGAGTATGCATACTTTGGTTTTAGTGTATTTATAAAATGATGTCACAACATTATTATTTGGCAGATTGAAGGTGGCTAAGGTTTTCTGATTGACACATTTACAATTAAGCTATTTATTTACCATTTCTGTATAGCGACTTGACTGAGTTAGAATGCGAATAGACATCAGCATCTGAATAGCAACTGAAATATTTTCCCAAAATGATCATGTTGTTGGTATTCTGTTAACAATAGAAAACTCATTTTTTTCAACAATGTAAATATAGCAACCTCACTTTATGTATCAGAATCATAATTGAAGTTGTGTAGCTGTCACCATTGTGAATTTTAGGTTTAACACAAAATATCACTGTGTTAACCCATTTTTATAAACACATTCTATGTCCCTAAAACTATCCCAAAAGCAGGAGATACAAGAGTGAACAAAACAGACCTACCACTGCTGTCCAGGAACCTGAAGTTCAGTGAGGCAGACAGACATTGTTATTAAATACACTATTTCTATTTATGTAGATAATTACATTAACCATTAAAAGAATACAAAGAGTTTTTGAAGGAGAAATGTGGGCACAGTGGAACGAACAACTAACCTGGGGAAAGAATTCACTGGGAAAATTTATTCTGTTTTTCCATAAAATGTCTCTTTGATCTTGAACAAGGGCTTAAAACTGAGTTTCTAGATATCATCCAATAGAACCCCTTATGTATAGAGAAATAAAGCAAAGTGCAGTAAAACCACCATATCATACATTTCTTGTATGTGTCTTTATTTGAGGGAGTGAACAATAGATATGAAACCCAAAGTCCTCCATTAATTTAATCATTTCCAGCTTTCTAGTGTGTTTATTTTAGAGATACCTGCAAGGCCCATAGAAGTATGTTGGAATATCTGTCCCTGGACTAAATGGTTCCAGATTCCTGTTTTATCAGATTTCCTGGGTTTGCTTTTTCAGGTACTCTCCCTTTTCTCTTGCTGTTGACTCCTTCATTTTATTTTCTTTTCTCACGGCTTATTTGATACTTGTCTGTAGAACAACAAACTCCACTTCTATTTTCTAATTCTAAACTATCAGAGCCTGGACTCCACACCAGAGATTCATTTATTTGTTCCTTCATTTTACAAACAAGTATTGAGCACTTTCCTCTGTTAGGTACTATGCCCAGTGCTTCAGAGTCAGAAATGAAAATACTTGATCACCGCTGAAGAAAATCATGGAATCCAAGCCACAATTATCAACACTACTAAAACTACATGAAATATAGATGGGGAACTTTGGGCAGATGGATAAACAGGCATTATTGAAAATATTAACAGATTTTAAAAGTATAATATTGTTTAATAAAGTATGTATTAGAAAGCACCACAAATCATAGCTGTATTGCTGAGTGAATTTTCCCATAGTGAACATAGCCATGTAACCAAAAGCCAGACGAATTACAGGACATTAACAATAGGCCAGAAAAAAAAACCCTCAACCCTGCTCCAATCATCATCACATCCTTATAACACCTTAGATTAGTATTACCTCTTTTTGAAATTTATATCAATGGAATTATACAATCTGTATCTTTTTACTTCTGTTGCATGTAATAATAGTTTATTTTTCTATTGCTACAATCATTCATGCACATATTTTTTGGTGCACACCTGTATACATTTCCTTTGAGGCATGGGTATGCACATACTCAGCTTTAGTATGTTTATGGAAAATGTTATTATAATATAAATAATTTGGCAGACTGACAATGATTAAGGGTTTTTAATCAACTCTTCTCTATGTAAAAAAAAAAAAAAAAATCATGTCCATGCATTACAGGGTCTCACAATTCTCATAGTTAAGGAGCCTCTATATGCTTAAGAAAATTACTTAAAACCTCGTCTAAGAAGCATTCATATGAACACTTTATAATTCATTCAACTATATGCCTCCCTGGTGTTTTAAGTATCATATACATACATACGTATTTGATCCTTTTGTTGAAGCTGTATTTAACTTTATGTTTTGTGTTAACAGCATGTCCTTTTATTAGAGCTACTGCCTGGAGGCAGAGAGGGATAACAAAAGGAAAATATTACATGCACAATAGCACTTTTTACTTTTTTTTTTTTTTCAAAATATGTAGCAATTAAATTATATAGCATTCCCAGAATCAGAGAAGGGAAGTAAAGAATCCATCCCCTTCTCCTCAGAGCCTCACCTCTCTCTGGAGGGTAAAACGATTTGCTGCCTCCCATTATGTGTGAGAACCCTGCACTGTAGTTTAGCATAGAAATAGAGGAGGATGACAGCTGTGCTAGGAGCTGGCAAGAAACTGTAAGGAAGCAGAAACGCAATTACCCAACTTGGAATCTGACCAGGAGAATGGAAGTCATTCTGGGTTTTTTTTTCACTTAAGTTTTAGACACTTTTAATGAACAATTGCTCTTTGTACTTTAGTTTTCCTCTTCTTGCAAAACCAAAACCAAAATACAACCAACACTTTTATATATTTAGTTCTCAAAAAGAGTCTTTCTTTGATTTAAAATTGAAAAAGTGTCTGTCTGTAAAACAACATACTAGAATTATTCTGGCAGGTTTGGGCAAGTAGTATATTGAGTGATTGCATATTTTCTAAAAGGACAAAATACAAAAAAAAAAAATTTTCAAATGAAAACGATCCACACAATTCTTCTACATAAAAATCTAAAATGCAGGGATTGAATTAAGAGCCTCAAATATTCCTTTATGTACCTCATTCTTGGATTATGATACGGTCTAATACTTTACTGTTTTTGTTTAACTAATAATAAAGAATTTATGAATTATAAACCCATAAGGACCATGGAAAAATCTCCAAAGTATTTTTATTGAGCAGGCTCTAAGCCATAATAGACTGGCTGCTATATACTGTTGCTAAATGTAAGGGGAAATATTTTGGTTGTAATTTCTCTGTTGTCAAAAAAGACTTAATTTGGTAGCAAACTGGTTTGAAGAACATTATTATCTACAGTATCATTATCTTTAAATTTTTTAAAAATATTTGAATTTTATTGTTGGTATTGTAGGATATTAAGGCAAGGGATTCTGAGTTTTATCCTGGCTCAGCCACTTACTGGTTGAGTAATTTTAAAAAGCTTGCTCTATAGGTGCTAAATATTTTTACAAATTTATGCAAGTCACTAGGAAAATGAAGTTGATTTTCCCAGCAAGATTGTTTCGTAGGCAGAGATGTCAATATTTATAACTTGTGAGATGGCGTGCTATTCACTACTTCACTTGCTGGCACTGAGTGTGACCAAATCAGTAAGAGAAATACTCAGATCTATCAATTTGTGCCCTCTTCTCTTTAGCAAAAATTCCATACTTATCTCCAAATCTTCGCATGAGGTTTTGCACCCTTAATTACTAGCTATTTCAAGCGTAATATTTCTTCCTCAGCATTAAATCATGACTACAACTCTGATGGCTCCATGCAGGGGAATTCACACTGGCACAAGCTTAGTCTGTGTCTTATTCAAACCCTAGCTATGTACTTATCTCCTATCCCTACAGTAGCCAAAGGAAGGCAAACAATCTCATACTTAGGTTAACATTATATCCTTGTTTGACCTTTTTCTCCGTAAGATCTCACCAGGCCACTTTTTAAGCCTATTAAACTTTACTGTTTTTATAGCTACACACTAACTTTGATGCATTTTTCTTTGCTCATAAAATAGAACTCCTGTCTGCATTCCATTTTGTATAATTATTGCCCACTCCACAGGTTGGGGAAGAAAAGAAATATCATGCTTATTAGAGATATATATTAGAACTAGTGGGAAAAATTATATAGCTATCCAATAGAGAGCCATCCCTTTTGGGGGGTGGGAGGGCACTTTTATGGCCTTTCTAAATGGAACTATGCACCCACCTGTTCATGCCACGTTCTCCCCTTCACCTCTCACCACTAATCAATCAACAAGTCCTAGCTCAACTTCCGCCATACTTCTCAGAAGTTATTCATACTGATCATCTCTGTCAATCTTCTAACCTAAATGTAAATCACATCTCACCTGAATCACTGCAGAAGCTACGTAACAGGTCTGCTCATACCATTTCTCATCCCACTCTGCGCACTCCTTCTCCTTAGGAACTGTTCTAAAAGCAGCCCAGAGGGGATTCCTGCGTGTGAAGTCCCCCACCATGGCTGATCTCAAGCCAACAATGTGAACATGGGATTGGGAAGAGAGGTGTGGATAGATGTGCCCCATCTGTGAGCCAGTTCTCACCCAGGCCAATTCCAGGCACCTGGGCAAGTCTAATGTCTGGGACCGGCTTAAATCTCCTCTATGGTTTGTCTGTGTGGCTCTCAGTGAACTGGACCTCGTCCATCTCCCCCTTTACCTCTCCTTGCTTGCTAATCTCCACAGAGAGTGGAGATACTTCCATCCTTACACTGTACTGTCCTTCCTCCCAGATTTCCCACATGGGATATTCCGTTTGAAGGAACAACTCTCCCACCTACTATTCTAATCCTGTCTAATAATTTCAGGTCACAAATTGAAATTTATTTGCCTGAAAGTCTTTTACCTTTAAGACTAGGTCATACATCTTTTCTATGTTCCTATACCATCTTGCAATTCATTATAATGCTTATCAAAAAGTGATGTTTTGTGTGTATTCTCTTTATTTTTGTATATATTTTTTTGCTATATGATAGTAGCAGGTCCTCTCATATTGACTGTCATTACTTCTTTGCCAAGTAGTGTAGCTCTTTCTTAGTTGGTAATCAAGAAATATCCATTACATTATATGATTATATATTTCCCAAAGTAGATGTTAAAAACTTCAAGAATAACTAAAAATGGACTAATTCTAGTCTTACCCAGAGGAAATGG
Organism: Stenella coeruleoalba; assembly: GCF_951394435.1. Classification (NCBI taxonomy): domain Eukaryota; kingdom Metazoa; phylum Chordata; class Mammalia; order Artiodactyla; family Delphinidae; genus Stenella; species Stenella coeruleoalba. The sequence continues at coordinate 131,305,360 of NC_137169.1, forward strand.
TTTGGAGAAGGAAGAGGTTCTCATGACTTGGGTTCCTGTTAAACATTTCCTACTTTGTACTTGTGCCTTGGACAAACCCTCTCAAAACGTCTCAATCACAGTCTTATGCCAGCTTTATTATTACAATTAAGAAAATATATGTGAATACGTTATGTTAGCTATAAAGTCTATGTATGCTGTCTCATTGTCATCATTCTTATCTCGAATTTAAGCATAAAGCACAGACAGTAGAATCAAAAACTAACATGACAGAAACAAGTATTATAAAATTAAATTAATATATCACATTTTATAATATTCAAATAGTTTCATCATTATTATGTATTTTATTTTTGTGGAAGTTTAGGTACAATCAAGACTTTCGTGTGTGGATGCTACTTTTTCCTCATCATTATTATATTTTGTAACCTATTAGTAGAAGTTCATTTTAAAGACCTATTATTTTAACATAGATTGTTAAGGTCAGTTCAGTGCCAAAACCAGAAACCACTTACAGCCATCAGCCCTTCATCTCCCAGGAGAGCTACAGTTTCACTTTATCCTTCTCTGACCTAAATCCAATACAAGGAGGAAAAAAGCACCTACGTTTCCAACATGCTGTTACACCACCACAGCGTGGTCATTAATTTGGCTTTAGCCTTTGCAAGCTGACCCTCTGCAGTTCCAACCTTCCAGATTTTATGTATTCAGTTTGAAAAAGGCCAATTTTTTCAAAAGCAGCTAGCTATTAACAGAAAGAAGAGAAAAACAAGATTTATCTTATCCCACTCCATCCAAAACAAGGCGCTGTGCTTTCTGTGACTTCAATTTGACAAGTAAAGCCCTGAGCAGACATGTAGCATCACTGCTTGTCACTATAAGGCAACAGAGTGGAAAAGATAGTGTAGGAATAAGCAAGTGTAGCAGGTAACTAATTAAGATTAGGAGTCAACAGTGAAAAAGTTTCTATATCCAAGACACCCAATCCTGTCATATCTACCATAATACAAAAGATATATAACTGTCTTGCAACAAACTCATTTGGAAAATATAAAAATTTTTTTCTTCAAAATTTTAAAGCAAAAATGGGAGATGAAATGAAAATCTGAAAGTGAAGCAAAAAAAAAATGTGATAACTCAACTTTATTTTACAAGTTTGTCACATTCAGAAATCAAATTTCTTCCAAATGAGATCAAACATTTCTATTCCCAATATTTAAAATAATAATCTCCCTCTCTCTCTCTCCCCTGCCTCTCTCTCTCCCTGTTCCTGTCAGCATATAAAACTACCTTCATCTTAACATATTTAATATATGAAAGCCAATATATTACATGGAATCACATGTACTCCAGGTCCTTCACTGTGAATTTTCCCATTTCTTTCTCTATAGCATTTTCCCTGATTTTTTTCCCCAGAGTTGTTTCTACCAAATTCTTTCCTTCTTTTTATTTTTTTTCTTTTCTTCCTGTTTCTATCCGTTAGTTTAAAATTATTGGGGAAGCTTGTTTTCTGTACCAGGCTCTGTTTGTACTGAATACATTGTGTGTGAAAGTGACATGCAGGAGTAATTACATGCAATTATAACTTTGAAATCAACTATTAAAATTGTGTTGAGAGATACAGACAAGGAGACATCCAATAGAGCTCCTTTTTTGTTCTATCCCTCCTTACACTTTCTCACATGTTTGAATTTATTCCCGAATCTAGTCATTTCCCAACTTCTAGCCCTAATCTTCCATCATGGAAATTGACAAATGTTGAAAAAGTAAGTCTTCTAGGTTACTTGTACTTTCCACTTTTTCAATGAAGTATAAACTCATTATTATGGGCCAGCTGACAATGTGCTTAGAAATGAAGATAATATTTTTAAAAAGTCATGATTTCTGTCCTTCAGGAAATAACGAGTAAGAAAAAACTCACAACTTCTTTAATACATTCCTTTTTACTTTCTTATAGGTTACCCATCGTATTCCCATGAACTTCCTGGCCAGGTTGCTGAGAATCTGAGGTAAAGTTATGCTCATGTCATTTCCAACAATGGAAGTTCAGTGCCAAGATACAGGAGGTTGAAAAGGAATTAGCAGAGCAGCAGCAGTTCTGTTTAAGAATTCTTCCCACACTGGCATATATACAATAACCTCCTAACCAAGGAGAGCAATTCTGAGCAGAAGGTTCATACTCATTTTCTTTGTTCTGAAATTATACTTCCAAGTGTAGAATGCTGACTGATTTATTCTGGCGCTGACATTCACAATGTCTTCACTGTATTTCCATACAGAGTTACCTTAAGTTTATGGTGTGGTCCCTATTGCAACTCGCAAGTTATGTCTAGTTCAGGAACTTATAGATGTTTAGCCACCTGAAGCGACTTTTCAAGTCCAGAGTCCTTTATCACATGGCACTGTCAACTTATGTCCATTTTTCATAGTGATCCCATTAATTTGATTATATCTTGCCAGTTTGCAACCCGTGGACTAGCTGGTGACCATTTGTTAAAGTATTTTTGTAATTTTTTTCAGTTCCAGGATTCTTACATTTTGTTCTATGCATCAAATGGTAAAGGCTTTAAAGCACAATGAATACTGATCAGGAAAGGTATAAACTGGTGGTAAATATTTCTTGTAATTTCTAAATACTTACTCACTAGTAACAGAAAGAAACCTAAGGTGAAATTTATACCTACAACCAAATTTTTCACAGTGCCAGCATCTTATTACTTCCCTCCTCTGTTACCACCTCCAGGTGTCTCTTGCCTTTTACTGGATTTTCAAGTATGTCAACTCCCCTTGCCTAGTGGAGAAAACTTAGTCTCCACCTTCATAGATTCTGAGCATCCTATTATGCACATAACCAAAAATGCTCTCCCATTAATTCTTACTATTGGAACTGCAGCAAATCGAGGAAATGGAGCCTGTTGGTCTCTACCCATAAATCCTATGAACTCAAACTGTACTGTATCTCTCTTTTATTTCTAGTCTTCTAACGACATGAGAAGCCTGAAACATCCAGCGGACAGGATTCCCACCAGCAGTCATAAAATCTCCATAAAACCTCATGCGTCTTAGGATAAAGCAACTCATTTTAAAAGTGAGTCACTGTATGTGATTGTCAGTAACTCCAACCCTTCATAATCCGATGTGTAGTCAGAATATAACAGAACAAATTTAAGAGTGCCATTGGTCAATCAGAGCATATGTTCTTCAAAGAAATGCCTGTGATTAAAATATAAACAAATAAAAAGAAACTGAACCCTCTGTCACATCAGCGACATCTGGATGGCAGAAGATACCATTTCAAGATATAATCTTTACACTAGCATGCTTTTACTCCCCAGGACCTTCTAGCATATTCCCTAAGGCCATAGCTATTCAACTCCAACTAGTGTCACTGCAGCATGTGAAACCACACAGAAAGTGAGATCAACTATTCTTATCCACATTCAGTAGGTCAGAGAATTAAAAATATTCTCAAATATATTCGAGTGTGTTAGAAAATTGAGGAATCTGATCATGGATCTTACTTGTACCTTCGAAGACTCCTACAGCTTGTTTGTTTACAAATCATCTATGTTTAATAATATTGGATTTTTACCAGAAAGTAGAAATACATTCTCACTTTTAGGATCATGACCTTACACCAAAATTAACAAACAAACTGGATTACTGACTAACGGCATCTTCTGTTAGAATCTGTTGTAATTCTTCACCACCTTCAACCAGTCTATTTCACACATTTCAATAATGGTCATTTATGAGGTAAGAGAAACTGAGTCATCGGGAACCTGAATTTGTTAAAAGTATGTCCCTGACTATGGATTCTTTTAAAAGTGAGCAATTTTTCTAGGCACATGGTAAATGGCCCAGATAAATACACTGCCTCCACAATTAAAAGAGCACCACAGGACATGAACTTCTTCCTTAGTGATATCTGGTGAGTACCAAACTTACTCCCAATCAGTAAAATCCCAGAATGTCAGGTCTCTGTCTGCAATGATTGCTTCCAAGTGTCTTCCATGTGTGTGTCCTTTCACGGGGTCTGAGGAGTGCTTCCAAACTACCAGTGGTAAAGAGTCAGCTTATTACTGTTAGTATTATATTTCATATATTTATTTATTAAAATATTTATTATGATATTAATAATATATTTTATATTATGTTCTCTGATTTATATGGAACAATATTTTGTATATAATATAATAAAATGAATTACCAGAAGAATGCCAAAGACATACAGGATATGAGCCCTGATTTTCATCAGTAGATTCAACAAACATTGTCATTCTACAGTTGTAACTTGAGTTATGAGTAAAACGTCAATTCCCCATATTAACTGCCAATACACACACCCTGAACAGAAATAGCATTCCTACACTTGGTATTGTTTTTTGTTTCTAGCGGGAGTGTGTGGAGTGGTGCCTCACAATGGTTTTAATTTTAAATTTATACTGTGCCATGTGTTTAGGGTAGCATATAATTAAGAAAGGTATATGCTTTGGCTAAATAGTAGGCATGTACAGAAGTAACACTAATAAAATAGGGACAGATGGATTTTCTAATACAAAAATAAATTAGTTTTATGTTCCAAAGTGCTCTAACATAACTCGTTTTCAAAAACAGCATTAGCTCTTCCATTTGCCAAGGTGGGAAATTGTACAATGCATCCATGCATCTGCCCCATACATAATTTACAGATTACATCTATAAATTACAATTAATAGATTATAGGCATTGCTCACATAATTATTATAAATAAAATCATATTTTAATTTCAGTTGATAATCTAATAAAGATGTTCGCTCCAATTTTACAGTGTTAGTAAGTTTCTCCAGTCTGTTCTAGGTATTGTGAGAAATAGAAGGAAATGAAGGCCGTCCTTGCTACTCTCCATGAGCTGCATGTTAATAGAGGATCCATAAACAGTTCAATTAGTAACGTGTAAGGCACGCTGTGATAAAGCAAGAACCAGATTCTGTAGGAGGTTAGGGAGAGATGACTGTCGGATGAAATAATCTTTCTACAGAGCAGTGCTGACAGACAGGTTTATTTATATTCAGATATGGGTGCAGGAAGGAAATTAAGGAAAAATCAAAGTTCTATGATCTTATTCTCACACTTCTCCAGCCTGAAATCCCCTGTGTTCACAGAATGGGGAAGAGAACTATGTGCCATAAACATAGGATAGGCAGGCAAGATTTAGGAGATAAGATCTGAGGTTCTACCGTGAAAGATTTTAAGCACTAAATTTTGTGTGTGTGTTTAAATTTATTCTGTACACAATGTGGGACCGTAAGTATAAGCCTAATAGAGCTTGAACCAATGGAGCGGACTCGGGGAAAGAGGAGAACGATTATAAAATAGACGCAAAATAATTGAACAACTTAAAATGTTGGTTGGAGAGAACACTTTAATAACTCAACTGGGACGAGGCATGCTGACAAGGATCGTGAAGGAAACGTGGCCTAGGGGGACAGAGGCAGGTGAAAACATATGGACGTGCTGGGCTGGTGAGAAACAAGAGAAAACAGCTAGTGGGAAGTGAGAAAAGAAGAAGTGGTCTTGAGAAGAGGGGTCTTGACTGGATAAATGGGAGAATAAGATCATAGAAATGTTAGTTGAAATTATGAAAATAAATTAGAGCTTTGAAGGAATGAAATACATGTAATAAAGAAAGAGATTCTGAGAGTGGTGCTTTGTGCTATCTATTTTAAGTGGCTGAATAAGGGCAGATGACTCATTCAAAGAAAGAGGGAAAAATCAAAAGCTTAGGCACATTCCTAGATTTAAATGTTATGGAAGCCAGGTGATTCAAGGGAAAGAGGAAAGAAAATAACATCTATTTAACCTATTTTTTACAACAAAGTTATGATTTAGTGATGAATATTACCAATTTATAGAAGACTACTGAGAAGCAAAGATACTAAAGATCTTTCTAAGCAAAAATGAATAATAAAACTGGGATTTTACTCAAATCAAATAACCCCCCCCCCAAAAAAAAAGTCCTTGGATAGAGTAAATGATGGATCATTGGTATAATAGGGTAAATTACGTTTGCTGCACTAACAAATTAACCCTGCAACCTCAATAGCTTAATATCACAAAGATTTGGGTGGTTTTCCCTAACTGCTTGTCCAGCATGAGTCAGTGATGGGGTTTGGGATGGTGGGCCCTGATGCACACAATCACTTTCAATTCAGATGTAGGCTGTACCATAGGGAATGGCACCACTGATGACAGGGAGAAACTCTGGTGCAAACTTCACTGCCTCTTCGCTGCACTGGCCCAGAGGAGACACATGTCATGTTGGTACATAACCTATTCTGTAGTGATGAACTGAAGCAGGTTGGGAAATTTGGTCAAGCAAAGGTTATGTATGAGGGGTCCCATGGCTTACCTAGATTGCAAGGAAATGATGAGGAAAAAATGAGAGTAAGTGACCAATTAGGATCAAAGGATAGTTGAGATTTACTATGCTTACAAACTCAGGGAGAATAATCGAAAGATTATAATCACACACAAAAAGATATATTGATGAATCAATGTCCCAAATAAGACTCCCTTTTTTGTGTGTGTATGAAAAAGAAACCAATGCTTTGAATTGTAATATTCAGTCTCTATAAAGTATGCTGAACCTAAAATTTCAGATGTCAAGAGTATCCCTAGCCTATAATAGATACTCAATCATCGTTTTTTCAAATAAGTGAATGAATAATCTAGTTAAGTTAAAAAGAGATTTAATAACATATTTCCTAGTATGGCTGAACACAAAATCAGAACATCTTCAGAGCTTGAAAAAATTTTTCAAAGCTTGTGAAGAAAAAAGATTTATATGAATTATCATTTATTCAAATGTGTCTTAATCATGTTATTTTAGAAACAAGTTAAGATATTTAGTGAAATAGGGATTTCTACAATATCATATACAGTGACATATTTGGTTGGCCAAAAAGTTCATTAGGGTTTTTCCATAATATCTTACAGAAAAACCTGAACAAACTTTTTGGCCAGCCCAATATGCACTAAAATTTTATATTCTTTTGAACGCAGAGGGAATATTTATTTATTTACTCATTTTTTTAACATCTTTATTGGGGTATAATTGCTTTACAACGTTGTGTTAGTTTCTTCTGTACAGCGAAGTGGAGTTCCCTGTGCTATACATCAGGTTCTCATTAGTTAACTATTTTATACATATTAGTGTATATATGTCAATCCTAATCTCCCAATTCATCCCCCACCACCTTGCCCCCTTGGTGTCCATACGTTTGTTCTCTACATCTGTGTCTCTATCTCTGCTTGCAAACCACTTCATCTGTACCATTTCTCTAGATTCCATATATTTGTGTTAATATACGATATTTGTTTTTCTCTTTCTGACTTACTTCACTCTGTATGACTGTCTCTAGGTCCATCCATGTCTCTACAAATGATCCAATTTCATTCCTTTTTATGGCTGAGTAATATTCCATCGTATATATTTTTATTTCTATTTTTATGGTATAGTATAGGTAGCTACACTACTAATAGTATTACCGCCTATAAAATTATTTGAAAATAATAAATTTCTATATAGTAAGTATAAAAAAAAGATAGACAAGAAAATCTCTATTAGAATTAATTCAATAATTAGCTAGTACATCACTTTTTTATTTGGAAAATAAGCAATATTGCCTATCAAAATACTCACAGTCTATTGTAGTTCTTTGTAGTTGTATACATCCTCCTTTTTTGAGTGAACTCATCAAAAGGTAAACTTTTAAAAGCAATTACTTCCAGTGTCAAGATTCACAGTGCTGTCCAATGTAATTGTGTGCCACGATGGGAATGTTCTATTTCTGCATTGTTCAATGTTGTACCCACTAGCCACATGTAGTTACTGAATGCTTGAAATGTGACTACAGTAAGTGAGGAGCAGAATATTTAACTTTATTAAATTTGATTGGTTTAAACTTAAATTCAAATAGGCATATGTATCTGTGGCTACAATATTGGGAAGTGCAGGTCTAGAACATTTCTTAGTATATATGTTCTCAATAAATATTTGCATCATGAGTTTTGAAAAAAACACAGATTTTCCCCACTACATTGACCAATTACCCATATTTTTTAAAGTATAATAATTAGGATATTTATTATGATAAGGGAAAATAACAATTTCCCAATAATCTTCTTGACTAGAAATACAGGTAATAATCTGTGGAAAATTTTAAACTGCTGATTTCACCTAGTTTTTCACATTTTGATCATTTAAGAAAAAAAAATCAACAACCCAAGCAAGACCAGTTAGTTTTGGAAAATCAATGGAGAAAATATGCAAAAGTTATCAAAGAACGTAAAGGAATAGCACAAGTAGAGTTTCAATGGCTAAACCAGAAAATTAGAAAGTCTGATAGCCTTTAATATTCACTTAGCATTTTTAAAGGATCACTTTCTGGCTGTAGACCCCTTAAAAATACTGTATTTTTTCTTCAGACATATTTTATTTAAGCATAAGGATAAAGAACAGATTGGTCCTCATTATGGCTGTAACAAAAGAACATGCTTGAATGACAAAATAAAATTATAAACATGAGGATATATTTTTTTCCCACAAATGAATATCCACATGGGATTTAGCATTCATCATTTGAACAGATGTGGGCTCTTTCACAGGATGTCAGAGAGTGACCTAATATCTCAAGGGCAAAATTATCTGTCTTAGGAAGACAAAATTCACTGTGAACAGGAGGAGTGATAATTGAATAAAAATATGAAAGTGGAGTTTTATTAAAGAATTTTACATTTAGAAATAGCATGAAAGTTTGAAATCAGAAGCAGGTCAAAATTTTTGATTACTCATATATTTTCTTTTAAATGTTTTTCTTATCTGCAAACACAATTAAATATATTGTGGTTACAGAATGGAAGTAAGAGTAGTAACAAAACTTTGGTACTTCAGGAATCTATGCATAACTTGAGGCCATAAAATAGACAGATGATTATTAAATATTAAATATTTTTCAAGAATTATTACATGCTAACTTGTATGCTTTAAAAATAAAACAAGGTTTAATGAAAAAGAATATGAAAAAGAATATATATATGTATAATTGAATCACTTTGCTGTACAGAAATTAACACAACATTGTAAATCAACTATACTTCAATAGAATAATTTTAAAAAAAGAAACTTTACAAACAAAATCATCACTAACTATATATATATGAAGGAAAACTGTTAAAGAATGTCAATGCTATTGTGACTGGAATTAAGGCTAAATGATCAAGCCACTATTTTGTCAAATAAGTAGCAGTAGCTCAGAAAATTACTTTCAATAAAATAAACACAATTTTACTATTGATTGACTAAAATTTCCAATGAGGTCTTACATATAGATGTAAACTTACATAGTTCAGTTCTAAAACTTGAGACTTTCCATTAAACTGCACTGGCTTCTAAATGTTATGAATGCAACATTCACAGCATTTGTGAAAATTTTCATAATGTTAAAGAACTATAGAAACACACAGAAATGTAACATTTATAATCTATGAACAGAGGGAGCACCATAAAAAGAAAGTAAGCATATAGAAACAAAAAATAAATAGAAAATATGGAAGACTATTAAAAGTTATTACCTTTGAAAAGCAAACAATAGTAACAAGAGAGACCTAAATGTCAGAATAGTGATGACCTATGGTCCAGAATAAAAGACTATTAAAATAGGCAGTATTATTATCATTCACCTCCATGTAGCTGATAAGTGCCACAATAATAACAAAATATTTTTGAAGTGAATAAGCGTGTCATTAAATGGCAATTATTGCTTAAATTAAGTTGGTAAGTCTCAATTCTTAGTCTTCCAAAGTAAGTCTAGGGCCTGTGTCACTGCTGACTACAACTTACCTTTTAAAGTACCTAAACAAGCCAATCACGCCCACCTACGTCTTTAGTAATGTTAGTATCTGCCTGTACCCCCTTTTGTATCCAAACCCTATCAAATTTCTGGGTCTAATTTTTATCCCACTTCATCCATAATCTCTCACAATTACTTTACTAAATATCTATTGCACTTACTTGCACATTATATTTACTATTATACATTTTTGCCAATTTTTAAATATTTTCTTACTTCCTCAATTGTGCCATATGTCACTGAAAAAAACGCATCACAATTATCAGAAGAATTAGATTGCAGTTCTAATCCTGTAATTTATCAACTCTGTATTCTCAGCAAGTAAAATTCTCCATTTCTCGCTCAAAAGATAAAGATTTATGTCTAGATAATTTACTCAATGGACATGACTCTAACGTTCGAAGTTTCTCGTTTCTTTTATATACTCCAAACTTCTGCAAAATGAAGAAATGGAGTTTCAGATGTGGAAGGGACATTACAGTTCACCTAATTCAACCCCTTTTGGCTATAGCAATAGCAGAACTAAAAGCTGGATTCACATTACTTATTCATTTGTCCATGAAACACTTATTGAATACTTTCTATACCTGACATTGTGCTAAGTGTCAGGAAAATCAAGATGAATAAGTCTTTCAGGAAATGTGCGGCAATGTGAAAGAAATGAAAAATAAGTATATACTTATTATACAATTATTAAAAACACAAATAAAGCTATGAATAGGGAATTGTTGAAATACAAAAGGTAGCCTGAAGGAATAAGAGCAATATTTCTAGAAATGTTTATGCTTGAACTGAATGATTAAATATTTGTCAGAGGTGGAAAAGTGATATCCAAATTTTTGAGACCCCATTCTACAATATTTATGGACTCATGTTAGGGAAAAGGGGGCTTTAAGCAATCATTAATTCAATAAAAAATAAGACCCCCAAAGACTGAGTAGTTGTTGGATTCATAAACAACATGTTTAGATAGAACTCTGAAAAGATAAACATCAGGAAAAAAATCTCCAAAGAGAATGTGAAATTCTAAAATTAGAATGGGTAAATTCTTTTGGAAACATGTCATGCTGTTCTTTGGGCTAAGACAGATTAAAGAAGACCAGCAGAGTAATGCACATTGTGGAGAAGGACTCGGAAACAGTAGCATTTTAACTAGTCAATAAATCAAATCCTGGGCAAGTGCAATACAAAGAATGCAAGTGTTGAGATCCAGGTAGTCAAACAGGTGGGTCTAGAGTCCTGATCTGATCAAGGTCGATGGGGTCTTGCAAAGATTAAGTCAGGACTTTCAAATTAGAACAAGTAGCTAAAGTCTATTTCATTAGACTTAAAGCCCTCAATGTTGAAATATGGGTCAAAATCAGAGAAGAGCAATGTTAACAAAAAGGCTTTAACCTCTTGTCTTAGTGCAGAGGCTCCTTCCTCTTAGATTTGATTCTCTTTGCTCTGATGGATGTGGATAATTAAAAATCATAAAGGTCTGCATCTCTGAAGGTCAGAGCCCTAGGATGTCAATGGAAGCATTGTAGCTGGGTCTGGTACATCAGTGCTGACAGGATCATACAGAGAAACCCAGAAATGTATTCCACTTAGATTACAGATTCAAGAACTATCACTGACCTTCTAGCTTCACAAATAAATTGTATGCTGAATATGAACATTGTTGATTCATTTATTACTACTTTCTCTTTTCCTCCACTGACAAAGCAAGATTAGTGAAAAATAAAGCCTAAGAGCTCTTTTCCAGCCAAGAAAAACTAAACACCATGCAGCTTGTGATTCCATCTGTGCCTCCTGCTTTCTATCCAAAACTATCAGATTTCCCAAAAAAAAACAAAGAGAGGTAGGAAGTTCAAGAGTGACTCAGAGTCTGGGAGGAGAAGAGGGGCCATAGTGGCACTGAGATGATTGTGGAACTCTTTTGCCTGCGAATACAACCAGAATGTCTTCTATGTGACAGGTATATTTGTTCTATAGAAAGGCAGTCAGATAAAGTGGAATAAGCACTGGATTAAAAGTTAGGAGACTTGGGAATTCCCTGGTGGTCCAGTGGTTAGAAATTGGCGCTTTCACTGCGGAGGCCTGGATTCAATCCCTGGTCAGGGAACTAAGATCCCACAAGCCACGTGGTGTGGCCAAAAAAAAAAAAAAAAAAGTTAGGAGACTTGCCTTCTAGGTCCAGCTCTGCTACTAAGTTCTAGGACTCAATTTTCTAATCTATAAAATAGTGTTTCAACTAAATTACCACTAAGCCTCCATTTAGTTTTATATTTAACGGAACAGAATTTTTGCTTAAAGACAGTGGAATAGTCTTCTTACTTATTTCCCTCTTTTGTACCTCACAAAACACAGCAACAACAATAAAACATATAGAAAGATGGAGAACTACCTCAATGTCAGACTGTGACAGAGCAAGGCCAGTGCTCTGACGGCTAACCCAGGCTGAGAGGTGGCGGGGCTGTCTCTGGCCATAAGCAGTTCAGCAAGATATATAGATCATCCAATGATAAGAGATACCAATACAAAATAATTTTGATTAAAGTACAAAGTTTTGGGCAAAAACTAATTTTTTTTCAAAATTGAAAAATAATCACAAGTGAACAGTAGAAATTTGTCTTAAGACATTAATTTTTTTTCAAAATTGAAAAATAATCACAAGTGAACAGTAGAAATTTGTCTTAAGACATTAAAAAGAAAGTGGAGAAAAAGACAAAATTAAGAGGCAGATAATGGAAACCTCACAAGAGTCCTCATTCAAAGAAAGAAAGAAGGGTTCATCAAAATATGAAAGGGATTATAAATTACATAAACTATCTTCTAAAACCTCAAATGAGAATTAGAACAGTTTAAAGAAAAATACATATCATTAAAAGTATCAGACTGACATCCTAGGAAAGAAATGTAAGAGAAATTCAATGTTAAACAGCATTGAAAGCCTTATGATAAGTATCAAACTAAAAATTAAAGCAACTGAGACAGTAATGTGATGTCAGGCTTGAGGAAAGCACAAGATATAGAAAGGAGAAGAATGAATATATGAGAATGGTTATTGATTAGTTAATTATATAAATCAAATAAATAAGATTTAGCAGGGTATAACTGGTATTACTATAGAATAAACAAAAATAAAAGAAAAATATTCATGGGTCTAAGAGAAAAAAATTTCCTTTACTTAAATAAAGATTCTGTTATAGCGAATGCCTTACTCTGTATCAGAAAGGGAAAAAGAATGATCCAACGGAATGCAGTGAGTTTAATCATAAAGAAGAAACCAAACGTGGGTCTAGGTAAAAGTAAATAATAATACGTCACCGACGTGTGGAAAATCAGATCTCAGAATTTCTGCAGCCATACTCTACTCATATACAGATGACAACAGAGTAATTCCAACAAAAATCTGAGAAAAAGAATGAACCAAGCATGTCATAAATATCCAAATGATCTTTTAGGTTTGATGGTAAAAGATAGACATTTGTATCATACCCATACCGGAATTCAGAAAATTGAATAGATATAAAAAATTATTGAAATTTTATATGAAGATCCATTCTTGGGACAGGATATGATTCAAAATAAAGCAGAATGAAGAAAATGGTAAAAGGATTTTTGGTAAGCATTAAATATATTTAGAAAGGAAAAAACAAAATCTCTGAAAAAACAGAACATAAATGTTATGAACCTTTGTGTTTTAAAGTTAACACTATAACACTATAACAAATCAGAAGACAGAAGATTGGAATGAAGTTAAAATATATACTAATCTTCTCATTTTTCTATAGCAAGAACTTGCTTTACAGAGTCTAATTTAAAATACAAATTTGTAAATGAGGTTAATATCTTATTTATTTTATTTTCTTTGTTGGTTTGTGAAGAATATTTGTCAATTAACACCTCTTATGATAAAGAATCAATTACTAAAAATCCCTTAAGATATACTTTTTTTTAAATTTGGTCAAAATCAACTTAGATATAATAATTTGCAGATGTTAAACCAATTTCTTTTTGTTCTTACTTTTTCTTTATAACTAACCATATTCCTTGAGAGACATCTAAAGTGATTTCAGCAAATATTAGTAATGTTTTTCTAGGTATTGGCATTGTTGGTGATTACTCATTTAAAACAAAATTAGCCTTATATAGCTGTTTTTTGAAATCTTATGTTTTATATTTAGCAAGTATTATTTTTAAAAGGTGTAACTCCTTATAAAAATAAAATAAAACAGCATTGTAAGACATGATATCCCAAACTGATTATATAGGATTTTTGGTATCACATTTACCTCCTATGTAGATGTGTTTCTCCCAGTAAGCATTTGGAGCTTATGAATATAGCATATCTCTTACTATTAGTAAGTGAAACTTTATTATGACTTGACAAAAATTTCACTTAAGAAACTGGAAAAAAACTAAATTATTAAACATATTTAACTATGTAGATAACTGTAGTTAGTGGTAGTTAGTTAACTACATCACTATAGTTTCACTTCAATTGGAGTCATAGAAGAATGCTAAACCTTAACCTTTCCCCTCAGTCATTCCTGTATGTCGATATGCTTGAAAAGCAGGAAAGCTTTTCACTGTCATCTACTGCAATTCACACACACACACACACACACACACACACACACCCCTTCTTTCCTTGGAAACATATGGACTAGTGTAAGTGTGGGAAAAAATAAACAAATAGCTATGATAGTATGACACATGAAAAACAGTTGTACAGATCAATTATGAACAATCACTTAAAAGAAATATCTACTACAGTTGCATTGGAACAGAGAAGACTGTTTTTTTTCTCTCTCCAGAAACTCTTGGCATGCTTTTCTTAGCCATATTAAATCTTTTTGTATTTTAAGCCTTTTCCCGAAGAAATAAATAAGGTGATGGAGTTGCATTACACAGCATAGTTTGAGCCCAACATGGCTCATATCACGAGCATCTGATGAAACCGCACAGCTGATAACAGGAGGTTGTGTTTTCCAATGAATGTCAGGAGCTGTGTTCCAATAAAGAGGAAAACTGATGCTGGGCAACAGTAAGTCTTCCAACTTTATTTGAGGGACTAGCAATGAAATAGAACACAACATCAGCTCCCTCGGCACTTAGTGCTCTCATTGAATCAAAGTGAGAAAACTAGTGCTTTTTCCTTGTGTATGTAATTCTCCTTGTTCCTGGGGAAGGGTTAGCCAAGAGGGGCATCCTTTAGAAACCAAGTAATAGAGAAGTCATTTATCATTTGATCTGCTTCTAAGAAAAACAGAAAGTGTGAATTGAGAAGCTTTTAACTGCTAATATAAAAATCCTAGTATCACTAATATTTCTCATAACAATTATAGAAATATAATTTATCTTCAGTCCATAACACTTGACTTGCTTCATTCTGTCCTCTACTCACTGTCTTCTGGATAATCTTTCAAAGAAGCAAATCTTGCAATATTTGTTTCTTGCCTAAATCCCTTCGGTGTTTTTCAAACTCACTAGTCTTAGACAAGCCAAATCTCCTTAGCAAGATGTTAGTCATTTTGACATATAATCGATTAAGACCTGAGACATCATATTTTCAACCAGTCACCTACTGCCAACTTAAATTCACAGAGATAGGCAAAGGGTGTTTCATGTAAAAACAATGCTCCTTAATACTTGTTAAAACTTTTGACTAAAACGAGAATCCATATGCCAGCTAGCTTGAACCACTTGAGTTGACAAGGATTTACGTTGTTAGCAACAGTCAGTTCCTAAGACAACACAAACCAGTGCAGCCAGTGTCTAATGTGGGCAGCTCCCTTGCTTTCGGGTTACAGCCAAATTGCCCCACTGTGAGATATTATTTCTCTGCTCTTAAGGAATGGCAAATGTGAAAACAAAGTTTACCGAGGTAAAGAAAGGGGGCCTTGCCTCAATGTGTAGAGCAGATCTGACTCTAAGCTACCACTCCAGTCCTCCCCAGAAAGAGTATCCTCTTGCTAAACTGCAGACACCGGGACTCCTTTATGATATTGACCACTTAACACATCAAGATCCCTTACTTCTATAAATTGACTACAATTCAGACCTATTTTGACATAAGTTTTAGGGTAAAGGGAAGAGAGTACGGTGCTTCGGTTTCACCACTAACAGGATATTTGCTCTGTGTTATCATTAACATTTTATTATTTCTCTCTAGCTCTCTACATTCTGTATTCAGCCATCACACGTTATTTGCAACTTATGTTTGTGACTCATTTGTAACTCATGTTATTTGTAACTACCTCTGCATTTTTTATGTCCCTTGGAATCCCACTACCCTCACTTTGTCTGAATTAGGAGGTCAAGCTCTAAATTCCCAGAAAGATAGAGGTCACCTGCATTGTACTTAAGTGTATCTATTTTTGTGAGACCAAGTGGCCCTTGAAGTGAGTTATCATATCCCTGAGGTCAAACATAGTGACTGAAGCAGTGCATGTCCTGTATTTATGTATAAATACATAATAAAATTTTGTCACTTAAACGTATTTCTGAAGTTAATAAGTTAAAATCCATGACTATAAAAGACTTTTAAAATATTGAATACAGACATATTCATTCTATATGATGACCTATAGAAAGTTCTGGTTTTGACCACAGCAGCTAATCACAGCTAATACTAAATGAAACTAGTTTACAATACTAAATGAAGCTAATTTAATGTTTCCTACTATAAGGGAGGACAACTATTTTTTCCCTTTACTCTTCGGAGTTCTTAGTTGAAACCCCTATAATAAAAGACAGATTAACAAGAGAAAAACATACAGAAGTTTATTAACATGCATACTTTATGAATACTTGGGAAATACCCAGGGGAAAAAACTATTTCAAAGAGGTGGTTTAGAACTCTAGCTAAATACTATCATCACCTAAAGACAAAAGAAAGAAAGATGTAGGGGGTGAGGGGAGACAGTTATGGAGAGGTTACCAGGAAAAGCATGGTAAACAAGGGTAAAGTTGTTATACAGATTTAAGTCTGTGCTTTCTCCATTGATATGGGTCTAAAGTTTTCTCTAGGGAACAAAAAACTAAGTCTTTACAGATAAAAATAATAGAAGTACTTCTTCCAGCAATGTCAAATTATCCTGTATCCTACAAATCTTCCAAACCCAAACTAGAAAACCCAGATAAGTTCTTTTAAACAGTTACTTCAAGGCTGCCAAGATCTGACGGAACAGGATCCTGGACAGAAGGGAAGCAGAGAGGTTGCCCTGGATTTCCTGAGGGCATCTCCCTCTAGGCATTTAACAATCCAACTGTGGTTCTTTAGAAGCCAAGATGCTGGACAACGATTTTTGCAATCTCTCAAAGGTGGGATAATAGAAATTGAATGTAACATCCATCAAGGAGCTGAGTACTCATAGATAGTTTAGCTTTTCATTTATAAGACACAGAGGAATAAGCTGCAAATGTAACGGCAGCCTATAAACAGATGAGCTCTCACAAAGACTGAAATCACACCAAAGATGAGCCCAATCACTGAATGAATTATGGTAATTTGCCTATAACCGACAACAAGCCCCAGAGATTGGAAACTGAAGATAGCTATCAGTAATCTTACTAAACATGGAAGAAATATTGGCATTCAGGGCTTGCAGAGGTGGAACACTTTTTTTTTTTTTCCTTCGGTACCCGGGCCTCTCACTGTTGTGGCCTCTCCCGTTGTGGAGCACAGGCTCCGGATGCATAGGCTCAGCAGCCATGGCTCATGGGCCCAGCCGCTCCGCGGCATGTGGGATCCTTCCAGACCGGGGCACGAACCCGCGTCCCCTGCATCGGCAGGCAGACTCTCAACCACTGCGCCACCAGGGAAACCCAGAGGTGGAGCATTTTTGATGAATACACTAGGCTTTCAGTTGCCCTGGGACTAAATGTCAGTGAGATGTCATCAGCTCTCCAAAAGACTGGTATCCAGCTTTAAATAAGCTGAATTTCATTTTGCTTAATATGGACCTCATTGAATTGCCTGTGAGAAACAAAAGAAAACCTCTATGAAGGAAGATAATCCAATATGTTATATTATTTCTAGAAATTTTCTTCTACAATGTCCACAGTTCAATTTAAAAAATGGCATAAGAAGAGATAAAAATCAATAGAATGATCATGATGATAATAAAGATGACAATTGAAAAAGAAACAGACAAAAAAATTAGTTCCAGAGGAAAGCTAGATTTGGAATTTTGAGACCTAGACTTTAAGATAAGTTAAATTAGTATTTAAAAATAATAGAGATGTTGGAAATTTTTATCAGGGAATTGGATTCTATAAATGATTTTAAGAAGTTTAAGAATGGAAAACATGTTATAGGTGAAATTAACAATTAAAAAACTAGATTGGAAAACAGATGAGACACAGCAAAATACAGGTTTGGGTATCTGAATAATAAGACAAATGAAAATATCCAGAGAGAGGAATACAGAAAAAAAGAGATACAATGAACAAGTCTAATATATGTGTAATTGGAGTCCTTGTAGAAGTAAACAGAATGAGACAGAAAAATTATTTGAAAATAATAGCTGATGATTTCCAAAACTAATCGATTACATCAAGTCAAAGATTTAAGGAGTTTTTCAAACCTCAAATAGAATATATAAAATGGAAATAACACATATTTATTAAAACGTCTAAAATGTCAAAAAGAAAGAGAAAATACTATAAACAACCAGATATTTTAAAAATAATAATAAGATAACAACTGAACTGGCAACATAAATGAGAGAAAAAAGACCATGGGATGTTTTTTTTTTTTTTTTCACGTAGCAACAGAAGCCAGCCAACAAAGAATTCTACAAGCAGTAAAAAAAAAAAAAAAAAAAAAAAAAAAACACCCTGCAAAAATGAAGGCAAAATAGACATAAGTTTTAGGCAAACAAACACTGAGACTCTTCATCAGCAGCAGATTTTCAGCAAAAAAAAAAAATACAAAAGAAGTTTTGCAAGTAAAAGTGTATTACCACTGATGAACAGGACTTTATTAAAATTAAGAACTTCTGCTCTGAGTCAGATAATGTCAAGAGACTACCACAGACTAGGGGAAAATATTTGCAAAGGTCCTATCTTCTAAAGGACCCCTAACCCAAATATACAAAGAACTCCTGAGACCCCCCCCAAAAAAAGGCCAAAAACCTGATTAAAAAATGGGTGAAAGACCTGAACAGAGATCTCACTGAAGAAGATAGACAGATGGCAAATAAGCATATGAAAATATGGTCTCATCATATGTCATTAGGGAAATTAAAATTAAAAAAATAATGAGATATTACTACATATCTATTACAACAGCCCAAAACAGAGAACAGGGACAGGGCCAAATGCTGGCAAGGATGTGGAGCAATAGGAACTCTCATTCATTCCTGGTGGGAACGCAGAATAGTATGACCACACTGGCAGACAGTTTGGTGGTTTCTTACAGAAGTAGACATACTCTTACAATGTGATTCAGCAATCACAATTCTTGGTATTTACCCAAAGCTGAAAACTTAGGTCCACAACACAACCTGCACATGGTTGTGTATAGCAGCTTTATTCATAATTGTGAAAACTTGGAATCAACCAAGATGACCTTTGGTAGGTGAATAAACTGTGGTACATCCAGACAATGATATATTATTCAGCACCAAAAAGCAAGCAATGAAAGAAAAATAATAATAATAAAGCAAGCAATGACCTGTCAAGCCATGAAAAGACATGAAAAAACCTTAAATGCATATTATTAAATGAAAGAAGCCAGATTGAAAGACCACATACTGTGTAATTTCAAGTAGATGACATTCAGTAAAAAGATCAAGGTCTCCAGAGAGAGTGGGGAGAATGTATAGGCAGAATCTTTAGGACAATGAAAACACTTAATATGAGACCATAATGATGGATACATGTCATTACACATTTGTCCAAGCTCATAGAATGTACAACACCAAAAGTGAACAATAATGTAAATTATGAACTTTGGATGATTACAATGTGTCAGCGTAGGTTCATCAGTTTTAACAAATGCACCACTGTGGTGGGGGGTGTTGAGAATGGGGGAGGCTATAGACACATGGCAAAATGAGAAAAAACTCAAAACATAACAAATAAGGTGTGTGTGTGTGTGTGTGTGTGTGTGTGTGTGTAGACAGAGAGAAAATGAGAGAGGCAGACAGTCAGAGAGAGATACAGGAAGACAGAGAATGATTTTAAGGAACTGGCTCATGAAATTGTACAGATGCAAGTCCAAAATCTGCAGGGTAGGCCTGCAGGCTGAAGATGCAGGGAAGAGTTGTTTAGGTCCATATGCAGCCTTATAGCCAAATTCTCTCTTCTTCAGGAAGGTCAATCATTTTAAGATCTTTCATGATTATACGAGGCCCACCACATTATGAAGGGCAATCTGCTTTACTAAAGGTGTACTGAGTTAAATGTTAACTCTATTCCCAAAAAACAAAAACCAAACAAAAAAAACCCCACAAAACCTTCAGCAAAATATCTAGAGTAATAGTTGACCCCGATATCTGGGTACCATGGCTCAGCCAGGTTGACACGTAAAATTAAACATCACACCCTATTTCCCAAAATACAGTTTTCTTGTTTGTCCTCCTTAATCATCCTGTAATTTCCCCATTATGGTATCTGCCACATCCAAATGGTCATCTTCACTGCTAGAGTATAATCTGCATAAGAGAGTCTATCTAATCTATTTCATTGTGGCTGCTTCAGTGACCAGAAAGCCCAAAGCACTTGGCAGATACTTAATACTTATATGTAAAGTGAAAAAATAAAAGGTTGTATATTACAGATACTATGAAAAAAATGTGAGAAAATTTGGTCACTGAGACAGGTGGTAGAAAAGGTATAAAAATTATTTCCAGTTATCAGGTCATGTGACTGTGGGTACTAATAATAGCAGTATAAAAAGCTGACTGAAGAGCAGACATGTAGAAACTGAGGTCTTAGCAGGATACCATGGAGGAACAAATCCAGGAGATATGAAAGTATGAAAGGTGATTACTGAGAAGAGAATGGGACAAGATATGCAAGGGTAATTGTAAAGGTTACAAAAGAGGTTGAATTTCCAAGAGACTTATACAAAGAAAAATAAAATGCTACCCAATAAATCATTCAGTTGTAGAAAGTGTACATTGTGCTTATTTTGATTTTTATCATTTTCATTAATAATGCAGTTGATAGGCTCTAAGTCAGAGTGATAGAAGCAGAGATACAGCAGGAAGTGAAGGAGGAATTGGAAATCCTGAGGGTGTAAGTAATTTATTCCAGTTCACACAGCGAATAAGTGACAGAGTAGGAACAGCCAGGTGCTTTGGCTTCAGCATCTGTACTCCTAGCCTGCTGTCTCTTTTGACTTATTGGAAATTGAAGAGATGGAGAGAGGATGGACAGAACCCGGGCAAATGCTCACACTGAGGGGATGAATTCAGAGAAGAAGCACTTAAAGAGACTGAGAAATTATAGCATAGCCAGCCAGGATAATATATTGATAATATTACAGAAAAGATAGAGTTTTCAATGAAAGATAGCAATGCCACAGAAGTATGAGGAAGAGGAAGATTGAGTAAGAAACTGTGGGGTTCCCTTTAATTTTTAACATCTGCAGTTTAACGAAAAGCTGACATAAATCAGACACCTTAAATTTAGAAAAGGTGTCCTCTAAGGTATTAATTATTTTTCCCTCTGTTTTCTGAACTGAAATAATTAATATTCACTAGCCTTTCTGCTGTTTGGCATTTTGACTTTTAGATCTCAATGGCACCACCAACTTGGTTGTTCTTTCAAATATCTATTATAATGGTAACTGTCAGCATTTTTGGGCTCTTTTAATGACATAATACTCTTTGCTGCCAATCAATTATAATAAACAAGAATGAAATTCTATTTGTTTCCAGGCTGCCAGAATGATTTTATTCTAAAATTTGGCATTTATATTATCCAGAAAAAAAGAAATGAAGCATGCCTTAATCATTCTGAGATCTTTTCTTAACCTGATAGGTGTACTTGAATGTGTTCATATACTCCAATAAAGATCTATTAAATTTTTTTTTAAATTAAAAAAAAAGATATAGAAAGTCAAATTTTGTGTTTATCTCAGGATCTCAGAGACAGTTGCAGGCAATATCAGACAGCATATGTCAAGTTTTTATTTGGGGTCATTTAAAGTCTCAAGTACTCATAGGCTCAATGCAAGAAAAAGATTGCATGGCGTTGGATTGGTTTCTATCCATTGGTTCCCACTTAAGAAATAGATCAGCTGAAGGTCAGCTGAAAGTGTGAAAAGAAGCAATAAAATGAAGTACTCCACAGATCAGAGGTCAACAATTCTCAGTGTCTGAATGATTGACCTTCACTGGCCAATATAAATTGCCCATAAAATATATAATATAAATGACACAGGGGGAGTGAAACCCTATTAAATAACATAGGAGTAAGGACATACTAAATTAAGGAGGAAATCTGAAAATCTTTTCTGTTACCCAAATTAACTCTCCTGGTGGAGAACAGAAAATTGTATAAAATACTCAAACTGGAAGTAGTCTATGGTTTCACAATATTTTTTTTCCTCTGTTTACACCTATACCTAAATACCTAAAGCCTGATATTCATCCAAACAATTAAGACAGTACTTTCTCTCAAAGTTCTTCATGTCCATCTTCATTTCTAATTCCTCTGACCTGTTCTCAGTCATCACTGACCTGTTAAACCTTCTGAAGTATTTAACTCCTTTGACCACACCCTACATGTGTTTTTTTTCTTTTCTTTCACATCGTTATTCTAGAAATCTTTTCTCATTTGTCTTGCCTAGTAATGCACTAGTCTTATATCTGCAATCATTATCTGTAAGCCCACTTTACTGGCTCTTCTTTGTCTTCAGATTAAAAAATAATAAGCAAATAAAGGAAAAGCAAAGCAAACCTCCAGGCACTATTTTCAGCCCCTTTTTCTTGCTTTCCATGGTCACTTGGACTATTTAAGTCACAAGACAGCTTTGCAGACCAACTCTCTGACATGACTCTTAAGTCTTCAACACTTAACACATGAACCACTCACTGAATCTCTTTCCATGACTCCTTTTAGAGGAGCTTGTGATTCTCTCTAGGTTGTTCACTCTAATAGCTGTTCCCTTTTCCATATCGAATTCTACTCTTTCACACAGCACAAAATGCACATACTCTTTGAAGGCTTCTGCTACTTCACAGGAAAAAAGTAGTATTTTCAGTTCCTCTGATCATAGAATGTATTACAATGTCTAGCACCCAGTACCCACTATTTTGATTTTTTCTTTAAATTTTTCTACCGCATTACACTGTGAACTGAGAGAAGGATACAAGTCTTACACATCTTTACCTTTTCCATTGGATTTAGCCTTGCACACTTTCAACATGGAGGGCCCTTAATAAATGCTAGTTGTTTTTCTTTGACAATGGCATTTTAAATCTCCCTAAAACCTTATGAGAAACTACAAATAAACTGCCATGATGTAGTGTCTCTAAATAGGGAAGTGCAAGAATAAACTAGCTTTACTTTTTTTTTTTCTTTTTTTGCAAGATGGGTATAGTTTTAAACATACTAGAATAATTTCTTATGTGGGCCTATATTGAAGATGTATCATTAATCTTAATATCTTCAAATACGTGCTTGGTATATTGGATCTTTTGTTTGTATTTTGTTTAATTAGAGCATGTATAAACTTTTATTTTTAATACACATATTTTATATGCATTCTTTCAGTACTACTCCAAAGGCTCTCTCATCATCTTTTCCAGAAAATAGATGTTACAATGTGTGTACGTTTTTTTGTATGAGTTTTTCCAAAGCCCCTTCCTCATTCTTGTCTTTGGCATGGAGTTGATTCTAAATAAACATTTATTGGAAAGAACTGACACTTTTCTGAATAGATTCCTATTGTTCCCCACTGTTTCCCTTTTATTATAAGAATTTCAGCTTTATAAACCCTGCATGTATTTTAAGAAGAAAACAAATTTGACATTTCCTCCATGAAATGTGTCTAGTTTTTTACCTTCTGTTCTCAAAAGTCAGTTAATTGAGAGCATCATATGTTCCAAGATTCGGTACACAATGATAATTTAATAAGTTCTGGTCTCGACATTCAAAGACCTTGAAATTTAATGGAAATTTTATTGTATTCACAGTCAATATCTCAACATTCTTTGGTGCTCAGATACGTAATTTTTTATTATTTCTTTAATGCTTCTTTTTTCCAGTTTGATTTGAAGCTTTGTGAGAAAAATAAAATTATCTTTCACTACCTTGCAGATCAATATGAGTATATTCGTTTGATTCTTTTCTTAAATGTCGGGTGAGATCCACATAATTGGTCAAAACTCCAGATGAATCATCCTTGGTCTTTCTGTTTCTCTCACATTTCACATGCAATCTACCACAGAATCATTTTGGCTTTGCTTTCAAAATATATCTACAATCTGACCTCTTTTCTTCATCTCCACTGCTACAGCCTTATCTCACCATCATCTCACACCTGGAATACTGGAGAAACATTCAAAGAGGATTCTAGCTTCTACCTTTCATCCATGAACCATTCCCAACACCACCACTGGAATAATCCCCTTAAAGCACCAGTGAGAAAGGTCAGTCTCATGCTCAGTGCCTTATTTCACTTAGAATAGAGCCTACCATCTTCATAGATGCTTACATGGCCCTGTATGACCGCCAACACTACCACCTCTTTTCCACTCTACCGGATCTATTACTCTTTCTTCCCTCTCTCTGCTCCATTCACACTGGCCCCCTTGCTGACGTTAAACATGGGAACCCACCAGGCCTTTGCTCTACCTCTTATCTCTGCTACACAATACAAACACTCACTTGCACTCCCAAACAATTTCTTTAGAAAAGATCACATTATTTTTGGATGTTTAATATCTTCACAACCACATTCATTGCTGCTTGTCATCACATCATGTAAAAACCTAGAGCAAGAGTCAATAATTACGTCTTCTTATATCCAGAGTAATGGAGATGTCAGTATGTTAAACACACTCATAAGGTTACAACCTTCCTTATACCCCAAAACACATACGACAGTTAATTTAATATCTTGTATGATGGAGAACTCTAGCAAATCTAGCGACTCCCTAATGGCGACTTGCCGCAGCTGCTTGATGGGGGAAGACAGTGTATCAAATTTTTACTCCTATTTAAGCTAGAGAAATGGACTTGTTTATTTATGGCAAAACAAAACTGTATCAATAGCACTTAAAATATATTGCCTGCCATTTATAATATTTATTATGTCATAAGTGACTGATAAAAACAGAAAGGAATACAATTTTAAAGACAGAAAGAGATACAGCTTTGCCAAATTGCTTCTCAGACTCAGGTTAAGAAGGCTACCAGTGACAGCTACTTTGAAAGAAGAAACATTATTTAATTAAATTTCCAATGATGAAAAATAATGTGATAACAGATAAAGGAAAACTACCACTTACTGGCTGTCAGACTATAAATTCAAATTGTCATGTAGATAACATAATCACTTCTCTTTCTATGACATATATGTGACTAGAAAGATTGAAAGGTAAATAATCAAGAAAATGCAAAGGTCTACCCTTATGACAGAATATACGAAAACGTCAAGAAGCAATTCCAGAAAAGGGATTCCAAGCGAGGAGTGTGTGCATTGAAGTTCGCTTTCTTTCCTTGGAGAAGATCCTCATACATGAATTTCATTCCAACTTGCCATTACTTCCACTCATATTTCTAAGTTGTTTTTTTTTTCCCCTTGAAATCACTTCCTATATTTTTCTTCAGTAGAAAAACTAAAAAAAGTAATCTGACCTAGTAAAAAGCCTAAACAAACATCTATATTTTGAAACATTTTAGTCTATATTTGGAAAAAAGAAAAATAATTTCTGGCTTTAAAATGCACTTTGTTATTACTATTTTGTTTAATTCCATAAAATTAAAAAAACAAAACAAATTTGAGAGGAAGGGCCAAAGAACACTGGTTTTAAAAGCTGGATAAATGAGTAAGCGATAGAAATGGAACCGTGGCATCAGCAAACATAAGCTTCCTGTGGATAATTTCATAAATGACTAAGAACTCATGAAGTATTTTGGTTTACATTTTCAAGGATTATTTAACCAAAGTAAAACTTTGCAAGTCTTTTGAAAATCATAATCCTATCTAGAACTCTACAATTTTAAGAATATGGGGCTGTCTTGGGAAAAAGTTGAAGCTTCATACAAATGGTCATGAGATCATAATTCAAGTGATAATACTGATATCCTTCACCAAGACACAAAGTGCTCTGTGATCTGCCCCCATCCAGCTGTCTCTTTGCCTCACTTACCTATTTTAAACCAGGTGATATAGAACAGGTCAGAATATCCTGCATGGAATATTCTCTTTCACATCTCTCTGACTTTTCTAGTACTCTGAAAGGAAAGGATTTCTCCCACCCTGTTTCTTTAATGAAAAAAAATCTCATTTATCTTCAAAGAAGCAAATCAAATATCTCATCTATAATTCCTTTCCTGGACCTCTGAGATGGACTGAGTTCCCCTCACGACGATGCAACCCAAACATACCATTATAAAATCCCTACTTAGTGTGCTCTGGAAATTATCTGTTTTCTGGGGTTTGCCTCTTCTAGAGGCTAGAAAATCCTTAATTAGAAAAACTTGGCTTTATTTATCTCTGTCTTTCCAGTGCCTGGTACAATGAATGGTACTCAACAGGTGCTAAAAAATGTCTATCATAAAATAATGAGATCATCCTCAGAACTAGGCAACTGGTGATAGGGTCAAATTGCCTTGGTATCTGTGGCATTAGCATTTTACCTCATTTTGTTTCCTACAAGCCATGGAATCATTATACACCATTATTAAAATAACAAGGAAAATCTTAAAGAGGATTACATCCTCCTGCAGATGGAGAAACATGCCATAACTACTTCGTTTTGTGTCTGCCTCTTCTAAAAGATAAGCAGTTAGTATGATGGTTTAAAGTTATGTGATACATATTGTGACATTAGATCCTGTGGGGTAGAAGGAAAACCAATGCCTTGAGGATCTTAAATACTGGGATTATGTGGTTTGTTTTCTGCAGGTAAAGCCTCTTGGCTCAGTGTAAAGAAGATCCATGATATTTGTTCTGATTAGGACTAAGGCACTCTCCATATTACTAAGGAAACACTGTGGAAGACACTGGAATATGAGAAAGAGGGAGGGGGAGAGAGAGAGAAAGGTGTTGAGAAAGGAAGGAGGGAAGGAAGAAAGGAAGGGAGGGAGGGGAAGGAGGGGAGGAAGGAAGGAATGAAGGAAGGAAGGGAGGGAGGGGAAGGAGGGAAGGGGGAAGGAAGGGAGGGAGGAAGGAAAGAAGGAAGGAAGGAAGGAAAGAAGGGGGAGGGAGGGAGGGAGGGAGGGGGAAGGAAGGGACAGAATGGATCTTTCAAATTGAAAACGTACCAAGTGCAACTTGGGTGTGCCTCCTGGGAGTGTGACACTCACAAAGTACCTCTTCTTACACATTTTAGTGCTTCCTGCATCATGGCATCTATAAATATCATCACTCATCAGAACTAACTGCAGGGAAGAGTTGGTTGATATCACCGTATTCCTTTAATGCTACAGTGATGTAACTTCATTAAAATCAAAGGAAATTTGGAGCCACTAAATAATCGGAAAACACAAAAATGCTTAAGGGTTGGGTTTACTTCCAAACAATTTAAAAATGAGGATCGAGAATTCCCTGGCGGTCCAGTGGTTAGGACTCGGCACTTTCACTGCCAGGGGCCAGGGTTCAATCCTCGTTGGGGAACTACGATTCCACAAGCTGCATGGCCAAAATAATAATAATAATAACAAATAACAAATAAATATAAGCGAGGATCATTTTCCTGTTACTCAGTGTACGTTTTTGCTTCTTATCTCTATTTTCCTGCTGTTTGACAAGAAATAAAAGAAACATTACTAAATCTTTCATAGTGTATATCTTACTGCAGTCTACATTTTACATTTGATATAAACATTTTACAGCAGGTGTTTTACACTGCAATTTTTATTCATTTTTTCCCATGAAAGGAAATAAAAATGATAGGCTGAAATACCCTGGTATCTAAGATTTTAAAGCATTAATCCTTTCACTGAAAGTTACAGATTATGTTAACACTAGGCTGTAGGCAATAAAAATACTCTCTATGTTTTAGCATCAATGGTCTGAACCTCAGTCAGTTTGCCTTAAAGCATGAAAGCCAACAAATTCTGTTACTGGGTAACAACTTGACCTAAATTTTAATCTATGTTGATCCAATTAAATGAGAAAAATGAAAAACAAATATATGGAGTCTTTTAGATGTTGATCAAAACATTTAAAATATAAATATTAAGTGCAGTGATAGGCAAATATTAGTTTTAATCATTAACACTGAATATAAAAACATAAATTACAGTTTTATAACAGTCAGACACCAGCGTCAGCCTTAATCATTACACTGGTAAGCAATTTTCTGCTCTAACATTTTATTTTTCTGATTCCCTCATACAAATAACAGAACTTGTATCATATAATCAAAAATCTGTAGAATATTAATATTGTTGACATCATCTAGGGAATTCTCTTAATTAAGCTTAGCTCTCTAAAATGTGTATTTGATGTCAAATTCCAAAGTAAAATAATAACATTAATCTATATTTTCTTTACCTCTGGAATTGTAAATACAGGACTTAACTCAAAGCTTGCTTGTTCCTCTTGGGAAAAATGTTCCATGAGTCTTGAATGTATGTTTATCAACCAGTAACTATAGGACAATAATTTGAATCATTTTAACCAGTGTTATTTCATCTCTTGATCAACATATAGAATGGGTGTTCCATTTAACTGACATAAAAGATAATAAAATAATAAAAGTTATTACCACTCAGAGATCATTCTGTTGCACTAAAATAAATATAAATTGTACAGGGAAAGACTTAAGGGCATATTAACAAGGTGAAAGTATATGTGAATGTAGCTTTTGAGATATTTTGTTAATTACTAGATCTATAAACATAGAGGGCTTTTTCCTACTCTGTTAATAGTTATTATTAATACTTTTTATATACAAATAATTGTTAGTCCCAGATGATTTTAGTAGGGAATAAGAGGGAGGAAAACATATCTATAATTATAGGATGATACTATAAGCAAAGGAAAGTTCAGAGAAGAGAGATGAACAACATTGTGGAGAAAAAAACATCATTTCTAAAATTGATCAAACTTTTTATTAAATTCCTCAAATACTTTAGCAGCAGTTTTAAGTGTAGAAGACAAAGAAGATTAACAAAAGCTAGATGTTCATACTACTGGGTTGGCAAAAACATTCATTTGATTTTTTCCACAAGATGGTTCTAGTAGCGCTTAGTTGTCTTTAACTTCATTCGAAACAATTTTGTTAGATTGTATCGTGACACCTGTCATATCAACATGCATTTAAAAAAAACTTATCAAAATTGCTGAATTTTTGTGCAGCCATTTTAATATTGAAGGTGGAAGAAAAAAAGCAAGGTTTTCGGCATATTACGCTTTATTATTTCAAGCAAGTTAAAAATGCAACTAAATGCAAAAAAAAGATTTGTGCAATGTATGCAGAAGGTGCTGTGACTGATCGTGTCAAAAGTGGTTTGCGAAGTTGCATGCTGGATATTTCTTGCTGCTCCATGGTCGGGTAGACCAGTTGAAACTGATAGCGATCAAATCGAGACATTGAGAACAACCAACGTTATACCACACAGGAGATAGCCGACACACTCAAAATATCCAAATCAAGAAATGAAAATCATGTGCACCAGCTTGGTTATGTGAATCTCTTTGGTGTTTGGGTTCCACATAAGTTAAGCAAAGAAAAAAACGTCTTGACCATATTTCCACATGCAATTCTCTACTTAAACGTAACAAAAACATTCTGTTTTTAAAACAAAATTATGATAGGTGATGAAAAGTGGATACTGTACAATAATGTGAAATGGAAGAGATTGCGGGGCAGGTAAAATGAACCACCACAAATCACACTAAATACCAGTCTTCATACAAAGAAGGCAATGTTGTGTATATGGTGGGATTGGAAGGGCGTCCTCTATTATGAGCTACTTCTGGAAAACCAAACAATTAATTCCAACAAGTACTGCTCCCAGTTAGACCAACTGAAAGCAGCACTCGATGAAAAGTGTCCGGAATTAGTCAACAGAAAACGCATAATCATCCATCAGGATAACGCCAGGACCGCATGTTTCTTTGATGACGAGGCAAAAACTGTTACAGCTTGGCTGGGAAGTTCTGATTCATCCACTACATTTACCAGACACTGCACCTTTGGGTTTCCATTTATTTTAGTCTTTACAAAATACTCTTATGAAAATATTTCAATTCCCTGGAAGACTGTAAAAGGCACCTGGAACAGTTCTTTGCTCAAAAAGATAAAAAATTTTAGGACGATGGATTATTATGAAGTTGCCTGAAAAATGGTAGAAGGTAGTGGAACAAAATGGTGAATATGTTGTTCAATAAAGTTCTGGGTGAAAATGAAAAATGTCTTTTATTTTTACTTGATAAGCGAAGGGACATTTTGGCCAACCCAATAAAAAGTAGTGGTTTTCAAATCTTAATGTGCATTAGAATCACCCAGAATTTTGTTAAAACAGAGACTACTGCACATTCATTCCACACCTACACCCTCCAGCTGAGTCTCCAATCACCTGGGTTAGGGCCAAAGAATTTGCATTTCTAATGAGTTACCAGGTGCTCCTAGGATAGAGACCACATTTGAGGGTCAATCCTGGCTACACATTATGGTCATGGGGGAATATTTACAATATACTGATGCTCAGGCTCACCACCTGAGTTTCTCATATAATGGACTGTTGGAGGACAAGACATCACTATGCACTTTGAAAGTTCTCCAGATGTTTCCAATAAGTCTAGAGGAAAAGGGCAGTCTTCAGGGATGATGTGAAACTTGGCCATTGACATATAGATTGAGCACCCAAAGCTTAAAAAAACTGGAGAAGGATGTTTAATGATAACAGTGAATACATTTACTTAGCATTTTCCACTTTACAGTGTGCTTGCCTATCCTTTATCTTGTTTAATTTTGATCTTTACAACAATTCAATACATACGTAAAGAAAGTATTAGAATTTCCATTTTTCAGAAAGAGAATCTGAAGCTCAGGAATATTTCTTAATTGCTCCAGGTCACAACGTTCATATGCAGGCATAACCCAAGCATTTGGGCTATAAGTTAAGTGATTATTGCTGTTAGCAAGATTATTGCATCCACGGAACACTGAAGACACCAATCTAGGCAGAGCAGAGACTTTTTACGTAGTAGTGAAAATTGCCATAGGATATTTGAAGGAAAATAGATATCAGTAGGGTAGGGCAAGATTATGGAGTATCTTGAAAAAAATCAAGTCAGGAATAGGAAATTTGTGGCAATCAATGAATGAAAACAGCATATGTTTTAGGAAGTTAACTTCAGTATATGTTAACATCTTACTATCTGGAATTTATGTGTAGAATGCTCACAAATTAACTCAATGCATAGCTGCAAAAGGAAATACAACCCACCATTTTTTCTAATTGCTACAATCAGCTTCATTACAAACCCCAAGTCCCAGAGTAACAGGCCGGCTGGTGGGATAGGGAGGGAAAGTAGAGGGACAACTAAATACAGTGTAAATTTTAATTCCAAATTGTATGCCTCTTCTGCTCTCCATTTCCCTCTCTGGTGTTGAGGAAAAAGTGTGGTCCTCTCGGCTGTGTGTAGTCTGCCCTCATCTCATAATCAATTTACTCCTGTGCCATTTTGCCAGTTTCATTGTGGCCGATGACAAAAGCTGGCTAACATCAAGTAGCCCAGACATTTTCATATTGAGTTGTTCAATGTCTTCTCTTGGTGAGTGCTTTCTCATGGGTGTTAAAATGTAAAATACTCCACAGTTTGTGTCCACTCCCATGTCCACCCGCAGGCTGTGGCTCCGGACTTCATGTGTGATCCTTTAATTGACTGTACCATTATCTATCCAAAAATCAATATATAGTCTCACCACAGGCCACTGCTCTTTCCATACAAAGTAGATGATCATCTGCCCTTACCACTACCTCCATCCATGGAGAAGATTTTTTCCTCACTTCTGTCTTTCAAGGTCACTCCTGTATGTAGCTATGATGCAAAAATAGTTCATCACCAGCTGGCACCCACTTATAGAGCCAATCCGTCCATTATCCAAACATAGGACTTTCATTCCTCTTTTACCTGATTATAAGGAACCTCCCCATATGGTCATGGGTATAAGCCAAGGGAGGGGCCTCGGGGTAACTGTGGTGGGCGACATGGAGATCTAGGCTGCCTTGTGCTTCTATGGCTTCCTTGTGTCTCTGGTCCTAGTCAAGCTTGATGGTGGACTCTCTTGTGATGGAGTGTATATAGGCCTGTCCAATTTCATGACTGACAGACCCTAAGTCACAGTGTGAAGTTCCAGATGTATGGTTGTAGGGTGGTTATCATCAAGTACTCTGTATCTTCCAGGAACCAGTGAAATGCCTGAAGCTGGTTGTCAAGAGGTGTCTAATTCTCAGCCTCACTCCAGAATCTCAGGGGCCTGCATTCTATTTCTCCCTTTGGGGTTACTCATCGCATTGTTTCCTACCACTGACATTTCTGACACTATGGGTTTCACTAACTTTTATGGTCACTGGCAGGGTTGTTTTCCTCAAGACCCAGATCTGCCGCACAGCCTTTCATGCTCTGAGACTCACTCAAAGGTGGCAGAATTTCCTGTACAGAATGTGTTGCCTCCAAAACTCAAGGCAGTCTACCAGGCATTGTGCTTCCTTCTTTGCGGTATGGGGTTCCAGATGCAGCCATCTGTCTTTTGCATGGGAGGAGAGGGAACATGGAGACCCTTTAGGCTATCATGCAAATTTGCCCCCTGAAAAGGAGCGGAGGAAGGGGGGTGGATTTCGTGGAAGAGTCTACAGCACAATGCAGTTCTAAGAATCTCTGGGCCATGCCCATGGGGAGTCCTTGAGCTGAAGTTGCCTGTTGGCGGTACCTGGCATCTCACAGAAGTAGGCCTGCCTCAGTACCCCTTTCCATGCTCAGTCTTTGACTGGGAGCAGCCTGTGAACATGTGAACTAGGTAAAGAGTCAGTGGCAAATAGAGTGTCAGCGGTTGGGGGTGCCCTTCAATTACGCTCTCAAAAGCAAGAAATAGGAGAAGCACATTTTCGTGGCCTCCGTAGACATAATCAAACTTCCAGTTCTGTTCTTTGGCCACATAGGTTGTGATGCACCAGGAACACTGAATCAGACTTACACATCTGGATGCTACATGCTGTGGCCGCTACAACTGCTGTGCTATCAGCCCTCATCTGGGAAGAAAGCCACCTTGCACAGACGGCTCTTCCCAAGCTTCCATGAGGAAAGCAGGCTAACGCCCAGCTGCTCTGAGCTTTTCCTCCTCAGCCTTTGAACCCACCTCTGTGTTCCAGGAGATCAGCACTGTGTTTCACTGGTTTGACCCTCTTCCTTTCCCACAGTCTTCTGGGACTCAGAACTAATAGGATTTTATTCCCTTCACTCATGGTTGGGACTTCTAATATTTCATATCCTTACTTCTTATTACCACAGCTTGAGGTTACTAAATTGCTATGATCTAATCAACGAGAAATGTGTCAATGGAATATGAGTGAACTAAGAAAATCTTCTGAAAAAGCTTGATTTTCAAGACTATCGCCGAAATTTTACTCTAGATATCAAAAGGTAAATGTATTTTTTCCATCTTCCTCATAAAATTCCTCCTACAAATCCTATTTATTTATTTTTGAAGCAAATGGATGACTCTGGTAGATTAAAGAATAATCCTGAACAAGGGAACATAATGTAGAAAAGTAAATATTTTTTAAAGTATTATCTTCATTATGAGTCATGACAAATAAAACTAAGCAAAGGATTATAAGTGCCGAAAGGGGAAGTGACTTAGCCAAGGAAAACAATCAGAGAAACAGCTGTACCAGTTTACAGTTCAAATGAGTGAAACCTGCAAATTTCTGCCTTGCTGTGGCCATTGCTGAGGGATCTCACTAGCCTGCTGATGCTAGGATGTGTGTCAGGACAGGTGGTCAGCACTGGGGATAATATCATGTAATGTATCTGTGATACATGTATCTTGGCTCGCATATCCCTTTGCCTGAATGTTGAGAAGTTATCTTCTTTTCTAGGTGTTTTCACATGGAAGTGTTTTTGTCCTTTTCCCAGGATTATTTTATTCTCCTTCATATGCCTACCTTTTTGTTTATGTCCTTTTAACCTCTTCTATCATTTTATCAGTCCTACTATCCTCCAACTCTTTCTAGTCTAGGAACCTCTCCCTAGGCTTGTAAATCTTCATGAATATCAGCAGGATGTGAATACTTTTCTCCTGGGTCCACTGCTCAATAAGAGGGAAGTAGAACTTCAGATCCTGAGCACACAGAAACATAGAAAAGCCACCCGCTCAGTCTTATTTCCAAGTTTAAAATCAACTTATTGTCTTTTCTGTATATACGAATAAAAGACAGCTCTAAAATTGTAAGGATACTTTCCTACCAACTCTCAATTTTTGGTGGAGGAGTGTGAAACTGGGCTGAGGGCACCTTTTTATTCTGAAATATAAATCTTCTCTTCCACCAGTAAGGAGAAAGGTCATCTCAATCCAAATAAAATAAGTTTTTGTTAGCTTTAGTCCATTTCTTCAAATTTACTTTGCCCTCCACAAGACTTGGCCATCAAGATGCTAAGAACTGCCTTCAGGTAAAGTTAAATCCTGAGTGTGCAGGGCATCTATATACCTGCCTAGAAAACAAGTCCAGAGGGAATCAATCTCTCTTACTATTTCAATTCATTACTAACCACCAAGCTCTCCACTATGCCCTATTCACCCTAGATTTCATCTTTCCTCCCCGTGTCCCTGTGCCTGTTTCTCCCTAGGATTGAGTTACTGCCAATTTTATTAGGTCCTCTCCCAGTTACTAGAATTGGTCCTCTGCCTAAATGCATCTCATAGCCACTGTTGACTAGGCTTTGACTTAATCATCTTCCCAGCCATGATTTCTTTTTCCTAATTTGGACAAATTGTTGCTGTTTATCTGGAATGTGGACCTAGGATTTTGTACTCATTGGCTATGGTATCAACTCTTCGTCCTGAATATATAAAGTTAGTGTGCATAAATAGGTCCCTTCTCCATATTAGCAGTTCACCCTCCTGACTGGATCTGGAACTGCATCCAGACACTTGAGCACGGTCTGGCATGAGCCACATGTTGGAAATTTAGTTTGGGAAGCAGTGACACCTGAATTCTTTCCTATAGCCCAGGACTATTATCTTCTGGGACTTGGCTGAGCACGAGAAGAAAAATCAGACAAGCAGATGGGCTTGCCCTGGACGTGGGAGCTCACATCTTGATTAGAGCATGAGTTTGCTGCCTGTGACACTGTGGCAGAGAGGGGCCTAAGAGGCCATGTGGAGGTTAAAATTGCTGCCTTGGCCTCATTATTCAAAGTCTAACAGCCCAGAACCCAAGCTTAGAAAAAATGCTTCACCAAATTTTCTTTTCATTTTTGCCTGTCAAAAATATTTTGGAGCCCATAGGCTATATAAAATATCTTTCAAGTTTTTATGGAAGATATAAGAAGAGTACTTGGAACTTAAGACCCCCCCCAAAAAAAGAAAGCAAAAGGACAAGATTTTTGTTTTTCTAAGCAACATAAATATGGAGATCTCCCCCATTCAACATTATTTTTGCCCAGAAAAATAAATAAGATGTAATGAATGTCTTAAGTGTACTCTAACATGTATCAAAACTGTCCTTGGAGATCTTCTGATTTGTTTGAGAAATTATAGTGCCTATGAAAACTAAATAATAATGCTGGGCAATTATGTAGAACATTATAGCAATGATAATTAAATAAAACTTAAAGAAAAGAACTGTATTTTTAGAATAAATAGTGATGACCTTAATGGTTAAATAAGTGTATCTGGATGGCTTTTCTCAGACACACTGAAAATATAATATCTCCCTCTCTCGAGAGTAGTAGGTTCTACTGCAGGTAATATCCATCCTCTCCCTAGAGTGAATGAAGCACTCAAAAGCATAGACTACAGAGTTGAATTTCATGTATTGAAATTCCGGTTCTATCACTTAGAGGTTGTATGACTGTGAAAGAAAAACTTAAACTATGACTCCGTTTCCTTATCTATCACATGGAAATAATAATTATACCTACTCAAGAGGTTACTAAAAAAATTAAACACATTTATATAAGAAAATACATAGACCAGTGTCTGGCAAATATTAAGTACTCACTAACTGATAGCTGTCATCATCATAATTCCATCTATATCACTCAATCAAGACATGTTCATGGGCTTCCCTGGTGGCGCAGTGATTGGGAGTCCGCCTGCCGATGCAGGGGACGCGGGTTTGTGCCCCGGTCCGCGAAGATCCCACATGCCGCGGAGTGGCTGGGCCCGTGAGCCATGGCTGCTGAGCCTGTGCGTCCGGAGCCTGTGCTCCGCAAGGGAGAGGCCACAACAGTGAGAGGCCCGCGTACCGCAAAAAAAAAAAAAAAAAAAGACATGTTCATTTAAAACCAAATTATACCAGGAGGTAATGATAGTAGGTTAATGACTGAATTTCTTTCCTATCTGTAAGGAATATCTTGAAGAAAAGAGCAGTTTTGGGGGGGAGGGAGAGTAGGGGAGAATTCTAGAAAAAGGAAGGATAATATTTATTCAGCACTTAAGATGCAATATTTTTCATACAGTATGGCATTTTCCCTCAAACCAACCCTAGTAATAGCTCAGGTTTGCACAACTAGTAGTGGCAGAACAGGAATTAGAACAACTTCTCTTACTAGTAAATATACTGTTCTTAAAAGAAGAGCAAGAAAGACGAGACAGGTAAATACAGGTATTTTAACCAGAAGTTTACACAGCAACAACTAATTTGACCAAGTTTATTAGACAACTGTTTAAAGTTTCACTTTGCCCATATGTACTATCCACCTCTTCTAAACATACCCTTTATCAAAAAAAAACAGATGAGGAAAAGAGCTTCTTTTGTAGTTGAATGTTATTCATTGTGTAAATATTTTGCATTTTATGTTTACAAGTTCTTTGGTTCTTTCTGCTGCTGGTAGTTCTTAAATCATTACAATTATAGTGTAATGTAAATATGAAAATTTAAAAGTATGTGTAGTAAATTGGCCTTTGGAAAATAGAGTAAGCTTTTATTAAGCTGTCTTTTCAGTTTTGTTAAATATACCAGCACATAATTTAAAATGTTAATGAAAATGTGCCCTTCAACTTTAGGTGGTGACCTTTATTATGAATTATTTTAATCTCTAGAGAGTATTTGTAAAAGTTAAATGTTCTAATGCTGAAAGACTAATAAACCTCAAATAAATATATTTGAAGATTGAATATAGTTCTTAATTTACTGTCATCTCACAGGTAACATACCCAGAAGGTATGCTGTTGAATTTTTATTGTTTCTTGGTTAAGAAGCTTATGAAATACCTGCTTAACTATTTCTCCTCAAATTAGCAAGATAACACGAGTGTGTAGGTAAGCCATCGGCAAGGGCTAAAGGACAGCCATTTAAAATCAGAAAATATATATAATTGTACTGTTATCACAATCTTCCTGGTTCTAAAATGAAGGAAGCTTAGATAAGGTATGAGATTTATGATTCAAGAAGCCCTGTCCCTTGCTCTCGCTCCAACCTCATTTGCTTCTTCTCTTATATGGAGAAATTCTTAACAGTGTCATCTTGTTGGATGTCTTTGACTTTGCATTCACTATTTCTTGCTTAAAATATCTGTTCTTCCTCCCTTGCCCCTCTGGTAAACGCCTAGTCATTTTTTTTTTATTATCACCTACTCATTTTTTCTTTAATTCAGAAAGTATATACTGGGTACTACGTGGTAAGCACTATTTTTCATTGCTGGTGATACAGCAGCAAAGAAGAGATACAGAAATCCTTGCTATTGTGGAGCCTATATTTCAGTATGAGAAATAGTACACAGATAAATAACTATATAGAATATCAAGTGATGGTAAGTATTATGGGAAAAAATAAAGCAGCAAAAGAAGACAAAAACCACTACAGGTTTCAGGGAGGAGAGGATTGACAATTTACAATAAAGCGGTTCTGGAAGGTCATGATGAGAATGTAACAATTAAAGAAAGGTTACTCAATAGAGGGAGCCATGCAGATACCTGTAGGAAGAGCATCCAGGTAGTGAGCTTAGCAGGTTAGATGCCTTGACAAGGAGGTGTTTCTGGTCAAGAAATAGTAAGAAGACCAGAATGCTTTGAGTGAATACAGAGGAAAGAGGTTGGAAATGAGTTCAAACTGTGAAGGAGGAAGATGTAAATCACAAACCTCCGTGTAGGTAGGGACTTTTACCTTTTGCTCTGAAAAAGGAGTGAACCTTTGATAGTTTGGTGAAGAGAAGCTGCCTACAGG
Source organism: Stenella coeruleoalba (assembly GCF_951394435.1). Classification (NCBI taxonomy): domain Eukaryota; kingdom Metazoa; phylum Chordata; class Mammalia; order Artiodactyla; family Delphinidae; genus Stenella; species Stenella coeruleoalba. The sequence goes on from NC_137169.1 coordinate 131,343,756, forward strand.
GATTTACATTTTAACAGGATTATTCTGCCTGCGAAGTGTAAAATAGTTCCTACAGGGAGATGGTAGATGCAACAGGATTTACTCACAGAATGTAAGTGGACCATAAGAACAAGAGAAAAATGAACAATGACCCCAAGGACTGGGGAGAGGTTCATTGTACTGTATTCAGTTTTCTCTTACTGTGCCTTCCACTGAGTCACCCGTCTCTGTATAAGCTAGAGCTATGCACACATCTCTAATATAAACCATAAGTGAGCATCTTCTCCTAACATGCCCTATGCTCAAGTTTTACTTACATGATTTCATTGCAGGAAATACAATATTATCCCCATTTTATACATGAAGAGATTATACTTATCACACCATTGAGCCATAAATTGCTCATGCATTTGTCAGTCCCAAAATACTATAATAATGTAAGGACAAGAACACTGATGTATTAATTTCTGTGTGCCAAATACCTAGAAAAATTCCCTCCTCTGACTTGCTTCCAATTACTGTGTCTTGAATTAATGAATACAATTAATTACTTATGAAGTTTTTAAGTGGAGTGATTTGAAGGAGGGCCAAATTCCTTATTACATCATCAAATATGTGTCCTTACATGACCTACAAATTTGAAGTCTTTCCCATTATCATTTTAAAAAGTGATTCCTGTAAGACATTATAATATATTATATATACATATTATAGTATATATATATATTCTTTAATATGGCAAAAATAATATGCATATATATTTTTCTTTTGCAAACTCTGCCTTGAAAACTAAGAATAATTTATGAATTTAATAATAGTTCTCTTACTGTGAGTTTATATAAATGCAGGCTATTTAAAACATAAATAAATGACGAATAATCCAATTTGGGCAGTTTTTCATTATATTACAGATTTCCTTTTATTTTTCAAGTTACTAACTTCATAGATAACGGTAATATAACAGCATGAAATAACTAATAGTGTGTGTTGTCCTCTGTGGTTAAGAGCTGCTTTTAGTCAATGTTTGTGAAAAAGTCTATAAAAACTAGGGAAAAAAAATCAAGCTCAGTCAATGAAATATAAAAACTATATAATGGTTGCTATTTTTATATTAATAAAATCACTACTGGCTTCTTGTATGTCGTACTGTATAGAAAATTAATATGTCATTAGTACTGGCTCGGTGCATGCCTAAACTTATTTGAAACTTGGAAATAAAGATAACTGATTTATCTTTATTCTTATGTCTTTGGTATTAAGTGGAATAACCATCATAGCCACCGTAGCCTCTCTTTAACCAATATCATTTTCAAATATCTTTTTATTAAATTTCATATAGACAATTTTCTGGATCATTCTTGAACATCTGGTTAAGTCTTGTGACACAACTGATTTTATGTTCTTCCATGCTACCCAAGAATTATTTTGCTTTGCTTCTTCCTACTAATTAAGTCCTGGAAAGAAACACTTCATTTTTTTTTTAATAAAATTGAAACAATGGAGAACAAAAGGCAATAAAATCAGCTAGAGCTTATTGTCCTTATATATATCTCAGCCCAGATACAACTATACTAGCTCCCTCAGCTCTGCGAGAAGCTGTGGGCAGATCAGGGGCGGTCAATGTACCAGGTCCTCTTGCATAACCGGAGTGGGTGCAGCTGCAGAGCAAAGTCAGCCCACCCTAATGAAACAGATCATGCTGGGACACACACTCCCCTGCTTCACAAAAATAACAGGTGTCTCAGGAGAAACTAAGAATAGAAATCACTCTCACTGAGGACTGACTCTATGTCACTACAGACTTTAAATTATTTGCTTTAATCCCCACAGTTAACACAATGATGTGTATTATTTTATCTAAGGATAAGGAAAACGAAGCCTTAGCGAGGTTGATGTAAGTGCCCAACCAAGGTTACTGTTCAACTGGCACAGCCTGGCGTGGAGCCCAGGTCCATCTGAGTTTTCACATCATTTTCCTCCCACTCCACGGTCACCAAGCCCTGTCTGGAAATTTACATAAATAAAATGTACCAAAATTCTGTAGAAAGCAGAAAATGAGCTTTTATTATCTTAGGAGTATTTGTTCTTAAAATATTATGTAAGTATACCACATTTGAGAATATTCCCTGAAGAGTTATAACTATTACAATAAAATGAAACACAAATACAATGTTAATTGAAACTACATGCTAATTTAAAATATATACTTGAATTATATATGTCCACACATATAGAACTTTCTAAAGTTGAAAATTTTGTATGTGTGCACATACGGATGGGCATATATCATTCAATTATATACTTTAAATTAACATGTAAATTTTGTCCATCTCACTGAAATTTTTTCTTGGTCATAGCATCTACTTACTTTCTTAGCATCTACTACTCCAATTGTTATATTGTGTTATATTCTTGCAAATAAAAATTGATGCAACCAAATATTTTTAACCATTTTCCTATTTTTGAACATTTAGCTTGTCCCCAAATTTTACAACTCTAACCTGAGTTAACCAAGCTTTATCAGGGATTTGCTTGATTACATGTGCATCTCAAAAATATCACTCTGTCTTTAGTATACAGAATAGACTGGAAGGGTCTCAAGGTTGTTCAGAGAGAATATTTAAGACACTGTTAGAAAATTCTAGCCAAGGCATGATGGAAGCTTGAACTAAGATATTCCTTTAGGAGAGTCAGGGTAGGATTGAGAAATATTTGTAAGATGAATTCAAAAACATTTGGCAATTAATATAATATGAAGAATGAGTGAACAGGAAGAATCAAAGATTATACTTTAAATTCTGGTTTAATTTACTGGTTAGTTAGTAGTGAGATTATTGAGATTGGGAACACAGAAGTAGGTCAAAGGAAAAGATCATACGTTCAATCAAAATGTCTTGAGTTTGTCGTGTCTACCCGAAATCCAAGTAAAGAAATACATGGTAGGGCTTCCCTGGTGGTGCAGTGATTGGGAGTCCGCCTGCCGTTGCAGGGGACGCAGGTTCGTGCCCCGGTCTGGGAGGATCCCACATACCGTGGAGCGGCTGGGCCTGTGAGCCATGGCTGCTGAGCCTGCGCGTCCGGAGCCTGTGCTCCGCAACGGGAGAGGCCACAAGAGTGAGAGGCCCGCCTTACGCAAAAAAAAAAAAAAAAGTACATGGTAAAAGAAATCTTGGCTGGAGATACAGATTTGGGAGTCATTGGCATATGGATAGAGACAATGAGGAAAAAAGCATTGGGAACTCTTGGATAGAGAGGGATAAAAACTTATTAGGATGGAAAATGGTCTGGTGTGGGTAACTAAATGAATAATAAAAAGAAAAATGCATTGAATTTAAGACAGTTTTTAATCAAGGTCTGAGTATCGGAGCAGATTTGGATAGCTGTAAATTCTAGAATGTGGTCATATTTTGCTAAAATGGGATGGATAGAAAAGTCTTTTAATATGAAGAGGTGAAGATAATGAAAAGCTATAAATATCTATATGAACACTGAAATCTAGGGGAATAATGACAGCTCTTGAAATATAGATAAAATTATGATATCAATTTTATCTATCAAATATAGATAAAATTATGATATGAAGTACTTGAAGACAGTAATGATTAAAAGAACTGTGAGACAGTGACAAGAAGGAAAACACAGTGGTAGATTAAAACAACATGGGCCACAAAGAATAGGTAATTTTCCACAGAGTACAGAAGTGATGATTTCCAGTTTTTGTGTGGATGACGTGTCAAACAGCACCTTCACCTTCTACCTCAATGCTTGTCTCCTTAGGCTCTGACACTAGTTGATCCTTAAAACTGAAAGACACTTCATTTCCCAGCATCGATGGTTTTTGAATGCAGAACCTACCCCTTTTGTGTGGGTTCTCTCTGAAATATCTTCCTCTTCAACTTGATCAACTGTTTGTTTAAAGCACCTTACACAGGTACAGTATACACACCCACACACACATGCACATACAGCTTAATATCTTCCTGGTATTTATAAGTTATATAAAATGTATGTAGGAGTATGATGTTGCTTAATACGCATTATCCTTCATTTGTTCCTACAGGATACTCCTCACCACATGAATTAAAGAGACATTACAGTGTATTTTCAAAATAAATAATATTACCACATAAAAGGCACACGAGACAACGTTAGACATACAACTAGTTCTCAGTAAATATTAGTTTGTTGCTTAGGCAAATTCTTACAGCCATACAGGGAAAAGTACTGGGGGCAACATAGAGTTTCCCCATTACTGAAAATGGCCCATGAATCCCAAATTTAATACTGAATCTTCAGATCAATTTGTAAAATCACCTCATCTATCTGACATCTATCTGACATGTGTAAAACAGATAGCTAGTGGGAACCTGCTGTATAGCACAGGGAGATCAGCTTGGCGTTCTGTGATGACCTAGATGGGTGGGATGGGGAGGGTGGGAGGTCCAAGAGGGAGGGGATATAGGTATACATATAGCTGATTCATTTCGTTGTACAGCTGAAACTAACACAATATTGTAAAGCAATTTTATTCCAATAAAAATAAATAAAGTTACTGTGTGAGTCTGGTTACCATTTTCCTACGCTTAGGACCAAAATATAGCCCCACTGTATCTGCATAGTTTACCTATACTCTTAAACCAAAATATGGAAATAAGAAAGATAAATATGGATGGTGATGAAAAAACACGACACCTCTTAGACAGTCAAATCAGGTGGAAATCACTGACTACCAGCATAAAGAAGCGAAAATAATAACTATACACTTTGATCTCAGATAATAAGTGCACTGACATCTAATAAAGTCAATTAAATGATAAGAAAATGTTGCAAGATGGCTATTCTACACAGGATTTCAGGGAGAGCTTCTCTGAGGAGGTGACATTTGAGCAGAGATCTGAATAAAATAAGAAGTTAAATCATAGGAATACGATGGAAAATCATTCCAAATAGTCAAAAGCAAGTGCAATACTATAGTTTTGGCAGATTTGAGAAAAAAGCAAAACACATCTCTCAAATTTGAAGTATTCTAAGAATTTGAATTTGTTGGTTAGAAGAAGAAAGCTTTCTTTTAAATTGCTTTGGGTTTTTATCACCATCTCTAGTTCCATCCCCTCCCCCACTCCCTACCATGGCTGCTTCTACTGTCAGGCTGAGATTACATGGATTGGTAATATTTCCACCATAAATCGTTGGTATAACTTGCCAGTGAAACCACCTGTGCCTGGAGACCTTGTTTATGGAAGCTTTTAAATTTCTTTCAGACTAAATTTCTTTCATAGATATACAGAGGTTCAGATTATTCTTTCTTGAGTGAGTTTTAGTAGTTTGTGTCTGAAGAATTGGTCCCCTGGCTCTAAAACTGCTGAATTTATGGGCATGGAGTTGTTCTTAGTATTTCCTTATTATCCTTTCAGTGTCTGTTTGTATAGTAGTAATGCCTTCTCTTTAAGCCCTAATATTTATAGTTGATGTTTTCTTTTATCTTTGTCAATGTAGCTTAGAGATTTATCAGTTTATTGATCTCAAAAAAGTCAGCTTTTGTTTTCATTAATTTTCTATGTTTTGTGTTTTCAATTTTATTTATTTCTTCTCTTATATTTATTATATACCTTTCTTTTCTTTGCTTTAAGTTTAATTGAATTTTCTTCCTCCATTTTATTAAGGTAGAAGCTTAAATTGCTAATATGAGATCTTTCTCCTGTTTAACATTAGTTTCAATGCAATGCTATAAACTCTAAGCATCACTTTATATTAACAACTGTGCCACCAGGGAAGTCCCACAGCACACCTCATTTTATTGCACTTTGTTTTGTTGTACTTTGCAGACATTGCATCTTTTTACAAACTGAAGGTTTGTGGCAACCCTGTGTCTAGCAAGTCAATTGGTGCCATTTTTCCCATAGCATCTGCTCACTTTGTGTCTCTTGTGTCACATTTTGTAATTCTTATAATATTTCAGACTTTTTCATTATTATTACATTTTTTATGGTGCTCTGTAATCAGCGACCTTTGATGTTACTATTGCAATTGTTTGGGGGTGCCATTGCTGCCACGCCCATACAAGGTGACAAACTTAATCTATAAATGTGTGTGTTCTGATTGCTCCACCAGCTGGCCATTCTCCCATCTCTCTCCCTCTCCTCAGCCTCTCTATTTCCTGAGATACCACATTGTTGAAACGAGGCCAATTAATAACCTTACAATGGCCTCTAAGTATTCAAGTGAAAGGAAGAGTCACATCTCTCACTTTAAATCAAAAACTAGAAATGATTAAGCTTAGTGAGGACAGCATGTCAAAAGCCGAAGTAGGCAGAGAGCTAGGCCTCTTGCACCAAATGGTTAGCCGAGTTGTGAATGCAAAGGAAAAGTTTTTGAAGGAAATTAAAAGTGCTACTCCAGTGATCACACAAATGATAAGAAGAGGAAAGAGCATTCTTACTGATATGAGGACGTTTTAGTGGTCTAGATAGACAATCAAACCAACAAAAAACATTCCCTTAATTCAAAGCCTAATCCGGAGCAAGACTCTAACTCTCTTTAATTCTATGGAGGCTGGGAGCAGTGAGGAAGCTGCAGAAGAAGAGTTTGAAGCTAGCAGAGGTTGGTTCACGAGGCTGAAGGAAAGAAGCCATCTGCGTAACATAAAAGCGTAAGGTGGAGCAGCAAGTGCTGATGTAGAAGCTGCAGCAAGTTATCCAGAAACTCGAACTGAGATCATTAATGAAGGTGGCTACAATAAACAACAGATTTTCAATGTAGACAGAACAGCTTTCTACTGCCAGAAGATGCCATCTAGGACTTTCAAAGCTAGAGAGAAGTCACTGCCTGTCTTCAAAGCTTCAAAGGACAGACTGACACTCTTTTTAGGGGCTAATGCAGCTGGTGAGGTTGAGCTGAAGCCAGGGCTTATTTACTATTCTGAAAATCCTAGGGCCCTTAAAAATTACGCTAAATCTACTCTGCCTGTGCTCTATAATAGAACAACAAAGCCTGTATGGCAGCATATTCTTTTACAAGATGGTTTCCTGTTGACACCTACTACTCAGAAAAGAAGATTCCGTTCAAAATATTACTGTTCATTGACAATGCACCTGGTCACCCAAGAGCTCTGATGGAAATGTACAAGATTAATGTTGTTTTCATGCCTGCTAACGCAACATCCATTCTGTAGGTCCATAGATCAAAAAGTAATTTCAACTTTCAAGTCTTATTATTTAAGAAATACGTTTTGTAAGGCCACAGCTGCCACAGATAGTGATTCCTCTGATAGATTTTGGCAAAGTAAATTGAAAACCTGGAAAGGATTCAGGTTCTACATTCCATTAAGAACATTCATGATTCAAGGGAAGAAGTCAAATATCAACATGAACAGGAATTTGGAAGCAGTTGATTTCAACCCTCATGGATGACTCTGAGGTGTTCAAGACTTCAGTGAATGAAGGAACCACAGATGCAGTGGAAATAGGAAGAGAACTAGAATTAGAAGTGGAGCCTGAAGATGTGACTGAATTGAAGCAATCGCATGATAAAACTTGAAGAATGAGAATTTGCTTCGTAGGGATGTGCAAAGAAAGTGGTTTCTTGAGATGGAAACTACTCGGTGAAAATGCTGTGAAGATTATTGACATGACAACAAAGGATTTAAAATATTACATAAACTTAGTTAATGAATCAGTGGCAGGGTTTGAGAGGATTGACTCCAATTTTGAAAGAACTTCTACTGTGTGCAAAACGCATCACATGCTACAGAGAAATTCTCTGTGAAAGGAAGAGTCAGTTGATGTGTCAAACTCCAACTCCATCTTATTTTAAGAAATTGCCATGGCCACCCTACCCTTCAGCAACTACCACCCTGATCAGTCAGCAGCCATCAACATCAAGGCAAGAGCCTCTACCAGCAAAAAGATTATGACTCTATGAAGGCTCAGATGGTTAGTTTTCTTTTTTTTTATATATATAAATTTATTTTTGGCAGCATTGTGTCTTCGTTGCGGTGAGCAGGGGCCACTCTTCACTGCAGTGCATGGGCTTCTCACTGCAGTGGCTTCTCTTGTGGTGGAGCGTGGACTCTAGGAATGTGGCCTTCAGTAGTTGTGGCGCGCAGCCTCAGCAGTTGTGGCGCACAGGCTTAGTTGCTTCACGGCATGTAGGATCTTCCCAGACCAGGGATTGAACCCCTGTCCCCTGCATTGGCAGGCGGATTCTTAACCACTGCACCACCAGGGAAGTCCCTCAGATGGTTAGCTTTTTTAACAATAAAGGATTTTTTAAATTTAGGTACATATATCTTTTTTTAGACATAATGCTATTACATATCTAATAGACTATAGTATAGTCTAAACATAACTTTTATATGCACTGGGAAACCAAAAAATTTGTGTAATTTGCGTTATTGCAGTAGTCTGGAACTGAACTTGCAATATCTCTGAGGTCTGCTTGTAACAACTTTATTGGGATATAGCTGACACACCAAAAGAAAGTCATCTTTATAAAGCTTACAATTCATAATTGAAGTAATTCTACCACCTTTCTAGTTGTTCTCTATTTGTAACATTTATTTTTCATTTCTTTTAACCTATTCTTCCGTATCTGGACTTAACTGAGCATTTTTATGATTTTATCTCACATTGACTAATTTTTTTTTTTTTTTTTGCGGTATGCAGGCCTCTCACTGTTGTGGCCTCTCCCGTTGAGGAGCACAGGCTCCAGACGCGCAGGCTCAGCGGCGATGGCTCACGGACGCAGCCGCTCCGCGGCATGTGGGATCTTCCCAGACCGGGGCACAAACCCGTGTCCCCTGCATCAGCAGGCGGATTCTCAAACACAGCGCCACCAGGGAAGCCCTCTATTGACTAATTTTTATACCTTTTAAAATACTAATGCATTGCCCTATAGTTTACAATATACATTTTTTAAATAACTTGGGTCTACCTTCCAATAACATTATACCATTTCACATATCAGAGAAAGTCCTTAAAACTGCATAATGGCATTTTTCCCTCATGTAATTTCTGCTATGTTTGTCATATATTTTACTTTTATATGTGCTATGAAGACACAATACGGTTTTACAACCTTGCTTTAATAAGTCAGTTATTAGAGCAATTAAGTATAAATAATGCATTTTATTTTCTATTAATTATGTTTCCAAAACATTTCTTTCTTGGAACTTTGTTCCAAGTTTTAAAATTATATACTACTTCTTCCTGAAGAACTTCTTTTAACATTTCTTATAGGGTGATCTGCTGGCAATGTACTCTCCCAATTATTTTTTGCCTGAAAAAAGTCTATTTCTCCCTCATTTTTGAGAAAAATTTCTCTGGGTATAAATTTCGGGACTGAAAATTATACTTATGTATGTAGGCATGCATGTGATTTGTATGTATGTATTTTTCAGCCCTTTAAAAATGTCATTCCACCATCTTCTTGCAATATTTCTGATAAGAAGCCTGTCTGTAATTCTACATTCCTTTGTCATTAATGTGTCTTTTTCATCAAGTTGCCACCAATATTTCTCCTTGCTTTGGCCTTTAGGCAGTATGATTGTAGGGTTCATATTTTTAATTAGGCTGCTATACTACCTTTCAATAAATTCTTGCTAAAATAATAAATATGTGACTTTAAATAAATCTTCATACTGTTTCATAAAACATCCAAGCACAAGTATAGAATACGACACAGTTTTATTATGGTATTGTTTTCGTGGTTGTGTCCCTATCCTCTATGTAAGAAATCTGAAAGAATTAAACAACAACAACGACAACAAGAACCTCCTGGAACTAATAAGAAATTATAGCAAGGTTAAATGATACAAGGTGAATATACAAAAGTCAATTGCTTTTCTATATACCAACAATGAACAAGTGAAATGTGAATTAAAAAATAATAATACGACTGACAATAGCACTCTCCAAAATAACATACTTAGGTATAAATCTAACAAAATATGTGCAAGATCTATATTAACAAAACTACAAATCTCTGATAAATGAAATCAAAGAACTATATAAATGGAAAGACATTCCATGTCCATGGTTAGGAAGATTTAATATTCTCAAGATGTCAGATCTTTCCATTTTCATGTATAGCTTCAGTGCAATCCCAATCCAAATCCCAGGAAGTTATGTTGTAGAAATTAACAAGTGGATTCTAATGTTTATAGAGAAAGGCAAAAGACCCAGAGTAGCCAGTACAATATTGAAACAGAAGAAGAAAGTTGGGTGACTAATGCTGCCCAACTTCAAGACTTACTATAAAGCTACAGGAATCAAGGCAGTATGGTACTGGTGAAAATATATACAAATAGATCATTGAGCCAAAATTTTTTTAAAAAAAGAAATAAAGCCACATATATAGAGTCGACTGATATTTGACAAAGAAGCAAAGGCAATACAATGGAGTAAAGATAGTCCTTTCAACCAATGGCACTTGAACAACTGGACATCCACAAAAAAAGAAAAAAAAAAGAATCTAGATACAGACCTTACATCCTTCACAAAAATTAACTCAAAATGGGCCACAGACCTAAATGCAAAAAGCAGTACTATAAAATTCCTAGAAGATAACACTAGAGAAAACCTAGATTACTTTGGGTATGGCAATGACTTTTTAGACAAAACTCCAAAGGCACAGTCCATGAAAACACAAAATTGATAAGCTGCACTTAGTTAAAATTTTTTTAAAACGTATGCTTTGCAAAAGATAATGTCAAGAGAATGAGAAGACAGGCCATAAACTGGGAGAAAGTATTTTCAAACCAAAACACACAAAAAAATCTCAAAAGTCAACAATAAAAAATAAATCAAGCTGATTAAATGAGACAAAGAGCTTAGCAGACACCACTAAAGAAGATATACAGATGACAAATAAACATAAGAAAAATGCTTTCAATAATTTGTCATCAAGAAAATGAAAACTGAAACAACAACGAGATATCACTACCTATTAGAATGGTGAAAACCCAGAACACTGACAACATCAAATGCTTTCTTGCTTTGAAAGAAAACCAAATTAACAACTCTGGGCAGGACTTATTTATAATTGTTGTGACCTAAGCATAGTTAAAAATAACTTGGTCTTGACAAAAGTTTCTCATTGTGATTAATTTCAGGAATAGTAATTTGAAGAACTTGTTAGGGAACACAGTTTCTCCCTTCTAAGGCCTTTCAAAATTGTTCTTGTAAGTTCATAATGCAAATGAAACAAGGGGATAGGTTTATAAGGAAATAACATTAACAATTTTTCTGTTCTTACATTTCATTGTTATGTATGAAATGAAGTACTATAAGCATGGTTGCATCATTGTGAGCCTCAAACTGACCCAAATTTCAATACAATTTAGATTTACTTCATGCATTTTTCCTTTTTTGTTACTGTATTTTGTATAATCTACCTATACTAAGTTTTACTTAAATTTTCTTCAGTGATTACATATACAAAATTTCTTATTTTGGAAACAGTTTCAATAAAAAGGATATAAGGTTACTGATATACAGCTACACATTTAAAATTTTACTATGATTAATGTCAAATGTCTAATAATTTAAGTGAAATGGATATTTGTAGCATGTTAATAGATTTTTAAATGTATTACTTTATATATTATTATAAGATAATTATATATAGCATATATATTCTGCAAATTATCAAAATATCAAATAATTGGTACTGTGTCTTTTTATATTTTTTGTCAAATGTTAATGATGACTTTATTCATAATTAACAAAATACAGAGACAATCCAAATATCCATCAACTGGTAAATACATAACCATGATATATACGTAGAACAGAACACTTCCCAGCAATAAAAACGCACAGGCTACTGATACATGCAACAGCATGGGTGAATCCCAGATACACTAAGCCAAGTGAAAAGTCTAGACTTAAAAGGCATAATTTGATTTACATAAATTCTGGGAAAGACAATTAATTATAGGGTCATAAAGCATGTCACAGTTGTCAAGGAAAAGGTTTGAGAGAAGGAAGTTGACTAGAAAGAAGAATAAGAAAATTTGCAGAAGCTTTGTTTTTCTGGATATATACCCAGGAGTGGGATTAGTCTTGAAAAGGTACATGGACTCCAGTGTTCATAGCAGCACTATTTATAATAGCCAAGACATGGAAACAACCCAAATGCTCATCAACAAAGACTGGCTTAAAAAGATGTGGTATACACACACACACACACACACACACACACACACACACACAATGGAATATTACTCAGCCTTAAAAAAAGAAGGCAATATTGCCATCTGAAGTGATATGGATGGATCTAGAGAATATTATACTAAGTAAAGTAAGTCAGACAGAGAAGGACAAATACTATGTGATATCACTTACACATGGAGTCCAAAAAATAATACAAATGAATCTATATACAGAACATAAAGGGACTCACAGTCATGGAAAACAAATTTATGGTTACCAAAGGGGAGAAAGTGGGAGGGATAAATTAGGAGTATGGGATTAATAGATACAAATTACTATGCTTAAAACAGATAAGCAACAAGGACTGACTATATAGCACAGGGAACTATATTCAATATTTTGTAATAACTAAAATGGAATATAATTGGAAACATATATATATATAGTTGAATTACTTTGCTGTACACTTGAAACTAACACAATACTACAAATCTACTATACTTCAATAGAAAAGAAAAATAAAATGTTCAAGAAGAATACAATAAAACTGCTATAAGTCTTGATCGTGGTTACAGCTCATAGAACTTGTACAAAAATGGGTGGATTTTACTGTATTAAATTAGACCTCAAAATGTAAAATTTATAATGTGAACTAACAACAACAAAAAGCAATGGATTATAAACAGGATGGTTACATAATAATAAAAGTAACAATTCACCAAGAAATTAAAATGGTGAATTAGCTTATCTACCATTAGTATGTTTACCATTTAAGACCTTGCTTTTGATAACTGACCTGCCTACAAAAAAGGATGGTATATAAAATGTAACAATACAATTAACAATTTTAATCAAATAGACATGTATAGAACTATACTCAGTCATGACCCTAGTAGGAAACAGACGGCACATTCAAATAGGTTAACTGAGTAGTGTTGACTAAAGAAATTATTTACTGAGTTGTTGGCAGAGTTAAGAGAAATAAACAAGGGAAGATGGTGTTTTCCAGGAGCTAGCTACATGAAATTATTATCCCAAAATGTAAAGGAGCAAGTGGGGAGAGCATCCCTGAACCCTGTGAAAGATGTACTTATAGTGACAGCTGCAGAGGACATGCATCTAACAGCATCTGTGGCCTTCAGAGAAGAAATGTAGCTCCCGCAAATCTGTAGCCTCATAGTGGGGCAAGACCAGGATTAAATACCCTACCACTACTCTTCTCTTCTTTTTTTAATATTTAGGTATAATGGACACACAAAAACCTGCACGTATTTCATGTACACATTTTGATGAGTTTGGATATAAGCACATACTCATGATGCTATTACCACAATCAAGGTACTAATCACATCTATCACCTCCAAAAATGTCCGTGTGTGTGTTTTGTGGTAAGAACATTTAACAGGAGCTCTAGCCTCTCACAAATTTTGAGGTACACAATACCATTAAATATAGGCAGTGTGTTGTACAACAGATCTCTAGAACTTATTCATCTTCTATAACTGAAACTTTATACCCATTAGGGAAAAACTCCTCACTTCCCCCTCCCCCTAGCTCTTGACAACCACCATGCTATTCTCTGCCTCTAAGAGTCTGACTGTTTTAGATCCTATATAAGTGGACACATGCAGTATTTGTCCTTCTGTAATGGCTTATTTCACATAGCATAAAGTCCTCTAGAGCCACCCGTGTTGACACAAATGGCAACATTTCCTTCTTTTTTAAGGCTGAATAACACCCTTTGCATACATATGCCACACTTTCTTGATTCATCTGTTGATAGACACTCCAATTTCTTCCATATCTTGGCCATTGTGACTAATGCTACAAATAACACAGGGGTGCAGATATCTCTCGGAGATCCTAATTTCAATTCCTTTGGATATGTACCCAGAAGTAGTACTGCTGGATTATATGGTGCTTATATTTTTAATTGTTTGAGAAACCTCCATAACTATTTTCCATAGTGGCTACACCATTTTGCATTTCCAATAACAGTGCATATGTTTTCTAATATTTCTACATCCTCACCAACACATCATTTGTAGCATATATATATATATATATACACACACACATATATGTATATATATACATATATATATATATACATATATATATATAAAATGGGCATCCTAACAGGTGTGAGATGATAGCTCATGTGGTTCAATTTTCATTTCTCTGGTAATTAGTAATGTTGAACACCTCCTCATATACTTCTTGGCCAAGTGTATGTCTTCTTGGAGAAATGCTAATTTATTTGCCTATTTTAAAATCAGGCTATTTGGTTTATGTCATTGAGTTGTAAGAGACTGCTATATATTTTGTATACTAACCCCTTATCAGACAGATGGTTGCAAATATTTTCTATCATTTCACAGCTTGCCTTTTCAGTCTGTTGATTACTTGCTCTATAGAAGCTTTTAGTTTGATATAGTCCCACTTGCCTATTATTAGTTTTGTTGCCTGTGCTTTTGGTGTCAAATCCAAGAAACCCCTACCAATATCAAATTCAAGAAGGTTTTCCCCTGTGTTTTCTTCAGGGAGTTTTAGAGTTTTGTGTCTTACATTTAAGTCTTTAATCCATTTTCAGTTGATTTTTTCTGTATGGGGTAAAAAGTCTTTTTCCATTTTTTAAATCAACTTGAAGATGCCTGTATTCTTAATATTTACCCACTCTCCTCAGCAACTGAATTGCCCTTTCAGTAGCTATTCAAGATTCATAGTCTAAAGATGACTGATGCAATATTTATGGAGGTCTTTAAAATTATTGATTGCTTCAGCAGAATTCCTATCTGACAGGGAGTTTAAAATGTCAGGAGTTTATGTGTGAAGCCATTGTGAACTCCTTTGGGTTCTCCATAGCCCAAACTGAGACAGGAACCCCTTCCTCTATGCTACCAGAGGATCTCCTGCCTGACAGTATCACTGTAAAATATTTGTAACATCGCACTGTCTCTGATTGCTGGTATGCTTGATTTTCCCACTTAGGGAGGAGTTTTGAACTCTGTCTTTATATCCCAACACTGACACAGTTCCTGGCACGACATATATACTTAATCATTGTTTGCTGAATATGTGCAAAAAAATGTTTTAGGCACTCAATTTAATTTTTTATATTGTTAAATGATACAATAGTACCAAAGGTTTATTTTTTTTCAATTGTCTCTTACTCTGCAATTGCCAAGTTAAAACTATAAATTTCTATCTTGCCATTTCAAAGCAATTTAGCACTAAATACCTCTTATTCTGGTAAATACGATAATGAAAACAATGACCTTACATAGTTGCAACCTAAGAGCAGAAGTAAGCACAAATAGCATTGAAATACAGGTAGAATGTGGCAAGTGTAAAAAAAATATTTAATGCAGAATATTGTTTCAAAACAAAAGATGGAATATTTCTTCTAGAAGTCTTCTTGAAGAAATCTGAATGGATGGGATTTATATACTTTATGGTAGAGAATAGGTAAAGGGATATTACAGGAATATAAAATAATAAGGAGATAGAGCGATCAGAAATTGTCAGAGAGATCTAGCTTTAATGAAATGCAGATATATAAGAGCCTTTAATTGAAGGGGGAAAAGTGTGTGTGTGTGTGTGTGTGTGTGTGTGTGTGTGATTAGAGGCAATGAAAATCTAAGCTAGAGCAGTGGCAGTGGGGACATAGGTTAGAAAAACTGTGCTAGAATGTCATGGAAATGAAACTGAAAGGTAGAATATCTGCACATAGTCTGATGCTGTGAGACTAAAAGAGAGAAAAAATAGAAAGAAAAGATGAGAGGCCTGAGCATAGGACTGTATGTAAAAGGTACTTTTAGTAAACACAGTTTTTATGTTTTAGAAATTGATTTTAATAAACATTGGTACAAGATTTTACACTATAAAATTTAATGTTTAATAAATAACATTATGAGTCAAATAGTTAATTTGGTAGTTTTTTTTCAATTTCTTCTTTTTTTTTCCTTCTGGAATTCTGAGTACTAAGCTTTTTAAGGGCCTGTGGTTTTTAATAACTGTATTAGCTTCCTTTGTAGTTAATGCATAATACTCTTGCACCTGTCATTAAAGTGGTTATAATTGACTCATCTCACATTTACTCATTTATATCCTATGCAAAAATCTCCAGCTATTAATAAACTTTTTAAGTGATACGATCAATGACTCTCCTAAGAGCCATAGGAAAAATATAACCCCTCATAATTCAGTACTTTCTGATCCCACTGAATCTTACATCGGGACACTCATAAAAGTGCATAATCTTCTTTCCCTTTATTGCCACTTTGAGCTCCAGCCATTTAAAAGCCAACTTTACATGCTTTATGAGAGCGAAGGTGTGATGCTATGACTTAGTTTCTTTCTATCACTTTTTAGTAATGTGTCTCATAAGTTCCATTGCTTTAGCTTCATAATAACATTTGGGGGGAAGGCATTGTGCCCATACCTTTGCATATTAAATCTGCAGTTCAAAGCACATAAAATAAGTGCCTAACTATTTGAAATGTAAGAAGAAAATTGAGCAAGTTAATCCAATAGTACATTAAATTTCTTTATGTACAGATCAACCAACCAAGCCAAAGGGACTTGGTAGATAATTTAGTTTATTTCTCTGCCTACAAGCAAATTTCTACATAAACTGTCACATATGTTAAAAAGCAAAGGACCAAGGGTTACTTACTTCCTCAATAACATATTTTCATAGTCACCATGTATTCTTTCTCAAAATGTATTACTGTACTTAACATTCTTCTGTTTCAATAACTTTCAAAAAGAAAAAAAAATCACCATTTCCCCATTCTCTTATTGAAACCTCACATATCTGAAGAACAGTAGTAAGAATCCAACAAGCATTTCTTCTCCTAACTAAATGATATCTATTTTTTAGTTTATTAAGGAACCTCCATACTGTTCTCTATAGTGGCTGTATCAGTTTACTTGTTTGTTTTTTTGACATTGAGCTGCTTGTATATTTTGGAGATTAATCCTTTGAGTGGGATAGGGAGGATAAGAGGGAGGGAATATGGGGATATATGTATACTTATAGCTGATTCACTTTGTTGTACAACAGAAACTAACACAACATTGTAAAGCAATTATACTCCAATAAAGATAGATAAATAAATAAATAAATGATATCCATTTTTAAATTTTATTATATATTTCTAAATTATACATTTTAACATATAATCCAAAGAAAAATAGTCTCATGGGAATTTGTCAGTCTAAAACTAATGACTTTACTGAAAACTTCTTAATATCTTTGATTGGATCAAGTGGAGAGTAGACAGTACCTTGTCAATACAATAAGCAGACATTCCCCACTTTAAAATATAATGCCATATCTTAAACAAAATGAAAAAACAACCTACAGACTGGGAGAAGATATTTGCAAATGATGCTACCGACAAGAGATTAATTTCCAAAATATACAAACAGCTCATACAGCACAGTATCAAAAAAAAAAAAACAAACTGAATCAAAAAATGGGCAGAAAACCTAAATAGACATTTCTCCAAAGAAGATATACAGATTGCCAACAAACACATGAAAGGATGCTCAACATCACTAATCATTAGAGAAATGCAAATCAAAATTACAATGACGTATCACCTCACACCAGTCAGAAAGGCCACCATCAAAAAATCCACAGACAGTAAAGGGTGGAGAGGGTATGGAGAAAATGGAACCCCCCCCACACACAGTTGGTGGGAATGGCAATCGGTACATCCACTATGGAAGAGAGTATGGAGGTTCCTTAGAAACTAAAAATAGAGCTACCATACGATCCAGCAGTCCCACTCCTGAGCATACATCCAGAGAAAACTCTAACAGACTCACAGAAATAGAAAACAAACTTATGGTTACCAAAGGGGAGAGCAGGGGTTGAGGGGAGAGATAAATTAGGAGTTTGGGATCAACAGATATATATATATTTATATATATTTTTATATATATATATATTTATATATATTTATATATATATAATATATAACTAAATATATATATATATAACTAAATATATAACTGTTATATATATATATATAACTACATCACTACACTGCACACCTGAAATTCACACAACATAGTAAATTAACTATACTTCAATAAAAAATGGTTAAAAATTAAAAAATTAAAAAATATATAATGACATACCTTTAAATGTGGATATTCTCTTTGCTTTTTACTATAAAATGCAGACTTTTCTTTCTAGCTTGTGCCTATTACCTCTTTGTCCTGTGGGCAGTTATTATAATTTTTTAAACATATAAGGGGTTTTTACTTACTAATACACTACAACAGGACACATCACCTTGTTCCCTTAACTCAACTTTTCTCATTAGTATTTACTAGTGAATATCATCCCTGACACTTTCGTCAACATTTCCTTTGCACCTCATTATTTCCTTGCACCATTTTCCCGAAGTTTATAGAGTTGTAGCTGCTAGAATTTGGGGTCCTAACTCCAGCTTGAGCTCTGCACTTATAATTCCAAACAGAGCTGGACATGAAACTTTACATGTATTTATATGTGTTGTTATTTCAATCAGAAGAGTTTACCTGATATATCATAGTATGAAAATATACAACTTTTTCAGCTTTTCATCTATAATGGCTACAGTTTAATGATGCATATAATTAAAAGTAGCTCCTACACATGTAGATTCTCTGTCTCTATTCTCATGTGTATTATGATTTAAGAAGCTTTCTAGGAAAACCGAAATAAAACAATCACATCTAAATTCAGTTCTTTGATGGGTCATTCTATTTCCTGGCTGTCTCAACTCCTCCCCTGTCTGAGAGCAGCCACGGAAAGAGGAAGTTGAGAAACTTGTCATTGTCTCTTCACCCACTGTAATAAACACATGTTTTATTCATTTGTACCTCAGTTCTCTGAAGCTGCTTAGGAGAAGGTACAATAAGAAAAATGGGTTATAATGTACTGTTGAAAAAGACACTGTATTTATTCTTTCAGGAAGAGAATGGCATTTTCCAAAAGCCAGTTGATCCAACTGATTAACTTTAATTAAAGATAATATGCTATTTTGTGATAGCTATTTTATTTGAACAGTAGGGCATGAAATAAGCTAGAAAAAGAACATTATTCAGAACCACAAAAAGGTGGTTATCATTTTATACAGTTTTCACACAATCATTAGATCAAAATTTGGAAGGATATTAGAAGGATCATACTTAACTTTTAAGCAGAGGATTTTAAAATAAAAGTTAAATACTGTACAACTTTAATGAAAAAATAAAAGAGAGATACACTCTTCCAGCCAGAGCTTAAATAAGAACAAAACTGATGTAAAAATAGACTCTTGGATTTATTGATTCTTGCTGTTGAAAAGCAATTAAAATCTTGTTAAATCTATTGAGGATGGGTGGAAAAATTTAGTAACTATATGTACTGAACATTGGGCCACATGATTTATGTAACTTATTTAGTATTCATAAAATATGAAAGATATTATCTTCATTTTATGCATAAAGAAAAAGAGGAGTTTAAATATGATTCCCAAAGGCATACATTTAATAAGCAGAGATATTTATATTTAAAATTGTGTATATCTCACTATGGAATCCATTAAATGTCTACTACATGACAAATGTAAAATCAGGGGAAAATGCATACATCAATGCTTTATATTTTATCAAACACAGAGTGTTTAGTATATATATAATAATTCAAAGAATTATTTTACATTTTATTCAAGAAATATTAATTGAACACACATGACATGATCATTTTTAGAAGCAGGAAACATATTTGATGACAAAACCTTAATGGTGGGGATGTAAAGGATAACAAAAACCATGGCCCGTCTATGCTGGAAATACAAGCCGTTAGAAAGCGCAGAACCTCATTATGCTTAGACTGAAAGACACCTATTTGCTGACTCATTAACATGAATTAAATAAACAACAAAACCTTTTATTTGCACCAGTTTTGATACTTAATCAGCTCTCAGATATTTGCATTATTTATTAAAGAAAGGGCAGTCTGATCCATTTTGGTGATCATAATCAAAGAGAATACTGATAATTCGTGGATCCATGCAAGAAAAGTACCAAAGGGAAAAGCCGAGGCGGTAGGCAGGAGAGATCATGTGTTGTGACTGAATAAATTACTGGTCCTCATACTTTACTCTTCAGAGTGGTATCATATATTTGAGTCTTGCTGTGTCCTCTTATCGGTCAGAATGTCCATCCCTACCATTGGATTTTGGGCTTTGCCATATAACTTGCTTTAGCCGATGACATGTTAATGGATGTGACTTTAGCTTTAAAAAGGTGAGTTTGGGACAGCAGCTTCAAGATGGCAAGAGTAAGACGTGGAGATCACCTTCCTCCCCAAAAGTACATCAGAAATACATCTACAGGTAGAACAGCTCCTACAGAACAACTACTGAACGCTGGCAGAAGACAGACCTCCCAAAAGGCAAGAAACTCCCCACGTACCTGGGTAGGGCAAAACAAAAAAGAAAAAAACAGAGACAAAAGAATAGGAATGGGACCTGCACCAGTGGGAGGGAGCCGTGAAGGAGGAAAGGTTTCGACACACTAGGAGCCCATTCGCAGATGGAGACTGCGGGTGGCGGAGGTGGGGCGCTTCGAAGCCGCGGAGGAGAGCGCAGCCAAGGGGTGCGGAGGGCAAAGAGAGATTCCCACATGGAGGATCTGTGCCGACCGGCACTCACCAGTCCGAGAGGCTTGTCTGCTCACCCGCCGGGGCGGGCGGGGCTGGGAGCTGAGGCTCGGACTTCGGAGGTCAGATCCCAGGGAGAGGACCGGGGTTGGCAGCGTGAACACAGCCTGAAGGGAGCTAGTGCGCCACGGCTGGCCGGGAGGGAGTCCCGGGAAAAGGTCTGGAGCTGCCGAAGAGGCAAGAGACTTTTCCTTGCCTCATTGTTTCCTGGTGCTCGAGGAGAGGGGATTAAGAGTGCCGATTAAAGGAGCTCCAGAGACAGGCGCGAGCCACGGCTATCAGCGCGGACCACAGAGACGGGCATGAGACGCTAAGGCTGCTGCTGCCGCCACCAAGAAGACTGGGTGCGAGCACATGTCACTATCCCCACCTCCTCTCCCACGAACCTGTGCAGCCCGCCACTGCCAGGGTCCCGGGATCTGGGGACAGCTTCCCCGGGAGAACGCACGGTGTGCCTCAGGCTGGTGCAACGTCATGCCGGCCTCTGCCGCCACAGGCCCGCCCCGCACTCCGTGCCCCTCCCTCTCCCCCAGGCCTGAGTGAGCCAGAGCCCCCGAATCAGCTACTCCTTTAATCCCGTCCTGTCTGAACGGAAAAACAGACGCCCTCAGGCGAGCTACAGGCAGAGGCGGGGCCAAATCCAAAGCAGAACCCCAGAAGCTGTGTGAACAAAGAAGAGAAAGGGAAATCTCTCCCAGCAGCCTCAGGAGCAGCGGATTAAAGCTCCACAACCAACTTGATGTACCCTGTGTCTGTGGAATACATGAATAGACAACGAATCATCCCAAATTGAGGAGTGGACTTTGGGAGCAACGATACATATATATATATATATACACACACACACACATAGTTTTTCCCTTTTTCTTTTTTGTGAATATGTATGTGTATGCTTCTGTGTGTAATTTTGTCCATATAGGTTTACTTTAACCACTTGTCCTAGAGTTCTGTCTGTACGTTTTATTTTTGTATGTTTTATTACTTAAAAATTTTTCTTTCTTAATAATTATTTTTTATTTCTTACTTTAATAACTTTATTTTATTTTACTGTATTTTATTTTATTTTATCTTCTTCTTTCTTTCTTTTTTTCCTCCCTTTTATTCTGAGCCATGTGGATGACAGGCTCTTGGTGCTCCAGCCAGGCGTCAGTGCTGTGCCTCTGAGGTGGGAGAGTCAAGTTCAGGACATTCGTCCACAAGAGACCTCCCAGCTCCACGTAATATCAAACGGCGAATATTTTCCAGAGATCTCCATCTCAACACCAACACCCTGGACACCCTATGAGAAACAACTAGCAAGACAGGAACACAACCCCATCCATTAGCACAAAGGCTGCCTAAAATCATAATAACACCACAGACACCCCAAAACACACGACCAGATGTGGAACTGCCCACCAGAAAGACAAGATCCAGGCTCATCCACCAGAACACAGGCACCAGTCCACTCCACCTGGAAGTCTACACAACCCACTCAACCAACCTTAGCCACTGGAGACACACACCAAAAACAACAGGAACTACGAACCTGCAGCCTGAGAAAAGGAGACCCCAAACACAGTAAGATAAGCAAAATGAGAAGACAGAAAAACACACAGCAGATGAAGGAGCACGGCAAAAACCCACCAGAACTAACAAATGAAAGCAGGCAGTCTACCTGAAAAAGAATTCAGAATAATGATAGTAAAGATGATGCAAAATCTTAGAAACAGAATGGAGAAAATACAAGAAATGTTTAACAAGGACCTAGAAGAACTAAAGAGCAAAGAAACAATGATGAACAACACAATAAATGAAAGTAAAATTTCTCCAGAAGGGATCAATAGAAGAATAACTGAGGCAGAAGAACAGATAAGTGACCTGGAAGATAAAATAGTGGAAATAACTACTGCAGAGCAGAAAAAAAAAAAAAAAAAAAGAATGAAAAGAATTCAGGACAGTCTCAGAGACCTCTGGGACAACATTAAACGCACCAACATTCTAATTATAGGGGTCCCAGAAGAAGAAGAGAAAAAGAAAGGGACTGAGAAAATATTTGAGGAGATTATACTTGAAAACTTCCCTAATATGGGAAAGAAAATAGTTAATCAAGTCCAGGAAGCACAGAGAGTCCCATACAGGATAAATCCAAGGAGAAACATGTCAAGACACATAGTAATCAAACTAACAAATATTAGATACAAAGAACAAATATTAAAAGCAGCAAGGGAAAAATAACACATAAGGTAATCCCCGTAAGGTTAACAGCTGATCTTTCAGCAGAAACTCTGCAAGCCAGAAGGGAGTGGCAGGACATATTTAAAGTGATGAAGGAGAAAAACCTGAAACCAAGATTACTCTACCCAGCAAGGATCTCATTCAGATTTGATGGAGAAATTAAGACCTTTACACACAAGCAAAAGCTAAGAGAACTAAGCACCACAAAACCAGCTTTACAACAAATGCTAAAGGAACTTCTCTAGGCAGGGAACAAAAGAGAAGGAAATGACCTACAATAATAAACCCAAAACAATTAAGAAAATGGTAATAGTAACATAAATATCGATAATTACCTTAAATGTAAATGGATTAAATGCTCCAACCAAAAGACATAGACTGGCTGAATGGATACAAAAACAAGACCCGTATATATGCTGTCCACAAGAGACCCACTTCAGACCTAGGGACACATACAGACTGAAAGTGAGGGGACAGAAAAAGATGTTCCATGAAAATGGAAATTAAAAGAAAACTGGAGTAGCAATTCTCATATCAGACAAAATAGACTTTAAAATAAAGAATATTACAAGAGACAAAGAAGGACACTATATAATGATCAAGGGATCGATCCAAGAAGAAGATATAACAATTGTAAATATTTATGCACCCAACATAGGAGCACCTCAATACACAAGGCAAATACTAACAGCCATAAAAGGGGAAATCGACAGTAACACATTCATAGTAGGGGACTTTAACACCCCAGTTTCACCAATGGACATATCATCCAAAATGAAAATAAATAAGGAAAAACAAGCTTTAAATGATACATTAAAAAAGATGGACTTAATTGATATTTATAGGACATTTCATCCAAAAACAACAGAATACACATTATTCTCAAGTGCCCATGGAACATTCTCCAGGACAGATCATATCTTGGGTCACAAATCAAGCCTTGGTAAATTTAAGGAAATTGAAATCGTATCAAGTATCTTTTCCGACCACAACGCTATGAGACTAGATATCAATTACAGGAAAAAATCTGTAAGAAATATAAACACATGGAGGCTAAACAACACACTACTTAATAACCAAGAGATCACTGAAGAAATCAAAGAGGAAAAAATAAAACACATAGAAACAAATGACAATGAAAACACAATGACTCAAACCCTATGGGATGCAACAAAAGCAGTTCTAAGAGGGAATTTTATAGCAATAAAATCCTACCTTAAGAAACAAGAAACATTTCAAATAAAGAACCTAACCTTACACCTAAAGCAATTAGAGAAAGAAGAACAAAAAAAACCCCAAAGGTAGCAGAAGGAAAGAAATCATAAAAATCAGATCAAAAATAAAAAGGAATGAAGGAAACGATAGCAAAGATCAATAAAACTAAAAGCTGGTTCTTTAAGATAAACAAAATTGATAAACCATTAGCCAGACTCATCAAGAATAAAAGGGAGAAGACTCAAAGCAATAGAATTAGAAATGAAAAAGAAGTAACAAGTGACACTGCAGAAATACAAAGGATCATGAGAGATTACTACAAGCAACTATATGCCAATATAATGGAAAACTTGGAAGAAATGGACAAATTCTTAGAAATGCACAACTTCTGAGACTGAACCAGGAAGAAATAGAAAATATGAACAGACCAATGACAAGCACTGAAATTGAAACTACGATTAAAAATCTTTCAACAGACAAAAGTTCAGGACCAGATGGCTTCACAGGCAAATTCTATCAAACATCTGATAAGAACTAACACCTATCCTTCTCAAACTCTTCCAAAATATAGCAGAGGGAAGAACAGTCCCAAACTCATTTTACGAGGCCATCATCACTCTGATACCAAACCAGACAAAGATGTCAGAAAGAAAGAAAACTACAGGCCAATTATCACTGACCTCAACAAAATATTAGCAAACAGAATCCAACAGTACATTAAAAGGGTCATACACTATGATCAAGTGGGGTTTATCCCAGGAATTGAAGGATTCTTTAATTTACACAAATCAATCAACATGATACACCATATTAAAAAATTGGAGGAGAAAAACCATATGATCATCTCAATAGATGCAGCGAAAGCTTTCAACAAAATTCAACACCCTTGTATGATAAAAACCCTCCAGAAAGTAGGCATAGAGGGAACTTCCCTCAACATTATAAAGGCCATATATGACAAACCCACAGCCAACATTGTATTCAATGTGAAAAACTGAAACCATTTCAACTAAGATAAAGAACAAGAAAAGGTTGCCAGCTCTCACCACTATTAATCAACATAGTTTTTAGAAGTTTTAGCCACAGCAATCAGAGAAGAAAATGAAATAAAAGGAATTCAAATTGGAAAAGAAGAAATAAAGCTGTCACTGTTTGCAGATGACAAGATACTATACACAGAGAATCCTAAAGATGCTACCAGAAAACTACTAGAGCTAATCAATGAATTTGGTAAAGTAGCAGGATACAAAATTAATGCACAGAAATCTCTTGCATTCCTATACACTAATGATGAAAAATCTGAAAGTGAAATTAAGAAAACACTCCCATTTACCATTGCAACAAGAAGAATAAAATAACTAGGAATAAACCTACCTAAGAAGACAAAAGACCTGTATGCAGAAAATTATAAGACACTGATGAAAGAAATTAAAGATGATACAAATAGATGGAGAGATATACCATGTTCTTGGATTGGAAGAATCAACAATGTGAAAATGACTCTACTACCCAAAGCAATCTACAGATTCAATGCAATCCCTATCAAACTACCAATGGCATTTTTCACAGAACTAGAACAAAAGATTTCACAATTTTTATGGAAACACCCCGAATAGCCAAAGCAATCTTGAGACAGAAAAATGGAGCTGATGGAATCAGGCTCCCTGACTTCAGACTACACTACAAAGCTACAGTAATCAAGACAGTATGGTACTGGCACAGAAACAGAAATATAGATCAATGGAACAGGATAGAAAGCCCAGAGATAAACCCACACACATATGGTCACCCTATCTTTGATAAAGGAGGCAGGAATATAGAGTGGAGAAAAGACAGCCTCTTCAATAACTGGTGCTGGGAAAAATGCTCAGCTACATGTAAAAGAATGAAATTAGAACACTCCCTAACACCATATACAAAAATAAACTCAAAATGGATTAAAGACCTAAATGTAAGGCCAGACACTATCAAACTCTTAGGGGAAAACATAGGCAGAACACTCTATGACATAAATCACAGCAAGACCCTTTTTGACCCACCTCCTAGAGAAATGGAAATAAAAACAAAAATAAACAAATGGGACCTAATGACACTTCAAAGCTTTTGCACAGCAAAGGAAACCATAAACAAGACGAAAAGACCACCCTCAGAATGGGAGAATATATATTTGCAAATGAAGCAACTGACAAAGGATTAATCTCCAAAATATACAAGCAACTCATGCAGCTCAATATCAAAAAAACAAACAACCCAATCCAAAAATGGGCAGAAGACCGAAATAGACATTTTTCCAAAGAAGATATACAGATTGCCAACAGACACATGAAAGAATGCTCAACATCATTAGAGAAATGCAAATCAAAACTACAATGAGATATCATCTCACACTGTTCAGAATGGCCAGCATCAAAAATTCTACAAACCATAAATGCTGGAGAGGGTGTGGAGAAAAGGGAACTCTCTTGCACTGTTGGTGGGAATGTAAATTGATACAGCTACTATGGAGAACAGTATGGAGGTTCCTTAAAAAACTGCAAATAGAACTACCATATAACCCAGCAATCCCACTACTGCACATATACCCTGAGAAAACCATAATTCAGAAAGAGTCATGTACCACAATGTTCATTTCAGCTCTATTTACAATAGGCAGGACATGGACGCAATCTAAGTGTCCATCAACTGATGAATGGATAAAGAAGATATGGTGCATATATACAATGGAATATTACTCAGCCATAAAAAGGGACGAAACTGAGTTATTTATAGTGAGGTGGATGGAACTAGAGACTGTCATACAGAGTGAAGTAAGTCAGAAAGAGAAAAACAAATACCGTATGCTAACACATATATATGGAATCTAAAAAAAAAGGTCATGAAGAACCTAGTGGCAAGACGGGAATAAAGATGCAGACCTACTAGAGAATGGACTTGAGGATATGGGGAGGGGGAGGGTAAGCTGGGACAAAGTGAGAGAGTGGAATGGACATATATACACTCCCAAATGTAAAATAGATAGCTAGTGGAAACAGCCGCACAGCACAGGGAGATCACCTCGGTGCTTTGTGACCACCTAGAGGGGTGGGATAGGGAGGGTGGGAGGGAGGGAGATGCAAGAGGGAAGAGATATGGGGATATGTATATGTATAGCTGATTCACTTTGTTATAAAGCAGAACCTAACACACCATTGTAAAGCAATTATACCCCAATAAAGATGTTTTTAAAAAATGCTAATAATGGCAAAAAAAAAAAAAAAGTGAGTTTGTTAGCACAGGGAACTCTACTCAATGCTGTGTGGTGACCTAAATGGATAGGAAATCCAAAAAGGAGGAGATATGTGTATACATATAGCTGATTCACTTTGCTGTACAGCAGAAAGTAACACAACATTTTAAAGCAACTACACTCCAATAAAAATTAATTTTTAAAAAAAGTGAGTTTGGGGTTCACCTCTTGTAACTTGATGATTTGCTATACGACTACTACCCAGATAATGAGTGCCTCAGGATAGGATACTTGGAGCACATCATACGCTCCTGGTAAGTTATATTCCAAAAAGAAGAGGAGACAGAGAGAGCAGATCCAGCCCAACCTGAAGTTTGGGGCCTAGAATCCAGCCTATTCCAGTCAAGTTGTAATCATCACACAAGACATTGAATATCAGATGAAATTACAATTGTTTGAAATCATTAAGTTTGGGGTTCTTGTAGCTCACTAATACTCTTGTTAATAATGCCTATGATTGCCATCATTTAGCGTATTTTTAGGATCCCACACAGTAGAAGTGCAGATAAAATATGGCTCTCCAGTGACTATTTACTTTTTGGATGCACAATGAATTAAGACCTTATTAAATAACCCCAAAGGAATAATATGCAAAAGGAAAAATACCAAAAGAATTAACTTCTGTGAGGATTCACATGCGATGACCAGCAGATTTTCAATGTATATTGGATGTATGCTTGACATATTCCAGGGACTGTGCTAGTACCCACCCAGCCCACACAGGACTTAGAATGTAAATGTAAGTATCATTAAGATTCCAAGAACTAACTTTTGTAGATCTTTCTGAATTGATTAGAGTTTCCCAGTACTCTCACATAGCTTCCATATTTGCTACAACTCACAGTTCAGAGTGTCACTCAGGAGCACAATCAAAATTCTGAACTCAGGGATAGTCGTTAATTTTGGACAGAATAAATATGTCACTTTTCTTCACATTTTTTTTTTTTTTTGGATTGGACACTGCTAATTCTGCAGCTAATTTTTTAAGGCTCTCATTTTCTGTACACAATACATCCTAGAAAAATGTTGGGGATCCCTCCTGCTCCTTTTTCTAAGTCTCTGCCTTTGAGTTGAATCTTGAGATCTATAGAATCAACTATGACTTATTAAATGAGTCCCTATGTCTCTACTTTTCCGTCCAGTGATCATATTTTTCTGCCTGCTCTTTCATTAGTTCCTCCATTCCTAAAACTTTTCCGCTGGACTTTTCTATCCCTGTTAATGGTACAGGATTCTCCCTATTACGAAAGGGTTTAAGCCAAGTATTAACTTTTGATTACATATGGTTGACACACAAAGAATGTGTAGTTGGTAGAACCTACCAGTAGAAATGTTATCCTTTCTAGGCAATCTCGCTTTCCCTGTTACCATTACACTCTCTTGAATCTGGATTACCTCCCACTTAAACCTTTGTTATAGCTTTTTAGCATGCAGTCTCTTGTGGATATGAACCATCCTACACTCCCCAGTCAGATCAATCATCTCAAAACTGTGTGACTCTGTAGAAAGAGAGGTATTTTCAATGTCTCCTGATGGACTGTCAAGGCAAATACATAGACCGTATCTCACCATTCAGGATAACACTTTGTGTAACCCTTCTTTGGAAACTCGCTGATGATACTTCTTCAATTTACAGTGGTCCTCTACTCATTCCCAGTTTTTCTTCCCAATTTTTCAAAGGTATTTCACACATTATACATTCTCTATGAAGCCTTTGCCGTTCCTTCTAATAGAGAAGTCTAACACGTTACTTTGAACCACGGCAGCATTCATGATATTCAGTCAGATATTATAATTACTCAGATAATTATTTTATATCTTGACAAGGCAGAGACATTGCCTTATTAATTTAAAAAGATACACTAAATCCACTACATTTGTTAGCATGTGTCCCATATTGCTGTAGTTAAGTACGTTATTTAAGTGAAACAAATTGAAATAAATATTCTAACAGCTATAATTCTAGGTAGTAGACTTAGCTAGAATTAAAATAATAATATAATAATAGCTAACATTTATTGAGGACTTACTATGTTCTTGATATTGTTTTAAATTGGAACAACACTAAGAGTTTGGTTGTATCATTTAGTCACCTTTTAAAGATGATGAATTTGAAGCACTGGAAAGTCAATTTACTCACCTAAGTTTGTACTGATGATAAATGGCCAGGTAGGCATAGAAATGGAAGCTATGTGCACCTGCAGCCCATCTCCCTGCTCCTCAGTGATGTGAAGTGACCCAAAGGAATACAAAAACTAATAGGAAGGGTGCTCCATGGTCCAATGGTTCTGTACACAATGTGGCCAGGAACTGTTAATAAATCTAATGAGTCTAAGTAAATATGCACATATTTGACACAATTCCAGTCACCTTTGCCAGGAATAGAGTTTTGTTTTGTTTTGTTTTGTTTTTTGCAGTATGCGGGCCTCTCACTGCCGTGGCCTCTCCCGTTGCGGAGCACAGGCTCCGGACGCGCAGGCTCAGCGGCCATGGCTCACAGGCCCAGCCGCTCCGCGGCATGTGGGATCTTCCCGGACCGGGGCACGAACCCGTGTCCCCCGCCCGCATTGGCAGGCGGACTCTCAACCACTGCACCACCAGGGAAGCCCCAAGTTCCTTTTTAAAGGGTTGGAAAAAACTAACAAAGAATATGTAACAGAGACCATATGTGCGCTAAAAAGTCTAAAACATTTACTATTTGGCTTTCTATGGAAAACGTTTCCTAATCCCTGCTTTATAGTTAGTTCTAGGTGAAAATGCCAACTCATTTGTTAGGGACAACTTGATAAGCTTCCTTTGCCTAAGGATTTAGATAATAATAACAGTAATAACACCTTAGATAACTCAATGTGAAGATTAACAATACATAAAGTACAGGACGATACATAAAAAGATCTCAACAGAATGAGAGCTAGTATAAAGAAGTAGTTAATACTGTGAGGGAAATGGATTACATACATATTTTTTAAACTAATTAATTAATTATTTTTTGGCTCATTGGGTCTTCTATGCTGCACGTGGGCTTTCTCTAGTTGCAGCGAGCAGGGGCTACTCTGTTGCGGTGCACGGGCTTCTCACTGCGGTGGTTTCTCTTGTTGTGGAGCACGGGCCCTAGGCACGTAGGCTTCAGTAGTTGTGGCACACAGGTTCAGTAGTTGTGGCTCGCGGGCTCTAGAGTGCATGCTCTGTAGTTGTGGTGCACTGGCTTAGTTGCTCTGTGGCATGTGGGATCTTCCCAGACCAGGGATCAAACCTGTGTCCCTTGCATTGGCAGGCGAATTCTTAACCACTGCACCACCAAGGAAGTCCCAATTACATATATTTTAATCAAGCCATGTCACCTGCTAGCTAACACTCAGTTGAGGAGAATAATATACAAAACCCTCATGGTTGTTGGAAAATTTATGTGCTCCTGGTATACACTCAAAATGTCAACTGCTTTATTTTAATTTGGGTCACTTAGGTCATGATCAGAATAATTATGAAACAATTCATGTCACGGGTACTTGGATTATAGACATTTATTTATAAAAAATATTGATTTTGCACCTTGGATAAAATTAAAATAACCACAAAATATAGCCCCAGGCTTCTAAGAGTTGCTATTCCGATTTAGGAGATTATATCTGCATACAATCAACAATAGATCAATACTAATGATCACATCCTTGCATGCAATATACCTTTTTAAAAAATATATAAAACCTAAAGTGTTATAATTAGAATATAGACACACATATTGGTTTGCCTGGGACAGTACTAGTTTTTACCCACTTTCCCAGCACAATTATTAATAGTGCCTCTTTTCATTCATAATATCATCTCAATTTGGATAATAATTTGCATGGTCCCAAGTTACAATGCAGAGTAGAGATACTGCTCTCAGTCAAGTGAGAAAAACTGATAAATTACCTGTGATCAGTGGTCACCTAAAGCTGTTCATTTAACATATTTCATAGTTGGGATTACTTATACTCTATTCAGAGAGACAGTCACAAGATATAACAAAAAACTAATATTTTCAGATTACAGAAGGAAAAAGTAGTTGCCCAGATAAACTAGAAAAAGCAGAATGCTTCTAAGGATAAGACTTGAGTTTACAGGAACTATCATATTAGGGAACAGGTCCTATCATATTATGGAACAGGTCAGGGCTTTTCAGTTTGAGAGAAAATGACTGCATCTAGGACTGCTGGATCCCTTCTCCCAGAGTGTTTTCAGCTATGAACAAACTTCATCCAGCCTAGTCTGTCTTCCCTCTCATTCCAGCTCCCTCGCCACCCACAGAAAGGACAGAAATGCAGGCAGTTCCAAATGCAACATGCCCAGGAAACACTGGAGATCAAGCACATAAGATGTTTATTGCACAAAAGAAACATATGCAAAGATTATCAGCCAAACCCCCAAAAGATCAAAGTTCAAGTTGACACTAAAGAAATGTGAGCACCAAAGGACCTATTCCCAGGGAACGATGGACTCTGTGAGGCACACCTGCTATAGGAATGTGCTTTTTACATATCATCCCTCTGACATTTTAAAAATATTTTGATAAACATATTTCTTAAATTTGTAGACATCCAGTCTTTCACATCAGTAACAATGACACATTACTTTGAATGAGTTATACAAAGCTGAGATATACCATTTGTGTTACATGCTTAAAATTATTATTGATACTGAGTTTATTGTGTTCCTCACTTACTGAACTCTGTTAGGGGAACCACTGACAGAAACCACCCGCCCTGGCCAGACCCAATAGTGACCACTTGCATGAGTTATCTTACAACAGGAGGTCCTGGTAAGGCACGTGGAACTAACAAGCTACCAACAGCCAGAAGAATTCGGGAAAGGTCAAAAGGAGAGGGGAGACGCCAGTCCAAATATCCTACCAACCTCCCAGAATCCTCCTCCATCTTGGAATCCATCTTGGCTAAGTGACGTGCGCGCCACCAGGAAGGACCCTGAGTCCGAATGATTGGCCAGAGACAACCTGGAAACTAATCCCAATTACCCAATCACCATAAGACCCAAGACTTTGAGCCACGTGGCAGAGCAGTCCTCCTGGGTTCCCTTACCCTGCTGCTCTCCGCCTGGGTGTCCCTTCCCAATAAAGTCTCTTGCTTTGTCAGCACACATCGTCTCCTCGGACAATTCATTTCCAAATGTTACAGAACAGCCCACTTTCGGGCCCTGGAAGGGGTCTCCCCTCATGCAACATAACTGTCATTTCCAAGAAAACTTTCTATTCAGCAGTAAAGGCAACCATTAAAACAGTTGTATTTAAAATGCCATTGTTTCTGTAGTCAGTATTTAGAAAGAAATATTGTAATGCATGGCCTGTATTTCCTGATAATTTAATACAAGAAATAGGTTTCAATTAAGATAGCACTGATATGGCGCTTAATTACCACACATACATCATAAAAACTATGTACAAAGTGAGAGGTAATTTCTCTATTTTAAATACTATTCTTTCTTGTTTTATGTTATACATAATATATATAAGATATGTAAAATATATTTTATTCTTATTTTATAAACGACATAGGTTTTCTCCTTCCTGACAACTATAAGAGTACGTGAAAACAAGAAATATGCTAACAAGGGAAAAACAATTCTACAATGCAAGGATATGACAATTTCTCGCCTTCTGAATTTAATTTTGTGAACACTCAGTATCATATTGCTCTCAATGTGACTTTAGGTGCTTGTGAAGAGCCAATAAAAATGTTATAATATATTGTAAGGCATCGAGTCTGGGACTCTAATATGATTATACTGTCTACAGATCTTTAAAAGTTAGTACAAAAGACAACCAAATCTAATAAAATCTAATCTTAGCAAGGAATTATTGAGTTTTCCAAATCCATTAAGAAACCTAATGGCCATGTGTTGTGAACTAAGGCAAACTGAGTAATCTAATTTTGCTTTCTAAATGAGAGAGGTTAGTGCTATCTTCAAAGACCTCTCTTTAGATAGTAACTAAGAAAGCCACAATAATAAACATCGTTACATTACATTGAAAGAGTAATGCACCAAAGTTTCTAAATCTCTGATCTTTAGTTAGAAAAGAGATCACTGTAAACTTGCAGAAGGCTGACCTCAGTGATAAAGTCAGGACTACAAGCAGGGTGAAATTAGCAGGGAGATAGCCTGCAGATAAGCCCACAAAGAAGTGAAAGGAGAAAAAAAATTATAGAAAATTTCCATAAATATCCAAACAATATATCATTAAGTTAGGCCTCCTCAACAAAGCTTTTTTGTTTGTTTTGTTTTCAGCTATCTTATTGTGATTTCTATTTTTCTATTGTCTCTAATTACAGAGTAACTTTGCCATTTCAGTAAAGACAACATATCTGCCTTTGAGACACTTTCATAAGATAATGCACAATAAAGATTCTCCCAATGTTACTTTATTTTCATTCAAGTCTTAATGCAGCAAAAAATATTCTTGCACTGTTGGTAGGAATGTAAATTGATGCAGCCACTATGGAGAACAGTATGGAAGTTCCTTAAATAGAACTACCATATGACCCAGCAATCCCAATACTGGGCATATACCCTGAGAAAACCATAATTCAAAAAGAGTCATGTACCACAATGTTCATTGCAGCACTATTTACAATAGCCAGGACATGGAAACAACCTAAGTGTTCATCAACAGATGAATGGATAAAGAAGATGTGGCACATATATACAATGGAATATTACTCAGCCAGAAAAAGAAATGAAACTGAGTTATTTGTAGTGAGGTGGATGGACCTAGAGCCTGTCATACAGGGTGAAGTAAGTCAGAAAGAGAAAAACAAATACCGTATGCTAACACATATATATGGAATCTAAAAAAAAAAAAAAAAAAAAAAGGTTCTGAAGAACCTAAGGGCAAGATGGGAATAAAGATGCAGACCTACTAGAGAATGGACTTGAGGACACGGGGAGGAGGAAGGGTAAACTGAGATGAAGTGAGAGAGTGGCATGGACATATATACACTACCAAACGTAAAATAGATAGCTAGTGGGAAGTAGTTGCATAGCACAGGGAGATCAGCTCGGTGCTTTGCGACCACCTAGAGGGGTGTGATAGGGAGGGTGGGAGAAAGAGGGAGGGGATATGGGGATATATGTATATGTTTAGCTGGTTCATTTTGTGATACAGCAACAACTAACACATCAATGTAAAGCAATTATACTCCAATAAAGATGTTAAAAAAAAACACATAAGATGGTCTTCCACTGTGCCTGATATACTTATTGGCAGGACAACACCAAACTGCCTACATGGTTCTGCTGTCGCAAATTTTTCCAACTCCCATTCAAAGAGTCATTCAGAAATATGTTAAATGCCATTACAATGGCCTGTGACAGTCACTAGAGAAACACACAATCTCTTGGCACCAGAAGTTTACAGGGTACTAAATGATACCAAAAATTTACAGTACCACACAAAGCAAATATTACAGGAGCTGTGGTTATGAAAGTATATATTTTGGAGCATATCTCATACATTTGATCCAGTCTTAAGTCCTTAGTGAAATGTGCAAAAAGTCACACAAGCTGCAACAGAAGCATGAGAGAGAGTGGGCCAGATAAATAAGTGGGAGTGATAGAAAAGGATATTACACATGGAGAAGAAATTGTACAAAAGGCCAGCTATATCAAAAAATGAAAAGATTAGATCTTAATTGTTCTCACCATATGCACACAAAATAATTATGTGATGTGAAAGAGTTGTTAGCTAATGCTACAGTGGTAGTCATACTGCACTACATAATTGTATCAACTAAACATGTTGTATACCTTAAATTTGCACCGTGTTATATGTCAGTTATATCTTGATAAAAAAGAGTCAATTATAGGTGAAGAGCAGATATGAATTGGGAGATGGGTACTGTGAAAAAGATGAGGCTAAAGAGGGAAGGAGACCCAGGTTAAGAAGCTTACCATATATCTTTTAGTTAAAAGAAACAGTCAAATAATATTAATGCGGACTCAGACATAAACATATTTGTATATAAAGATGATGACTTGGACTGCCATTGGGTCATTTTTTCTTAGAGCTGGGAAAATTTGAAGTGAATATACTATTAAAATAGACCACTGCAGTAAAAAGTGATGGTGAAATTCATGTAACCAGAATGAGCTAAAAAGTCAAGAGTTTAGATGGAGGAAAGAAATTTAATTTTTTCTCACCATATATTCAAGCTTGCTCTTTTCATATTTTTTCCCCACCCTGAAAAGCATCTTGCTTGCATCCCATACCTTCCCACGCACTTGAAGGTGATAAATATCATTGTCAACACGAGAAAGTTCATTGTAATATCAAAATATCAATCTTACCCAAATAAACACTTCACTTTCCTAATCTGTCTTGTCCAGGAAATTCTCTAAGACTGGGGAAGTAGGGGCAGTCATCTCCTTCCCAGGTTTTGGATAAATGAAGGAAGAAATGGTAAGGTATCAAAATAGTCCTGCTTGACTAGTGTTGTTAAAATCTAGAGTTGGTGCAACCAGGGTCTGGGGGACAGGTGCTCGAAAGCTGGTCATTTCCCTGGAGGGTTGTTTTGTATATTCAGCGATATCTCTACCCGTGTCCTGGAGACTTCCTGCTTGCAGCCCATTTCCTAGCATGGCAATGGCAGTTACTCGGCATTAGAGTTACTATCTCTTATTATTCTGCCCTCAGGGAATAACCTAAAAAAGTTAACTGTACACAGACCTTTTCAGGTCGGGTTGTTCGACCTGCTAAGTAGTCCTTCTGAGAAGAGTCCATTAAAGATTCCTTGAATCTAATACTCTCGGTTTGAGATTGAGGAAGGGGGTTGGAGCACAGGGATGTACAGCCATGGCACTCAGAAAGCTCTTTCCAAAACATCCTCCTAAGATTTCCTGATGAATTGTTTTCTAATCTAGGCTGGAGGACGGCTGATGGGCTGGAGGGTTCTCATTAGCAAGCACTGCAAATGTAGTTAGTATCTTTTTTTAGAAAATGAAAGTAATTATTTTACCAATTTCCAATAGCATTGCACATCATCTTAAACGGAGACAACTGCTGAAGTCTCATTTTACATCTTCATCCTAAGGAAATGGTGGTAGAAATACACTTATTTATAAGATCCATAATCAGTAAGATTTAATGACTAGAGGAATGGGGTAGACGGCAAGTTCAGTATGACTGTCCGAATTTCTGTAAGAGGATGGTGATACAACTCACTGAAATACATAAGGAGGACAGTATTGAGCTGGTGCTCTTTCTTAACCAATGGTATGACTATCAGAAGGTGAAGTATCTCAAAACAATGAAAATCACTTCAACAGTGTGTGTGCATGAACACAGGCAGAACATACGGAAAAACAGCAAAAAGCAATCATGACAAATTTGAGTAATGACGGGAATTATTAATATATGTTTTCTTTCATAGTATTTTAACTGTGTTGTAGTATTTTCAAAACTGATGAAGGTAAGGATCAAATTTTTCAAATTTGATGCTAGGTAGGACACAGATGTCGGGCATGAAAACTGATCAGACAGCTAATGGGCAGTTAATCATCTTGTGTGCCTTATGCATACACTGTGTATGAGCAGGACCCCACTTCTGATTTTACAGCTATGAAATACATAGGCCAAAATCTGCATTTATACTTATCTATAAAACATTGTACAACCCCCCCATAAGAGAGGTAGTCTCTGGGGTCTTCTACACCCCAGGTCACTGCACACCTTCTACCCAAGGTCATTGTACACCTTCTCTAAGGATAGGTGAAAATATTTTTAAAGACAGAAAAATGGACTTTAAAAACATTATCTATGAATTACAGAAATATTTGAACAAAATGAGGTAAGAATTGTAGTGGGAAAGACAGAGACAAGGTACCCTGGTACAAGTCTGAGGGTTTTTTTGTTTTATTTTTTTTTAATAAATAGTATAATTTAATTTAGTGTCTGCTTAATCCTGAATCCTCTTAGGTTAAAAAAGGAGTTATAATTAACTGTTAACATTAATGAATTTAAATCTTCCAAAAAGCATTAATCCAAAAGGAAGTGTCTGACAAGGTTATATATGAGTTAGGTAGTTTGTGACCTTTCTTGTTTTGGTTTCAAACATTCTAAACATCTATCTAAGAACATGGTTGTGATGAGTTCAGATATTTACTTTGTCCTTGATTCTGCTAGAGAAAATAAGAGCTTAAATAATGATTGATAATAGCATATTATATTTAATACATAACTTTATGGAGGTTTTTTTTTTTACTTTTTGAAGGCTGAAACATTGAAAGAGTATGTCTTATCCAGAAATATAAGCTGAAGAAGTGTTTCTCAAACTTCAATGTGCCTGAATATCACCAGAGAAGCTTATTAAAACTTCAGATTCTTGGTACACAACAGGTAGAGATCACTGTGAATTATTCAGGAAGGCAGGGCTGGTGAGACCAAGTTAGTGAACTACAGATTCTGAAACAGGTGGTTAAGAAGTCAGCACTAAGACAAAGATTAATCAAATCCTATCCTGCTAGGTTGATAATTGCATGTTATAGAAAAGACAGTTGACCAGATTGTGCAGAAAATTGTCTAAGGTTTGGTTATCCTCCCAGTGGGATCAGGGGGCTATTCTAATGGGAGGTTAGTGTCTAAAAATGATTCAGCCTCTCTCTATGTAACTTTGCAAACACAAATCTATGAAGGGACAATCAGATGATCAAGGCATAGAAAAATCTTTCACAAAGGTTCTTGAGGATAAATGGTCAGGGTCATGTGCTTATGAAATGGCATTGTTCCAACTTGAGCTCTACATTAGAATAGCTTGTCTCTCTCTGCAACCTTCATATTCACTGACTTAATCTTACATGTTTATTGTAACCAAGATTTTTAAATAACCTATGATTTACATGTGTTTAAAACTCTGCCATTAGTAAAGCGATAAGAAGCTACTTAGCCTTTTAGATCTCTCACACATAGCATAAAAATAAATTTTGCCAAAACAATGTTCATCCTTTTGGTATCAATTAATCTCATAATGGTCTTTCAGAAATACTTAATTCAGGAACATTCTTGCTTTTAACTCTTCCAAAATGAACCTAACAAAAATAGGAGTATTGAATATGTTACACTGTGGAAGTGGAGAACTAGGCACAGTATAAATAAACTCTCCATCTGAAAGCGGAGGATGCCCAACATAAACATGTTATGCGGGCCTCTCACTGCTGTGGCCTCTCCCGTTGCGGAGCACAGGCTCCGGACGCGCAGGCTCAGCGGCCATGGCTCATGGGCCCAGCCGCTCCGCGGCATGTGGGATCTTCCCGGACCGGGGCACGAGCCCGCGTCCCCTGCATCGGCAGGCGGACTCTCAACCGATGCGCCACCAGGGAAGCCCCCATGAACATGATTTTAAGTTCTTGCACAGAAGAGACTCTGCAAATGTGACATTATTAACAGCATTAAAAAAATGGTTTATCCTCTTTGACACTTGTTTCTTAATTTTTTTAAGCAGAAATTCATAAAAGTGCACCTACAATATGTGGAATGGTTTACAGTTTAAAATGTGCATTCATGGGGCTTCCCTGGTGGGGAATCTTTTAGGGATCGTGTTTCAAAAGTACTTAATTTTGCCAATATAACTAGATTCATTTAACAATTATCCATATATGGGTAGCCTAATGTACTATTTGTACGCACAGAATCTAGAATTGAAATACCTTTTCATGCCCTTTACTAACTGTGTGAATTTTGGCAAGTTAATGAACCACTCTGGGGTTTAGCTTTTTCATCCACACATGAGGATAATAATGGTAAATATAAAACAGGATTGTGGTAAGAATCTTAGTTAATTAGAATTCTAGTACATTAATACTTGTATAGAGTATAGAACAGTGAGTCTCAACCTGTGGATTTTGGACAATATGTATCAAAATGACCTGTGAAAAATTCCAACCCTATCTTGATTTTGGGAATAGACATGAGAACTCTTTCTCTCCATCCCCATCTCCCTCCTCCCCAAGTCCTCATAGGTAACTTCTAACCTTCAGAACTTTGAGACAACACATTTCTGTTGTTTAAGCCACCAGTCTATGGACAGACTAATACACACCTAATACTAATCAAAATATATAAATTTCAGGCAAAGCAGAGTTCAGAACAAGTAAATTAACCAGGGATAAAGAGGGGCACTACATAATGATAAAGGGGTCAGTTCCCCAAGAAGACACAACCATCCTTAACGTTATGTAATTAAGAATAACACATCAAAATACATCAAACTAAAACTGAGAGAACTGAAAGGAGAAATAGGTTATTTCTAGGTGGTGGTGTTTTCTTAGCTGTATCTTCTAAATCACACAAAAATTATTCATTAATGAGTGATGAAAAATGTGAACTCTAAAGTTGGAAGAAATTTTTTCTCTAGAAATAGTGATTTTTTCCTTAAATACACTATTTTTTCAATATCAAACTCCATCAAGAAATGCAAATATAGAAAGCAAAAACCAAGAAAAATTATAATAATAAACTACATCCCAAACTGCTTACTTTATACCACTGAAAGTGCATCAGATCATTACCCTAATAGGTTATCCTGATATTCGTTCACGTCATTGCTAGAAACGAATTCTTTGTTAGCTTCAGGAGAAGGGCTTTCAAGACACAATTATGTATAAAAATTGTTCAGAAGAGTAATGATAATGTGTTATTATTTTTAGAAATATATAACATTATTCTAGGATTCAAATCTGGAA
The DNA here is from genome assembly GCF_951394435.1 of Stenella coeruleoalba. NCBI lineage: Eukaryota > Metazoa > Chordata > Mammalia > Artiodactyla > Delphinidae > Stenella > Stenella coeruleoalba. The sequence continues at coordinate 131,384,038 of NC_137169.1, forward strand.
AACATTAATTAGAAGAGATACAGAAACTTTTAAGTTTCAACTTTCATTCTTTCTATATCATTATACTTGAAATTTAATGTATGTTCATACAATTTTAAAAATTCCATTTTAGATAAAATATTCTTCCCCTGACTTCCTTCATTCCCCTCTCATTCCCCCCAAATATAAAAAGTTAAAATTAAAAACAAAAATAAAATAAAAACAAACACTCTCCTGTCTGCTTTTTGGAGTCTTCTGTTTCCCTCGAGAAATATTTTCAACATTTCACAGTGCAGTAAATCCATTTAGCCTCCTTGATTGCTATTTTTTTGTGCCTTTGCTCATTATTTCCATCATTAAAGTAAAAGGCCTTGACCTCTCAGTGGCTCCTGAGCAAAGTGTCTTCTTAGAAGGTGAGGAGGTTGGAATGGATGGTGGAGAGGTGGGCTCAGAGGGGAGGGAGGCTGGCACGAAGATAATAGCAAGCCACATGCAACTTTTTAATTATTTAAAATAAGAAGCAAGTTTTGAAATCATTTTCCAGGACAAGAAAATAAAGCACTTTGTTGTTTACTCTGAGCTATGAATACCTCTTAACTTCACATATTAGAAAAGGGGATGCATTGTTTTCTTTTTCCACATTTCAAGGGAATATAATGACAAATTTTTGACAGAAAATCATTCCACAAAAGATATTGCTGATCTACCACACCCACGTGTTCTCTTAACCCTTGTAAATTATCGTAACATTTTTGTGTGAAGATGTGAGGGTAAGAAAACATGTCATTGGAATACTTCTAAAATATTGTATTTTATTCCACTTAAACCAATAATTCAAATCTCTCTTCTTTTCCCTTCTGCTTCTATCCAATTGAAGTCTCCATTTTTCGTCCTCATGAATTACTTTTAATACATTTATGGTCTTATCAAATTCTAATTCTTGGAGTTTGCTTCTATGCATGTTTTTACAAACATCTCTAAAACCATGTCCCATTTTCAGAATTCTATCATCTGTTAGGTTTCAGCATTCTCATGTTGGCTATGTCCTTAATATCATTTTCGAATTCTCTAATTCTTTAAATTGATAAAGCACATGAGAAACTGTAGTACTCAGGATGTACCTCAACTACAGCTTTGCTTACAGAATTATAATCATGCAAACAATATTCCCAAGGGTGACTTGTTCTGCTCGCTTGTTTCCTGGTGGTGATTGGCACTCGGTCTGAATGCAGGGCTCATCTTCTCTTAGTCAAACAGACTTATATTTCTGAATTGAAGAATCCTAGAGAATTATTTCTTTCTCCTTACTCTTCACATGTCAGGAGATACCTGATAAATCTTTCTTAACATTTCATGCTTAACCCTGAAGGAGATCCTATTTTAAACTAGAATTCTTAGCATTGAGTTTGAAGAAAATTAAGTTAATTTAAAAGTACAATTTTACTAATTGTTTTCATCAGAATATAATTTTATGTATCTATTTTATTTATACCAGTACTCAAATGCTGTATCTTCAATTATGGAAGAATAAAAGAACAGACAAATTATCTGTGTTTTCACGTTGTCCAGTTTGGATTCTATTAATTATACCTTATTTCCTTTGCTCCTAAAGAAACTACATTTCAGTCACGACCCACTTTTCACTCTATTTTTAATTGACAGTGTGATTTTCATTCAGTTAAACTGCAGTCACAGCGCACCTGAGGTAGAAGTCTAAATAATCTGTGTTAACCTGAGTATAGATGGTTACGATCATTTGGTGGCGACCTTCATTATTTTCATTATTTTTGATCATGAAAAAAATAAGCAGAGGACCTTGGTGGGATATGGGAAAGATGGAGATATGTACTTCCTTTCATCTACCTCCATGAACTCGCTTCTGCCTTCCCTCAAAAGGAATGGAGCACTAATACTGCAAGTACGTATAACAAGGCAGTGGGAGTAAAAGTGTGTTTACTCCAAAGACAAATACATCAAAAGACAAATGAGCTAAATTTATGGAAAGCCAAATCATAAAAACCCTAATATCCAGTAAACATGAAAACACATTTTCAACCATACTACTATTAAAACATATGTCTTAACAATCAGTAAGGAGATTTTTATATATCAAAAGGTTTATAAATAATCATATTATTTTGCTCAGTATTTAATTTTGTAAAAGTTTATCATGAGGAATTAATATATATGCAAATATCCTTGAATGAGATTGTTTATTTCATGCATATATATACACATACAAATATAGCATGCATATATATATATATATATATATATATATATATATATATATACCTTCAAAGGGAAAAAAATAAATGGCATACTAAAGGTTGAATCAATTAAGATGTATCCATAAGGCAGGACAGCATGTGGCTGTTTAAGATAGGTTTTCTCACATTAGTTACAGGAAAAACTATCATGGTTGAATTTAATTGCCATCTTCAGATTATAAACATCAACATGTGATCTCAGTTAAAAGCTATTTGTGTTTGCATATTTAAAAAGAGGGAAATGGTAAGAAATACATATGAATTATATCAGTGGCTGTCTCTAAATGATAAGCTCTTGATGTTTTTTACAAATTTTTTCCTTCATAAATTCATAGATTATAAAGTATTTTAAGAACCTCCCATTAAAACTGATAAAGACTGTCAATAAAATACAGGCACGTAACAGATACAGGGCCTTGCTTTCTGATCATCTTGAACTTTTCTTTTTCAATTAATGAGAATTTGCCACCAAATCTAGACTTGATTAGCTTTTTAGCTTTTATTTAGGATTTTATAAGGTCTTTAAGAATATGTATATAAAAATAGTATACACCATTAAAAGAATAATAGGGAAACATTATAGTACTATAATAAAAGAGTTGGCCTGATGATTAGATAGATGAGGAAGAAAACCCACTGTATGACCTCCACTACCTTATTGAAACATTCAGACTCAGTCGCTTCATATTTAAAATTAAGACAATAGCATACACATCATCTCATACAATTTATAAGGTCTAGAAAAATACCTGGTTAAAAAAAGTGTATGTGTGTGTGTATGTATGTATGTGTGTGTGTGTATATATATATATATATATATATATATACAAATATCTATGTGAGCTGGTATTTTGTTTCTGTTACAATATTATTTTAGAAAACTTTAATTTTCAAACTGTGGTTCTCTGATTCTATATACTTGGTACTGAACTAGAAAATGAACTTGAAAATAAATACATATGCATGAAACTAAATATAAGTTGTAGGAGTCACCCTAATATTCCTGACATCCAGGACAACTGTAATGTACTTAGGCAGATAAGGGGTTATTGAAACTATTTGCAAAATGATAGTCCAGGGTTTCAGAGACAAAAGCATATTTAAATTACAAACAGAATGGAATGTTTTATAACTGCCTCTCTAGTCTTCACAAAATGATTATTGATTGAATTTCATACTTGCAGGGATTCTACATGTGCTTTGTTTTAGAATGGACATGTGACATATATTTATATTTTATTGATGTCAATGATACAATTTAAATTACAGGAATCTCCTAAAAATACTGCCATTCTTACCATATGAAGTTAAAGCCTAGTAAATATTTCTATTAAAGCTGTCTTTAAAATATAACATACGACATAAAAACTGTTTAACATGACATATTTTCCTTCCCTTGATATGTATGAACAAACTTTTACTTACTATTAAAATTTTTGTTTTAGAGTGTTATTCTTTAAAAAGAAAAAAACACCTATAGAAGATTTTATCCATTATCCACTAAGGACAATATTGCTAGAAGAAAAGCATTTCTGATACTGTTTTGACAATTTATAATATATGCTAGAAAATTAGGATTTTAGATTAAAGATGGTACTGCAAAATTTTCTTTAACACTTTTCTTCTCAAAAAGAAAAAACAAGGAAAGGGGGAAAGAAACAAACCCTCATCTTTAATGATGTCAGGAACCATGGTGATAAGTGGTATAAAGACTAAACCAAGTCTGGAAATCCTGAGCAAAGTCAGCAGAAATGAGAGCTCTGTAGCCAACACTACCAAAGCTGGTCCCTGAGAAAGGAAACAAAATAAATATGGCCTTTCTGATATGATGGTTAAGAACAGGGATTCAAGAGTCAAAGAGAGAAATAAGAAGATGATTTTAAAAAAAAAAAGTGAGAAGGCAGGCAAAAAGACTAAGTTCTTGGGAAGAAACTAAAATATCTTAAGTGATTGGTGATATTATTGTTTGAATATGAATTTATATGCTTGTAATAAACTATTGACAGATTACCATGGCACTGATGAAGGATGTATTTATTTTAAACCATTACATAAGATTCAGCTTAAGGATCATTAATGCCCCTTGCATTGTAACATGATTTTAAGTAGATTGATTTGACAAGCTCTAATTATATTCTTTGTGCTAAAGCAGATCACAATCATCTTTCTGAGTCATTTCAGACTGATCTGAAATATAAAAAAGCTGTTCACATCCTTTAGCTAATTCTTACATCTGTTTCCAAATCAGAAGAAACTTGTATAATATTTACCTTAGTAAATTTGGAAATACAGAGAAAATAATTTAAATCACAACTCATTTTTAAATATCACCTAATGCACCAAGGTGATAACTAATTAAAAATAACAAAGAGAAACATTTTCTTACTCAGAGATTGATTTCTGACCATATAATTTTCTCTCTACAAGTTCACTCTTTCATGAAAAGAACTCTGGCCATTCAAAATAGTCCTCAGCTAACAACAGCTTTCACTTTGAGAGTGAGAGGAAATACTGTGTGTACAGGCATATCTCTTTTTTTTTTCTTTACGGATAGAATTTTATTTTATTTTTTTACGATTTTTTATTCAGGCATATCTCTTAAAAGCAGGAATGGTAATGGCAGGAGACATGAGGATGACAACTTGACAAAGAGATCAGAGATGAAAAATGTTGCAAGTAGTCACCGGAGAAAGCTCACTGCAAATGCAGTGATGAAGGTTCATAATGATGGTTAAAGCATTAAATAAACAGTTCAATTAAACTTTGCTGTACACCTGAAACTACCACAACACTGTAAATTAACTATACTTCAATAAAGAAAAAAATGGTTAAAGAAAAAATATCTTGAGAATAACATTAAGTATTAAATATGTGATCTATGGTATAATAATTATTTTTAAAATATTTTAGTGTTTGCAGAAATAAATAGTAGTTGTCTGTGGTATTTACTTGTATGAGACTCTTCCTAATTGACTAATATAAAAAAAGATATATTGGACAGGAGATACTGAATCCCAAAGACATAGCTTAATTCCTGATAAAAATGTGCTTAAAAAGACACAGAATGTAAATACTCAGAACGAAAGAAACTTAAAGACAAAAATTATTGTTTTAAGCTACTCAAAGAGAAATACTAAGAGATGAATATAGTGAGGACATAGGACACCTTAAGAATGATACTTTGGATTATGTAAAATGGCAACTTCAATTACACAGTATCCCAGTATCACTGCCCCAAAGTAGTTATTTTACTCTGTATTGTTCTACCCTTGCACTGAGTTTTTGTGAGTTTTTATCTTGATCTTTTTCTACTTCTTCACCTCTCTTTTGTGTGTGAATTCCCTTGTGAATTTTTATATGTATACACTTTTTGGAATTACCTTTGTCTCATCTCTTTTCTTTTGTTAACAGCTAAGGGATCTGTGGACTCACCCTTTAAAAGAGAAAAAAAAAACTCCTTACCTTAACTATGTCTAAGTTTATACATTTAATCAATATTTTCTTGTCCTTGAATCAGGAGGGATGGAAGTCAAAGGCCTTGTTCTGTTACCTGTTCAGTTTTAGTTTACAATACCAGGTCTGCATGAAAAAGAAGCAACTGTGTCCTGAAAAATCAACCTTCGAGCTACCTTAATAATTCCCTGGACCTTCTTGACCTGGCCATATATCCTCCCCTACTTTGCCAAATTCCTTAGCTGTTATGAAGTCTCACTTTCATTTCTTTGTTTCCACATAGAAAAGGGAAGGCTATAAGAAAATATAACAAGTTAACACACAAAACTGGCAAGAATGTGGATGTCTTAGAGTCCAGAAAAAAAATTAAAAATAAGGAAAGTTCAAAGTTTACTATAACACGTATACTATTAAATGGTACAAGGATAGTGGGGAAAACTTCCATTTAGAATTTGTATATACTTATATTTAATGATGATAGAAGACATTTGGATTATCTGGTGAAAGAAGAATTTAATGCTACTTTAAACATATAGCAGTGTGTGTGTGTGTGTGTGTGTGTGTGTGTGTGTGTGTGCTATAAAGCAAATAATTAGAATTATCCACAAAATTGGATAGGTTTCTTGAAGGTAGATAATTCTATCACATAGAGCTTTTCCAGTTATAAATATATAATAAACTATCATATATTGTAAAATGACATTCCATTTAGGGTTGGAAGCTGTGTAAGGACCTAAGATCTTGCCCTATTCCTGAAATTATATTATCTTATAAAATTCTGGAGACAAAATATATCAGTGCTTGTCAGGATTGGGGAAGGAAGGAGATGAATAAGCAGAGCACAGAGACTTTTTACGGTATTGAAAATACTATGTATAATATTACAATGATGAATGCACGTCATTATATATCTGTCCAAACCCATAGAGTATAAAACACCAAGAGTGAACCCCAAAGTAAACTATGGACTTCGGTTGATTATGATGTGTCAATGTAGGTGCATCCTTGTTAAAAATCTTACCTCTGGTGAGTGATGTTGATAATGAGGAGGCTATGTATGTAGGAGCAGACAGTAAGTACATGGGAAATCTCTGCACTGCCTTTCCAATTTTGTTTTAAACCTAAAGTTGCTCTAAATACAAAGTCTTAACAAAAAGACATATTAATGCTATGCTTCCCATCTCCAAGACTTCATTTTATACTTTGGAACTATCTTATTGCATGCTTGTCCAGAAATCTCCAATGGTAGTAAATGCATGCTTTTACTTCTGTGTTCAAATATTTTAAATTTATTAGTCTATTATGAAATTAAAAATTGTTGTTTTGTAATTTCAAATTGCTTGAATACAGTAATAAATTTAATAACTGTATTTTAAATTAAATGAAAGTTTTAAGAAGTTTTGCTAGTAATATTCTTAGGAATATATTGAAAAGTTTTTCTATATAATTCTTCAGTGTCTTTCATAAAGTGGATTATTACAGACATTTCAGTGGTGTTAGATAATTCATAATTACTATAATATTAGAAAGCATACACTTCCTTGCAATACAATAATATATTTATAGTAATTAGAGACTAAAGAATATTAGATACTATATTTGTACATGACATTTGTTGTAACTCTAGCACAGCAGATATAGTTGAAAGTTGAGTTGTCCTTTGTAAGCAGATACACTTAGAATTCACCAAGTCACCAATATCATCTATGTTATTGATATTTTAATTGGGAATATCACATGCAATACTTCTTTAAAATAATTTTTTGAAAAGTATTGGATCCAAAGAATATACATACAACTACTATCTAAAATAACATTGTCATCCATGTGGAAAGGTAGAAAATTTATATTCAACAGTCATTACACTGCATTTTTATACTCCAATATATTTTCTTTCATATTTGTTTAACAGATTTTTTTTTTTTTTTTTGTGGTACGTGGGCCTCTCACTGTTGTGGCCTCTCCCATTGCAGAGCACAGGCTCCGGGCCTAGCCGCTCCATGGCATGTGGGATCTTCCCGGACAGGGGCACGAACCCGGCAGGCGGACTCGCAACCACTGTGCCACCAGGGAAGCCCTGTTTAACAGATTTTGAGCAAAGTTAAAAGCTTATGTTTATTGACATTATGTTCCCCTTTGAAATTTCTGTTTATATTTTTTGTGGATTTTTATTTGTTTGTCTCCTTCCAGATTGTGGCTTGTCATTTTATTATTTTTAAGTTGTAATATAATTTTATAAGATGCCTTTGATAAAGAAAATTTCTTACTTTACATCAGGTGGCATATCTCTCAATGACCTACCCATCATCTTGTAAAAGAAAAAAAAAAGAGTGCACGCGCACGATAGAGAGAAGACTGACATTATCAAGTTTTAAAAAACATGTTGTAAACTAATGTTCAATATAGCCTGCTGGGAAATCTATTTGAACAAATATTGAAAATTTTGTCATTCACATACTCTAAAACACTTCATTTCCAAGAAGATACTCACAAAAACTCTTACACGTATGTACCAGGAAATACACACCAGAATGTGTACAGTCTGTTCATAACAATGTTGTATATTCATGTGAGAAAATATATTACAGCTGTGAATATTAATAAACAAGAGCTACACATAAAACTGCTTCATTTTTGCAAGGTATTATTGAGTGAAAATCATCAGCACAGTATTTTTTTTTCAGTTTTAAAGATAACAAAATATTGTTTAGATATTCATGTATATGTAATAAAAATAAAATAAAGAAAGTGCAAGGGAAGGAGAAACCTGAAATTCGGGAGTGTGATTGCCTTCATGTGGGAGGTAGGAGGATGTAATGCAGAAAGAGAATGTAGGTTACAGGTAAGATTCTAGTTCTTGGGGAGATGGTTCAAGATAGAGGTATTGGAAGAGCCTGGACTTAACTCCTCCCATGGACATGACAATCTACACATATATGGATAAATTTCCTCTGAAAAGAACCTGAGAACTAGCTGAGCACCTGCCCCACAAAGGAATCAAAAGGACTACCCTGGTAGGAGAGGCAGGGGAATGCTCTTGCCAATCCCCACTGGCGTGGCCACACAGAATAGAGAAGGCGCTCACCAGACCAGTCTTCTCCCGGAGGAACAAGGGGTGGGTGCCCACATCAGGCACCCTGGCCCCTGGGATCTACATTGAAGAGATAAGCCCTCAAAATGCCTGAAAAAATCAATGATGCTGACACTTAAGGGTCCCAACATGCTATAGGAAATGGAGAGTACCCTGTTAAAGGGCTTCCATGCAGTCTCATTCACCCTGAGACCCAGAGAAATAACAGCAGTTTGAAAAGTGCTGAGACTATACGTGAATAAGAGAGTCATTTGTGAATCTAAAAGCATAGGCTGGAGGGCTAGTGGGCGGTGGGAATGCTCCCCAGAAACAGGGGGCTGGCAGACACCACTGTTGTGCTCCCCACCTAACTGCCTGCACAGACAGTGACCTGGGACATGGGGGTGCCACACTGCCGAAGCTGGAGAGCCCCGGTGGCTGAGCACCAGTCCCACCCCATTCCCTGAAGGTGGTGCTGGGTGTGAAGGGTCACAGCACTCTCCACGTCTCTAGTTACGGTCTGTGAAGCAGGTGGCTGCCACACTTCCCTACCTGCGGGCTGGAGCAGCTGTGGTGTTGTCCCACTCCTAGCCTAAAGCCAGCATGTGTGCACAAAGCACTCTCAGGCTGCACTGCTGAAGCTCACAGGTGCACACAGACAAGTCACTTTCCCACTGCCTTCTTGGAAGCAGGAGATCCAGCCCCAGCCCCTTCACATTCCAGCTACTTAGATAAAGCAAGCGGGTGTGAGCCATCCACACAAGGGACACCGCATGATGGCGGGGCACTGGTGGCCAAGGGGCTGGTGTTCTTGAGAGTCACAGGACTGTGACAATCAGAAAGACAGCTCTTGGCAGGCCATCACCATCCCCCAGGAAACACACAGATGGCAGACTGAAACACAACCCTAGACTTTCCACAAAAGGCCTATTTCCTTAGCCTGAAGCTTCACCCTGAGGGACAGACCTCAGGTTTCCTCCACATCTAGAGGCTAAGGAGTCCATCTCAAGGGACAAAAGCCGAGAAACATTATACTTGCACACTCCTTGGCTTCACTACTCCTTGACAAGACTCCCCAAAAAAGAGCTTAAATGCTCTATTTTTGCAACTGTCACCAAGGGGATACCTCCAGATCTTCTGTTCTAGAGGCCAGAAGAGTTACAATTGTGACTTTACAGGACTGTATATACCTGTATACTCCAAAAGCTGTTGCCTGAGGGGTTGGTATCCAATCAGACTGAAAATAGCTACTAAATGAAGTTCCTCCCCTTGGAACACTGACAGGTCTTGGCACACCCACAGAAATAGGGGCATATCAAGAATAGATCAGGTGGCTCCCCACATAGAGCTGAGAAGGGAAAGCGCCCTGACCCCCACCTTCCCTGTGCAGAAGATGGGCTTCAAATGGGCCAGTGAGCACCCCGAGCCCTGTCCTCTCCACACAGCCGTTGACCCACAATCAGGCCGGGCGAGTGCCCTGATTTCTGCCAACCTCACACAAAGACTCAGCCCGACAGATGTGTGAGCACCCTGGCCTGCCCTCATTGCAGGGCAGGAGAGAAGATGTAACCAGGCTAGGCAGGCACACCGAGCCCCACCCACCACACACAGAGACCAGGTCACAACTGAGACATGCAAGTGACTTGAACCCTGCCCTCGCCACACAGCAGCCAAGCTGCAACCAGGCCACATAAGCATCCTGAGACCTGTCTTCCCTGTGCAGCAGCTGCGACTCTATCACAGTGACAGGCATACCCAGTTCACACAAGGAACAACCATAAAGTGCCTGTCTCTGGTGGCCAGGGGAGACTGCACTTCAGGGCCACAGGGAGCAGCTCTTACACAAGGTCGCTCGTTTAAGATTGAGGGAGGTTAACAGTTTCAACCAATACATGTAGACAAACACAAAGAGACAGGCAAAATGAGACAGAGGAATATGTTCCAAACAAAAGAACAAGGCAAATCCCCAGAAAAAGACCTAATGAAACAAAGATATGCAACCTAACTAACAAAGAATTAAAAGTAATGATCATAACGATGCTAACTGATCTTGGGATAAGAATGGATGAACACACTGAGAACTTCAACAAAGAGATAAAATATATAACAAAGTACCAAACAAAAGTTATAATTGAACTGAAAAATACATTAGAGAGATTCAACAGCAGAATGAATGAAACAGGAACATGAATCAGCAGAATGAATGAAACAGGAACATGAATCAGCAAAGTAATGGAAAGCACCCAGACAGAGTAGCAAAATTTAAATAAATAAATAAATAAATAAAAGAAGGGAGGATGCATTAAGTGTCTTCTGGGACAACATCAAGTGGATTAAGAGTTGCATTATAGGGGTCCCAGAAGGAGAAGAGAGAGAGAAATGGCCAGAAAATTTGAAGAATAGCTAAAAACTTACCTAATCTGAGGAAAGAAACAAGAGAGCCAGGTAGAGAAAGCCCATAGAATTCCAAATAGGATGAAATCAAAGAGATAAAGACCAAGATACAATACAATTTAAATGATAAATATTAAGGGTAAATAGAAAATCTTATAATCAGCAAGAGAAAAGAAACATTATATATTAGGGAATACTCATAAGGCTATCAGCAGATTTTTCAGGAGGCCAAAAGGGAGTGGCATGACATATTTAAAGTGCTGCAAGAAAAAGAAAATGAACTAAGAATTCTCTACCTGGAAAAGTTATCATTCAGAATTTAAAGAGAGACTAAGAGCTTTACAGATAAGCAGAAGCTAAAGGAGTTCATCACCAATAAACTGGTCTTAAAAGAAATGATAAGGGACTTCTCCAAGCTAAAAAGAAAAGGCACTGATTAAGAATAAAAATATATATAGGGGCTTCCCTGGTGGCACAGTGGTTGAGAGTCTGCCTGCTGATGCAGGGAACACGGGTTCGTGCCCCGGTCCAGGAAGATCCCACATGTTGCGGAGCGGCTGGGCTCGTGAGCCATGGCTGCTGAGCCTGAGCGTCCGGAGCCTGTGCTCCACAATGGGAGAGGGCACAGCAGTGAGAGGTCCGCATAACACACACACACACACACACACACACACACACACACACACACACACTGTATATATATATATATGTATATATATAAAAATCACACTGGAAAAAGTTAATAAATAATAAAGGTAATAGATTTTAAAAAGATCTTATAAAGCAAAGATGAAGGGTAAAATTGAAAGTTATTAAAAACAATAATTAGTCAAGGGATACATTAAAAATCTAAAATGTGTCATAACATTATAAAAAATGCCAGGGGAATAAAAATATAACACTTTAGAAGGTGTTTAAAATTAAGTTACTATTGGGACTTCCCTGGCAGTCCAGTGGTTAAGACTCTGTGCTTCCACTGCAGGAGGCATGGGTTCGATCCCTGGTCGGGGAACTAAGATCTCGTATGCCACATGGTGTGGCCAAAAAATAAATAAATAAAAGTTTAAAAATAAATAAAATAAAATTAAGTTACTATCAGTTAAAAAGAAACTGTTATATACTTAGGATGTTATATGTAAAACTCATGGTAACCATTTATAAGAAAGAACATATAGTAAATACAAAATCAAACCACAAAGAGAAGAAATAGAGAACAACTCTAAAATAGCCAGAAAACATTTTACAAAATAGCAGTAAATACATATATCTCGATAGTTAGACTAAACTCTCTAATCAAAAGACATAGGGTAGCTGAATGGATGAAAATAGATGAAAAGACAAGACCCTTCTATGCTGCCTACAAGAGAATGACTTCAACCCTAAAGGATTAAAAAAAATATACCCCACAAATTAAAATGAAAAGAAAACTAGGATAGAAATACTCATGTCAGACAAAAGAGGAGCACCTAAATATGTAAAGCAAATATTAATAGAAACGAAGGGAGAAATAGACAGCAATAGAATAATAGGTGGGGACTTTAATACCCCACTTACATCAATGGATAGATCATCCAGACAGAAAATCAATAAGGAAACACTGGCCTTAAATGACACATAATGCCTGATGGATTTAATAGTTATGTATAGAACATTCCATCCCATAAAAAGCAGAATACACATTTTTTTCAAGTGTACATGAAACATTCTCCAAGTTAGATCACATGTTAGGCCACAAAAGTAGTCACAATAAATTTCAGAAGATAGAAATAATATCAAGCATCTTTTCCAACCACAACTAGAAATGAAACTAGAAAATTACAAGAAAAAGCAAAACAAAAAAAACCACGGAGATTAAACAACATGCTATTAAACAATCAACTGGTCAGTGAATAAGTCAAAGAGGAAATGAAGAAAAAATTTTTGAGACAAATGAGAATGGTAAAACAACTTACAAAATCTATGGGGTGCTGTACAAAGCAATTCTAAGATGTATGTTCATAGTGATACAGGCCTATATCAGGAAACAAAAATCTCTAATAAACAATCTAAACTTATACATAAAGGAACTAAAAGATAAGAAAAAACAAAGCCCAAAGTTAGTAGAAGGAAGAAAATAATAACGATCAGACTGGAAATATATGAAATAAAGACTGAAAAATTAAACAGAAAAGGTCAGTGAAAATAACTTTGAAAGATAAGCAAAATTGGCAAGGCTTTAGCCAAATTCATCAAGACAGAAGACAGAGAGTGCAAATAAATAAAACAGAAAATGAAAACAGAGAAATTACAACCTACAGTACAGAAATACAAAGGGTCATGAGAGAATACTGTGAACAATTATATGCATACCAATCAGAAAGGATAGAAGAAAAGGATAAATCCCTATAAACAAACAATCTTTCAACACAGAATCCTGAAGAAAGGGAAAATGTGAATAAACTGATTACTAGTAATGGCACTGAATACATAATGGCAGTGAATAGTAATTAACAAACAAAAAAAAACAAATTTTCAACAAACAAAATCTAGGTCCAGACAGCTTCACAGTATAATTCTACCAAATATCTAAAGAAGAGCTAATACTTAGTCTTCTCAAATTATTACAAAAAAAAAATAGAAAAGGAACAAACACTTCCAAACTCATTCTGCAAGTGCAGAATTACCTTGATATCAACACCAGACAAAGACACTACAACAGAAAAGAATATTGCAGGCCAATATCCTTAATGAGCATAGAGTCAAAAATCCTCAACAAATGTTAGCAAATCAAATTCAACTATACATTATAAGGATAATACACCATGTTCAAGTGGGATTTATCCCAGGGATACAAGTATTATTCAATATCCACAAATCATTCAATGTGATATACCACATTAAGTAATTGCAGAATAAAAATCATATGAGTATCTCAAAAGATGCAGAAAAATCTTTTGACAAAATTCAATACCCATTTACAACAAAAACTCTGAACAAAGTGGGTATAGAGGGAAAATATCTCAACATAATAAAGGCCATATCTGACAAGCCCACAACTAACATCATACTCGATGGTGAAAAGCTGAAAGCATTCCTCTCAGATCAGGAAAAAGACAAGGATGTTCACTCTCACCACCTTTTTTCAACATAGTATTAGAAGTCCTAGTCACAGCAGTCACACAAGTAAAAGAAAAGGAATTGAAATTGGAAAGAAAGAAGTAAAACTGTCACTATTTTCAGATGACATGATACTATACATAGAAAATCCGAAGGATGCCACCAAAAGGTATTAGAACTAAGGACTGAATTCAGTAAAGTTGTAGGATACAAAATCAATATACAGAAATCTTTGGCGTTTCTATACACTAGTAACAAACTGTCAGAAATAAAAATTAAGAAAGGCATCCCAGTTACAACTGCATCAAAGAATAAAACACCTAAAAATAAATTTAACCAAGAAGCTGAAAGACATGTATTCTGAAAACCATAAAACATTGATAAAATAAATTGAAGACCACACAAATAAATTGAAAGTTATACTGAGTTTGTGAATTGAAAGAATCAATACTGTTAAAATGCCCATACTACTCAAAACAATCTACAGATTCAATGAGATCCCTATCAAAATACCAATGTCATTTTTTATAGAAGCAGAATAAATAATCCTAAAATTTGTATAGAATCTCAAAAGTCCTCAAATAGTCAAAGCAATCTTGAGAAAAAAGAGCAAAGCTGGAGAGATCATGCTCCCTGATATCAAACTATACTACAAAAGTATAGTGGTCAAAACTGTAAGGTAATGTCAAAAAAACAGAAACACAGTTCAATGGGTCAGAATAGAGAGCCCAGATATAAACTCACACTTATATGAACAATTAACTTGTGACAAAGGAAAAAAGAATGCACAATGGGAAAAGACAGTGTCTTCAATAGATGGTGTTGGGAAAATTGGACAAGTACATGCAAAAGAATGAAACTAGACACTTTCCTTATAACATATACAAAAATAAACTAAAAATGGATTGAAAACTTAAATGTAACACCTGAAACAATAAAGCTTCTAGAAGAAAACATAAGCACTCTGCTCTTTAATGTTGGTCTTAGCAATATTTTTTTTTAAATGTCTCTTCAGGTAAGGGCAAGAAAAGCAAAAATAATCAAATGGGACTATATCAAACTAAAAACTTTCTTTAACAGTGAAGGAAACTATCAACAAAACAAAATGTTAAACTCCTGAATGTGAGAAAATATTTGAAAATGATACATATGATAAGTGTTTGATGTAAAAAATACATAAAAAACTTATACTCCATATCAGAAAATCACACAACCTGATTAAAAATGAGCAGAGGACCTGAACAGATATTTTTCCAAAAGAGACATACAGATGGTTAATATGCACATGAAAACATGCAAACATTACTAATCAGCAGGGAAATCCAAATGAAATCTACAATGAGATACCACCTCACATCTGTCAGAATGGCCTTTATGAAAAAGACAAGAAACAGCAAGTCTTGATG
Organism: Stenella coeruleoalba; assembly: GCF_951394435.1. Taxonomy (NCBI): domain Eukaryota; kingdom Metazoa; phylum Chordata; class Mammalia; order Artiodactyla; family Delphinidae; genus Stenella; species Stenella coeruleoalba. Next base: position 131,399,706 of record NC_137169.1, read on the forward strand.
AGGATGCAGAGAAAAGGGAATCCTTGTGCACTGTTGGTAGAAATGTAAATTGATAGAGCCATATGGAAAACACTATGGAGGTTCCTCGAAAAACTAAAAATAGTACTACCATAAGATCTAGCAATCCACTCTTGGTTGTTTATCCAAAGAAAATAAAAACACTAATTTGAAAAAATATATGTGTACTGCTATGTTATTGCAGCACTATTTACAATAGCCAAGATATGGAAACAATAAATGTCCACTGACAAGATGAATGGATAAAAAATGTTTTATATATATATATATACACACACACACAAACACACACATATATATAACACATATCTATATATGTATGTGTATGTATGTATGTATATATACATATATATATATCCATAAACTATTAGCCATGAAAAGAATTAAAACTTGTGATTTGCTTTAACATGGATGAACGTAGAGGGTTTTATGCTAAGTGAAATCAGTCAGAGGAAGACAAATACTGTATGATTTCACTTATATGTGGAACCTCAAAATACAACAAATGAACAAACAAAACAAAACAGAAACAGACTCACAGATACGGAGAAGAACCTGGTATTTGCCATAGGGGAGTGAGATTGGGGGTTAGGCTGGGTGTAAGGGATTAAGAGATCCATACTTCCAGCTATGAGGTAAAGAAGTCTTGGGGATAAAAGGTACAGCATAGGGAACACAGTCTATCATAATATAATACCTCTGTATGGTAACTAGACTTATTGTGGTGAACATTTTGCAATGTATAAACATATTGCATCACTATGTTATATACATGAAACTAATACAGTATTGCACATCAATTAAAATTAATAAGAAAAATAAATAAAATTAGGCAGCATTAATGGAAAAATTAAATATAAAAAATGATTCTAGTGCTTGGGACTCTCAAAGAAAAACTGCACCAGATAAATTTAGAAAGGCAAAGAACACTTATTCAAGACAATTATAATAGAAGTGAAGACTACTGAGATAAGGAAAAGAGATTGAACTCAATTCTGTTGAAAAAAGGGCCTGGAGATATTTTAAGAACTGGGTTGATCTAATGGAAAAGTACTAGGAACGTTAGAGAGGTTAGTCTGTGGGATTAGACCATCTGTGTTTGCTAATTGGTACTTGCTGAAGGGACCCTACCCTCCTAGACTCTTACCTTCCCACAGTCTAGAAGACAGGGGCCCTGTCTTGATGATTACATTTCAAAGGGATCAATACCAGGTCCTTGAGAAAGACATTTCTGGGTTGCAAAACTTCAAGAGGCTGAAGAAGATTTACATCACAAAAAGGCAGGGAAAGAATTTACAATCTGATTTTTTAAATTCCCCAAGAAGAGGGAGGTCAAGGGCCTATCGTCAGGAAAAACCTTCTAAAGTTTAGTCAAGCTGAGGGGAATTTTAAGCCCATCTTTGTCAGGAAATTAGTATAACATAACATAATACTATTATATTAATAAGATATGACTAAGTGTAATAAAATATGAGGGCCACATGAACTAAGGATACTAGTAAATCACAAGCCACAGATTATGAGTGAGCTAATTTAATTTTGCACATTTGAATTTCTCAAAAATAAGGACAAGATAATTTTAATACATTTACATAAATTATTTCATGATTTATTGGAATTGGATATAAAGATTATTGCATTAATATGTGTATTAATTATAACTCATGAACATATATTAGACACATTTTCATAAAGTTAAACCAGAATTTTGGCATGATTGCTTGATTATCTATTAGACATCTGGAGGAAATGTTACATATCCAACAATAATAGAGAAAACTTCACTTTATATATAATTTCATTATAGCAGAAAGAATTATTTGTAGTCCAAGTGGAAATATCTTTGTTTAAATATTTAATGAGTTAGAAATAATCAAACGTAACTCCTCACTGATTTTAACAAGATTTTCCTACACCAAGTGTAAAGAAGTATTCTTGAATCTAGCTAATTGCATAAAATTTTCCTAATAGCTACCATTTGTGATATCCCTCCTAACACAAATACTGAACCTAGGAATATGTGTTTTATGTAGCAGTAATATTTCATCTTTGTATCAGAAAAAATACTTGCTCTCCCTTCTACCCTAGTTACCATCCTTCTAGAGGCTAAATATTATTTGGGTGGAGTGAAACCCACCAACAAATAGACATGACAAAGAAGCTTGCAATTTCCTCCAATTTTCAGCCTTTGTTAGAATAACCTCTAGAAAGTGAGACTGTAAACCGTTATTTATAAGTTCAGAAAAACACAAACTAAAAAATGTCAGTCAAGGAGAAAAAAATGCCCTGCTATTGTTTGATGAAAGATCATAAACTACAGTGAGGCAAATCAGATGTTGTTAACTAGACCATATGAGCTAAGCAGTTGCAAATCTGTTTTTTCAAATAGATCACATTCTTGTCTTTTCCAGACTCTCATCCATTTCAGATAGGTAAATTCTCTTGGGAAGATGGGCATTACAACAAAATTGATCACGAAGTTTTAATGGAAATAATTCTGTAGATGTAACCTTTTCCAACAATGCTTAAGAAGCATAATTGATAAAAGGTCACTGAATACAGCACCCTACTTTCCATGTTAAAGGAGGTGTTTCAAGAGAAGAAAAAAATCACTCATCCCTGCCAATGTCATGGCTTTCGTGAGTGGTAGTTTCCTAGTTCAAATAACCTAAGAATCACTGGAACCCCATGGATGAGCCTGGAATCCAGGTAGACTTTTCTTAAAGGAAAATAAACACTTTTTTTTTTTTAACATCTTTATTAGAGTATAACTGCTTTACAATGGTGTGTTACTTTCTGCTGTAGAACAAAGTGAATCAGCTATACGTATACATATATCCCCATATCTCCTCCCTCTTGTGTCTCTCTCCTACATTCCCTATCAAACCTGTCTAGGTGGTCACAAAACACTGAGCTGATTTCCCTGTGCTATGTGTCTGCTTCCCACTAGCTATCAGTTTTACATTTGGTAGTGTACAAATGTATACACCACTCTCTCACTTTGTCCCAGCTTACCCTTCCCCCTCCCTGTGTCCTCAAGTCGTTCTCTAGTAGGTCTGCATCTTTATTCCCATCCTACCCCTAGATTTTTCATGACCATTTTTCTTTTTCTCGATTCTATATATATGTGTTAGCATATGGTATTTGTTTTCCTCTTTCTGACTTACATCACTCTGTATGACAGACTTTAGATGCATCCAACTCACTACAAATAACTCAATTTTGTTTCTTTTCATGGCTGAGTAATATTCCATTGTATATATGTGCCACATCTTCTTTATCCATTCATCTGTCGATGGACACTTAGGTTGCTTCCATGTCCTGGCTATTGTAAATAGAGCTGCAATGAACATTGTGGTACATGACTCTTAGAATTATGGTTTTCTCAGGATATATGTGCAGTAGTGGGATTGCTGGTTCGTATGGTAGTTCTATTTTTAGATTTTTAAGAAACCTCCATACTGTTCTCCATAGTGGCTGTATCAATTTACATTCCCACCAACAGTGCAAGAGGATTCCCTTTTCTCCACACACTCTCCAGCATTTATTGTTTGTAGATTTTTTGAGGATGGCCATTCTGACTGGTGCGAGATGATATCTCATTGTAGTTTTGATTTGCATTTCTCTAATGATTAATGATGTTGAGCATCCTTTCATGTGTTTGTTGGCAATCTGTGTATCTTCTTTGGAAAAATGTCCATTTAGGTCTTCTGCCCATTTTTGGATTGGGTTGTTTGTTTTTTTGATATTGAGCTGCATGAGCTGCTTGTATATTTTGGAGGTTAATCCTTTGTCAGTTGCTTCATTTGCAAATATTTTCTCCCATTCTGAGTGTTATCTTTTCATTTTCTTTAAGGTTTCCTTTGCTGTGCAAAAGCTTTTAAGTTTCATTAGGTCCCATTGGTTTATTTTTGTTTTTATTTCCATTTCTCTAGGAGGTGGGTCAAACAGGATCATGCTGTGATTTATGTCATGGAGTGTTCTGCCTATGTTTTCCTCTATGAGTTTTATAGTATCTGGCCTTACATTTAGGTCTTTAATCCTTTTTCAGTTTATTTTTATATATGGTGTTAGGGAGTGTTCTAACTTCATTCTTTTACATTTGGCTGTTTTCTCAGCACCAGTTATCGAAGAGGTTGTCTTTTCTCCATTTTATATTCTTTTCTTCTTTATCAAAGATAAGGTGACCATGTATGTGTGGATTTATTTCTGGGCTTTCTACCCTGTTCCACTGATCTATATTTCTGATTCTGTTCGACTACCATACTGTCTTGATTACTGTAGCTTTGTAGTCTAGTCTGAAGTCAGGGAGCCTGATTCCATCAGCTCCATTTTTCTTTCTCAAGATTGCTTTGGCTCTTTGGGGTCTTTTGTGTTTCCATACAAATTGTGAAATCTTTTGTTCTAGTTCTGTGAAAAATGCCATTGGTAGTTTGATAGGAAATGTATTGAATCTGTAGATTGCTTTGGGTAGTATAGTCATTTTCACAATGATGATTCTTCCAATCCAAGAACATGGTATATGTCTCCAACTATTTGTATCATTTTTAATTTCTTTCACCAGTGTCTTATAGTTTTGTGCATACAGGTCTTTTGTCTCCTTAGGTAGGTTTATTCCTAGATATTTTATTCTCTTTGTGCAATGAAAAATGGGAGTGTTTCCTTAATTTCTCTTTCAGATTTTTCCTCATTAGTGTATAGGAATGCAAGAGATTTCTGTGCATTAATCTTGTATCCTGCTACTTTACCACATTCATTGATTAGTTCTAGTAGTTTTCTGGTAGCATATTTAGGATTCTCTATGTATAGTATCTTGTCATCTGCAAACAGTGACTGCTTGACTTCTTCTTTTCTAGTTTGGATTCCTTTTATTTCTTTTTCATCTCTGATTGCTGTGGCTAAAACTTCCAAAACTATGTTGAATAGTGTTGAGAGTGGGCAACCTTTCCTTGCTCCTGATCTTAGTGGAAATGGTTTCAGTTTTTCACCACTGAGAACGATGCTGGCTGTGGGTTTGTCATATATGACCTTTATTATGTTGGGGTAAGTGCCCTCTATGCCTACCTTCTGGAGAGTTTTTATCATAAGTGGGTGTTGAATTCAGTTGAAAGTGTTTCTGCATATATTGAGGTGATCATATGGTTCTTCTCCTTCAATTTGTTAATATGGTGTATCACACTGATTGATTTGTGTATATTGAAGCATCCTTGCATTCCTGGGATAAACCCCACTTGATCATGGTGTATGATCCTTTTAATGTGCTGTTGGATTCTGCTTGCTAATGTTTTGTTGAGTATTTTTGCATCTATGTTCATCAGTGATACTGGCTTGAAGTTTTCTTTTGTTGTGACATCTTTGTCTGGTTTTGGTATCATAGGTGATGGTGGCCTTGTAGAATGATTTTGGGAGTGTTCCTCCCTCTACTATATTTTGGAAGAGTTTGAGAAGGATAGGTGTTAGCTCTTCTCTAAATGTTTGATAGAATTTGCCTGTGAAGCCATCTGGTTCTGGGCCTTTGTTTCTTGGAAGATTTTTAATCACGGTTTCAATTTCAGTGCTTGTGATTGGTCTGTTTATATTTTCTCTTTCTTCCCGGTTTAGTCTCGGAAGGTTGTGCTTTTCTAAGAATGCGTCCATTTCTTCCAGGTTGTCTATTTTACTGGCATATACTAGCTTCTACTCATCTCTTGTGATTCTTTGTGTTTCTGCACTGTCAGTTGTTACTCTCCTTTTTCATTTCTAATTCTTGATTTGAGTCTTTCCCCTTTTTTTTCTTGATGAGTATGGCTAATGGTTTAAGAGTTTGTTTATCTTCTCAAAGAAGCAGCTTTTAGTTTCATTGATCTTTGCTATTGTTTCCTTCATTTCTTTTTCATTTATTTCTGATCTTTTTTTTTTTTTTTTTGCAGTGTGTGGGCCTCTCACTGCTGTGGCCTCTCCCTTTGCGGAGCACAGGCTCCAGACACACAGGATCAACGGCCATGGCTCACGGGCCCAGCCACTCCGTGGCATGTGGGATCTTCCTGGACCAGGGCACGAACCTGTGTCCCCTGCATCAGCAGGTGGACTCTCAACCACTGCACCACCAGGGAAGCCCCTGATCTGATCTTTATGATCCCTTTCCTTCTGCTAATTTTGGGGTTTTCTTGTTCCTCTTTCTCTGTTTTAGGTGTAAGGTTAGGTTGTTTATTTGAGATGTTTCTTGTTTCTTGAGGTAGGATTGTATTTCTATAAACTTCCCTCTTAGAACTGCTTTTGCTGTATCCCACAAGTTTTGTGTCATCGTGTTTTCATTGTCATTTGTTTTGTTTTGTTTCCTCTTTGATTTCTTCAGTGATCTCTCCGTTATAACGTAGTATATTGGTTAGCCTCCACGTATTTGTATTTCATACAGATTATTTCCTGTAATTGATATCTAGTCTCATAGCACTGTAGTCAGAAAAGATACTTGATATGATTTCGGTTTTATTAAATTTACAGAGGCTTGAATTTTGACCCAAGATATCTATTCTAGAGACTGTTCCATGAGCACATGAGAAGTGTATTCTGTTGTTTTTGGATGGAATGTTTTATAAATAACAATTAAGTCCATCGTGTTTAATGTGTCATTTAAAGCTTGTGTTTCCTAATTTATTTTCATTCTGGATGATCTGTCCATTGGTGAAAGTGGGGTGTTAACGTCCCTTACTATGATTGTTTTACTGACGATTTCCCCGAATATGGCTGTTAGTATTTGCCTTATGTATTGAGGTGCTCCTATGTTGGGTGCATACATATTTACAATTGTTATATCTTCTTCTTGGATTGATCCCTAATCATAATGTACTGTCCTTCCTTGTCTCTTGTAGTAGTCTTTGTTTTACAGTCTATTTTGTTTGATATGAGAATTGCTACTCCAGATTTCTTTTGATTTCCATTTGCATGGAATATCTTTTTCCAACTCCTCACTTTCAGTCTGTATGCGTTCCTAGGTCTGAAGTGGGTCTCTTGTAGACAGCATATGTATGGGTCTTACTTTTGTATTCATTCAGCCAGTGTATGTCTTTTGTTTGGAGCATTTAATCCATTTATATTTAAGGTAGTTATAAATATGTATGTTCACATTATCATTTCTTAAATTGTTTTGGGTTTGATCCTGTAAGTCTTTTCCTTCTCTTGTGTTTCCTGCCCAGAGAGGTTCCTTTAGCGTTTGCTGTAAAGCTGGTTTGGTGGTGCTAAATTCTTTTAGTTTTTGCTTATCTTTAAAGTTTTAATTTCTCTGTCAAATCTGAATGAGATCCTTGCTGGGTATAGAAATTTTGGTTGTAGGTTTTTCTCTTTCATCACTTTAAATATGTCCTGCCACTCCCTTCTAGCTTGCAGAGTTTCTGCTGAAAGATCAGCTGTTTATCTTATGGGATTCCCTTGTATGTTAATTGTTGCTTTTCCCTTGCTGCTTTTAATATTTTTTCTTTGTATTTAATTTTTGATAGTTTGATTAATATGCATCTTGGCCTGTTTCTCCTTGGATTTATCCTGTATGGGACTCTCTGTGCTTCTTGGACTTCATTGACTATTTTTTTACCCATATTAGGGAAATTTTCAACTATAATCTCTTCAAATATTTTCTCAGTCCCTTCTTTTGCTCTTCTTCTTCTGAGACCTCTATAATTCAAATGTTGGTGCGTTTAATGTTGTCCCAGAGGTCTCTGTGATTGTTCTCAATTCTTTTTTTCTTTTTTCTTTATTCTGTTCTGCGGTAGTTATTTCCACTATTTTATCTTAGAGGTCACTTATATGTTCTTCTGCCTCAGTTACTCTGGTATTGAGTCCTTCTAGAGAATTTTTAATTTCATTTATTGTGTCGTTCATCATTGTTTGTTTGCTTTTTAGTTCTTCTAGGTCTTGTTAAACATTTCTTGTATTCTTGTGTTTTCTCCATTCTATATCCAAGATTTTGGATCATGTTTAGTATCATTACTCTGAATTCTTTTTCAGGTAGGCTGCCTATTTCCTCTTCATTTGTTTGGTCTGGTGGGTTTTTACCTTGCTCCTTCATCTCTTGCGTATTTCTCTGTCTTCTCTTTTTGCTTAACTTACTGTGTTTGGGTTCTCTGTTTCACAGGCTGCAGGTTCATAGTTCCCGTTGTTTTTGGTGTCTGCTCCCAGTGCATAAAGTTGGTTCAGTGGGTTGTGTAGGCTTCCTGGTGGAGGGGGCTGGTGCCTGTTTTCTGGTGGCTGAGGCTGGATCTCGTCTTTCTTGTGGGCAGGACCATGTCTCGTGGTGTGTTTTGGGGTGTCTGTGAGCTTATTATGATTCTAGGCAGCCTCTCTGCTAATGGGTGGGTTTGCGCTCCTGTCTTGCTAGTTTTTTGGCTTAGGGTGTCCAGCACTGTAGCTTGCTGGTCGTTGAGTGGAGCTGGGTCTTAGCATTGAGATGGAGATCTCTGAGAGAACTTTCGCCATTTGATATTATGTGGGACTGGGAGGTCTCTTGTGGACCAATGTCCTGAGCTCAGCTCTGCCACCTCAGAGGCTCAGGCCTTACACCCGGCCAGAGCACCAATGCCCCATCAGTCACACAGCTCAGAAGAAAAAGGAGAAAAAAAAAGAAAGAAAGAAAATAAATAAATAAAATAAAGTTATTAAAATAGAAAAAAATCATTAAAAACGTAATAAAAAAGAGACAGAAAGAAAGAAGTGAGCAACCAAGCCAAAAATAAATCCACCAATGATAACAAGCACTAAAAATTATATTTAAAAAAAAGCAAAAACAAAATGGACAGTTAGAACCCTAGAACAAATGGCAAAACAAAGCTATAGAGACAAAATCACACAAAGAAGCATACACACTCACAAAAAGAGAAAAAAGAAAAAATATATATAAATAAAAAAAGGAAGAGAGCAACCAAATCAATAAACAAATCTACCAATGATAATAAGCTCTAAATAATAAGCTAAGATAAACATAAAACCAGAAACACATTAGATGCAGAAAGCAAACCCCAAGTCTACAGTTGTTCCTGAAGTCCACCACCTCAGTTTGGGATGATTCATTGTCTATTCAGGTATTCCATTCACTCCAGATGCAGGGTACATCAAGTCGATTGTGGACATTTAATCCACTGCTCCTGAGGCTGCTGGGAGAGATTTCCCTTTCTCTTCTTTGTTCTCACAGCTCCTGGGGTTCAGCTTTGGATTTTGCCCTGCCTCTACATGTAGGTGGCCTGAGGACTTCTGTTCCCCACCCAGACAGGACGGGGTTAAAGGAGCAGCTGATTACGGGGCTCTCTTTCACTCAGGCTGGAGGGAGGGAGGGGTACGGAATGCAGGGTGAGCCTGCGGCAGCAGAGGCTGGCGGGAAGTTGCACCAGCCTGAGGCATGCCGTGTGTTCTCCCGGGGAAATTGTCCCTGGATCACAGGACCCTGGCAGTGGCGGGCTGCACAGCCTCCCAGGAGAGGAGGTGTGGATAGTGCCCTGTGCTTGCACACAGGCTTCTTGGTGGCTGCAGTAGCAGCCTTAGCATCTCCTGCCCGTCTCTGGGGTGCTTCCTGATAGCCGTGGCTCATGCCCGTCTCTGGAGCTTCTTTAGGCAGTGCCCTGAATCCCCTCTCCTTGCACACCAGGAAACAATGGTCTCTTGCCTCTTAGGCAGCTCCAGACTTTTTCCCCAGACTCTCTCCCGGCTAGCTGTGGTGCACTAGCCCCCTTCAGGCTGTGTTCATGCAGTCAACCCCAGTCCTCTCCCTGGGATCTGACATCTGAAGCCTGAGCCTCAGCTCCCGGCCCTTATCCGTCCCAGCGGGTGAGCAGACAAGCCTCTCGGGCTGGTGAGTGCTGGTCGGCACCGATCCTCTGTGCGGGAATCTCTCCGCTTTGCCCTCTGTACCCCTGTTGCTCTGTTCTCCTCCACGGCTCTGAAGCTTCCTCCCCCGCCCCCCCGCCACCCCCCATCTCTGCCAGTGAAGGGTCTTCCTAGTGTGTGGAAACTTTTCCTCCTTCACAGCTCCCTCCCCGAGGTGCAGGTCCTGTCCGTATCCTTTCGTCTCTATTTTTCCTTTTTTCTTTTGCCCTACACAGGTACATGGGAAGTTTCTTGCCTTTTGGGAAGTCTGAGGTCTTCTGCCAGTGTTCAGTAGGTGTTCTGTAGGAGTTGTTCCCCATGCAGATTTTTTTTGATGTATTTGTGGGGAGGAAGGTGATCTTCATGTCTTACTCCTCCACCATCTTGAAGGTGCCCCAACACTCTTTTCATAGGAACAGTGTTCAATATATTCAATGATCCTATAGGTTTGGAAAAGCAATTTATATTTCACCTTACTACGTTTTTCCAATTACTTTTAATTTCTAGAAATGGCAAGTTAGTTGAGAAGAAGTTTAAAGAGGAAAAACCTGATATTCAAACCTTTTTCAATAAAACGATGAGGATTATATAAATTTATATAAAATATAATTATAAAATATGTTACTTACAGGTAAGAAATAGTTAAGGAAAAAAAAGGCTTTGTGAGAACCACTAATTATTCAATATTACCATTATTCTTTTGCAAACTTTCTGTTTCCATTTCCCTAAAATAAATATTTAAACAAAATCGTTTCAGATTTTGAAATGTTCTTCAAATTTTTAAAAGCAAGCAAAAAAAAAAAAAGACAATTTTCTCCCCTTTGGCATACAAGCTCTCAAAGTTTGTAACTGAAAAAATCATAATCTATTGTCAAGAAAAGGGAAGGCATGCTACATTTTTAAAGGTTAGCCCTAATTTAAATATTTGTTGAGAATACAGTGTAAGCAGAAGGAGAAGTATTTATCATACGTTTTCATATATATTGGAAAGATACATACCTGAAAATTTTTTCTTGGATAAAAGTATTTACTTTGCAAAGTGAACTCGGGAGGAAAGCAGACACATTTAGAAGGAGGATGCGATAAGCATCCAGTTGGACTTACAGAAACAGAAGGAGAAATCAACAACGGAAGGGCAAAATGCATTTTATAGCAATTATCTGCAAAATGGCAGCAGCTGTTCAAGCTTCTGCATCATCGGGATTCTGAGAAGTCCAGATAGAAACATATGGTATAGTGCATCACACAACAGTTTAAAGCTATTATTGTTCATGTTATTTCTTTATGTTATTCTCAGTGAAAGTGAATAGGTATATAGATTTTTCTCTGGTATAGCATGAACATGTGATGAGTCTTGGGGTCCACAAACATTCGACTGTGTCAGAAATAGGTTGTTTCATAATAGATCCAGACAAAAGTAACTCTTACTCATATGCAAGAAAAATTGGCCTATAATTTATATTAAAAATTTTATAACATTTATATTCTATATCTATTTTATACAACATAAAAGTCTATTGCAGTTACATTTTTGGTTCTTCATGTAAAATTCAGTTAATAAGAAGAGAAACCACTAAGCTTTTAAAAAGCTATGCCGCATCTCTTTTCTGATAGATACTCTGCATTCAGAAAAAATAAAATGTCCATTAGCACCTCCCACTTAATTGTGTGGGCCCATTATAATTTCAACACTTATAAGAGAAAGTGTTAATGGCAACATTTCAAAGCACTGGTCTAAAAGGATGAGGTGACTTCATAAAAACAAAAATCAGAACAAACACCGTTTCCTAGTTTATTGGAAAAAATTACATAAGATAAAATTATATTTTATTGAAAGATGAATCATTAAATTCAGAGTGTAAATTCACGAGGTAAGCGAATTAAAGATAAATTGACATGTATAATAAACTCTGACATAAGTATTTCTGCATAATTATAGTATTTAAAATGTCAAAAATTGTCTAATCAAGTAAAAGTATTGAGGTACCATTTTACAAAGTAGGTGAAGACTATTAAAACTGTTCTATATATCTACAGTATATGTAATTTTTGTTGGCTTGTTTCATTTTTCAATGCCAAATTTCAAGCCGAATTTTGTTGGCTTGAAACAAAAAGTTGTTTCATCCTTTTGAAGTGAAGTTGAACAACAGAATTATTTTGAATGGCAAAATAATAATCCACTGTCTCTGGAAATTTTTGTCACTGTTCCACTTTTTATATTTGAGAAAATCCAATTTCTTTATAATTATTTATATTCTTAAATTATAAAAATAATAATTTTATTGCTAAAAATATAAAAATGAATAATATGCAAAATGGCAGACACATGTAGCACATTTATGGTTTGTAAAGACTTAATTCTTCAGCTAGATTGGGGATATAGGTTATATAACAAAAATCTATTAGTAAGAAAAATATTCTAACGATTCACTCCTCATTCAAAAGACTCACAGCATCTAATATTTCAAAATGAATTTCTTAAAGTGATCAAAGCTGTTAAATTTCAAAACAAGGAAGTAACATGAGATGTGCTAAAAAGAACGCAGATTTTTCAGGAGCAAAAGCCTGCATAGTTGAAATATAAGTTCAATGTTTTACAGGCTGAATAATTTCATTTATCAATGGCTTTATTAATCAATCTCTGTGTCTCATGTTTCTCCAGTACAAGAGAAGGAAAGTAATAATAACCACCTCATTAATTGCTTACAATAATTAAAACAACAGGTTATTCACAGTTATTTTTTAAACTCTAAAACACCTTTAACATAACTGCCGGCAACCCAGAGTCACATAACTAATTAAACCTCAATAAACTAAATAACAGATGGTCAATTGATGGACAATTACATGTATAGCTACTTACCTAAAGTGAAGGGTATTGATGCAATAAGTTTTAGGAAGACATACAAATCTCTTATAACACTCTATTTGCAGCATTTATTGGGTAGGCAGGACTTTCAGATTTAAAATAAGATATGTAGAATTGAAAAAAATATATATAGATACACATCATATATATATATATAAACATTCTCTCATTCACTCACTGTCTACCTCCTTTAATTCTCCTAGATGCATGAAAAAAACAAAAAATTGCGTGGGCTGAATTTGTGAGAGGGTTGAAACCAGAGAGAGAGCCATCTGACTGCACTTCCTGCCAAGTTACTGGGCATTTTGCTGCAGGAGGTGGTGTCAGAGTCACAGTTCTGACTCTAGTTTCAACCCTTGAATCCTTTCTGTTCTGAATTTTCAAGTCTCACAGAAGGTTGTTCTAGTGGTTTTCATGTGTAAGAAATTACTACAGAGAAACAAACAAAAAAACATTTGTGAAACTTTAGAATTGCTCACTGTTAGAATACCCCCAATGGGGTAGATACCCAATAAATGGGCGATTATCTTATAAACAATGTTGAAACTTCTCACTGACATGGTCAAGCAGAATTTGACATCACATGAGCCTGTTTAAAAAAACAAAACTTGTACTACCTTTCTAAATTTAAAATACAAAGAAAAAATTTTTGTATTTTATTTTAAATCCCTGATTTGTATTTTAAATCCTTTGTTTTGTTAATATATAGATTCAAGCATTTATTTTAACATTTCATTTAAAGTTATTTTGAAAACTAAATTAATATTATATATACAAATTTACAGGATTTCTATGAGAACAACATATCCTTATGCATATTCAAAAGCTTCACAATTTGTAACATGTAATGTTACTAGTGTCAGCATTTCTGTGGAATAATTACTTACTTTCTCAATTCTAAGGACTCTAATAAGTTCTGTAGGAGAATATGGGGATAAAAGATCTATTTCCTAAACTCAAACACAAACTTGGGATTTTACTCTATTCTTTCCAGACTCCTGGGCAGCTTTACACAATAACCAAGTGAGTAACAGCATTCCTGAGAAAAGAGCAAAGTAACCAGAACTCCTGGTAAAGGAAGCATACCATGGTCCACGTATTTTTGTTCCCCTAGTATCGTTAGTATAAAGAAGACAAGAATTACAAGAATCACATCAAATACGTGCCCTTTTAATATACAGAGACTCCTCTTACTAACAAAAGTCTCCTTGAAACTTTCCAGGAATCAAACCCCTCAAGTTAGTTGTTCCATTTACCTATGGAGGACTAAGAAAGAGAAGAACTAAAAAAAAAAAATAAGAAAAAAGAGACTAAAGATGCCATTTTCCCTCCAGAGTTAGTTCTTCAAGCTTCCCCATCAGATTTAAGAGACACGCATACGGTCAACAAGAGGTGGAAATCGTTGGAGGATCCAAAAAAGTCCTGCCCTACCTGAGAACAATATTCTCCATTATTCTTTTTAACTTCATTTTGAAGAACACTAGGTAAATGGACATTTAACTGAAGGGATTTCTTATGGGTATTATCCTCAGGAAGTTGTAAAATGAATCCAGTTAGGTCATTAATCAAATTAATTCAAACGTTATAGTTCACAAGAATTCACTTAACCTAATTCCCTTCTTGATTTTTGCCCATCCAACTTACATTCCCACACAAGATAATATAACGTAACGAGCAATCCATCTTCTAATGCTAATAATCAGAGCTAGTATCTTATTGAGCACTTCATATGCACCCATACTGTATTAAGTACTTCATCTTATTTAATCCCAGTCCATGAAATAAGTAATGTTGGAATAACTGTCCTTGTTAATGGAACTAAAACAACAGAGTAAGCACAACCTTTAAACTATTTTTGGTTAAAAAGGATAGGCACCAAAAAATTTGGCCCCCAAAATTTGTTTCCAAGACATACACCCAGACATTTATTACACGTGCATTCAGTAGTAAGCAGACACCAAGCAGTTCCCAGCTCTCTGTGCTGCCAGGTAATCCAATATATCTTGACCAATAAGTTTGCTCAAATAATATACTATCTTATTCCAAGTCAGGATTCCATTACCTTATTTTCAGACAACTATAACCCTCCAATTTTTTCTATATCCCTCCAATACTTGGACACAAGACTAATGATCAAGCTTTGGATTCTATCCGTAAAGAGTACAAACTACAGGGCTTATTTTGTATATGGAAGTGTAAGAAGTGATGCTAAAATATACTAGTTAATACACATATCTTGAATATTGCTTATTTTATCCATGAGATGTCATGTTATCCTTCACTATGCAAATAAACTAGTCACAAATTTCATCAATGAAAATTTAAATGGTAATATTTCTTACGTCAAATTGAAAGGCTTCAGATATCGGTTGCCTATGAAGAAATTGAGTTGTTTTAGTAACTGCCTCTAGGGTGTCGTTACTGTGATCAAAGGCTAGCTGAACATTCGTGAAGGATGAAATTCTGACTAGAAATAATAACTTTCCTTAAATTCTGCTACTCAACTGTCACTGCTGACAGAACATCACAACCAAAATGAATTTGTATGTAGGAAATATATAGTAAGTATTTTTGCTGATATAACTGATGAGCCCAGACATAATGATAATGCTTCGGGCAACCTTTATTTAAGGTATAAAATTTTATCATCAGGACTGAGTTTCTCTCTTATGATCTCATGACTCTATTTTCTCCCATTTAGACTATACAGCCAAAATACAAACAGTATATATAAAAGATGTGAATAATGCATGAACTTAAAAATAGTAATGTTAGTAAGTTCAGGAAAACAAAAAGTATGACAAACATGCATGGAAGTACGGAAAATTTCAAGACTTTAGAATCTAGAAAAAAGGATAAAATTGATATCCTAAAACTAAAAAACTCAACAGGTAGCTTCAATAGCATATTAGATATTCCAGAAGCTCAAAGAATCTCAAGCAGCATAAATGCAATAACAAACAAAACCAACAACAATAAAACATTCTACCATGGCACATTTTAATTAAATTAAAAAAAAAAAAAAGACCTATACACTCATAAAAGCAGACAGAGGGAAAAAGGTGTATTGTCTTCAAAAGAGCAAAAGTAAGACTGATGGCTGACTTTTCAACAGAAATGACAAAAATCAGAAAGCAATCAAAAAAATTTATAAATATAAATGAATATAAAAGGGAAATACAGAAAAAATACTATTTTCTAAAATTCTAAATTAAACAAAAGTATCATTAAACATTGAGAATAAACAAATGTTTTCAGGGGGAAAAAACACTTTGTTTGGATTTTCACCATCAGAACCTATACTAGAGTAATACTAAAGAGAATTCTTCTAGGAGACAGAACGGAAACCCTGAGAGAACAGAAATTCAGGAATAAATATGTGCATATTTTTCTGAGCATTAATGGGATTGACAGTACAGAGGAATCAGGTATCACTAACATTGTACCATGAAAACCAGAAAGTCAGAAGTCCCAAATACAAACTTAGTAAAACACAGTCCAGTACTGACATAAAACATATTTTGATGACTTGCCATCTTGCAAAATTAATATCATTTCTTCCTTATATTGATTTAAAAATCAGAAATTGACCCTCACAGCATTTCTGTAAGGCCAGAAATTATTTTCATGTATAGCTGAAAATCTAGGCATAAATCCAGGAAGTGAATAGCCAAAGTTTTACACCAAATTGCTAATTGAACTGAGATGAGAATTAAGATCTCCTTACCTTTGTGGCATAGCTGATTGCGAGGTATGGCCAAATTGTGCCCTCATGATATCAGTAAGTATAATACTGATGTGTATATTTTTTCCAAATAACTTCTTGTTCATCCTCTCAATTTATCTCATACTGGTCTTGCATTGTTCTAATACCAGTATTAGAGAGACATTTGGAGGTTTGCCCATGTTTACACTGTTAGAAAGTAGAATAATCAGGAATGAAACCTGTTAATACCGATTCCTTGCACCAACATTAGTCTTATTAAAATAGCAGAATATAAAGCAAAAAGAAAATGAGCTGTAAGAGTCAGTTACTTGGATTAAGTGTCTGAGACACTCTGAATCATCTCATTTACTGTGACAATGTTTCTCTATACCTACAATTTTATTATCTTCATCTTCTGATTCCATAGTTCTGCATGAGTAGGTCCAGAGAACATAAGAGCACATGTCACTACCAGAAGAATTCCAGATATAATTTGGCAAGAGAAAATAGGGCACTTTCATTTAGTAAATTGCTCTTAATCGCTGTCTTATTTTGTGTACAATATGATATCTTCCTCTGAATAAATCATATGCATTTCCTTATAAGAACATGCAAACTATCATGACTTATGAAGTCCCAAGTTTTTAATTTCCTGAGGATGATAATGTAAAAAGTCCTTTCTTGCTGCCACTAGTAGTTGTGAATATATTCATGTTATTATTCTGTTTCAAGGCTTTAAAAATTCCACTATTATTACTGAATTAAAATATATCAGTCATAGCAAGGAAATTATTTTTATTAAGAAGGGACTGTAGCACTTAGAGATATGAAGAGAGAAGAGATGCTGATATTGAGGAGAATCATCTCAGTGACCAGCAATGACTAGTAGCAGGGAAGGTAAATACTGAATTCACAAAGAATATAATAGAGTGTAAGAATCTGAACTCTTGAGTTTGACTGCTTTGTGATAAAAATGGGGAAGAAATTATAGAACTTTAAATAGACCTTGCCAGAGATGGGGAGAGAGTTGCAGCAAACTAATACAGAGACAACTAGGTTAGTTTTTACATTTCCTCTGTGTGTTACTTTAATTTCTTTGGCTTGTTTATCAGTCTCTGGTAACGTTGATCTCAGCTTGCTAAATTCCAATTTTAAGCTTTCACATTACTCAAACAGTGACTCATTATTTTTCCTCCAGCAGGTTTTCCCTGATCAGCACATACACACACCCAACCATTAACCTTTCCCACATACATCATACATATGATATCAGACTGGAGTTCTATTTATTTTCACTTTGATATTTGCATATTGCATCACAAACCAGGCATTACCTCAAATTATTGAATCCTGCATTCCTTCCAATATAAGAAATATGTAAAGATAAAACTTACAAACTCCCTTATATAAATACATTTACACTCTATACATTTGCCATCTATTAGGAGCTAAAAGGCAGATCTGGCATTCTGGAAGTCGGAACCCTAATGTAACTGATGTTTCCATCCTAAATTCAAAGATCTGAACTCAAACACTGACTTCCAAAAATCTTCAGGTGATATATAAACATTCAATAATTAATCTGCATAGATTAACTGTATTTAATAAGGTTTACAAGGCCAAGATGAAAATCATTACTTTTAATATAGGCATGGCCACCCAGCAAGTAGAATCTATCTTAGTTCTACTAATAAGGGTAAAGAATAAGGAAACAAAAACCTATTTCTAATATTGTTGCCTATTTTCTTTTGAAACTATATGTAGTTCATGGAATCAGTAGCTTGGATACTGATCCAGGTGGGCAATTTAATTCCAGATTTAAAAACTGTTTTTTATATATATATATATATATATATATATATATATATATATATACACACACACATATATATACATATATATTCATTTGTTGAGTGATTCAGAGGTAACAGATGAATAAATATACGACAACAGAATAACAGATTATTCATGCCCATATTTAGATCTTATAAAGAGATAATAATATTCTTATATATCACACCATATATATCCACTGATAAAAAATTAAGAAAAATTTTGTAACATATTTAGTTAAAACATTTACATATTTAATATCTCACTCATATGATTCCATTCATTTATTCTTTCAACAAATATTAACTGAGCCCCTACTGTGTGCTAGCTACTGATTGAAATACTAGACAAAAAACAATTTTGAATGCAATTATGGCCCCTACACTTATGGAAGAATTGCATTTCTGTGAGGAAGAAGACCAAAAAAAGCAAGAAAGGAGGACAATACAAAATAATTTAATGTTATTAAAATTACTCAGAAAGAGACAAAGAAACAATTGCAAAAAGAATAGCATTGGCTGGCAGGTTATAGCTATCAGGGAATGTCTCTCTGAGTCAGTGCCACTGAAGGTAAGTTTTACAGAATGAGAAAAAGCTCATGACAAATGAAACAAAGTGCATCTCAAACCTATAGTACAGAATATCCAAAGGCTATGGAATTGGAAAAATCTCATTGTATTCAAGGGATTTAAAACAGAGTGGCTGGGCAAGGGTGGGTTTAATGATAAAGAGAGAGACACAAATGAATTGCCCAATGTAACTGACAGCCTGTGCCTTACGCCTCATGTGGCTCACGTACAAAAAAATACAGAGAACATCAAATTTGGGATCCAAAAGATTATAAACCGTAATGATGAGGAAATGTAAAGTCCATCATATGATTGAAGGCACTGGAGATGTTTAGCCTATAGAGGTAATATTCAGAAAAGCATGGTGGTCGCCTGTTAGATATAGTAATATAAAATATACGTCAGACTGTCATAGGCTTGTATGAAGGTTTTCCAATTGTGATAACTAGGGACACTGTGCAGACATTTTAGTCAGAGATTTGGGGATATTACAAGGAGGAGGCTCTGGCTGAAGAGATGCTCCTTTGAGACATTTTCCTTTTCTTATACCAGGTTAGGTTAATACTTCATAATAAAATTGCATTTGCCCCAACTATGAGTCGCCTTATATTTTGCATGTTTTATATTATTTGTTACTCAGAACAATCCTACCATTACACTTACAAGGAACTGATGCACGTACATGTTAAATTATTATCCAGATGACATATGGAGACACTCTCCTCTTATAATGAATATATAATTGGAGTAAACACCAAAATCCATAACTTGTGGATTTATCTCTAAAGGTTCTGCAAATTTCCACGTGTACTTTTAATTTTAAGATTTTTTTTTGCTGTGGACCATTTTTAAAGTCTTTATTGAATTTGTTACAATATTGCCTTTGTTTCATGTTTTGATTTCTTGGCCATGAGGCATGTGGGATCTCAGCTCCCCAACCAGGGATCAAACCCCCACCCCCTGCATTGGAAGGTGAAGTCTTAACCACTGGACCATCATGGAAGCCCCCAACTTGTACTTTCATATGCAACACATTAACTCAGATGTGAAAGATGTGAAATACAGCCTCCGTTTAATTTACACGGATACAACCCAACATCCATATACACAAAGTAAACATAATTGAATATTACAGACTTCATTAAAAATTAGAGAAATAAAGGAAAGAAAAAGGTTTCATTGGTACCAAAAAAATTACAGACATAATTTCAATTAGAATAAAGATAACATTACTTTTAAAATATCCTTTGTCCAATGACCGAAGAACCACAAAGCAGTTTTGAGTATATCTTTAACCCCTACATGTTCCAAGCTTTTTCACAATTGCTACTCATCTTTTAGTTATTTGGGTGTCTGCCAATCACCCTTCTCTTGAGGTTTCGATATTTCTACCTAACTTCTCAATGTATTTGAAAATACTCTCTCCCAAGGAACATTTCTAGCCCCAGTCCTGTGTTTGTGTTTATAGAAGAATGTATACTACAGATCGTTGTTCGATTTCTGTTTTCTTTGGTTTCTTAACATTGTCTAAATTCACATAACTGATGCATGGCAAAGTGATTTTATTCCAGATCTATCCAGTAAAAAATAGTTCCAATACTAAATTTCTTAAAAAGGATTGTAACTCATGGGTGTGTTTCTTCATCTCCCACTCATCACTCAACACATTCTGATCATCCTGCCTCCGCAGCCTGAGGGAGTCTGCTTGGATTGTCAATGGCTTCTTTTATTCTAAATCCAACAGAAACTTTTGAGTCCTCAATAGTACTGAGTCTGAGCAGTATTTGACAAAGTGAACCATATCTTCAAAATACTTAAAAATATGACTTTCATAATAAGTTATCTTCCTGGCTTGTATATTTTTTGACCACTCAAATGAATGCTGGATTTAACTGGGGCTCGTACCTGACAACTCCGTTCTATTATTGCTCTACTCTTCCTACTCTTATTATATATTATAAGGTTATAGAATATTACATATTATATTATAAGTTTACTCTTATATATTCTCACAGCATCATCATGTTTGCTAACAATCTCCAAACACGTATCTTTATCTCAAAATTCTATCTTGGCTTAAGGACAACGTTTAGCATAATATATAAAAATCTTAAGTTTTTTTTTTATATTTATCCCTCAAATTCATGCTTTATCCAGTAAGGCCTGTCTGAGCAATTAGACCCACCCTTGATCCAGGCACTCAAGGAAGAACTATAAAGACATCATGAACTCTTCTAAAACTTTTTCCTATCAATGAACATTTAGTTGATTTTATCATTGAAAGATCTTAAAATATATCTACAAATACTTCCATACAGTTCAACATAGGCATTCTTGACAAACTCTACCTTTTGCAAAATCATGCACTGATAAAAACACAGATTATGGGGAAAACAGGATTAATGATAGATCACTCAAAACCTATGCAATTTTGGTTACCAGAGTATTAACAGTATCAACTCAAAACCTATGCAATTTTGTTTACCAGAGTATTAACAGTACTTCAGAAATAACTTGAATAATTCAGGCTGGCACAGCTTAAAATAACTGGGGGCTGTCTCGTATATTGAAAATATTGTGTGTGTGTGTGTGTGTGCTTGTGCACATGCATATATACATTCACAGTAGAAATACTAGCTTGTAGCTAGTCAACTATCTCTAAGGTGGGTACAGAAAGAAGTGCAACCTTTTTCAGGAACTGTTTATCATATAAGCCGGAGATCAGGTTCAGCCACTCATTTTTTAAAAAAAATAAACTTCTTACTTTAAGATAATCATAAATATGCAGTTGTAAGAAATAATGTAGAGAGATTCCGTGTACTCTTTGTCCAGTTTCCCCAAATGATAATACTTTGCAAAATAATAGTTCAACATCAGAATCACGATATTGGCATTAGTACATTCGAGACACAGCGCATTTCTAGCACCACAAAGATCCCTAATTTCATTCATTTTCCTCCTGCCCACACCCCTTCTTTAAACTGTGGCAATTGGTAATCTGTTTTCTATTTCTATATTTATACATAAAACATAATTATAGTATAATAACATTTCATGCTATTTATGTATGTTAATATAGTATAATAAGATTTCAAAAATGTTATGTAAATGGAATCATAGAATATTTAACATTTTGGGATTGGCTTTTTTATACAGGATGATTTTCTGGGAATGTGTTTGTGTAAGTTGTTGCATGTATCAATTTTTTTCCCATTTAGTGTTAAGTATATTCCATGGACTGGATGTATTACAGAATCTTCATACCTTGAAGGACATTTGGGTACTTTCCACTTATGCCTACTGCAAGTAAAGTTACTATAGACATGCTTGTATAGGGTTTTGTGTGAACATAAGTTTTTATTTCTTTGGGATAAAGGCTCAGGACTTTCATTTCTGGATCATACAGTAATTGCATTTTTTTGGAAAGAAACAGACAATGTATATTGCAGAGTTGCTATATTATTTTAAATTATGCCGATGTATATGTGGCTCAGTTTTACTGAATCCTCACCAGCACTTGATGTTGTCACTATATTTTATTTTAGCCATTCTGATAGGTATGTAGGTTTTAATTTGAATTTCCCTACTGGCTAATTAAATTGAACATCTTTTCATGTGCTTATTTGACACTTGTACATCTTCTTCACTTTATGCCTTTTGCTCATACTCTAATTGGATTGTTTGCTTTTTATTATTGAATTTTGAGAGTGCTTTATAAATTCTAGATATTCATCCATTGTTGAATATGTGGTTTGGAAACATTTCTCTCACCTTGTAATTTATCTCCTTAACATCTCCTTGGTTCTTTACCTCTCTCACAGAGGAAAAGTTTTTAATTTTGTGGAATATAATTTATGACTTTTTGCTTTTATATATCATGCTTTTGGTGTCAAGTCTAAAAAGACTTTGCCTAGCCTTAAGTCCTAAAGATTTTCTTCTGTTTTTGTTTTCCCTAAAAGTTTCAGAATTTCACATTTTACATTTATGTCTATAATCTATTTTGAGTTAATATTTGTACAAAGTGTGAAAGTTAGGGCACAGCTCACTTTCTTGCCTATGACTATCCAAATGATCCAGCACTATCTGTTGAAAATGCCATATTTTCTCAGTGAAATACTTCTAAAACTTATCAAAAAAATCAACTGGGCATATTTATATGATTTAATGTCTGTGTTCTCTACTCTTCTACTTTGATCTATATGTTTATCCCTCTGCCTATAAACCACAGTCTTCTATTTTGCAGCTATATGATAAGTCTTGAAATTTTCATTTTCATTCAGTTCAATGTATTCTTTTATTTCCCTTGAGACTTCTTCTTTGGCTCACGGGTTATTCAGAAATGTTTAGTTTCAAGTATTTGGAAATTTTCCTGTCTTCCTCTTAGTGATTTTTAGCTTGATTCCATTGTGTTTTTGAGAATGCACTCTGTATGCTTTCAGTTCTCCTACACTGTTGAGACTTATTTTATGGCCCTAGATACGGTCTATCTTAGTAAATACTCAATGGGCACTTGAAGAGAAGATATATCCTGCCATTGTTCAGTAGGATGTTCCGTCAATGCTGAATAGACTTTGTTCATATATTTTGCAGTTCTGTTGTTAGATGTATATACAGGTAGGATTACTATTCCTGGTGGATTGACTCTTTTATCATAATATAAAATTCTTGTCTCTGAAAAACCGGGGACCTCAAAACATCATTCCTCGGGTTCCAGAGCACCTGGTTGGTCTGCCTATTTCTCTCCACCTTTCAGAGTTTTCTTAAGTTCATGTTATATACAATTGCTGGGGCTTTTAGTTATACTTAGTCAAAAGAATAGGAAAATGTATGTTACTCTAAATTCCCAGAAATAGAAATATCAGGCACTCATTTTAACTTTCTTAGAGCTGAAAAGTGCCTGTTTATGCAGTAGACAGAGGAATTTCTCTTTCTTGCTTAAAGCTATTTTTCCATTCCCACTATTATGGCTCTATGAATACAGGAAAAAAACTGATATGAAAAAATACAAACTCTATGTTATATGGACACAATTCTTCTATTTAACTACTTGGATGAGCTAATTTATGTTATAGAAACACACACTGTAACAGGACAGATTGGGTTTTCTTCTGTCCACTGACTTAACACTTGGTTCAAGTTCTCTTTACCTCTCGTTCCCAGGGAGAACTAAAAGAGAATTTTTACAAATGTAAATATGATTATAGCCCTCCCATGTATTACTCTTAGAATAAATTGCAAAACAGAAGACCCCGAATCATCTTTCTCTACATATTCTAACACTACATTCTTGGTAAAACTGTCTGTCTTTCTATAGCTCAGAAACATGCTAAACTTTGTTAGTTCCTGGAATATTCAGAGTTCTTTTGCACCTCAGGATCTCTGAATATGACTTTCCCCATATTTGAAATGCTCGCAGATTTACATTGCCTACTTTGATTCACCCTTTAGGTACCAAATTAACAATAAATATCTTAGAAAAACCACCATGGTATCCAAGATTTGATTATTCAACTTTCTATACATTAAGATGCTCTTCTTTGTTTCTCTCAACACACACATTCACTTGATACCCTGAGGCCTAAGTTCCCCAGCTGACCTTTTTAATGGCCCTTTCTACCAGAACCACAGGTATAATAATGAGTACACACCACACGGTTGGTCCTAAGGCGCCTTGGGCTCCTCGTCTGACACTGTTTCCAAGAAATAGCAAGGAGCTCAGTCAGCTTCACTAAGCTCTTCATACAGTAGGTGGAGAAAAAGAAACAATGATGCAGTCACATACATACACGCACACACTCATGCATACAAAACACCTAAGCACTCATGCATATCCTTGGGCCAGATTTTCTTCATGGTAGGTGCAGGGTGTCTAGAATTCACCCCAGGAGACTATTGCTTCCTGTTCCTTGAGCCTGAGGGCATGACTCTATTTTTCTGATCCGCCCATCTGTCACCATGCTAGCTCCTTCAAAGAATCCCTTCCATCAGGAAATATTCTCCTCATTTGAACAACTTGGGGGACGGCTGAGGGTCATCAAAAAGGCAGAGGTCATGTCTCTGGTTAACTGCTGTAGCACAGCTTTTAGCACAGCTGCTAAACTGTCAAGAAATAATTATTAAATGATGGAATTAAAAAACCGATGAAAGAAATAAAATAGGACTAAATAACTAAACTTTCACACATTCGCTCTTCTTAACTTTCAGGGATGTTAATGAAATTGGGAGTGACATAAGATCTTCAAATTAAATATGGAAAATTGAATGTACTTTGTTATTCCAGCTCCATTTCCTTCTGAAACTTCATTAAAATTGCAGTAAGATAAATTTTTTAAAAGACATGAACCAAAAGGTCAAAAAGAATGAAATGAGAGATAAGAGAAGGAAATAAGTGTATTTCAAAAAAAAATTTGGAAGCAGGAGAATGGAGTAATGGTGGAAACCATGCTGACAACAGTAGATTTAGGTAAAGCATAAACACCACAAGATCTCCAACCCTCTACTCCCCCTGCTTCACACACACACAGAATGCTCAAAGCCAAACAATCGTAAGAAAGAAAAGTACAATTCTTTGGGAAAACGGATCTCCAAAAAAAAGAAAAAAGTACTTATAGTTCTTTAACATTCCTCAATGGCATGTTCAGTGGACAGCAATGGATAAACCACCATTCCAGGGCTTCCCTGGTGGCGCAGTGGTTGGGAATCCGCCTGCCGATGCAGGGGACACGGGTTCGTGCCCCGGTCCGGGAAGATCCCACATGCCGCCGAGCAGCTGGGCCCGTGAGCCATGGCCTCTGGGCCTGCGCATCTGGAGCCTGTGCTCCGCGGAGGGAGAGGCCACAACAGTGAGAGGACCTCGTACCGCAAAAAAAAAAAAAAAAAAAAAAAAACCCACCATTCCATCATGTTAGATCCTCATTATTAAATATGAATATGAAAGAATAAAAATATTTGTGAAAAGTCTCTATCCTGACATATCAAGGACAAAAAAAAATCAATCTGAAATATGTTAGGACAACAAAAAATACTGTAAAATTTCAAATATGTATTTATTATATATAGTTTTTTTTCAAAAAAAAAGAGAAGATACTGCATTATTAAAACACAGAAGAGTCTACGGAAAAAAGAAAGTCAAATAATTAGAAAAATAAAGTGCTTTTCAGAATAAAAATATGAGATCAAAAAAGACAAATTCAAAAAACGGGATGGAAAAAAAGATTAAAGAAATCTTCTGAGAAATAAGACAAAATTAAAAAGCAGTGAACTATCAGTGAAAGAAATTTAGAAAATTATTTTAAGAGATTCAATATCAATAATATAAATTTAAAGAAAAAGAGGAAATTACATAGATGTAAACTATCAAATAAATTACACCAGATTGTTTTTGAGTACTGAAGTTATCAATGTTGAAATTGAAATAACTTTCTCTGTACTGTACACAATTAGTGAAACACACATACACACACATCCATTTGCATCGTTATGGATTTTTAGAACATAGGAATCAGAACGATAAAGTCTCATTGGAAACAAGATGTAAAACAAATAGAACACTAACACTAAACATCTAAGCAGGACTACATATAATAAAGCTACAGAAAACAAAACCTGGGAGGTACCCAAATGTCCAAAGTCAAGTAGGTAAATACAGTGGGATATAGCCGCGTATTGGATTACTGTGTAGTAGTAATAGTACATATTATAATTCCATATAATATAATCTGACAAAAATAATTTTGAGATAATGGAGTAAGAAAAAAATAATATATACTATTTTCAACTCTTTTTGTTTATGAAAAGTACAAAAGACATAAAACTAATCTATTGTCCTAGAAGTTAGGATAAAAGTAATGCTATGAAAAAGTGACTAAGGAATAGCACAAGGGGGTATTTCCAGGGTTCAAGACGTGTCTTTTCTTGATCTGGATGCTTATTGCATATGATTGTTTAACGTGTGAATATTAATTAAGATATACATTTAGAGTGGGTCACCAGGTCTTCGCACCTAGTCCGCCCACCCGGAGGGCTGCACCCGGTGCCGCCTGGTCCCACACAGACAAGTGGATTCGAACTTCACACTCCCGGGCCGACCCCATGCGAAAAAACCTGGAGGCCCAAAAAAAGAGGTGGAGAGGGGGAAGACAGCAGAAGAGTAAGAGGCGGAGATCAACTTCCTCCCCAAAGATACATCAGAAATACATCTACACGTGGAACAACTCCTACAGAACACCTACTGAACGCTGGCAGAAGACCTCAGACCTCCCAAAAGTCAAGAAACCCGCCCTCACATACCTGGTTAGGGCAAAAGAGAAAAGAATAAACAGAGACAAAAGAATAAGGACGTGACCTGCACCAGTGGGAGAGAGCCGTGAAGGAGAAAAGGTTTCCACACACTAGAAACCCCTTCGCGGGCGGAGACTGCGGGTGGCGGAGGGGGAAGCTTCGGAGCCGCGGAGGACGGCATAGCCACAGGGGTGCGGGGGGCAAAGCGGAGAGATTCCCGCACAGAGGATCGGTGCCGACCAGCACTCACCAGCCTGAGAGGCTTGTCTGCTCACCGGCCGCTGGGGCGGGCGGGGCTGGGAGCTGAGGCTCCGGCTTCTGTGGGAGCGCAGGGAGAGGACTGGGGTTGGCGGCATGAACACAACCTGCAGGGGTTAGTGCACCATGGCTAGCCGGGATGGTGTCTGGGGAAAAGTCTGGACCTGCCGAAGAGGCAAGAGACTTTTTCTTCCCTCTGTTTACAGACGCACAAGGAGAGGGGATTAAGAGCACTGCTTAAAGGAGCTCCAGAGACGGGCACGAGCCGTGGCTAACAGCGCGGACCCCAGAGATGGGCATGAGATGCTAAGGCTGCTGCTGCTGCCACCAAGAAGCCTGTGTACGAGCACAGGTCACTATCCACACATCCCCTCCTAGGAGCCTGTGAAGCCCGCCACTGCCAGGGTCCCGTGATCCAGGGACAACTTCTCTGGGAGAACGCACAGCGCGCCTCAGGCTGGTGCAACGTCACGCCGGCTTCTGCCGCCGAAGGCTCGCCCCGCACTCCGTACCCTTTCCTCTCCCCAGCCTGAGTGAGCCAGAGCCCCTGAATCAGCGGCTCCTTTAACCCTGTCCTGTCTGAGTGAAGAACAGACGGCTTCCAGCAACCTACAAGCAGAGGCGGGGCCAAATCGAAAGCTGAGCCCCGGGAGCTGTGAGAACAAAGAAGAGGAAGGGAAATCCCTCACAGCAGCCTCAAGAGCAGCGGATTAAATCTCCACAATCAACTTGATGTACCTGCATCTGTGGAATACCTGAATACACACGAATCATCCTAAATTAAGGAGGTGGACTTTGAGAGCAAGATTTATGATTTTTTCCCCTTTTCCTCTTTTTGTAAGTATGTATGTATATGCTTCTGTGTGAGATTATGTCTGTATAGCTTTGCTTCCACCATTTGTCCTAGGGTTCTATCTGTCCGTTTTGGTTTTTTTTTTTTTGTTTTTACTTAAAAAATTTTTTCTTAATATTTTTCATTTTACCTTTATTTTATTTTGTTTTATCCTCTTTCTTTCTTTTTTTCTTTCTAATATTTCTGCCTTTTATTCTGAGCCATGTGGATGACAGGCTCTGGTGCTGAGGCCGGGAGTCAGTGCGGTGCCTCTGAGGTGGGAGAGTCAACTTCAGGACACTGGTCCACTAGAGACCTCCCAGCTCCATGTAACATCAAATGGTGAAAATCTCCCAGAGATCTCCATCTCAACACCAACACCCAGCTTCACTCAACAACCAGCAAGCTACAGTGCTGGACACCCTATGCCAAACAACTAGCAAGACAGGAACACAACCCCACCCAGTAGCAGAGAGGCTGCCAAAAATCATAATAAGGCCACAGACACCCCAAACACACCACCAGACATGGAACTGCACACCAGAAAGACAAGATCCAGCCTCATCCACCAGAACACAGGCACTAGTCCCCTCCACCAGGAAGCAGACACAACCCACTGAACCAACTTTAGCCACTGGGGACAGACACCAAAAACAACGGGAACTACGAACCTGCAGCCTGCAAAAAGGAGACCCCAAACACAGTAAGATAAGAAAAATGAGAAGACAGAAAAACACACAGCAGATGAAGGAGCAAGATAAAAACACACCAGACCTAACAAATGAAGAGGAAATAGGCAGTCTATCTGAAAAAGAATTCAAAATAATGATAGTAAAGATGATCCAAAATCTTGGAAACAGAATAGACAAAATGCAAGAAACATTTAACAAGGACCTAGAAAAACTAAAGATGAAACAAGCAACAATGAAAAACACAATAAATGAAATGAAAAATACTCTAGAAGGGATCAATAGCAGAATACCTGAGGCAGAAAAACAGATAAGTGACCTGGAAGATAAAATAGTGTAAATAACTACTGCAGAGCAGAATAAAGAAAAAAGAATGAAAAGAACTGAGGACAGTCTCAGAGACCTCTGGGAAGCATTAAACGCACCAACATTCTAATTATAGGGGTTCCAGAAGAAGAAGAGAAAAAGAAAGGGACTGAGAAAATATTTGAAGAGATTATAGTTGAAAACTTCCCTAATATGGGAAACAAAATAGTTAATCAAGTCCAGGAAGCACAGAGAGTCCCATACAGGATAAATCCAAGGAGAAACATGCCAAGACACATAGTAATCAAACTAACAAATATTAAATTCAAAGGAAACATATTAAAAGCAGCAAGGGAAAAACAACAAATATCACACATGGGAATCCCCATAACGTTAACCACTGATCTTTCAGCAGAAACTCTGCAAGCCAGAAGGGACTGGCAGGACATATTTAAAGTGATGAAGGAGAAAAACCTACAACCAAGATTACTCTACCCAGCAAGGATCTCATTCAGATTTGATGGAGAAATTAAAAGCTTTACAGAAAAGCAAAAGCTGAGAGAGTTCAGCACCACCAAACCAACTTTACAACAAATGCTAAAGGATCTTCTCTAGGCAAGAAACACAAGAGAAGGAAAAGACCTATAATTACAAACCCAAAACAATTAAGAAAATGGGAATATGAACATACATATCAATAATTACCTTAAATGTAAATGGATTAAATGCTCCCACCGAAAGACACAGACTGGCTGAATGGATACAAAAACAAGACCCTTACATATGCTGTCTACAAGAGACCCACTTCAGACCTAGAGACACATACAGACTGAAAGTGAGGGGATGGAAAAAGATATTCCATGCAAATGGAAACCAAAAGAAAGTTGGAGTAGCAATTCTCATATCAGGCAAAATAGACTTTAAAATAAAGACTATTAGAAGAGACAAAGAAGGACACTACATAATGATCAAGGGATCAACCCAAGAAGAAGACATAACAATTGTAAACATATATGCACCCAACACAGGAGTACCTCAATACATAAGGCAAATACTAACAGCCATAAAAGGGCAAATCGACAGTAACACATTCATAGAAGGGGATTTTAACACCGCACTTTCACCAATGGACAGATCATCAAAATGAAAATAAATAAGGAAACAAGTGCCTTGAAATGACACATTAAACAAGATGGACTTAATTGATATTTATAGGATATTCCACCCAAAAACAACAGAATACACATTTTTCTCAAGTGCTCATGGAACATTCTCCAGGATAGATCATATCTTGGGTCACAAACCAAGCCTTGGTAAATTTAAGAATATTGAAATTGTATCAAGTATCTTTTCCGACCACAACACTATGAGACTAGATATCATTTACAGGAAACGATCTACAAAAAATACAAACACATGGAGGCTAAACAATACACTACTTAATAACGAAGTGATCACTGAAGAAATCAAAGAGGAAATCAAAAAATACCTAGAAACAAATGACAGCGGAGACACGACGACCCAAAGCCTATGGGATGCAGCAAGAGCAGTTCTAAGAGGGAAGTGTATACCAATCCAACCCTACCTTAAGAAACAGGAAATATCTCAAATAAACAATCTAACCTTGCACCTAAAGCAATTAGAGAAAGAAGTACAAAAAACCCCCAAACTTAGCAGAAGGAAAGAAATCATAAAGATCAGATCAGAAATAAATGAAAAAGAAATGAAGGAAACGATAGCAAAGATCAATAAAACTAAAAGCTGGTTCATAAACCATTAGCCAGACTCATCAAGAAAAAAAGGGAGAAAACTCAAATGACTAGAATTAGAAATGAAAAAGGAGAAGGAACAACTGACACTGCAGAAATACAAAAGATCATAAGAGATTACTACAAGCAACTATATGCCAATAAAATGGACAACCTGGAAAAAAAGGACAAATTCTTAGAAACTCACAACCCACTAAGACTGAATCAGGAAGAAATAGAATATATGAACAGACTGATCACAAACACTAGAATTGAAACTGTGATTAAAAATCTTCCAACAAACAAAAGCCCAGGACCAGATGGCTTCATAGGCGAATTCTATCAAACATTTAGAGAAGAGCTAACACCTATCCTTCTCAAACTCTTCCAAAATATAGCAGAGGGAGGAACACTCCCAAACTCATTCTATGAGGCCACCATCACCCTGATACCAAAACCAGACAAGGATGTCACAAAGAAAGAAAACTTCAGGCCAATATCACTGATGAAAATAGATGCAAAAATCCTCAACAAAATACTAGCAAACAGATACTAGCAAAATACTAGTAAAAAAAAAATCCTCAACAAAATACTAGCAAACAATACTAGCAAAATACTAGCAAACACATTAAAAGGATCATACACCATGATCAAGTGGGGTTTACTTCAGGAATGCAAGGATTCTTCGATATATGCAAATAAATCAATGTGATACACCATATTAACAAATTGAAAGAGAAAGACCATATGGTCATCTCAATAGATACAGAGAAAGCGTTTGACAAAATTCAACACCCATTTATGATTAAAAAACCCCTGCAGAATGTAGGCACAGAGGGAACTTTCCTCAACATAATAAAGGCCATATACGACAAACCCACAGCCAACATCATCCTCAATGTTGAAAAACTGAAACCCTTTCCACTAAGATCAGGAACAAGAGAAGGTTGCCCATTCTCACCACTATTATTCAACATAGTTTTGGAAGTTTTAGCCACAGCAATCAGAGAAGAAAAGGAAATAAAAGGAATCCAAACCGGAAAAGAAGAAGTAAAGCTGTCACTGTTTGCAGATGACATGATACTCTACATAGAGAATCCTAAAGATGCTACCAGAAAACTACTAGAGCTAATCAATGAATTTGGTAAAGTAGCAGGATACAAAATTAATGCACAGAAATCTCTAGCATTCCTATACACTAATGATGAAAAATATAAAAGTGAAATGAAGAAAACATTCCCATTTACCACTGCAACAAAAAGAATGAAATATGTAGGAATAAACCTACCTAAGGAGACAAAAGACCTGTATGCAGAAAATTATAAGATACTGATGAAAGAAATTAAAGATGATACAAATAGGTGGTGAGATATACCATGTTCTTGGATTGGAAGAATCAACATTGTGAAAATGACTCTACTACCCAAAGCAATCTACAGATTCAATGCCATCCCCGTCAAACTACCACTGGCATTTTTCACAGAAGTAGAACATAAAATTTCACAATTTGTAAGGAAACACAAAAGACCCCAAATAGCCAAAGCAATCTTGAGAACGAAAAACAGAGCTGGAAATCAGACTCCTTGACTTCAGATTATACTACAAAGCTACAGTAATGAAGACAGTACGGTACTGGCACAGAAACAGAAATATAGATCAATAGAACAGGATAGAAAGCCCAGAGATAAACCCACACACATATGGTCACCTTATCTTTGATAAAGGAGGCAGGAATGTACAGTGGAGAAAGGACAGCCTCTTCAATAAGTGGTGCTGGGAAAACATGACAGGTACATGTAAAAGTATGAGATTAAATCACTCCCTAACACCATACACAAAAATAAGCTCAAAATGGATTAAAGACCTAAATGTAAGGCCAGAAACTATCAAACTCTTAGAGGAAAACATAGGCAGAATACTCTATGACATAAATCATAGCAAGATCCTTCTTGACCCACATCCTAGAGAAATGGAAATAAAAACAAAAATAATCAAATGGGATCTAATGAAACTTCAAAGCTTTTGCACAGCAGAGGAAACCATAAAAAAGACCAAAAGACATCCCTCAGAATGAGAGAAAATATTTGCAAATGAAGCAACTGACAAAGGATTAATCTCCAAAATTTACAAGCAGCTCATGCAGTTCAATAACAAAAAAACAAACAACTCAAACCAAAAATGGGTAGAAGACCTAAATAGACATTTCTCCAAAGAAGATATACAGACTGCCAACGAACACATGAAAGAATGCTCAACATCATTAATCATTAGAGAAATGCAAATCAAAACTACAATGAGATATCATCCCACACCAGTCAGAATGGCTATCATCAAAAAATCTAGAAACAATAAATGCTGGAGAGGTTGTGGAGAAAAGGGAACACTCTTGCACTGCTGCTGAGAATGTGAATTGGTACAGCCACTATGGAGAACAGTATGGAGGTTCCTTAAAAAACTACAAATAGAACTACCATATGACCCAGCAATCCCACTACTGGGCATATACCCTGAGAAAACCATAATGCAAAAGGAGTCATGTACCAAAATGTTCATTGCAGCTCTATTTACAATAGCCAGGAGATGGAAACAACCTAAGTGTCCATCATTGGATGAATGGATAAAGAAGATGTGGCACATATATACAATGGAATATTACTCAGCCATAAAAAGAAACGAAATTGAGCTATTTGTAATGAGGTGGATGGACCTAGAGTCTGTCATACAGAGTGAAGTAAGTCAGAAAGAGAAAGACAAATACTGTATGCTAACACATATATATGGAATTTAAGGGAAAAAAATGTCATGAAGAACCTAGGGGTTAGACAGGAATAAAGACAGAGGCCTACTAGAGAATGGACTTGAGGATATGGGGAGGGGGAAGGGTAAGCTGTGACAAAGTGAGAGAGTGGCATGGACATATATACACTACCAAACGTAAAATAGATAGCTAGTGGGAAGCAGCCGCATAGCACAGGGAGATCAGCTCGGTGCTTTGTGACCACCTAGAGGGGTGGGATAGGGAGGGTGAGAGGGAGGGGGACGCAAGAGAGAAGAGATATGGGAACATATGTATATGTATAACTGATTCACTTTGTTATAAAGCAGAAACTAACACACCATTGTAAAGCAATTATACTCCAATAAAGATGTAAAAAAACAAACACACACACACACACAAAGATACACATTTATGCCTTTGCACATTTCTATAAAGTTTACACTTCATAGAAGTTTTTTTTTTAAAAGGAACTACCAGAGTAGAGCAAATGGATATCCCTGGGGAATAGATGTGTAGTGAGTGTGAAGGATTATCAGATAAATGAGAGTAGGGTAGAAAATTTTAATTCTGTTGTCAAATGAAAAAATGAGGCAATCATTAACTTCAATTTAAAAACAAATATCATATAAGAAATGTAACTGAATCACAGTGTTCTATGATTATAATATTTATATAAACATAATAAAAAAACAGAATATTTCTTGATGATAATGGTGATAATATTATAATTGGAGGATTGGTGATAGAAGCCCAGTGTGGAATTAGACATGAAAGACAAGAGATTATCATTCAAAATAAGAAACTAACACATAATTTCTAAAACAGAAATATCAAAAAATAATGATATAATATGGAAGAAAACTCTCAAAAAACAAACATATTAAAAATTATGTAATCTAAGCAGCTGGAATTTATATTTAGGAATGATTAGACAAAGATCTGATATTTTTATTAGCCTAATAATAATTATTAATTTTTAAATGATGTGTATGTATTACCTTTATAAATAAATAATAATTTTAAAGATCATATCTAAAGAGAAGTCTAGTTGGATACTTAAAGCTACTCAATCTAAAATTTATGATTATTTTTAGAAAAAATTCTGTTGTTAACATATTTTCTATTTTTTGTTTCATCATCCCAATTTGGTCTTAATATGAGCCATTTTAAGGGCTAGTGCAAAGCTGTACAAGTATTTTGAGAGTGAACAGAAGTTGATGTTTACATTGACTTGAGCTTTTTGGAAAAACAATGCTTGGCTAATGTCTGTTTTTAAAACGTTAGTAACATTTTAATTTGTTACCATAATTGTCCTGCCCACAAATAGGGTTAGAAATCTGGTTGAAATCTAGATGGCACTTTCAGACATTCTCATGTAGAAACATACTTTTTGGCATCTAAAAATGAAAGAAGGTGTCATGAAATAGTCATTTCTAGAAGGTAGAATCCTGTGGTTTGGATTTGAAGAAGTGATAAATATCAGTTACTTATTGGAAATAATGTATATGTGTTACAATAATGTCTGAAAGTGCAAAATATATTTTATTACTAATATGTATGTATTTTTCATTGTACATGTTCAATAGTGGGCATGTTTTAAATTATTAAGTAATGTTCAGTCAAAAAAGCAAAGAAGAACACATAAATTGTTCCTTGTATAACTGGTGCTCAGGAGATAAGAGTTATGTTGTATTATTCTTAATGCAGAACCCACATTCGCTTAGGAGGAAAGAATTAAGGCAGGACTGGCTTAAAAAAATACTCTAGCTGTTAAAATAAATGACTTGGAAATGAGTTTGAAGTAGCTTCATACAGGCTCTTGAACCAGTTTGCTAAATATAAACACTTAATTCTGCTGCTTCTGCTAAAGGGCAATCCAGAGACGGCTTTGGTATCATTTAATAAATACTGCTTCAGAACAGCCAAAATGGCTTAGTCAATTTTCAGTCATAGAAGAGCAGATCTTATAAGTAATCGATGAGCCTTCACCAGTCACTGTATTTGACAAAAACAAACAAAACAAAACAAAACAAAAAAGATGAAAAAGACATGTTTCCTGACTTCACCTCACCTTAAGTCACCAACTTAGAAGCATAGAAAGACAAACAGTTGATCAAAAATCACTGTATAGTTTTAGTAAAAGGAATTCACAACACACTATGAGAGTACCAAAAATAAGTAATGTAATACCAAATAATAGACCCAGTGAATTATTAGGAGCAAAGGAATTTTCTGAAAAAGTGAAGCTAGTCCTAATTCTCAAAGGAAAAATTGTCTTTTCTGGACACATAGTAAAGATGGAATTATTCCAGGCATGTGAGTATTCCAGGGGACATCACAAGTATGATCTTGGAGTTGAGAGAGTGTTTGTATGTTTGTAGGACTGGAGTAGAAATTCCTAGTTTACTATTGCTTGACCACAGACTTCAATACAAGAAGTGGCAGAAAACAAAATTGAAAAGGAGGCAGGAAACAGTTTGCAGAGGTACTTGCATCCAGAGCTAAGTTTCACATTATCTTATGGGCATCAACCAGGAGATAAATTTCTGGCAGCAACAGAGAAGTTAACTTTGAGTACCACAATACAAGTACAGAAAACAACAGATGAAAGCTACACTAAGGGCCACAGTGATGAAGATGGAGAAAACAGGGACAACATAAGAAAGCTCAGCAGGACCAGGTAGTTGGTAAGATATAGAATATAAAAGAGAATGCGAGTTAAAGATAGCTTTCAGGCACCTGATTGGCTGATGCTGCCAGCTAATGAGAAAAAAATACGGTTAAAATGCAGAGATTGTGAGTTCAGTTTTAAACATACTGAGTTTTCTGAAAGAACTATCCAGCAGGAAGTTAGGACTGAGGGAATGGTACATATGGAAAGAGAGAGATATCAGTGTAAGAGTGAAAAGCAAATACCTGATAAATTAAATCACTAAGGAGTAGATAAACTTTCACATTGGCAAATCCTGGGGAAATAGTAATCTTTTAGAAGATAAGATAGGATACCCTATTGAGAAGGAATAAATAATCAGAAAAGTATAAGAAGAATGAGAAGATGAAATGTTGTAGACACCAAGGGAAAATTTTGAGTAGAATGGAGTGATTGAAACGTCCAGTGTAACAGAGATGTCCAGTAACCTAGGAATTGGACACTGTTTAACTTATTTAATAATTACAAGCTCATCATTAGCAAAAATGAGAGCTGTTTAAGTAGAGATGTGATAGCTATCTCTAGCTTCACGTTATCCCTAGAAAATTTTACATTCCCTCTCCTAAAATCTAGTGTTCACCTGACATTATGCATTATCTATTAACATTTGCTCTTGACTACTAATATATCCATTTATAGTAAACATGCCTTTCTCTTTTGCTTCATAAGAAACAGTAGTTTATAGTGGGTGTCAACAATTGTGAAGGATCTGAGCTTTTAGCATACAGGTAAAAACAAGTTACCCTGCCATAATTATAAGGATAATCAAAGAACAGATGTCATTCCTTTGTCAGAGTGACCTATAATAGGACTGTATTACACTCAGACCAATAGCAGTGGCCAGCGTGTCAGGATCTGCATTCAACACTAT
The DNA here is from genome assembly GCF_951394435.1 of Stenella coeruleoalba. NCBI lineage: Eukaryota > Metazoa > Chordata > Mammalia > Artiodactyla > Delphinidae > Stenella > Stenella coeruleoalba. Next base: position 131,436,999 of record NC_137169.1, read on the forward strand.
CCACTTCTACCTACACTATCTTGGGCTTTGGTGAATTTTCACAGAAATATGCCACCCCATTGACCAGTCTAATTAATCTGACCAAGAGAATCTAGAACCAAATTTATTTATTTTTCTCTATACAGTATTTAGTTAGGAACCTATCAATAGGACTTCAAGAAGCAACAAGAAGTCAACTTGAAGTATTGACCTCAACCAGGCTTCCCAACTTAACACAAATGTTAAATTGTGAACAAATCTTTTAAACCTTCAGGATCTAACTTAGAGAGTCAGGTCGATTTCTCCCTAAGGTTTAGTATTGACCTCGACACTGATTTGAGATATTTATCTAGGTACTGCAGGATATGTTAGAGATTTACAGACTGTGTGCCATAAGGAGGAAGCCTAAGGTAACTCTATCACCCAGAACTACCCTGGACAGTGAGTTGAGACTGACCTGAATGCCTTCCACAGCTGAGGTGGAGCCACTGACAATTTTGGCTAAATTCAGGTTGCATTTTCTTGCCATGTCTCCTTAGCCTCCTGGAATATGTAATGGTTCCTCAGTCTTTCCTTGATTTTCATGACCTTGAAACTTCTGCTGTCCTTTTTTTAGAACGACTCTCAATTTGAGCTTGATGGTATTTTTTATAACTATTAAAGTTATGCATTATTGGAAAGAAAACCACAGAATTGATGCATTTTTCTCAGTGCCTAAATGATGCTAAATCTTCTTTCTGACAATGCTAACTTAGAGAACTTGGTTAAGATAGTGTCAGTTTTCTCTACTGAATAGTTACCAACTATTCTTTTTGTAATTAATACATATTTAGTTGAGGGGAGATACTTTGAGAAGATGCATGTATTCCATTTTTTCTTTAATTTTTGTTCACTGACCTAATAAACATTTTCAGATCTTGCCTGTGGGAAGTATTGTTGTGGAGTTTTAATAGTGACTTCATTCTTCCTTTATTTTTATACATTTATCATTATTTCTTTTCTGAGAAAGAGCTGTGCATTATCCCTATTTATATTACTTGATTATTTATTATCCAATTATGGAATCATGAATGTTTATTTTGTTCTTTGACTTATAATCCAATACTATTTATCATTAATTCTAAAGTTGCTCCAAATACTTTCAAGTGTTAATCATGAGCAAATTATTTTACTCCATCTATCCACCTCAAGAGCATACATTTTTGTTGGTGTTCTTACTTCCCTATACCATCATTTACTACCATGCTGTGGTTGATCAATATTTAGAGGACCTTCAGCATAATCTCTAAAAGTATGGGTTATATGTTGCTTTTATCAAGGAGCAGGATAATGTACATAGAAACACATAATGGACAACAAGAGATAAATATGAAGTGAAGCTACCTTCTGGTTTACCTTCCTCTACATTTCCACCATACTCCTCATTTCTACCCACAGCCAGGCCTGCAGTTAACCAAACAAGACAGTAAGCAGTACGTGGCGTAAAGTATTACTTCTCAATCTGCTTAATTATATAGCAGGTAGCAAGGCCATGGTTCTGAGTTACTGTAACCTAAATGACTTCTCACTCTTAGCAAGCTGCCTTACCATCTCTGTGCCGGCTACAGGAGATGTATGCATTCAATCACTGTAGCCTTGTCCAGCTGATAACTTGACACTGCTTATTTGCCTTGAAACTGACTGATAAGTCCCAAGTCTTCATTCTTGCTAACCTCTGAATCCATTTGAGACTTAGGCATCTTACCAATCGTGGCTTTAATAAACAAGAAGATAACCAAGCACACAACATTCTGACTCCTATGGCCACCATCTTTGCAGATCTACCTCATCTTCATCGAGGTTTCCTGTCATTGTGATATGGCAAATTGCAAACACAGTAGGAAAGACCTGCAATCCATCACAGTGGGACTAAAATTGCTTACAAAGAGAATGGGAAGAACAGAAAAGCATTTGTGGAAACATAACTCTACCCTCAAAAATAATCCAGAACATATCTTGACTTTCTACCAGGAGAGCCTGGGAAACTAGGTACGTGAAGGGTGGCCTGAGAAAGGTCAGTGTTTCTTTGTACCTTTTCTCAGCAGTGTTCCCTCAATGGCTTTCCCATCTGCTCACCTCATAAAAATAAACTTCAAATAGCATTTTCTGTTTGAATCAATACCTCAGGACAACATTCACCTTGCTCCTTTCATAGTGTTTAGCTTTGATTCAATCTTCAGTAGGCCTAGATTCTTGACACTGATGACCTCGAATTCAGAGGTTCTTAGGTCTTCTCTCCAAGTTAAGTGATTGAAAAACCAATTCAGCAATACAAAGGGGAGTTTTTTAAGTTGATCTACCTTTTATTTTGTAATAAAACAATTTTTCCTGGCACTTCAGAGTATGAGAAACATCATACTGTTAGATAATGCTAACGTTTTATGTGCCTGCAAATCAAGAATAACACTAAATTTCACAGAACATTTTCACACAGATTTTCATCAAGTGACACAACTCCATTTTCTCCTAAAAATCAGGAGGATTACAAATGAATCTTGGTTTTCTAAGGTAATTATGACAATTAGGAGATGATGGAATGGTAGTTTTTGTTTGTTCTATCCTAAAAACATTTCAAAATAATGTAAGTAAAGCAGTATGTGTGTCCAGAATGATTTGATATGCTTCCTAGCTTTAATGGGTGTAGATTCTATTTCAGCAAAATTACATTTAGCACAGGTTCTTACTAACTATAATCCTTTTTCAAGTGTGCCTATGGAAAGTATGACTCAATTTTCTCTATAGTGATTTATAAGAAGTAGAAACAGTACTTTAATTATTAATGCCCCACTGATTCAGCATATCATTCCCAACAACGGTGATTTGATTATAGCAGGTACCTCATGATCCACACACTTAGGGAACTACATAAATATCTAGTTAGTCAGGACATGACAACTTCTTTAAATTCAAATAATGCTACAGAAAGCACAATATATGTTGTTGTTATTTTTAAATTTTAGTTTTATAACAGCTAAGGTGATACCCTATTTTAAGCAATGGATGAAGAGCTATGAAATAAATAATTAACTCTATAAAAATGTGATCTATTTTTATGATAATACATACTTTTAGCCTCAGCAAGTTTAAACACCTAACTTTTAGTGAGTAGCACCAAATATCAACCTGTTTTCGTTTATATTTGCCAGAGGAATGACTGCAGCGTGTACAAGACTGATGTTTGTGAGAAAGTCATGACTATGGCCACACATCTTTATCTTGGCATACATTTGTAGTTATTTTCAGTGTATTTTAAAAGGAAAGTGATGGAAAGCCTAACTCACTAAAACTAGATTTCCCATAGGAGTTAGAAAAGTGAACTTAAAGGTGTATCCTCATTGCTTCTTGAAAGGGCATGTTCTATGACTTTCTCTGTGATCTGTGCTGATCAGTCCGGTAAAAGACTGTGAGTAGGAAAACTTGCGCTATTGCTTGGAATGTGAAGAAATGCCTACTTATTATCTACTTTTAGGGCAAAGAAGTTTCTTAAAATGTAAGATAATTTTAACTCCTCCCTATAATACATGACTTTATATTGGACCTATATTCATATAGAGTCTAAGATCTTGTTCTTTTCTTCTGGTTTCTTAATTAAGATTCATTTAACTTTGTATAACTTTTTAGGATCAGCACTTGCTCTGTGAGCATATTTAAGACAGCTGCTTTAAATCACTATCAAATCCAATATCTAGATTTGCTCAGGGATAGTTTCTGTCCATTTCTTTTTGTCCTATGAATAGATCATACTTTCCTGTTTCCTTGCATGCCTTTAATTTTTTGTTGAAAACTGGATATTTTGTATATTATAATGTGATAATATTGGAAATCAGATTCTCCCCCTCCCCAAAGTTTGTTCTTATGGATTGTTCAGAATTTCAGGTGTCCACATATTTAGTGACTTTTTGAAATTATCTTTTCAAAGACTGTATTTCTTTTCATGTGTGGTCAGTGAAGTCTGTATCCCATTATTTCACTGGTCAGCTAGTGGTTTGATAGAGATTTCCTTAAATGCCTATGGCCACAAAGAAAATACACTGTTCTGGTCTTTTCAGAATGGCTTTGTGCAGGGCACTTCTTCAATGCTAAGCCCAGTCATCTACAACTCTGCTTTAGTTTTCATGGAGCACAAAGGTCAGCCATTGGTGTAAACCTAAGATCCTTGGATATTTTCTGAGTATATATCCAGCCCTGGGCATGTGTGTGGCACTCCAGATTCCCTAGTATACCTTGGAGCCCTTCCAAGCCTTTATTCCTCCAAGAATTTCCTCCTCAGCCTCTTCCTTTCCATGCTTTCGAGTTTGACTACTACTTGCTCTGCCTGTCTCCCTTGCTCCAGGAAGCTTTGGGTGGAACACGTCTTTACATGCTTTCTAATCTGCTGCTAGGAAAGCTTCTGCAACCCAACAGGGTACTGAAACAAAGGTCAGCCTCTACACTGATCAAAATGCATAAAAACATTTTATTTTTAGAACAAGATCTATATTGTTTTCCTCCCTACACCTTCTCACCACCAAAACCAGCAAGCTTCCCCAGGAACATTGGCAATGGCTGGTGCTAACCTGGGGAGTGGGAAATGGTAGGCAGGCTAATTCATCAAAATGTAGTAGCCTCATTCTTCATTAAGCACCCTCCTGGTTATCTAAGTTTTTTATTTGGTTCCAGACTTCTGAAAACATTGATTCTGTCAGTTTTTGCCAGCCTAATGCTCCAGTGGAGGGATCAATTTTTGGAACTCTCTACTGTGTTATTTCTGTGACATCAATACACATAAAGATCTTTCAACAACTCATGGCAAAATGCTGGAAAAATATCAATTGTAAAATATCTAGAAATAAATTATAGTCAAATTGTTACATGTCATAACCAATGAAGGTGACTTTTTAAAAAAGGACTTGGAAAAATTGTCATAAATATTTCAAAACAAGAAAGAGTAAAGATAATAATTAACATTCAACTAAAAGTTTTGTAATACAATGATCAAATAAAAAAGAAGTGATAGAAAAGGAAATTATAATGATTACAGAATATCAGTTTTTTAAAATAGCATGACATCTGAAAAATATATCAAAGATTAAGTCACAGGAAAGGGAAATAATAGATTCATGGAAAACTAACTCAAGAAACTGAAGATAAATTTTACAAAATTAGATATGAAATTGAATACATGATGACTGGTACAGAGATCATCAAAGAATGATAAAAGTATAATATGGCACTTATAAAAATATATTTGAAAACTTGCATGATATGACTTATTTTTAGGAAAATATCAATTAACAAAAAATGACACTAAAAGAAATATAAAAGAAAATGTAACCAAAGAATTCATATGTAAAATGTTGATGATTAATTCATCTAAAAATTTACCCATCTCAAAACAAAGCATTAATTACAGAAGGAATCACAGAAGAATATTATCAGTTAATCAAAAGACAGACTACACCAAATCTATGTCTATATTTCCAGAATTTAATAAAAATAAGAAGGCACTCAGATATGAAATCAGCAGAACACTGATTTCCTAACTCAATAAAGGCTTACAAAATAATGACAGCTGCACACCAATCCACTTTGACTATAAATGCAGAACTATTACTTAAAATCATAGCAAATAGATTTCAGTTGTACTATGCAAGATCAATATACCAATAAATAGCATTCAAAGGAGTTTTGTATTCATAATCATGATTAAATATATTGATAGGCCAAAGAATTTAAGCCCTATGACAAATTCCAAAGAAACAGAAATAGCCTTCGATAAAGGCCAGTTGCAATCATTTAAAACACTTTTTGAAAAGACACTAAAGTGATATATGAATATATGTGTATTTATATATGTATGTATTTATATTATTTATATAATATTATATATAATCAATCTATTCTCTTTGAAAGTTTCATTCAAATATAATCAATACAATTCAGCACCAATTACTTTAAAAACTTTAACAGCAATAGTGTTAATTATACATATGTGGACATATATTTAAATAAAACACATATATAGGATGCATGTGTATATTATTATATTATCCTACCTATTTTGATAAAAGCTTTTAATGAAATAGTAATTGATTTATTATTTCTTGTTATATTCAGATGATAGAAATAGTGGGAATTTATTATGCCAGTTGGTTAAAAATTAATCTACAAAACTCAGTAGGTTACTTATATACATGTTACAATGAAATCAAAGCTCAAAAATATACTTAATAAATAGGCAGATGGATTCTCTATGAGTAAATTGTTAAAAGTTTATATCAAGCGTAAAAATATGAAAAAACATACCTTGTCTTAGAAATGTTCAATAATGTGAAGGTGTAAATTTGATTGAAATTCCTATATAAATTTGATGCACCTGTAATGAAAAAAAAACATAGTTTTAAATTTGTTTTGTTTTTTGGAATTCCATAACCTGATTCTAAATTTTAAAAGAAAACAACACTAAACATGAAAAAATACTAGATAATATGTTTAAAGAAAATAGTTACAGTAAAGAGTAGGGCCTGTTTTTTAAAAAATGCATTATTAAACTACAGTAAAATGAGCTATTTAGTATTGGAATATAAACAAATAGAACAGTTTAGTATAGATATAGATCAAAATGCATATACAAATTTATGATATGTGAAGGTGGCTTTTCTTGTTAGAGACAAATGATGCTTTGACAAGTTAATGGTCATTTGGAAGAAAAGAAGGAAGGAAGGAAGGGAGAAGGGAGGAAGGAAAGAAAGAAGATTTATCAATAATCAGCCCTTAAAACAAAATAAATATCAAATATACCAGTATACACGGAACAGTTGTATAAGTACTAGGAAAAAAGTCTAACCTTTATTTATTTTTTTGGCTTTACTTAATTTTATATTAGTAATATGTAGTAGGCAATGTTTTATGGAATATTAAAAAAAATTAAATAAATCCATGATAACTAGAAGTTCAAAATGTCCCCAAACAAAAAATAAACTGAAAAAAACGAATTCCAAGATATAAAAAAAGCAGTTAGCATCATTTATGAGAAAAGAACAATAACCTAACAAAATGGACAATAGGCATGACATACACAGAAAAATACATTAATGAACAGTATATAAAAGGAGCTTTAGGTTCATAATGAAAGAGATACAGAGCAAAATAACAATGGCAAACCGTTTTTCAGCTGTTGGATTAAAGAAGATATTTTATAATGCCTACAATAGAGTCCCCTCTCATTAAATCCTGATGTGATTTCAAAAATGAGTCCAAACTCTTGTCAAGTAAATTTAATAACATCCACCAACATGTAAAATAAATGTACACTTTTAACCAATTCTACTGCTAGACCTCTGGCACATACTAGCAAAAACATTCAAAGATTAGATATTCATAACTGTAGTGTCCTCAAAATGGAAGTATCCTCAAAATAGTACGGCATAAAGGAGCTAAATGACCACAGAGCTTTTAATAAGAAACAAAACTCAATCATGCCTGCCTACTCTCTGTCCACAGTGCACAAGAATGTACAGTCAGTCCTGTGGATACCAGCTCATCACCTGAAGGGGACCACTCCTCTCCATTCCCCCAGCACTGTCCAAGTCACACCTACTGTACATTCGCCTCATTCTGCCTCCACCGGCCTCTCTATATTCCATTTTCTATGCATCGATCAGAGTGACTTCTTTTTTAAAGATAAATCAAATCATATCAATCTCCTGATTAAAAAGCTCTAATCATAACAATAAAATTCAGTCCTCCTACTGTGCCCAAGGCCTCAGATGACGTGGTTTCTGCTTCTCTTTCCCACTAAAATATCCACTAGACTCTATGGGAGCATGACACATCTTGTTTTCTGTTCCATGCACAATTCCTGACAGAGCTGTTGCTCCATAAAAATTTATAGAATTAGTAAACTTTAGTCTCCTCTATGCCATTTGGGACAAGATATACTCACTTAACATGTTTCTCAGTCACACTAAAGGAAGTTCCATTTATTGTGACTTCTGCCTGGAGTGAAACTTGAAAGTGTGACTTCTCTTGTACTATTGGTATAATTTTAAATGTATCTCCTTAAAGAGCCCTTCCTTGGCAACTTGATTAAAATGGCCCTATGCCTGACTAGATCACATCAATACAACTTTACATCATTTGCCAATATATTTGAAAGCTTTTGGTGGTTAACGGTTTTAGGATGTTGCCTTTGTGGTATGCTGATTTAAAACCCTTAAACTGTCTGCTTGAGGTAACTTTTTATTAATGCAAGCATACATTCGTTCATTCAAGCAAAACTATCAATATTTATTGAGCAACTTTAATATGACAGCTATTATTCTGGTTCTTAGAATAAAGCAGGTCAGAAACAGAAATGTCTTTGCTTTCTTGGAGCTTATGTTCTGGAGGATGGAGACGGACCATAAACACATTTTAAAAAGTAAAATATAATCTGTTTTAAATTGCAATAAGTACCAAGCTGGGGAAAGCAATTTAAAATAGAGGGTCAAAGTAAGTCTCACTGACAAGAGTACATTATAGTTAAAATCAACATTATTCCTCAAGAATTTTGGAATTAAATTTGTAGATGTTTTTGATTCTTCAAAGAGAAGAGCCAGGGTTCAAGGCAGAACAGCCATATTCATATTTCAAAACATCAAATGGAATATACCCAAACTATTAAGAAACAGGCTACTAAGAAGTGCAATATAATATACATTTAAATTATTCGTAAATTATCCATGCAGTTCTGAAAAGGAGCACACCACAGAAATTTGTAAGAGTCTTAATGGCAACTCTAATAATATTTTCACTGACTCTTGGTTTCTGAAGGACCCTCCACTAAGTGTAACCTAACCAAGTAGAACCCTCTGGGGCCCTCCTTGGACAGACCGCTCCCCCATACCTCTGCTTTAGCTCCTTTCTGAAGTATTTAGATAATGTATCTGATGCACATTTCCTGAGTTGTTTTAAAGATGCTAAAACCCCACCAAATGGACGACATTAACTACTTGATTACCCTAAGCACATAGTCCCTGGGCTTCCTGGAGCCTAAGGATTGATGATGTTAACCCCTGTGACACCACCCTGCTACCTCACCCTCAACCAATCAGACAATTGTGCATGAGATGATCACATACCTAGGACACCTGTTCCTCAGCTGGCCTTTTAAAAATGCTTTCCTGAAACCATTGGGGAGTTCAGGCTTTTTTGAGCACTAGCTGCCCTGGACTCCTTGTATGTACTTTCCTTCACCACAACCCATTGGCTTTATTGTGCGTGGGCAAGCAGACCCAAGTTTGGTTTGGTAACATAAGGTCACAAAAGAATAAATATGGTGGAATGATTATGACTTTATGGTTAAATTATACTGTGTTAATCTTTAATTTTAAGAATCCTGGAGTGAAATTGGATTTGGCATCTTCATTCACAGAGGCATGGTAGATTTTTAAAACAGTAGCCCCCCAGGACTTCCCTGGCGGTCCAGTGGTAAAGACTTTGCCTTCCAATGCAAGCGGGGTGCGGGTTCGATCCCTGGTCAGGGAGCTAAGATCCCACATGCCTTGCAGCCAAAAAACCGAAACATAAAACAGAAGCCATATTATAACAAATTCAATAAAGACTTTAACAATGGTTCACATAAAAAAAATCTTTAATACAACAGCCCCCAATGAATCACCCCTCCGCAGGGATTCACCATAACTTACATAGCCCCTCTCCTTACAGTCAATCTGTGCCTGGTCATGTGACTTACTTTGGCCAATGGGGCAGTAGCAAAGACAATGTAATCAAGAGCTTGAAAGTAAATGGCACACTGGGCCTTATTATCTTGAAATGCTGCTATGAAACCCAACCTAACTCACTGAGAGTAGCTGACGCAGCAAACAGCCATCATGAACTACTAGACATGGGAATGAAGCCTCTTAGATTATGCATTCTCAGTGGAGCTGCCAGATGATTACAGTCACATAAGTGACTCCAGGTGAGACTAACAGAAAACAACCCAGCAGAGCCCAGCGCAAATTGCTGACCCCTACAATCATAAGTAAAGTACTTGTGAGTTAAGCCACTAAATTTGAAGTAATTTGTTATGCAGCAATAGATAACTCATGCAACAAGAGACTGGGAGATATAAGGATCTGTACATTTTAAAGTTTGATTAATCTCTCATATAGTCTACAGTTGCTCCCATTAGGCCAATGATGCTATGAGTAGATAGAACCAGGCTCATATATTTTCAAATGTCTTAACTTCCTCTTCAATGTATGACCCAAGGTATCAACTTTCTGGAGGAGGATCTTTATGCCAACATTTCCTCCTGAACTAATGGTCTCTAAGACAACATCCATTGCATCATCATCTTGAAATACAGAATGACGCTCATTTTTTTTTTTTTTTAACAAAGAGAGAAAAAGAGTTGAGGTGAGAGAGAGATAAATGTATTGAATAGAAAAGAAGATCCTCAAGTGAGTTCCACATTTCCTAGCAATGTGAACTTTGACATATCTCCCAAAATGGTAAATGACATAACTGCCTCATTCTCCCTTAAATTCTTTCTATAAATGCAGAGAAAGACTGAGTGTGATCTTGTAGAAGAACTATTTAATTCTCAAATACAAGGGGGAAAGGAACGAGATTCACAGCAAATTAAACTCTTCCCTGTTGCTTTCCCCAATGACAACTTTAATTTTCTTATTATCTTGAGACAGAAAAACACTAGTTTTACTACGGCCAGGTGTTTGGATTTTATTGAAAACCTCAATTAAACTAATTTTTTTCTCTCATTGAAATTTCTAGATGTTCCGGATTCACACTTAGCCAGCCCCACAAAGCAGGTGTTGAGATTCTGTGGCAGCAGCAGGAAATTTCCTGGGCTCATTATTATTGGGCCTTAATTCTAATAGTTAATTGTACTTATGGCTCCTCAAGAGGAAAGTCTGTTGCTCTCTCCTTTTGGGTAACTGATGAGTGTATCCTAGCACACTGATTACAGAGAGCAAAGCCAGCTACTGTTACCTTCCTCATCCAGGTAACTGGAAGAAAGGCTTATTTCAGCTGTCAAGCTCCTTCCAAAAAAGTCCCCAATTGGCTTAGATCGGTCAGTCCATTAATAAATGTAGAGGTAAGAGGTCTTCAAAAATTTGAAGCAAATATGGTTTTGAATAGGTTAATTCTGAAAAACCTATTCTTAAAACTCAATTTTTTAAATAAAATAATGAAACTAGGTAAGTAGCTGTTAATGCCATCCATAACAATGGGCAAATTGATATATTTTCTTCTAGCAAGTTGACACTCAAAATGTGGTATCTGGACCAGGAGTATCAGTGTCACCTGGGAGCTTTTAGAAATGTGGAATCTCAGGCAGAAATCTAGATGCCCTAATCTGGAATCTGTATCTTAAGAAGATCACCAAGCTATTCTACACACACTGGAATTTGAGAAGCAAAGTTCTAACATATGCCTCTCATCATTTCCATAAAAGCTAATTTGCTAAAAATTCATAAGAGAAGGCATTTATACTTTTGCATTATGTAGGGTTACATGTTAAGCATAAGTATTAGAAAAAAATCCGCAAAAATAAAATAGCTAAAAGTAGATAAAAGTTTGCTTTTTACATAATAGTCCTTAGGTGAGTAGCCCAGGAATGACAGAGCCATTTCTGCCATATTGAACGTGCAATTCGGGAAACAAGTGCTGATGACTTGGACAAGATTTGTAAAGGAAAGATTGTCAGAAAGCAGTCATAACCTGGATATATTTTGAAGGAGTTAGAGATGGCATCCCCTGAAGAACTAGATATAAGGTGTAAAAGAAAGAAAAAAAAGTCAAAGATGATTGAAAAACTGGAGGAATGAAGTTTCCATTTATGACATAGAAAAAAAAATTAAATGGAAAAATTTATTTTGGCAGGAGGGTGAATAAATCAAAATTTGTTTTTGGACGGGTTAGGTTTGAGATGCTTATTAAGCATCCGAGTGGGGATGTCATGCAAGATACATGCATCTGAAATTCAGGAGAAAAGTGAGAGTTGAAGGTAAACATTGATAAGTCTTCAGGGATAAATAGTTTTTCAGTCCAAGAGTCAGGATTAAACCGCCAAAGATGTGAATATACCTAAAGAACAGAAGTCAATGAATGGGTCCGGGGTCACTCCAATGTTGAAACTCAGAGACATGAACTAATAAAAAGACTGATGGCAAGAAGATACTGATGTGGGAGGAACTGAAGTGTTGTGAAGCCCAAGGGACAAAGATGTTTTAAGTAGGGAAGAGTAATCAGGATCCTATGGCTATTCTACTCCTAAAATAATATGTCTAAGGCAGAATATATAAGGTAGATAATTCAAAACGAAGATTAGAAACTATACAAAGAAAGAGATGAAAATTATAATATTGGTAAACCTGAAGCACACAGGCCAATGTCAGGCACTGAGTTGTGGTCCCTTTGCCAGTGACCCTAGGCATCTGGTAGAAACAAACACAACTATTTTCAGATTTCAGAAGGAAAATAATATAATCTCGGGCCTTGACATTTATACAGACAATTTTTCAAATGCAGTATCTGTCAAACAATAAAAATAATCAGGAATGTGTGGATAACAGGAATGATAAAAAAGAAAAAGAAAAGTATGAATAAACTTACAAGAACTCTAGATAGTAAATTTATCAAATATAAACCAAATAATATGTATAAGGTAGCAGACACAAGGCAGAACACACAAAATAAAAAGTCAAAGTATAGAAATAAAATTATAATAAATGAAGTTAATGACTAAATAGGATAAGAACAAGAAACTGAATTATAATAAGAAACATATTAGAAATTTAAGATGAAATTAAAGCCATGTTTAGAGAGAAATTTAGAGTGTTAAACTCGTATTTTTTAAGTTATGAAAAAACTTAAATGTATAATTGAAATCTTAGATGAAAGTAGTAGTACTGCATCAGAAGCAATATTTGAAAAATAATAATGCCTGAGAATTTTTCAAAACTTACAAAATACCTAAAATTGGAAATATAAATGTATCCATGAACCCCAAAGGGCTTCAAAGCAATCAGCTCCAACAAATCCATATGGCAAAGACACATAGTCCTAGAGAAAAATGACCAAGAGACTTGGACTAATACTTTATAAAGAACATATCCTAATTAGAAGCATATGAAAAAACTTCTGACCTTCACTGATAATCAGGAAAATGAAACATAAATCCACAGTAAAATAATCACTCTACATGCACCAGATTGTCTAAAATTTACAAGACAGATAAAACAAAAAATCTGTTGGAAAGGATGTGGAACAATGGGCAGGCTCAGGTACTGTTAATGAGAGTACAACTTCTCCACCAATCTCAAAGAATGGTCCTGAGATCACTGGGGGTTCCTGAGACCTTTTGTAAGGTCTGTGAGGTAAAGAATGTTTTCATAAAGCTAAGACATGATTTTCTTTTCCACTTTCTGTACTCAGGGATATACAGTAAAGTTTTCCAGAATCTCCATAATGTGTGATATTTCAATGGACTAAATGTAGAAGCAGATGTGAGAATCCACTTGTCTTCAACAGACATAAGAGCAGGACATTAATGGGATTTGCAAAAATGTAAAACCATGCCATTTGCTCAGTATTTTATTTATTTAGAAAAAATATAAAATTTTCATTGTAATATATTATTTGTGTTTACCTATAATTAGTTTAGTGTTATTGTTTTTAAAGGAATAAATAAAATATACATATTCTCATTTTAATTTCTAATACAGTAACTATCAATATCAAATTCAATACCAGAAACAATAGAAATAATCCACATAAATAGAAGGTCTTTGGTATTTTGATAATTTTTGAGAATGTAAAGGAGTTCTGAGATGGAAAGTCTAATTTCTGCTGAACTATCAAAACTGAACTACCTAAGAGCAATGTATATGCAACAAGAGACATTTTTGCAGTGGCCAAAATATGGATGTAGGTTACTTCTAATGAGAAATGAATGAATAAATAAATTGTGCTGTATTCACAAAGTCAAGTACTATGAAAGCATATTACAGATACAGGCAACAACACAGGTGAATCACACACAAAAAAGCTGAATAAAACTACAGACTTTTACATAGTATTTACCCTATATTTCCATTTATACACAATTCAAAGTTATTCCAAACTAAATGATAGTGTTTAGTAATTCATACTTAAATGAAAAAAAAAAACTATAGAGAAAACTGAGTAAAGAATTTCCATACAGGGGGAAAAAAATAAAAGGCCTGGTAGGAATAAGGAGATGAGTAATTGGACTGTGAGGTGTGTGTAATGTTCCATTTACTGATGTGGGTGGTCAACATAGAAGTTTTCTTAGAAATAAGCAAAATACACATTTCTGTACAGTTAAAATAGTATTGGGGAATTTATCCTAATTTAAAATGGCAAGGTTGAAAGTTTAAAAAAAATAATTTAAAAAGAAGCGAAGAGTTATGTTATAATCTCAAAAACAGATCAACTCTCATGGCTGTTTTGATGCTTAAAAATTTGAAATATATGATGTGACATGTAACAATATCAGAAAGTAAGAAATGTTTTAAAAGAGTGAGAATATAGTAGGAGGAGTGGCAAATGTTAGAAGTTTTCTACTCTCCAGCTGAGTTTTCAGTAAAAGCTTTCTAACCTCAGGACTATAGTATTTGCATGAAAAAAATATCTTTAACATTTTAGCAAATACACATTGTCAAATACATATAATTTTCTCTCATGAAGAAAGATTCTCCAAGCCAATTAATAGATCAGAATGTGGACTTCAGTCTCCACATATCACATCATTAATCAATGAAATGTGTTAATATTTAGACCATATGGTAGTACTTATAATAAACTCTAACACGTCAAACATATTGTACATCAAAACATTCTAAGACATATAAATATGTGTTATTCCTATTAGATGTTGAGAGAAAAAATGGCTTTAATTCTTTAACTTTCTTATTGATAAAGTAATTTTGATTAAATAAAATCTTTTCATTCCCAGTGGCTAACCATTTAATAAGATTATATTTCTCTTTTAGAAAAAATAAATAAGTCAAGGGCATCAGAATGAAATATGCTGTGAGGATAGCAATAACACTTGTGGGACAGAGGATGATTTCTGGGATTTCAAGGTAACATTTAGGTTTTGAAAGAAACAATATTTCAAATGATGGTACGGGACCCTAAAAGATCCCAAATCAACAAATAAATCAACAAATAAATAGTCTATCCCAGTTTTCATTTAATTTATCCAGAGTAGGCATGGAATTACATCATCTGAGCTCCAACGTTGTAAAAAATAATACAGTTAAGATGTTTATCAAATTAGTGTAAATGACTGTCTTACACTGTAACTGTCTCAACTGTTAAGGCAGAATATGTAATTATTCTGACAAACTAATGAAACTGATGTCCACCACCTTCTTTTTTTTAGCACCTCCTCTCAAATTTACTTATCTTTACTGTATTTGTATTTTTGTCTTCTCATTTCTTAAGATCAAGGTTTTATATTTTTATTCTTTAATAGTTAAAGCATTTAAGACTACACCTTTTCCAAAGAGTAGAACTTTCACTGAGTCCCATAGGTTTTGATGAGAAATATGTTCTTTTAGTTGCTTTCTAGATTGTTTGAAATTTTTTTTATTTCCCCTTCAACACAAAAATTAACTACAAATATTGGTTTTAAATTTCAAAATAAATAAGATTTTGGTCACTTAAATTATTTATTCCTATCTTTATTGGATTTTATTCAGAGAATGTCATAAAATCTCTGTTTAAAATTTATTAAGGTTCATTTGGTGGCTAATTATAAAGCCAGTTTACATAAATGTTCCACAGACATAAAGGAAAAAAATCTCCTATGCAACTAGGATAAGGTGTGTATGTATACATATATATATGAATATGTATGTATGTGTACACATACATACACACATTTTTTTTGAACTAGCCAATACTATGACCTTATTTATTGTTTATTTATGGACTTATTTATTGTTCACTACCTTCTTGATCAACAGATTTGCTCTCCTAAAGCCAGGCTTTTTACTTCTAAAAAACTATTTTTATCAATTTATGTAAGTTACTACCCTTAACGAGTTCCAATTCTAGATAGCTCGTCCATACTAACCTTCTAAGTCCTACCTCTGAGAGTTTCTACCATCAAGCCTTCCTAGAATTCTTCAAGGTGATCAGTTTCACCACTATTTATTGACATAGAATTTTAAAAGTGGAAGGAGAATTAGAACCACTCAATCCCAGTTTTTAAAGAGGACTCTGAACCTAATAAACTAAAATATTGGCCCAAAGTCACACAACTAAAGTAGCAGGTCTGGGATCAGAAAATTATGTCTGGGTGAATTTGAGTTTTATGCATTGGCTACCTTGAGCCAACTAAGATAATACAATTATCTCACACTATTTGAAAACGTCTATGTAACTGTAGTTCCAGCGTCATAATGACACTTGAATATCATCAGAATGAGAATAAGAATTACTAAGAAATCTGGAAGAGATTTAAAATATTTACAAATCAATTATCTGATTACTGAATAGAAAAATATTACTTCTTTAAATCAAACTTATCTAAGAACTAAGAACTTTACATAAAACACACAAAATCAAGTATTTAAAAGCAGATCTTATTTAAGCCCTAATTCAGTTAGGGAAGCCACGTCTACAGCTGCCGTTTCAGGACAGGAATTATTTTATATACTGACTAAAACTGCTGTGAAAGGAAGGAAAAACTCCCTGATTTCAGCCTACATTTTAATTGATGAATCAACTATTTTTGCAGGATACACAGCCTTTGGCTGTGTTCAGGAATGAACCTCACAAACAAAAAGTGACTGGACAGTCAGGCTATTAAAACTTCTCCAGCCCCATTTAGAGCACACTCCATGTAAAGGGTAGAAGGATATCCTGCTTAAAGCATCACCTTTTATTTATTTGTGTTTTATATGTTTTAACAGCTTTTAATTTTATAATACCAGGGTAATCATGTATTCCAGTTAGGTTAAGGAAAATATTGTTTTTATTTTCTTTCTTCTTTTTTAAGTTAAATTAAGTTTTATATTAAGCACTTCTACTGCTAGTTTTTTAAGGTTGTGTCAATTCTAAATAGCCCGATTTTCTATGTCTTATTAAGCAGGGTTCTATCAATCAGAGAAGAAAAAAAGATTTTACTGAAAGTAGAAAGAGTACTACAGTACTGATTAGTGTAAAAATTCTTCATTCTTAGCAGAAAGTGGTTGATGTAATTTAGAGACTGATAGAATATTTCAGAGTTTGTCACAGTACAAATTCAATTAACTAGACAAGTTTAATTTCTTAGAATGAGATTTTTAAAATAAAACCTCTTTAAATCATGGTGCACAATAAAAAAGTAACTTCACTTTATTGCCACAAATACTAAACAGTTTATACCAACACTCATTTTGTTAGAAAGTAATTTTTTTTAAAGAAATAATTTCTTCCCTGGCCTTAAATTAGTAGTTTCAAACTTGATTTTGAATCATAATGTGTTTCTAATCATTGGTCTGATTCTCAAATTATAGTTACAAATAGTGTGTATAGGTTTAATTTTTTCAAAAGGATTTCTGTAATCCTTTTGAAAAAAGGATTGGCCAACCCAATATATACAACCATGAACACTAGTGGGATATACATACAGAACACAGGAGGAAAACAGACACATACACAGTATAAGCACACATACATACTCATTTCACAACCTGCAAATACCAACGGTCACTGAACAAACACGAACACCTATTCTAATTTTAGAGCAAATGTAGAAACACCAGAAATAAGATGACTAGCTCAGCCAACAGGTGTTTCCTTGAGATACTCAATTTAAATTTCTGAGCTTGGTAATTCCTTGTCTTGGGTGACTGCAAGGCAAAAGAGTAGATCTTCCCATCTGCCCACCAGAATCGTAAACACTTAGAGACGCCTAAACTGGGTTCTGTCTCGAATACCATGCAGATGGTCTCAACAACACACTACTCTCTCAAGGCTGTGTCCTTGAAAAAGGCTCCCACCATGGGAACAGTGGGTAGAATGTACATTCCAAGGACAGGGGCGGACGAGGACTCTCCGACTGCCCAAGGTCAGCTCTCAGGTCAACCATCAGTTATATTCTCTCAAAGACCTCCCCCAACACTCCACCCTTCAGGACCGACTCTGCCAACTCTGTCTCACAC
Organism: Stenella coeruleoalba; assembly: GCF_951394435.1. Lineage (NCBI taxonomy): Eukaryota > Metazoa > Chordata > Mammalia > Artiodactyla > Delphinidae > Stenella > Stenella coeruleoalba. The sequence goes on from NC_137169.1 coordinate 131,455,187, forward strand.
GCCCCCCTCTTCTGCAATGTGCTGGAGAGGTCAGCAAGGGGTTTCATTAGCATGGGGGTTGTTCATTTGGTGGCTATCTTTCTGTCTTGGAACAGATGTCACAGCAGTAATAGAGGCTTGTGCAAGAAAAAACACAGATTAAGACAATAATTCCCAAAATAAGTAATATATATATATTTTTTCCATTAAGAGCCCCATGATCCAAATAATTGATTTGTTAATTCCCCTAAACTGGAGGTCGGATCACTCAAAGGTGTTCATTTGTGCCCTGATGTGATTTAATAAAGACGACCCATTAGCAGACTTACCAGGTATGAACACACAACATTCTGTTTGGATAATGGCTCAGGAGCCTCCTTGCAAAGCAGTAAAAGTGTCCAAGGCCATCCTATTTGGCGGGGCAGCTTTCTCAGTAGAGATATTTCAGTGTTCAGTAAAGACAGGCTTGGCCAGCTATCATTTAAGGCTTGGTGGGTGAATTTAGTCAGGGCTTCTATGTTTACTAATGTCCTCCAGGCCAATGGGGGTAAGAATGAGGGCAGGAAAATGATGGTACCAATGGAAAACGGAACGTGCCATCTGGCCTTGCGGAGAGGGAGGTTGGCAATTTTTCTTACTGTGGGGTAGATTCTCCCTGTACCCAGGAAAAAACCAGAATGCAGCAGCCTAACCTCCCAGGTGGAAGCTATAGCCAAAGATTTGTGCCACACAGCCTTTGGGTCCCATTCAGGTCAATCCAATGAATACCTGAGTGGCACAACGAATCACTGCAAAACCAGTTGCTATCTTTTAGGGTGATAGTTCCAGTGATATCCTTCCCATATTCCCAGTACAACTGAATTAGCTCTGTTTAGAATAATTTTTCTGTTCCCAAAGAAGAGGTGCCTGGTTGCTCAAATGTCCATACACTTGTGTGAGCTACATAAAGCATCCCAAATCTGAGCACAGCCATCCAAGGCTCTGATAGTTGCATTTTTAGGATCCTTCTGGTCAGCAGTTTGATGGTTGCCTGTGCCGTTTGATTGACAGGAAAAGAATACCCATGCCTAGTGTTACTAAGAGTGTGGCCACAGGCCAGATATCTGGACCAGGGTTGGTGATATCAGATGAATTAAGTGCACTAGTTCTAGCTTCTTCTTCCTTAACGTACTGCATTTGTGCCTTCCAATCTCTTCCCTAGAGTGGTGATACCTATCATGGCAATCCTAGAGAGGGACAACTGCCCACCTACTCAACAGCTGGATTGATTTCTTTTGTCAGGCATACAAACGGGCCCACTGTAGGAAGGTATTTCCATCGGGTGCCCATTCCCAGATGGGACATCCCAGGAGGAGTAGAAGTCTAAAGTCTATTACCTTTCAAGCCAAAAGAAAATCTCTATTTTAAAAGAAGTGTTTTTTTAGAGTTTCCATAATCTTCAAGATAAAAACAAAACCAATGACTTAAAACCAATAGAAAAAAGAAGACATTAGAAACAAAGTCACAGATGGTTCATATTTTGGATCTAGTAGACAAGGACCTTAAAATAATAATTATTTGTATGTATTATATAAATATAAAAAAGTATATAAATCCATAAAAGATGTAAAATTTGACATATATAAAATAGTAAAACTATGATTAATATGAACATATGACTAATCCAAAGGCAGCAGAAAAATAAAGAACAAATAGAAATCAAAGACCAAAATTGATTTAAATAGACATGTATCTATAGTTCTGTTAAGTATAAACAGTATAATCCAGAAACTTTAACAAAATTTATGATACTATGAAAAATACAATACAGAAAGTTTTAAAATAAATGGACAAAAATGTATATAAAATGTGAATGCTTACAAAAATAAGACCCTGGAAGCTATGTTAATGGCAAATTATATTTTAAGGTAATAATTATTATTAGATTCAAAGAAAGAGAATTATTACATAATCAATTTGAAAGGAACAAACATACTATCCTAAACTAGCATGCAATAAATAACATAGTTTTGATGTATATTAAGAAAATTTGACATGATGAAAAGGAGAAATAGATCCACTTACAAAAATACTTGAAGATTTTAACATACTTAGCCACTAACTTTAAGAACAAGCAAATAAAAATCAGTAATATGATACAAGAATTGAACATACTAAGATACTTGACTTAAATAACATAGACTTGACTTAAATAATAGACACTATTGCACCCAAAGACAACAGAATACATATTCTTTTAAAGTACACCTCAAACATTTACCAAACTTTGCTATATGCTACTGTGTAAATCAAGTCCAAGAAGTTCAAATATTTGAAGTCATACAGAGTATTTTCTGACCACAGTAGAACTGAACAAAAAATCAATTAGAGAAAGATAAACAGAAAATTCTCAAAATTTTAGAAATTAAATAATACAGTTTGGAAATTAAGTAATACATTTTAAATATCAAATAAGAAATAAAAATAAAAATATATTTTGGACTGACAACAAATAAAAATACAACATTTGTGAGATGCAGTTAAAGAGGATATAAAAGGAAATAACTCTGAATGCATATTTAAAAGGAAGAAAGCTTGAAATACAGCTATTTTTCCAGTTATCTATGACTGTATAGAAAATTACTCCAAACACAGAGGCTTACAACAAAAATAATTTTATTATTCTCATAAAATTTTGTTTAGAGATTTGGCTCAGCTGTGAGATACTTCTGCTTCACTTGCCATCAACTGGGGTTATTCAGTGGAATTCAGCTAGTGGCTGGTCTAGTGTTGAAAGTCTAAGATAATTTCAGTCACTTATCTATTGACTTGGTAAGGATGATTGTAGGACTGGGCTCAACTAAGCTGTTCTCCTTCTCATGTAGTCTCAGGTCTATCCCATTTAGCCTCTCTAGCAGGGTAGTAGGATGTCTTATGCGGCAGCTCAAACATCCAAGAGTGAGCATTCTAGAGGCACAAAGTAAGAGGTCCAGTTTCCTAATGCCTGGGTCCCCAAAATGGCACAGTGCTACTACTTCTGTATTCTATTAGCCAAAAACGCACTGATTCAAAGAGAGATGAAAATAGATATCACCTCTTGATGGGCAGAGCAGCAAAATCACATTTCAAAGGGGCATGGCAGTAGTCATTGTGGCCATCTTTGCCAACAACCTACTATACCTACATCCTCATCCTCCTTATGGCAGACTTCCTCTGCCATAACAACGATCTTAGAACCTTATCCACTGTGACAGACCATGTGGAGCAGATATGAATCATCCCAACTGAAACCATCACAGACCAACCAGCTTCTTCACTTATCCACCAGGTGGCCATATATGTATGCACAAGCCTAGTCAAGGTCAGCCTAGAACATCAGAACCACCAAGCTGCACTGTATATTCATAGTAATAATAAATTGTTATTGTTTTAAAGCTTTGTTTTAGAATTGTTGATAAGCAACATTGTTGGAGCAATAGATATCCAATTAAAATGTATTCAGAGAAAATTTATACCAATGACGATGAGCTTAAAAATAGAGTAGAGATGCACACTTTTATTAAAATAAAACTGCCAGCCAAGGTAAGGTTACTCCATTCCTTCCTACTCCTATTACAATTGAAAATCACTGACATAATGCAACAAACAAGCATAGAAAGATTCTGAAAGGTGGGAAGAAGAAATAGAACTGCCTAGGGACATTGGGCTGGAGGGATGATACAGCAGTGGGTTCCCTGAGACTTCTTTTTGCCTTCCACACATTCTATACAGGGCACTGGAGAAGACAGCAAACTGGGACCCATGTTAGATACATACAGAAAGAACCCAAAGGAGAGCCTTCTCCTTTAGACAAAGGGTCAGGAACAAGTTGGCCTAACAGAACAAAATACTGTGACAATACCTGACTTGCTCCAGCTAAATGTTAATAAAAAATTGCCTCTCCCTTGCCCTGAGGTGTCAGCAGATCTAAGAAGGAAGCTGAACTTCCACCCCGACTTGAACCTGCACAACGTATCTAAACAAATGACTGACTGATAAAACGGAAAACCAAATGGGACTCAGAGTCTCATAATATAACACAGTTGAAAACCTTTTGGCTTGCCAAGAAGAACAATCACAACTTGAACAAGAAAAGACAACCAACAGACTGTAACACTGAGATGACTCAGATGTTATAATTACCTGAAAAGGATGTTAAGCATTAATCATAAAAATGCCTCAATGAGTAAATACAAATATTCTTAAAACAAAGGAAAAATTGAAGACCTTAGCAAATAAATAGAAGACATAATAAAAAAGAGCCAGAGGAAAATTACAGAACTGAAAAATACGATAACCCAAATAAAAGATTCACTGGATTAGCTCAATATTAGATGAGACATGAGAAAGGATATAATCAGTGAACTAGAAGACAGCTCAATTGAAATTATCCAATCTAAACAATTGAGAGAAAATACTGAAAAAAGATTGAACACAGAAAATAAAATAAATCAAGTAGTAGTCCAATGTTCTCAGAGAAAAGCACAGTCATTTGAATGAAGATTCAGTAATTTGAATGAAGTCAGAAGTACTGTTAGGTTCACTGATGTCTATTACAGCTACTTTTGATACAAATCAAAATATTTGCGGTTGTTGCTGCATTCTGTGTTATTGATGGTCCTGTTTGTGATGATTCAGTTGGTGTAGGGTTCTGTGGTGATATTTCCTGTATGACTTCACTGCACTCCCTCTGTAAACTATATGTTTCCATGAAGAGATGTATACATTTTTTTATAAGCAGTTGCTTATAGGAGACGAATTTCCCCAAAAGAAAAGATCCTTATCATTAAGTTTATCTTAACCTGCTTTACAGAAGGTCAAGCAGCACTTAAATTTGCTTCAAAAAACAATGGAAATGAATGCCTAGTATTTGGGGATGTTTTGATGGAAGTGGGGAAAAGAAGTAGAAATGAATGGAAGAGATTGCCTCATATCCCTCAAAAAAATAAATTAAAAAACTTGAGGACTGGGAGAATTCTGCTCTTTGCACTGAGTGCATCCTTCTCAGGTGCCAAGGTTGCTCCTGGAAGGCAAGGAAGAGCTTGAATTCAGGGCAAAAAGAGTTCAGAGAAATCAAGGAGGAAGATATGACCTTAAATACATACACAATCCCTTGAAGTTACTTATTTAAAAATGTTATACTCCTGAGTTCCAAGTCAAACCTACTGTTCCTCTCCAGTTACAGGTCTGGAACAAATACAGGAAAAATGTGCAGTTATAAACTTCACCTCACTTTGGAGGACCCTGTCAATATACAAAAAGACTGGGCTTTACATAGCTCAGCCTAGACAAGAATAACGTGGCATTATTGATACTTTGTTTGAAAACTTTGAAAAATAAGCTAATAGTGGACCCCTGTGCTCCAGGATTTCCCCAGGGGAGTTTAGGAAGATCAATCTGGTGAATATTATGGGCTCAGAAGAATTCTCTCAAGTCCAAACCCACGTCTGAAAAACATGATGATCACCAATTCTAGGAAGGAATAATACCTAGACTTAACCAACTTCTAATATCTGAACTAGTGAGACGGGCTTTCGCTAGATAACAGCTAAGTAAGGGGCTTATATGCAGAAAAAAAAAGTAGACGCCATCTTTGACTGACTTCCCTCAAGGTTTCATAATCTTGTTTTGAAAGGCTTGCACTTGAATTTTTATTTTCATACTCTTAAAGACCATCATATCCATGTGTGACCCTAAAAGCACCACTTAGAAAGTATTATGTCAGGCCCAGGGCTTACTGTCACTCATGCTGCATTTGCCTTCCCATCCTCAGCTATGTTTCAGGCTCCAGGGATAGATGTTTTGTTCCAAAATGGTGTACAGAGGTAACTGTCAGCATCTTTGGAAATTATAGCAAATTGAACTATGGAATATCTAGGCATGCTCTGCTCACTTCTGATGATGCAGGATATCTGGGACCTATTATATGCAGAGAGGTCAGAAACAAGAACGTAATGTATTCTCAGAGTCCCTGAGTACAGGTCTGGACCAGAAGGCTGTACAATATTCACATCTAGTAGTAGGTTTAAGTTACTCTGTGTTATGTAATTAATTTAGATCTGTTCTTCCTAAGGGTTCCATTAAATCCTATAAAATTTTACCAGTTTATCTCAGGAGTACTACGAGTAATTAAAAGTCTGCTATACACTTTAGAAAGCAAGAATGCATAGACAGAAAGGACGCTTTCCTCACCTGTGGCAAAGGCAAAGGAAAGCTGTGATCAGTGGTCCAGAGCAGGTCAATAATTAGAAATGAAGGCAGAAGACACAGTGGCAGGGAAGTCTGATACACTTTTCATGGGGCAAAATTACGGGTGACTCTCGAAGAAATACTAAGAAATCCTTTTATTTTCTGCAAAAAGAAAGGTTAGTACTTAATGTTTTATTAAAGACTCATGAAACCTAAGAATGGCAACTTCATTACTAAAGAGATAGCTGGTGGTAGGATATTTGCAAAAGTTAAAAGGCTAGTCAGAATAAATAGATTTTATAAAATGAAGAAAAATAATTCTAAAGCAGGATTGCTTCTTTTAAAAAAAAATTGGAGAAGATAAAGAAAAAATAATGAGCAAACTGACAAGAGTAATAAGCCTATTAAAAATCCTAACTCTAATTGGAAAAATTATTGCTTTTTAATATTCAGTGCTCAGATTACTTATATTATCACAGTTTATTTCTAAGGAAGATAAAAAGAAAAAACATTTTTATAATATTGTTTTTAATTTGTGAATATGGAAATTTTCAGAAACAAAACACAGAGAAAATGATATAATGTCTAATTACTCATCACTCAACTTCAAACATAAGCAGTTTTTCATTGATCTAATTCATCTATCCATCTACAACTTTATATCACAATTATTTTGAAAAAAATCCTAGACATCGTATCACCCATAGATACTTCATCGTGGATAATATAAAAGTCCTATATATTACTGTATATATAGTAATGACCATAATACATTATTATCTACCAAAATTAAAGTAATTCCTCAATGTCATTTAATAAAATCTTAAAAAAAACTTAATAGTTATATTTCCCCAAGTACCTCAAAATAATTTTCATAGTGCATTTAAATCAGGTTCCAAAGAAAGTCATTTTTTAAAACTTTTATTTCTCTTAGGTATCTTTTTTTAAAAAATAATAGTCTCCCCTTCCTGCTATTTTATCTCATACCATCAATGTGCTGGAGAAACTAGGACATTTTTACTGTGAAATTCCTATAATACAGTTGGGGCTTACTGATTCTTAATGGGGTCCTTTTTCACTTTTTCTCTATTCACTTTTTTGGAAGATAGTTAAATGTAGTCATGACAGCATTACCCTGATACCAAAACCAGAGAGTTATACTACCAAAAAAAAAAAATTACAAGATAATATCCCTAATGAACATAGATGAAAGAATCCTCAATAGAATACTAGCAAATAAAATTCAACAAGCACATTAAAGGGATCATACAGCATAGTCAAATAAGATTTATCCCTGGGATATGAGGACACATACAAATCAATATATGTGATTACCACATTCACAGAATGAAGAACAAAAATCATATGATCATCTCAATAGATGGAAAAAATATTTGACAAAATTCTACATCCATTTATGATGAAAAACTTTCAAAGAATTAGGTATAGAAGGAACACACCTCAACATAATAAAGAAAATATATCACAAGACCATAGCTAACATCATACTCAATGGTGAATAGCTAAAAGCTTTTCCTCTAAGATCAGGTACAAGACAAAGTCAATCACTCTCACCACTTCTATTCAACAAAGTAGTGGAGGTCTTAACCAAAGCAATTAGCCAAGAAAATTTTAAAAAGCATCAGACTGGAAAAGAAGAAGTAAAATTATCTCTGTTTGCAAGTGTATGATATTACTGTATATAAAACCCAAAAGACACCACCAAAAAAATAGTTAGAACTAGTAAATGCATTCAGTAAGGTTACAGGATACAAAATCAACATACAAAAATCAGTTGTTTTTCTGTAAACTAGCAATGACATATTTGAAAAAGGAATTAAGAAAGCAATCCAATTCACAAAAGCAACAAAAACAATACTTAGGAATAAATTTAATTAAGATGGTTAACTTTAACCAAGGAGGTATATTGAAAAGTATAAAACGCTGCTGAAAGAACTTGAAGAAGATACAAATAAATGTAAACATACCCCATGCTCAAACACTGGAAGAATATTGTAAAAATATCCATATTACCCAAAGTAATCTACAAATTTAAAGTAATACCTATCAAAATTCCAATGGAATTCTTTACAGAAATAGAAAAAACACTCCTAAAATTCATAGGTAAACAAAAAGAACCCTAATAGCCCAAAACATATTGACAAAGAAAAACAAGACTGGAGGCATCACTCTTCTTAAAATGTATTATAGTAATCAAAACAGTATGGTACACACACACATACAAACACACACACACACACAAAACCAGACACACAGACTGATAGAATAAAGAGCTCTGAATTACACCCAGATATATATGGTCAACTGATCTTCAAAACAGTAACAAGCATAAATAATGGGCAAAGGATAGTCTCTCCAATAAATGGTGCTCTGAAAACTGGATAGCCACATGTGAAAGAATGAAATTGGATTTATATCTCACATCACATGCAAAAATAAACTCAAAATGAATTGAAAATGTAAAAATAAGATTGAAACCATAAATATTCTAGGAGGAAACATAGGGGAAAAGCTCCTTGACGTTGGTGTTGGCAATGATTTTTTGGATACTACATCAAAAATACAAGAAGCAAAAGCAAAAATAATAAAGTGTGAGTACATCCAACTAAAAAGCTTCTGCATAGCAAAGGACACAAACAATAAAAGAAAAGGCAACTAATGGAATGAGAGAAAATAGTTGCAAACATATCTGATAAGAGGTTAATATTCAAAATACGTAAGTTACTCCTAAAATTCAATAGCAAAAAAATAATAATAATAATTCAATTTCACAATAGGCAAAGTATCAAACAGACATTTCTCTGAAGATGACATACAAATGGCCAACAGATACATGAAAATGTGCTCAGCATCACTAATCATTAGAGAAATAAAAATCAAAACCACAGTGAGAAATCAACTCAAACTTGTTAGGATTTTTATTACCATCAAAAAAGCCAAAAGGTAAGAAGTGTTGGCAAGAATGTGGAGAAAAGGGAACACTGGTTCACTATTGGTGGGAATGTAATTTATGGAATAATTTACAGCCATTATAAAATACACTATGGAGGTTCCTCAAAAAATTAAAAATAGAACTACCAAAGGATTCAGCAATTCCACTTCTGAGTATTTATCCAAAGGAAATCAAATCAGAATCTCTAGATTCCTGCACTCCCATGTTCACTGTAGATTATTCACAACAGCCAAGATACTGAAACATATCAATGGATAAATGGATAAAGAAAACGTGGTATATACATGCAATGGAATATTATTCAGCCTTAAAAAAGAAGGAAATCCTGCCAGATATAACAATATGAGTGGATCTGGAGAACATTATGGTAAGTGAAATAAGCTAGATGAAGACAGAAATACTATGTGATCTCACTTGTATTTATAATCTAAAATATGCAAACATATAAAAACAGAGAGTAGAATGGTGATTGTCAGGGGATGGGGGGGCAGGGAGAAAAGAGTAGATGATGGTGAAAGATACAAAGGTTCAGTTATACAAGATAAATAAATTCTGGAGTTCTACTATATAGCATAGTGCCTGTAGCTCCCAATACTATTATATATTGGATACTTAAAATTTACTAAGAGGGTGGATCTTATGTTAAATGTTCTTGCCACAAGGTACCAAAAATAATTACAACAATAACAACAGTAATAATAGTAAAGTGGATGAGAGGAAACTTTACGAGGCGATGGATATATCTCTGGCCTTGATGGTAGCAATGGATTCACAGGTGTGTACTTATCCCCAAACTCATCAAGTTGTATACCTTAAATATGTACAACTTTTTTTTTTTTTTTTTTTTTTTTTTTTTGCTGTACGCGGGCCTCTCACTGCTGCGGTCTCTCCCGCTACAGAGCACAGGCTCCGGACGTGCAGGCCCAGTGGCCATGGCCCACGGGCCCAGCCGCTCCACGGCACGTGGGATCCTCCCGGACCAGGACACGAACCTGCGCCCCCTGCCTCGGCAGGCAGACTCCCAACCACTGTGCCACCAGGGAAGCCCCCTATGTACAACTTTTTACATGTCAATTTTGCTTCAATAAAGTGGTTTAAAAATAATAAAGGCAAAATAATTTTTAAAATTCAGAGCCTTGAATATATTAAAATTCAGGTTTGGGGCTAAGAATACCTTATAGGTGATATTGTACCATTCCTATTACATTCTCATTAGGAAACAAAGTATTATGTTATCAGTCTCACAACTGGTGATGCTACAACTAATTAATAAAGCCAGATGTTTTGATTTGATTCCTATAACAAAAATTAATCATTAACCACTCACCTACTTGAAGGAATATTAAATAGATGTATGAATTCCAATAGGAATGTTAAATTTGTGACTAAAAGAAAAGCTACTACTTCTGCAATTATTAGGTAGAATTGTTCTACAAAGAAGAATTTCTCCACTTTTCCCCATCAGCTGTTTTGTTACGCTATTTGACACAACTTACGTACAACTACAGTTTGTCTTGGCCTTGCTTACTTATCCTCTACCCAAATCTGGACCGTAGATGCTACTTCTCTTATTTTGAAATTAACTTCTCTCTTTTATCTCTTTTTAAAAATATATACTCCCAAAAGACAAAAATGAATTATTCTCTCCAATTAATTATTCAATAGGAAGAACTTCACTATAGAATATTTTGTGACAAGAAACTGGATTTTTCCATTTAGCTATAAAAAATGTGTGACAATGTTCTTTCATCTCTCATTGTGTTTGTACATCAAACTTCACTTGCTATGGTTCATAAATTAAAAACAAAATGTGAAGGAAATTCATATAGAAAGACGAGATGAATGTATATTACACAGAAATGAAACTATTAATTGAATTGATCATCTTAATTGGTATTTACAAACCTAAAAATAAAGAGTTTTAAAATTATGGAGCGAACCATATTTCTGCATAAGGCACTTCACAGGTTTCCTGCACTTAGGAACACTAGGCAGCACTTCAACACTACAAGTGTGGGCCATTTTAAACAGTGAAGTCACCAACAAAAAGCACAAAACTGTGAACATATGGAAGTAACAGGCTGCAAAAAAGGACCCTTGTTTACAGTACGAGAGCTGAAAGAAAGCAGAGCATCACCTGGTTTGATCCCAGCTGGGAACATGTGTCTAGGAATTCAAATTTTCGGCCACTCTGCATTTGTCGTCAAATGACCACAAAAGCACTGTTTTGATTCTGAGGTTGCAAATATATGTTAAGGGGTAGATGAATTCATAGATAAAGACTCTGTGAATAAAGAGGATCTACTCTGTTTGTTTCATTCTACAACCAATATAACATATGCCTACAATATACCTATAACATTTTCCAAATAAGAGTAAAAATACTACTACCAATATTATGGTACTAAAGGCATGATGGAATTTCTCTGAGGTTCTTTTTGCCCTGAGGATATACAATGCTGACTACAGAATGACTGAGACACATTCCTTAGAAATGCATGTTGGAATACATGGGAGAAAAGGGTAGGAAAAGAACAAATACAAGATTTGATAGACAAAATAAAAGGAAAACTATCTAATGCCAGTTACTCCCAATATGAAATATTGAGCTAAAATGATTATTTTACCACCTACTGTAATGGTAAAGAGGTGGAATTAGTGAGAGGCTTGAGCAAGGGTTTTTATTTTTAAAAGATCATAGAAGCATTTCAAAATGCTCACCAGCATACAAAAGAACCTGGAAGTACAAAAGCAAATTAGATGTCACTTAAGGTTACAATAAGAATCTCAAAGTCCTTTGTGAATTGTGAGAGCTTCTCACAACTTTGCTATTGTAAGAGGACAAACTGCACCCTTTCTGTAGATATCATGAGGGAATAGTAGCTACAGCCTGAACACACAGTTGTATGTGGTGCATTGGGAGATTAATAATTGTCACAAACATATAAAAAGTAAACATAATAATACTACATGACCCATGGGATTTCTATTAATTTTAGTTTAATTTTTCAAAATTCAGAAACCCAATCTGAATATAATACCAGAAAGATAAGTTGGGCTGATGAGTTTGATCTCTGGAGATTTAGGAGTTCTGAAATTCTTAAGGAAATGCTTTGACTAGTCCAATGCACTTGAACTATTTGCATCGACTCTGGGGTAAAGAGAATGACTTTTATTTTTTCTTTTTTCCAAATCCTTTATCCTTCAAAGGAACTGCAAGGTAAGAAAAATAGTGGGTTTTTTCCAAAAAGTAAGGGTTTTACTACATCTCTATTACAACTTCATTTTCAGTCCATGGATAAAGTTGAATCCCCCATTTTTTTTCTTATCCTTGTGGCCTAAGAGGAAAAAGAGGCTCATTCAGGAACTAATTACTAATTCCCCTTTTCCCGCACTTCCCCACTCCTTTTTTCTTCAAAAATACCCTCTTATTGATAAATCTTCAGTTTTCATCCTCAACCTCTTTATCCTTTTATATGCACAGATCTCCTCTGATTTATTTAGGCCTTTTGCCACTTTTGCCATTATTTATTAGGCAGGATTTTTTTTCATATTACCTTCACAAATATCTTGAATAAATTATCTTAATGCAATACACTTCTACAACATCTATGTCAGTTCCATAAATCCATATTCCTTTGATAATCAGGCCCCTGAAATCTTTGACTGTCTTCAATGACTTACTAAAGGCTAAATCTAAATATCATCCTTCATGATTTCTCAGTAGTATTTATATTTTCATCCTCACCTTTTAAAAATATTCCCTCCCTTGAATAGCAAGGTTGTATACTATTCTGAACTGGCTATCACTGACAATTTTTTCTCTGTCTCATTATTACTTTTCTCCTTCTGCAACAAAAAATGTGATTCTCAATGAGTCTATCTTATCAGAATCACATGGGAAACTTTTTCCCATTATATGTATTCTTAACTTAGATATTCTGAGATAACTGGCTTAAACTTTAGGGCTCATGCATAAATAGGTTAAAAAAATAACCACTGCTATAATCAGCTGGTGTTACTGATGAGAGTGTGTCATTTACCTTAGGTATATTAGGCAATTAAAAAAAAAAGCCTGAGAATTATTGTAGAGTTAAAGAAACATGGGACTAGCATATTGAAAACCTCAACTCACCGATGTATAAAGGCCTTTCATTTTTCTCCAGTTCATCCAACTGTACTAAGTTAAATCTTCTGTTTCCCCAGTTGCACATATTTTATCACATCTTGGGAAGATTGCATAACTCCCTTGTACATTTCAGTTATTAAAAAATATTCATCCACCTTAAAACCATATTCTTCTATCTGATTTAAAGCATCCTCTCCCTCCACTGTTAATCATACTAGTGACTCAAAGATCCTGAAGTACAAGTGGAGTAATTTTTTTTTTCCTTTTGTTTATCTTTTCTCTCACCTCTGGTATGCTGAAATACTAAGAGTAAGGATATATGAATATGTGACACATTTTTAATTAACATTTTTATTTAGTTCTAAGTTGATTATCATTTTTCTCTGACTCACAATGAATGATAATAACTTTTTTTAGCAAATGTCCAAATTGTGGTATTCTCACAAGGCACAGGTGTGAGCTCTCCCAAGTGCCCTGAGGGGGTAATACTTTACTGCAGAGCCACGTGAATTAGAAAATCTAGTTTTAGTTCCAACTTTTTCAATCATTTACATCTCCTGCTCCGAGTGGTGTGCCCCAACCCTAAGGCATCTATTAAATCATATTAAATATAAGCAGTAAGCCAAAAGGTAGATAACATGGAATGATTTAAAAAAAACACGAAAACTACTGAATGAATCAAAAGCATAGAGAAAGAGAAAAAAAAGATGGACAAAAAAAAGAAAAAACGTAGCAAAATGGTAAACTTTGAATCAGGATATTTTTCTTTCTTTTTTTTTTTTTTTTTTAATTCTTTGGCCGCACTACGCAACATGCAGGATCTTAGTTCCCCAACCAGGGATCTAACTCTTGCCCCCTGCATTGGAAGTGTGGAGTCTTAAACACTGGACTGCCAGGGAAGTTCCACAAAATGGTATACTTTAACATCTTAATCATGTTAAATACAGATGTTCTAGAACACTGCAATAGAAAGAGAATGCCATCAAATGTGTAATTAGATATACACATGAAGACATGAATAGGTTAAGAGAAAAGAATGGAAAATACAGTATTTAACTACTAAGTAAAAGAACACTTGAGTGACTAAAATATTAGAAGAAATAGACTTCAGAACAAGGAATAGTACCAGAGATAAGAGGAACATTTACAACATGAAAAAGTGGTCAGCTTTTCACAAAGACATACTAATCTTAAATATGTATGTATTTGACAACAGAATCTCAAAATGCATGAAAAAAAGTGATAGAACTAAAAGGATAAATAAATCCAAAATTATAGTTGTGTTCTTTAAACTTCTCTTATTAAGCAGTACAAGGTTAAAAATTCAGTAAAAGTCTGAAATATCTGAACACTTATTAACTTGAACTAATGGGTAATTACAGAATAGATAGAAAATTCTAGAATGCTCCACCCAACATCAGCAGAACACATGCTCTTTTCAAGAGCATAAGGAACATTTACCAAAGTACAGTAGACAATATTCTGGACCATAAATAAGTCTAAGCATATTTAAAAGAATTTAAACCATATGAAGCACACAGTTGACCCTTGAACAATAAGGAGAATGGAGCACTGACCCTCCACATAGTCAAAAAACCCCTATAACTTTATAGTTGGTACCCCGTATAAGTGGTCCCTCAGTATTCACTATTCCTCCATATTCATGGTTCTGCATCAGCAATTCAACTAACTGTAGTTCATGTAGTACCATAGTGTTTACTATTGAAAAATATGCATGTGTAAGTGGACCTGTGTAGTTCAAACCCATGCTGTTCAAGGTTTAACTGTATTTTATAATCATAATGGAATTAAAATAAAAATTAACAACAGAAAGATCCAGCCAAAAAAACTGCAAAAGAAACAATACATTGATAAATGAAGTCACCTGAGATATTATAAAACGTTTTGAATTGAATTAATATGAAAATTCAATATACCATAACTTGCAGGCTATACCTAAAGCATTATTTACTGCATAATTTATATATCTTTAAAAACCAAACATATCAGTGAAGAAATGTCTCAAATGAAAGATCTAGCTTCTAAAAATACTAAACAAAAGTAAATTAAAATCAAAACAAGCAAAATAAAGATGACAATAAAGATAAGAAAGGAAATCAGTGAAACTAAAAAAAAAATTGAAAAAAATGAACAAAATCCATTAGTTCTCTGAAAAGCCAACAAAACTGATAAACTTCCCAACAGATTGTTACAGTAAAAAGAAGAGGAGACACAAAGTTTTCATACCAGAAATCAAAATGGGGACATTACTACAGATGCTACTGATCTTACAATGATAAAATGGACATATGAAAAACTTTATGCCAATATATTCCACAACTAAATAAACTGGGCAAATTCTTTGAAAGACACAAACTAAAAAAGCTATTTTAAGGAAAGAAAAAATGATAGCCTGAGTGGTCTTTGTATCTATTAAAGAAATTTCTTCATTATGAAATATCTCACTACATAGAAAACTCAGGGTGGGTTAACTGGTAAATTCTTGCAGACTTTTAATGAATAAATAATTCCAATTTTAGACAAACTCTCTCAGAAAATAGAAAAAGAAGGAATACTCAACTCACTGTGAGGGCAGTATTGACCTGACACCAAAATCAAAGTGTTCACTGGATCTAAATACTGAAAATCTATTTTTATTGTTCTGCTTTGTAATTCTAATATAAATGATAAAAAAGGAAAGTGAATTTCAATAAATGAATACATATCTCATGATGTAAGTAGTTCTTGGGTACTACTATAGTAGAAGATATAATGAAGGGCAAACAGAATCACTGTGATGACAATTACTACACAGGAGTGAGACATCGGCCTCCCAAATCCCAAAATTCTTTTGTCATCATTGTAACATTTTGAAGGACTCTCATATTTTTGTTGTTTAACAATCTCACACTTTTTGTATGACCTCCAACACACCAGTCCATGTAAGTAACACGAAAGGTCCACAACCAGGACAACAAAAATACCTCCCCAAATTCCCAAAATGGCCCTTCTGGAGAAATAATGATCATACATCCCCTTTAAGAATCACTTCCAGATATATTTGTAGAAGAAAAGGAACAATTTAGGCAATTTTAATATACACTTCTGAGCAGTAAGCTTTAAAAATAACTGTCCAAACTCAGTTTAAGAACTCCTTTATGAAGGTAATTATTTTATCTTCAAATCTGCAGAACTGAAAAGCTTCTTCTACTCAAAAGGTTTACTTATCATGGAAAATATTAATTTTTGACCAAAAGCAAAGAATTATTTCTGCAATGTATTTATCTACTTGAGGAAGATGATTTATTTAGGCATAAACATTCCCTAAATGTATATGTTTTACAATTGAAAAAAGAGAATACAGGGTGATTTCATATTTAATCAAAATAATTTTAATTGAAAATAAATCATAGGGTATATGTATGGTCAGGCCACTAAAGATGGCTGCTCTGCAGCTTTCTGTCCATCCCCTGCAGGACCAGTGCCTGCTTTACCTACACCCTGTGCACATGACTGACCTTCCTAAGTACTGATAACTTGCCCCAGGCTCCAGCTGGTGATTGTTCTTATCAAAGGGGTGGTGAGAGGTGTGCCCCTCTGCTGTTTTCCCTGAGAATTAATGAGCCCACCTGAGCCTTGCTTCAGATGTGTAAGCTGCCCCATCCGTTAGACCACTGATGTCTCTGTTGCGGACTCCAGTGTCTTTCTTTTGTCTTAAAACTGGGCAAGTACAGGTCTTATAGGCCGGTGGGGTTCAGCTCAACAGTATATCACAAGCGCATATCTTCAAAATCTCTCCCCAAATGCAATGAGATATTCCCTAAACAAATGCAGTGTTTACAAAGGTTTAGGAGGTACATTCAGGGAAGAAAATGACATAGAGTATATACTATTCTTGTATTCTGATCACTACCAGTTCAAGAGTTAGAAAATATCACAAAACACAAAATACTCAAACATTAGTATGGTTATGAAGGGGGCTTCCGCAAAATCTAATGTAGAGAATTTAAAGTATATAAATTCTAATATAAATTGTAGGGATTGGAAATCTATCGTTTTAAATATTTCCTTGGTAATTATTAACTATTACATATATACATATGTGTGTGTATATATATATATATATATATGTACACACACATATATCTATAAATTTCCTGAAAGTATGTTCAGAATATTCCTGTTTTTCATAGCATTCTATGACCAAAACATTTTAAGAAATACCATTTTTTGAAATATATGAGCAAGTAGTGTTAGTGCCTGACAATAAGCTTTTTTGATTGCTGAGGCATCCATTTCAAAGACATCCATCTCAAACAAACATATTGCCAGCTGTATGACACAGCTACTAACAAAACAACTAGATAAGGAACGAGGCTGCCCTACCCATGAAGTTCCCTTTATAAAAGCCCCGGGTGACCTAGATCAGGGGACCCCAACCCCTGGGCCACGGACAGGTACCGGACCGTGGCCTGTTAGGAACCGGGACACACAGCAGGAGGTGAGCGGCGGGAGAGCCAGCGAAGCTTCATCTGTATTTACAGCCGCTCCCCATCGCTTGCACTACCGCCTGAGCTCTGCCTCCTGTCAGATCAGCAGCAGCATTAGATTCTCATAGGAGCAAAAACCCTACTGTGAACTGCACACGCGAGGGATCTAGGTTGCACGCTCCTTATGAGAATCTAATGCCTGATGATCTGAGGCGGATCTGAGGCAGTGATGCTAGCACTGGGGACTGGCTGCAAATACAGATTATCATTAGCAGAGAGGTTTGACTGAACAGAGACCATAATAAATCAATTGCTTGCAGACATATCAAAACTCTATCACTGAGTGGCAAGTGACAATTAAGCTGCATCTGGTGGCAGGCTTTATAGTGGCAAGTGAGTTGATGTACTTCAATTGTACAGCTGCATCTGGTGTCAGGCTTTAAGTCAGAATCCGACACTTATTTCTGTCTGTGCGTGACCTGCCCGTTATTTTATTTATGACTTCCATCCGAATCTCTTTCCCGCACTGCGCACTTGTCTCAGTCACAGTTTTGGTAAGCCCGCAAACTAACCCTAGCCAAAATAAGAAAAAAAACCCGTCTCTGGAGAGCTTTTTTGAAGGGGGGAGAGACCCAATGGTGAGACAGCAGAAGACTCTAAGACTGGCCACAAAAGGAAAACTGCATTTAAAAGAAAATACCAAGAGTCCTACTTAAATTATGGGTTCGTTGCAACAGGCGAGTCACATTCTCCAAGCCCACTTTGTGTAATATGTGGTGACCGGCTATCCAACGAAGACATGAAAACTTCAAAACTGCTTTGCCACATGGAGGCCAAGCACCCGGCATTCAAAGACAAGCCTTTGGAGTTTTTCAAAAGAAAAAGACGTGAACACAAAGAACAGAAGATATTACTGAAGGCCAACACTTCACCAAATGTGTCTGTCCTGAGAACATCATTCTTAGTGGCTAACCACATTGCTAAAGCTAAGAAGCCCTTCACTATGGATGAAGAAGTTGATTCTGCCTGCTGCTAAGGACATTTGTCATGAAATTTTAGGAGAGGTTGCAGTTGAGAAGGTGGCGCATGTTCCTCTTTCGGCTAGCATCATAACTAGATGAATTGATGAAACAGCAGAGGATACTGAGGCACAATTGTTAGAGAGGATTAATGAGTCCGCATGGTACACAAACCAGGTTAACAAGTCTACCGATAGTGACAAGGCAACAATGCTTGTTTCTGTGCTAAATATTTTTCAGGAGGATGTCCGTAAGGATATGTTATGTGCACTTTTGTTGCCAACCAACACCACAACTACAGAACTAGTCAAGTCTTTGAATGATTACATATCAGGAAAACTGGTCATTTTGTGTCGGGATATGCATGGACAGAGCGGCTGCCATGACTGGACGGCTTTCTGGTTTCACTACTCGGGTCAAAGAGGTTGCTTCTGAATGTGAGTCTACACACTGTGTCATCCACAGAGAAATGCTGGCTAGCCGGAAAATGTCACCTGAACTTAACAACGTTTTGCAGGATGTGATTAAAATCATCAGCCACATTAAAGTACATGCCCTTAACCCACATCTGTTCACGCAGCTCTGTGAGGAGATGGACACAGAACACACATGTCTGCTCTTATACACAGAGGTGAGATGGCTTTCCAAAGGGAGATCACTGGCCAGAGGTTCTGAGTTACGAGAGCCGCTCCTGAGATTTCCTTTAGAAAAACAGTCACCACTGGCAGCACATTTCAGTGCCACAGAAACCATCCCAAAACTTGCTTATTTGTGTGAAATATTCAACCTGCTCAACGAACTCAATCTGTCACTTCAGGGGAGAACGACAACTGTGTTCAAGTTGGCAGATAAAGTGGCTGCATTCAAAGCCAAACTGGAATTATGGGGGCGATGAGTGAACATTGGGATTTTTGACATGTTTCAAACATTAGCAGAGATTTTGAGAGACTGAGCCAGGGCCTTCTTTCTCCCAGCTGGTGCATGATCACCTATCTCAGTTTTCAAAAGAGTTTGAGCATTACTTCCCAACAACAAAAGACCCCTGAACTGGGAAGGAATGCATCTGTGAACCGTTTGTGAATAAGCCAGGTGAATCGGCTTCGTCTGTGCTAGAAGAGGATCAACTGCTTGAGATCGCAAATGATGGTGGCCTTAAAAGTATGTTTGAAACAACTTCAAATCTCCATACGTTCTGGATTAAAGTCAAGGTGGAATATCCTGAGACTGCCACAAAAGCACTGAAAAGCCTGCTTCCATTTCCAACGTGCTATGTTTGTGAAGCAGGGTTTTCCGCAGTGACAGCGACCAAAATGAGATTATGCAGAAGACTGGACATAAGCAAAACACTTCGGGTGTCACTGTCTCCCATCACCCCCAGATGGGACCATCTAGTTGCAGGAAAACAAGCTCAGGGCTCCCACTGATTCTGCATTATGGTGAGTTGTGTAATTATTTCATCATATATTACAATGTAATAATAATAGAAATAAAGTGCACAGTAAATATAATGCACTTGAATCATCCCGAAACCATCCCCCCCACGCCCCTCCCCGTGCCTGGGAAAATTGGCTTCCACGAAACTGGTCCCTGGTACCAAAAATGTTGGGGACCACTGACCTAGATAACAGTTTTTCCCTTCCCTCACCCTAATTCTCACTCTTATGCTTTAAATTCAACAATAGTGAGCCCATAAAATCCTAGGCACCACACCCTCAGACCCCAATAAAGGCAGAATTCCAGGTCCAAATGCACACACACACACGCTTGGAACCAAGCAGGACCTAGTGGGGCTCCTGGGCACAGAAGCATTTCTGTTCCCTGTTTCTTGACTCCAGCCTCTGTGACCTTCCCTGAGTTCCAAAGGGCAGATGCAGACAGTTGCTTACCTGGGAAGGGAAAGGATGCAGAGACAAAGGAAGAGCAGCCATGAAACAACAGTGAAGCCTTGGGGCAGGTCCTGGTTCCGCCTCAAGGAACACACATAACAAGGTCTTTAAGTTATTTAAGATGTCAGCATTCTTCACACCAGAGAAAGATGACCTGAGGCTACATTAAAGGAACCAGAGAAGCTCATCAAGAAGAGTGCATGAGACCAGATTAAAGGAGTAGAAGTCCTGCACATGCCCTAACCTTATCAGCAACCCCACCCTTGCTATAAGACTCCTTATCAAATCTTACTGGATTGGGAACATAGTTTTTCAGGGCAAAAGTCTGTTGTGCCCCCCTTGGCCTGGCAAAGCAATAACGCTCTTCTTTTCTACGTCACCCAAAACTCTGTTTCTAAGATTTGATTCGGCACTGGTGCACAGAGGCCGAGCTTTCAGAATCAATCTCTCTCTCTCTCTCTCTCTCTCTCTCTCTCTCTCTCTCTCTCCCCACCCCCCCCCCCCCATGATCTCCCTAAGCGGCTCTCAGGGCTGCCATGTAGCCTCCGGAACGTGTGATAACAAACCTTGTTTTTTCAGTTACCTGCTGGTTGTCAGTGAGGTGCATCTTGCAATAATAAGAAGAACCACAAGCCTGGCTCCTACTGTCTAAATGTCTGTGGGGGATCCACACAAGCAACATGGCCCAGTGAGTGCCTCAGGCATCCCCAGACAATAGCATCACTATCCATACATAGTCCGAGACCAACAGGCAACAGAACATCTCATTGGTAGTTAAATCTTTAAGCTGCATTCTGGGAAAAATTATCTATGGGGTGGAAATGGTAGAGTTTACATGATAACAAAGGCTAATCATTAATTATTCCCTGCTTCATTACATACTGCAGCACCAACATCATTCTGTTGCTTGAATGGAAAAACATATTTACTTTCTCATATTTTTATTAACTTTATTTTGAATAACATAAGGATTAAGCCCATATATTTAACTTTCTCATATCCATATCAGCTATTGTTTGCATAGTTGATTCATCCTTATAACATGGTGTGTCAATCAGTTACTGCCACCACAATACTATACAACAAAGCATCAGAAAACACTCTCATGTGCCTCTGGGGCAGAGAGCTGAAAGATTCTGAGCCACACTGGGCTCAGCCTGGCTCCAGGCTTCAGTTTGGGTCCGGGTCAGCTCCATCTTTCTCTCTAACTTCTTTGACTAATGGACTAGCTGAGGTAACATTTCATGGCAGTGAGAACAGAAGTCAGAAGTGGAAGACAGTCATCATGACCACACAAAGGTATTCAATCTTCTGCTGCCATCACATCTACTCACTGCCTATGGGTTCAAGCAAGTCACTTGGTTGGTAGTTCTAGGGCAGTGTGAGCCATCCATCCTGTGATGTGGCAGATTTTTACTAGTAAAAGGAGAATCAAGGCTTGTGACCTTGTGACAATTTAGTTTACGTATAGGATACTAATGGCATCACTGGGTTTAGAGTACTAAGACCCAAATTTATGTAATGATACTACACATTTCGACGAGGCAATATAGGAAAATATTTATCATCTGTAACATAATACTAATGTCTATTTTTAAAAGCTTCATATGACATGATATATTAGGTATACATGTTTTATAAGCTGTAAACAATAACACAAACCTGACAAAGACTGACAAGTTGACGAAGGAGTAAGACGTGGAGATCACCTTCCTCCCCACATCAAAATACATCAAAAATACATCTAAATACATCTAAATACATCAAATACATCAAAAATACATCTAAATGTGGAACAGCTCCTACAGAACACCTACTGAACACTGGCAGAAGACCTCAGACTTCCCAAAAGATAAGAAACTCCTCATCATACCTGGCCATGTGGCTGACAGGATCTTGGTGCTCTGGCCGGGTGTCAGGCATGAGCCTTGGAGGTCGAAGAGCCGAGTTCAGCACATTGGACCACCAGAGACCTCCAGGACCCACATAATATCAATTGGCAACAGCTCTCCCAGAGATCTCCATCTCAACGCTAAGACCCAGCTCCACTCAACAACAAGCAAGCTACAGTGCTGGACACCCCATGCCAAACAACTAGCAAGACAGGAACACAACCCCACCCATTAGCAGAGAGGCTGCCTAAAATCATAATAAGTTCACAGACGCGCCAAAACACACCACCAGACGTGGTCCTGCCCACCAAAAACACAAGATCCAGGCTCATCCACCAGAACACAGGCACCAGTCCCCTCCACCAGGAAGCCTACACAACTCACTGAACCAACCTTACCCACTGGAGGCAGACACCAAAAACAATGGGAACTACGAACGAGCAGCCTGCAAAAGGAGACCCGAAACACAGTAAGTTAAGCAAAATAAGAAGACAGAGAAATATGCAGCAGATGAGCGAGCAAGGTAAAAACCCACCAGACCTAACAAATGAAGAGGAAACAGGCAGTCTACCTGAAAAAGAATTCAGAGTAATGATAGTAAAGATGATACAAAATCTGGAAAGAGAATGCAGAACATACAAGAAACATTTAACAAGGACCTAGAAAAACTAAAGAGCAAACAAACAATGATGAACAACATAATAAACAAAATTAAAAATACTCTAGAAGGAATCAATAGCAGATTAATTCAGGGAGAAGAATAGATAAGTGACCTGGAAGATAAAACAGTGGAAATAATTACTGTAGAGCAGAATAAAGAAAAAAGAATGAAAAGAATTGAGGACAGTCTCAGACCTCTGGGACAACATTAAACACACCAACATTTGAATTATACGTGTCCCAGAAGAAGAAGAGAAAAAGAAAGGGACAGAGAAAATATTTTAAGAGATTAGATGAAAACTTCCCTAATATGGGAAAGGAAAGAGTCAATCAAGTCCAGGAAGCGCAGACAGTCCCCTACAGGATAAATCCAAAGAGAAATATGCCAAGACACATATTAATCAAACTATCAAAATGAAACACAAAGAAAAAATATTAAAAGCAACAACGGAAAAGCAACAAATAACATACAAGGGAATCCCCATAAAGTTAACAGCTGATCTTTCAGCAGAAACTCTGCAAGCCAGAAGGGACTGGCAGGACATATTTAAAGTGATGAAGGAGGAAAAACCTACAACCAAGATTACTCTACCCAGCAATGATCTTACTCAGATTTGATGGAGAAATTAAACCTTTACAGACAAGCAAAAGGTAAGAGAATTCAGCACCACCAAACCAGTTTTAAAACAAATGCCAAAGAAACTTCTCTAGGCAGAAAACACAAGAAAAGGAAAAGACCTATAATAACAAACCCTAAAAAATCGGGAAAATGGTAATAAGAACATACATATCAATAATTAACTTCAATGTAAACAAATTAAATCCTCCAACCAAATACATGGACTGGCTGGCTGAATACAAAAACAAGACCCATATATATGCTGCTTATAAGAGACCCACTTCAAACCTAGGGACACATACAGACTGAAAGTGAGGGGATGGAAAAAGATATTCCATGTAAATGGAAATCAAAAGAAAGCTGGAGTAGCAATACTCATATCAGACAAAATAGACTTTAAAATAATGACTATTACAAGAGTCAAAGAAGGACACTACATATTGATCAAGGGATCAAGCCAAGAAGAATAATTATATAACAATATAAATATTTATGCACCCAACATAGGAGCACCTCAATATATAGGGCAAATGTTAACAGCCATAAAAGGGGATATCAACAGTAACATATTAATACTAGGGAACTTAAACACCCCAGTTTCACCAATGGACAGATCAACCAAAATGAAAATAAATAAGAAAACACAAGCTTTAAATGACACATTAAACAAGACGGACTTAATTGATATTATAGGACATTCCATCAAAAAACAACAGAATACACTTTCTTCTCAAGTGCTCATGGAACATTCTCTAGGATAGATCATATCTTGAGTCACAAATCCAGCCTTGCTAAGTTTAAGAAAACTGAAATCATATCAAGTATCTTTTCCGACCACAATGCTATGAGACTAGATATCAATTACAGGAAAAAAACTACAAAACATACAAACACACGGAGGCTAAATAATACGCTACTAAATAACCAAGAGATCACTGAAGAAATCAAAGAGGATATCAAAAAATACTCAGAAAGAAATGGCAATGAAAACATGATGGCACAAAACCTATGGGATGCAGCAAAAGCAGTTCTAAGAGGGAAGTTTATAGCAATACAATCCAACCTCAAGAAACAAGAAAACTCTCAAATAAACAACCTAACCTTATACCTAAAGCAATTATAGAAAGACAAACAAAGAAACCCCACAAAGTTAGCAGAAGGAAAGAAATCATAAAGATCAGATCAGAAATAAATGAAAATGAAATGAAGGAAATGATAGCAAAGATCAATAAAACTAAAAGCTGATTCTTTAAGAAGATAAACAAAATTCATAAACCATTAGCCAGACTCATCAAGAAAAAAAGGGAATAGACTCAAATCAACAGAATTAGAAATGAAAAAGGAGAAGTAACAACTGAAACTGCAGAAATATAGAGGATCATGAGAGATTGCTACAAGCAACTATATTCCAATAAAATGGACAACCTGAAAGAAATGGACAAATTCTTAGAAAAGCACAACGTTCTGAGACTGAACCTGGAAGAAACAGAAAATATGAACAGACCAATCACAAGCACTGCAATTGAAACTGTGATAAAATATCTTACAACAAACAAAAGCCCAGGACCAGATGGTTCCACAGGCGAATTCTATCAAACATTTAGAGAAGAGCAAACACCTATGCTTCTCAAACTCTTACAAAATATAGCAGAGGGAGGAAAACTCCCAAACTTCTACAAGGCCAACGTCACCCTAATACCCAAATGAGACAAAGACGCCACAAAAAAAGAAAACTTCAGGGAATATCACGGATGAACACAGATGCAAAAATCCTCAACAAAATACTAGGAAACAGAATCCAACAGCACATTAAAATATTCATACTCCACGATCAAGTGAGGTTTAACCCAGGAATGCAAGGATTCTTCATTATATGCAAATTAATCAATGTGATACACCATATTAACAAATTGAAGGAGAAAAACCATATGATCATCTCAACAGAGGCAGGAAAAGCTCTTAACAAAATTCAACACCATTTATGATAAAAACTCTCCAGAAAATAGGCCTAGAGGGAACTTACCTCAATATAATAAAGGCCATATATGACAAACCTACAGCAAACATAGTTCTCAATGGTGAAATACTGAAACAATTTCCACTAAGATCAAGAACAAGACAAGGTTGCCCACTCTCAACACTATTATTCAACATAGTTTTGGAAGTTTTAGATACAGCAATGAGAGACAAAAAAGAAATAAAATGAATCCAAATTGGAAAAGAAGTAAAAATGTCACTGTTTGCAGATGATGTGATACTAAACACAGAGAATCCTAAAGATGCTAACAGAAAATTACTAGAGCTAATCAATGAATTTGGTAAAGTAGTAGGACACAAAATTAATGCACAAAATCTCTTGCAGTCCTATTCATTAATGATGAAAAATCTGAAACAGAAATTAAGGAAACGCTCCCTTTTACCATTGCAACAAAGAATAAAATACCTAGGAATAAACGTACCTAAGGAAACAAACGACCTGTATGCAGAAAAGTATAAGACACTGATGAAAGAAAGAAAAGATGATACAAACAAATGGAGAGATATACCATGTTCTTGGATTAGAAGAATCAACATTGTGAAAATGACTATACCAACCAAAGCAATCTACAGATTCAATGCAATCACTATCAAACAACCAATGGCATTTTTCACAGAACTAGAACAAATAATTTCACAATTTGTACTGAATAGCCAAAGCAATCTTGAGAATGAAAAACAGAGCTGGAGGAATCAGGCTCCCTGACTTCAGACTACACTACAAAGCTACAGTAATCAAGCCAGTATGGTACTGGCACAAAAACAGAAATATAGATCAATGGAACAGGATGGAATGCCCAGAGATAAACCCATGCACATATGGTCACCTAATCTTTGATAAAGGAGGCAAGAATATACAATGGAGAAAAGACAGCCTCTTCAATAAGTGGTGGTGAGAAAACTGGACAGCTACATGTAAAAGAATTAAATTAGAACACTCCTTAACACCATACACAAAAATAAACTCCAAATGGATTAAAGACCTAAATGTAAGGCCAGACACTATAAAACTCTTTGAGGAAATCCTAGGCAGAACACTCTATGAACACAGCAAGATCCTTTTTGACCCACCTCCTAGAGAAATGGAAATAAAAACAAAAATAAACAGATGTGACCTAATGAAACTTAAAAGCTTCTGCACAGTAAAGGAAACCATAAACAAGATGAAAAGACAACCCTCAGATTGGGAGAAAATATTTGCAAACGAAGCAACTGACAAAGGATTAACCTCCAAAATATACAAGCAGCTCATGCAGCTCAATATCAAAAAAAACAAACTACCCAATCCCAAAATGGGCAGAAGACCTAAAGAGACATTTCTCCAAAGAAGATATACAGATTGCCAACAAACACATGAAGGGATGCTCAACATCACTGATCATTAGAGAAATGCAAATCAAAACTACAATGAGGTATCACCTCACACCAGTCAGAATGGCCATCATCAAAAAATCTACAAACAATAAATGCTGGAGAGGGTGTGGAGAAAAGGGAACCCTCTTGCACTGTTGGTGGGAATGTAAACTGATACAGCCACTATGGAGAACAGTATGGAGGTTCCTTAAAAAACTAAAAATAGAACTACCATATGACCCAGCAATCCCACTACTGGCATACACCCTGAGAAAACCATAATTCAAAAAGAAGCATGTACCACAATGTTCATTGCAGCACTATTTACAATAGCCAGGACTTGGAACCAACCTAAGTATCTACTGACAGATGAATAGATAAAGAAGATGTGGCACATATATACAATGGAATATTATTCAGCCATTAAAAGAAATGAAATTGAGTTATTTGTAGTGAGGTGGATGGACCTAGAGACTGTCGTAAAGAGTGAAGTAAATCAGAATGAGAAAAAGAAATACTGTATGCTAACACATATATATGGAATCAAAAAATAAACAATTGTTCTGAACAACCTAGTGGCAGGACAGGAATAAAGATGCAGATGTAGAGAATGGAGTTCAGGACATGGGGATGGAGAAAGGCAAGCTGAGACAAAGTGAGAGAGTGGCATTGACATATATACACTACCAAATGTAAAATAGATAGCTAGTTGGAAGCAGCATAGCACAGGGAGATCAGCTTGGTGCTTTGTGACCACCTAGAGGGTTGGGATAGGGAGGGTGGGAAGAAGACGCAAGATGCAGGGGATATGGGGATATATATATACGTATTGCTGATTCACTTTGTTATACAACAGAAACTAATGCACCATTGTAAAGCAATTATACTCCAATAAAGATGTTAAAAAAAGAAAGAATAACACAAACCTAAGACAAATACTTATAAATACTACCTAATTCAATGCAGATGATAATGGTTAGTAAAATAAGATGGATCATGGTTCAAAACAAACCCACAAAAATGTATGTGAAAATACCCATACTCTCCAATAAATATAGCATATTCCAAATCACAAAATGTGTGATTTCGAAGTCAGAGAGGCATAGCAAATTTTAAATATCTCAGCAAGGAGGAGGATTTACTTCCCATTAACCTAAGACATTTATATAATACAGTATTTAAACAAAGTGAGTTCCCCAAGGATTCTATTTTTTTCATGGCACAGAGGGAAAACAGAATCTGGAGAAAGGCATCCTTCAGTATAAGAGGACTAAGGAAACACATCGTGTTAAGGTTACTGTTGATGTTTTGATTTTCCTCTAAAGTAAATATGTAAGTAATAATAAAGACCACAAATTAATATCCTTGTTACAGTGTAAAAACCAACATAAATATTATGAAAATAATATTTAAAAATTATATTTTATATTTGATATGCTAGAAAGAGAAAATCAACCTTCAGTTTGAGACTGTATGGCCTAAAGGGAAAGGAAAGTGCCCAGAGCAGCCTTTGGAAATATAAAATTCTAAGTCATTAACAGAAGTCTTAGGAGAAATGTAATATGGATGGATTCTGTCACTAGTATGAGGCCAATATGGATATTTTGTGCTGTTTATAATCATTTCTAACATTATTGAATACCTAATTGTGCCAGGTACCATTCTACATACTAACATTTAGCATTATTAATTGTAACAGAAAATTATGAATAACAAATTTTGCAAAGAAGATGACATGATACCACATTCATCAGTTAGAAATTGTGACCATTAATGTACAAGAGAAAATTCAGTGGCTTAAGAAAGATATAGAAAATGTGGAAATTAAGATAGAGTGAATTGAAGTAACTTGTCCAGGATGTCATATATAGTAAATGGTAGAGTTAGGTTTCAAACCCACTAGCTATGTCAACTAAACCCATCTGCTTATCTACTGGACTACAGTAGATAAGCCCTATATAGCTTTTATATCCCTGAAAAACATACTACATTTATATGTCCCACTTTTGGCCCCTCCTGGAAAAACAGAAAGACAATAACTTTCAATATCATTTATGTTATTTTCAAGGCTTATAACCTTCTTTAGGATGCAGAATCCAAATTTCATTCATGTACGTTTCTTTTACAAAACTTAGATCCATTTTTTTGTAGTTAAATATGATGCTGTTTCTAAGTTTCCAAATAAGTCCTCCAGAGCAGTGACTTTTTAATGTGATTAAACTTAATTCGTTATAATAAGGAATTCAATATTAAGTAGTTATTGTTATTTTCAAAGAAATAGTATTGCTCAAAAAAACCACTATGTTTTAGAGAATCTATAATTATTTTGCTATCAAATAACAAGCACTACCAAAATTGTCCCCAAAACCCCAATAAGACTCTTTTCGTCAGTTTCTAAACATTCCACTGAAATGCAAAAGTAACATATAGTGAAAAGAAAGCATCTAAAAACCAAAACAGAAAGTGGATGAAGATGTAAGTGTGCTCCTTCACTGTGTTATGTTCAAACTAAGATTTATCCTTAATACAATAAAAAGAAGCTGGTCTGACACTGTGATTCATTCTCAGTTCCTTCTTATAATGAAACTCTTAATCAGAAATAAATGATGTACTTCTAATGGGTTAATCATTTATTTTAGAATGTTTTCCTTAATACACAGTTATTTTTGATAATTTACTTAAAATTATCATACCACAAATACACACTTTAATATTCCAATATAACTTGACTCAGATAGATACTTTTTATTCATGGCAATATAGTCAGCTCATATCCATTTCTTTCATCTTCACATGTCGTATATTAGAAAGCATTCCAAAAAGATGCCTTGGAGAGAGTATTATTTTTAAATCAAAGGCCCAGCACTGAGTCACCTGCTGTGTGACTCTGAGAACATAATATTTAAAAGCACGGAGTCTTTTTCTTTTTTCTTCATAAAGTAGGAAAATATGATCAATGCACCTCTCAGCATTATTTAAGATTTAAACATAGTAATATGTGTTAAAGTGTTTATATACTCTAAATAATACACAAATATAAAATTAAATTCATTATTACCACAGCTTTAAAATCTAGGGTGTTTGCAGATACTTAAACACAAAAAGTTAGGATATTAGAAGAGCTAATTGATGGATGTGATTTAAATGTAATAATCTAATAGAATCTATTACCACAGTGAAAATAATTATATCAAAAGAAAAGCAAATATGTGCAAAAGTCATTAACTATAGTATACTAGTTATCAATTGTTACATGACAAATGGCCACAAAATTTAGCATCTTAAAATTACAAACTTTTAATCTCGTTGTTCTGTGGGTCAGGTTTCTGCGATTGGTTCTCCCAGAGCTTGAATTCGGTGGTTCTCACATGGAATTCTCACCAGGGTGCAATCAACATACTGGCAGAAGCTGCAATAATTTGAAGGTCTGACTGGAGCTTGAGGATCTATTGCCAAGATGATTCACTCACATGGCTGTTGGCAGGTGGCCTCAGCTCCTTGCCATGTGAGCCTTTGTAAAGGACTTCTTGAGTGTTCTCACATGACAGCTGTCTTTCCCCAATGCCAGGGATCCAAAAGAGAGACTAAGGGGGAGGCTGAGAGACTTTTAATGACTGACTCACAAATTATACAGTGTCACTTTTGCCATATCCTATTTGTTAGAAATAACTCACTAAATCCTGCCCACACTTAAGGGCAGGAGAATTAAGCTCTACTTCCTGCACGGAGAAGTATCAAAAACTCTGTGCACATATTTTATAAGCACTTCAAAGTTCAGTCCCACTATTCTAATTCAATAATTAAGTAGGTCTCATTCAGTCAGCATCAACTCATTTATTTTTATTATCATGAAGTTCCTACTAATGCTACTCTACAAATGATTATTTATAACACACATTCTCATGAGAGACATCATCCCAAGGGTGCTGAAACTGATGGTGCAGATAGTGAAAATTATTTATCTTACTTTTGCATAAAGCAGATATACATAAAGTATATAAACAAATATACAGTATGCATGTGGTAAAAAATTTCACATGACGGTAATTAGAAAACTAATGTATAAAAAAGCTCCTTGGTGGGGGGTAATAACAGAAAAAAAGTTGAGCAGAACTGATTTAACTTCTTTCTGTTTTAACAAGATAGAGATTTAAGTTGTCTAATTATTGAAATATTTTTACATATGTGAGGTATAGTTGCTCAACAGTTAAATACTTTAAGAAGCAACTATCTGCTTATCTGGCTAATTGAACCAACACCTTTTTCACGCATTCACCAAAAAAAATTACATCAATTCACACACACAAACATACATATATACAATTAAAATGGTATTTAGACCATGAGTTTAATCAAGGTCTTCCATATCCATTATCACAATAGAGCATCAGAGTCAGTATGGAGAATTAGAAAAGGCACAGAATAAGGGCACTCTTGAGTCACTATTATTATTACTACAACTTTTATATTTAGATAAAATCAATAAATCTTATATTAAATTATAAGCCTAGTATTTGAGAAAAGTTTTGGTCTTAATGATATGTAGCTATCAGTCATACTCCTGACAGAGAAATAAACTAGAGCCAAGGGAGAAACACAAGTTTCAAAGTTAATGTCCACACTTATATCTTTAAATGAGTTGACAACAATAACAGAAATAACTATATATAAATAGAAATAATTTGCTTCATATTAACTTGGCCTTAAAGTTCCTGGTTTTCTCCTAATCATCAAGGGTTCTTCCCAAAAAGCAACATCTAAGCATGATAATTATCTACTTTACAGGCATCTATTTATTTTTAAACTGTTGTCTCTTTGCAATTCTACTGTCAGAACAGAATTTTCAACTTCTTTCCAAATTAAACACTACTGAACAGTGGTATAAAGTTGCATTGTGGAGTTAAACATGGAGTGTTAAAACCAGCTCCATCCCTCCCAGATGTGTGATTTTTATTCCAAACCATTATTAGTACCTATAATACTATATGATAGGCACTGTTTTAGGAGAAACAATACAACACGAAACAAAATATTGTTTATATGCTCACCCAGTCTGCATATGAATGTTCCAAATTACCTAATATTCCTTTAGTTCTCCATCTCCCTATAAAATTGGGAAAGTATTGCACCCTAGACATAATGTTATTGCTTGAATTAAATATGATAATTCCTGTACCGAGCTTCACATACATACAGCAGATATAGTCCATAAATAATTGATATTTCTGCGATTTTAGGACCCATCTTAGTAATTTCTAGAATTTTTACTCTTTATTAAGATAATATCATTTTCCTTTATTTCTGACCCTGAGATTGAATTTCACTTTTATTTTGATCCATAGACTATTAATGATAACCTAGTGGGAGAAGAAACTTTCTTCTACAGAGTATTTGTTTAACATCCACTCCTATCCTTGAATCAAAATGTTTAAAACAAACAACAAAAATATTTGTTAAATCAGGTAATTAAAGAATAAGCTGTTGAGAAAAACTGCATACTATTGTGACCTCATTAACCAGGTTTATAGCTATTCCCCTTTAACAACAAAATATTCTTTCAGACTCAATTTAGGGCCCTATTCCAAACGCAGACCTACAGCTTTCTAGAGGGCATATAAAGAAAGTTAGTTAAGAAAGTTAAGGAAGTTAGTTAAGAAAGTTAAGGAAGTTCCCCTGGGGCAGGCTGGGTAGATTCAAATGTCAACAGAACTCAGAAGCCATGTGACCTTGGTAAACATCCGTACCCCAGTCTCATGTTAAGGTTCTCTCATCCAAACAATGGAGATAATAATAAATACTTCATAGAGTCATTGTGAAGGTCAAATGAAAGGTTCAAAGTAGCTCATACAGAATAAACATAAAGTAAACCTCAGAGAGAATGATTAATATTAGCAGATTTGGAATATCAAAGCATGCAGACATAACAGCTGGCTTCATTATATAAGGTGCATGAGTTAGGCAGTACGTTTGGGAGACCATAACAGAAGACCTAGCAACTTATCCAATGTATAAAGTTTTATTTTTTTTATGTAACATGAAATCCAGTGGTACAGGGCTATTATAAAAGCTCCAGAATGACATAAGAAGCTCGTCTTTTTTTTTTTTAACTTTCTCCCTGTCCATTCTTAGCTCAAGGTTCCTATGCTCAGACTACTTCTTCATGGCCCAATATGGCCTCTGAAGCAATAGGTCATCATCTATAGAAAGCATGTAAGAAGAAAGGAGAATAACAAAAAAGTGTACATCACAGTTGAGTTAGAACCTTTCATAAAGGTTTCCCAGAATCCACCCCAACTGACATCCTTTTATAGCTCGTTAGCAATCCTTACCAGCTAGAAAAGCTGGAAAATCACCAACTTAAATAAAATCAGGTTACATTGTTTTAAGGGGAAAATAGATATCAGACAGTCAAGTAGCAGATCGCTCCTATACTAGGTTTTCTAAAAAGAGGGGATTTGAAGTTTAGCTAAAATTAGCTTAAACAGGCAGTTGATTCAAATAAAAAAAAATCTTCCATCAGGACACCTGCTTTAAAGTTTAGACTTGCAAACACAACACATCACACAGCTCAAATCTTAAATGTACTGAGTATTCTAGCAGGAGTTTCACTTTTGCTTGAAGCTTTGCCAAGAATTTATATAACTGCTCGTTATGTAGTATGATTCAAGGTAACTGCTTGTTATGTAGTACGATTCAAGGTCTCTAATTTACACAGACAGTCAATCTTCACACCACAAAACTATAATAGTAGGATAACTATTGCTTAAGTGGTAAAATTAGGTAGCCATTTAGTATTTACGTTACAGCAACATGAAGCAAAGAAAACTAAGACATGCTACAAACCCTACAGTAAGTTGGCATTATACAGTCAGAATTTTAAAATTATCATTACACTCTGTCACCATAATGATAAAGAGAAAAAGATAGGGAGAGATCGGGAAACCACATTCCATATTATTTGTCTAAAATGACACGGCTCCTTTTTTGAGGTGAAATATCAAAAAACATCTATGGTTACCATAGTAACAACATTAAAAATAAAAAGAAAATGTGGAGTGTTTTCAAATGATAAGTTCATGTAAAATACTGAGAAATCAAATGTATCTTGAAGCTTAATATTGCAAGACATGTTATGAGACCATAAATTGTAAATTCT
The DNA here is from genome assembly GCF_951394435.1 of Stenella coeruleoalba. NCBI lineage: Eukaryota > Metazoa > Chordata > Mammalia > Artiodactyla > Delphinidae > Stenella > Stenella coeruleoalba. The sequence goes on from NC_137169.1 coordinate 131,489,588, forward strand.
AAATATTCTCAACTTTATTAAGAAATATAAATTAATTTCATTAAAGGATGAGTATTGAAAAGTATTGTTTTAGTAATAAAAAAAGAGTCCTAGTATTCTAAGAGTGGAATATCTTTTACTGAAAAATTTAAAAATATCTCCAAGATGTGAAAGTAATCATCATAAACTGCTAGTTGTGTAAACATGCCAAAAAAACAAGCAGAGGCTCATATGAGCATACATGAAACTGCACTCTTTCTTTTCCACTGATGTGTATTTGCTTCTATGGGATGACTCTGAATGTAATTGCTATGGACAAGTCTGACTTGACGCTTCCAACAACATCACTTTCGATGCCTCCAATTCCAGTTTTCCTGTCTCGCTTCGTGACACTGCTCTTCCCCTAGATAAATAGGGACAAATCACTAAATGACAGCCTGAGTCATTCCCCAACAAGTCTCTTCCACCAAAGTATGTCCTGATTTCCACCTGTTTGCTCTCTTTATTTCTACCATACTAGTGCGAGCTAACACTGCATCCTCTCTGGAGTCACGTATCATCCTCCTAACTGATCTTCCTGCTTCTGCTCTTGCCCTCTCAGTTGATTATCCACAAAGTAGCTGGAGTAATCTTCATAACTTTATGTCGCTCCACTTTAAACTTCTCCATGTCTTATCACTGTGCTCAGAATACAATATAAATTTCTTATTTTGGTCTGCAAGGCTCGGTATGATCTAGCTCTCATCTAACTATTGACTTCATACTTACTCTAGCTATTGTGACCTGGCAAGCTTAGCTTCCATCTGCCTTTGAGCACCTAAGTTAGCTCTGCATATGGACGTTTGCACTGTGGTCCACTCTGACCAGGAAGTTTTCCTCCCTTTCAACTGGCTTCTTCATGTTGTTTACTTTTCAGTTCAAATTCCTTAGAAGCCTTCTCTGTCCTGCCCATAAATAAAAACTTACTGTCATTTGGCCCACAACCCTTCTCTGTTTTATTCTCATAATAATCCTTATTACTATCTGCAATAACTTTGTTTCATTAATTTAATTAACTAGTTATTTTGTCTACGCTTATCAAAATGTAAGGTCTTTGAAAGCAAAGACGTTATCTGCCTTTTTACTACTATTGTGCCAATGCTTGATCAGTGTCTGGTATTCAATAAGAACTCAATATATATTTTTAATAAGAGGTTTTAATAAAAATTTTGCAAAAGAAATTATAATGAATGAAAGTATCACCCATGACCAAATGACATGATTTACGGTGATTATTATAATGTCATCTAAAAATGATATTCATCTCAGAAATACGCATTACCTAAAATGTGCATTAAAACACATATCTGCGGGAAGCAGAAATCATTACATTATTGCTTTTGCTTAATGGCACGTTATGAATCCTCAAACTAAGAGAGAAGAATATCAAGACAGTGGAACAAATTTTTAGTCATCAGGAAAAAAAATTATGCTGAAAGGTGGAGCTAGGAGAAGAAATTTGAAAATTTTCAGACATCTGCTAAAGCGAGCCCTTGAAAAGAAATTAGAGGGCTTCCCTGGTGGCGCAGTGGTTGAGAGTCCACCTGCCGATGCAGGGGACACGGGTTCATGGCCCAGTCCACGAAGATCCCACATGCCGTGGAGTGGCTGGGCCCGTGAGCCATGGCCGCTGAGCCTGCGCGTCCGGAGCCCCTGCTCCGCAACGGGAGAGGCCACAACAGTGAGAGGCCCGCGTAGTGAAAAAAAAGAAAAAAGAAATTAGAGCACTGTGTGCCAGCGCTTAAAGGGAAGAAAAATTAATGGAAGAGAGAAAATATTAGACAAACAGTAAGGAAAAAGGTCCTTTACAAGCTCCAAACATTACTAGCTACAAACAAATGATTATTATATCTAAGCCTAAATTCTCTCAAGAAAGTGTTGAAGGCAAAACCTAAAAATAACATGAAATAAAATAAAAAAGGAGAATTCTAAAATCAAATCAAAATCAAACAATAACAATAAAATCTTCCAGAAATTTCAGCAGAATAAGTATAGTATTAGAAAGTACAATTACTGAGCGTACATTAGACTCCCAGGACAGGGTCAAATAGCATGAAATTCATAATCCCCTCTTCTCCCTCATGATCAGATTTCAACTGTTCCTTTCTTTTCCCTTTTCAATCTATTTTTCCTTTTTCTTCATTCTTCATATTTTCCATTATTCTCCAAATCCATTCCCTAAATCAGAGGCTGGGTCAAAACCCAGCTCTACCATATTTATTTTTTTTAAACATCTTTATTGGAGTATAATTGCTTTACAATGGTGTGTTAGTTTCTGCTTTATAACAAAGTAAATCAGCTATACATATACATATATCCCCATATCTCCTCCCTCTTGCATCTCCCTCCCATCCTCCCTATCCCACCCCTCTAGGTGGTCACAAAGCACCAAGCTGATCTCCCTGTGCTATATGGCTGCTTCCCACTAGCTATTTATTTTACATTTGTCTACCATATTTGAATTGGATGGCACTGGACAAATTACTTGGCTTCAATGAGAATTAATTCTCTTGTGAGTAGAAGAAAAATAAAAACTCTATCCATATATGTTTTTGTAATATGTCTTAATTAGTATTTCTCAAAATTTTTGGTCTTTGAACTTTTTACACACTTAAAAATTATCAGGCCCCCCAAAAGAGATGTTATTTATGTGGGATGTATCTTAATAGATTTACATTTGCCATATTGGAAATTTGAATTGAGAAAATATTTTAAATATGTATATATTAATTTACTTAAAACAAGCGTGATAAGCCTGTCACATGTTAATATAAAGACATTTTATGAAAATTAACTCTATTTTCCAAGACAACAACAAAAATAGTGAATTAAGTTTTTGCAAGTTCCTTAAAGTCTAGCTTGGTAGAAGAGAGCTGAATTCTTTTATCTGCTTCCACATTTAACATGTTGCTATACTTTGTTTGAAGTTTATGAAGAAATTCTTATCTTACAGTATTTTAATAGCATATTTCAATAGTCATTTCAGATCATCTTAGATCTCTTCCTAGATACTACACCGAAACTCATTAAGTGGTAGTTTCTTAAGAAGAGAAAGGATAAATTGGACTTCATCAAAATGAAAAAATTCTGCTCTTCAAAACATACCATTAAGAAGATGAAAAGTTTAGACACAGACTGAGGGAAAAGATTTGAAAATCAGACAACTGATAAAAGAGTTGTATGTAGAATACATTAGGAGCTCTCAAAACTCAGTAAGAAACCAAACCTCTGAATAAAAAATAGACAAATGATTTGGGCAGACACTTCACCAAAGAAGATAAACAGATAGCAAAATTGTAGACTTGCAGAAAATACAAACTAAACAACAGTGAAGCAAATCATTCATTGCCAGTGGATAGTAGTGGGGCAGGTGGCATGAAAAGGAGGAATGAGTGGTTGCTCTAGAGCATGGGAAATTCAGGTCTGATGGACTTGTTCATTGTCTATCTTGATTGAACTGATGGGTTCACAGGTGTATACGTTAGTCAAAAGTTAGTCAAAACATACCAAACTGCATGCGATAAATATGTGGAATTTAGGGTAAGTCAATTAAATCTCAGTAGACATATTAAAAATAGATATATATTCAACTGTCCAAATTTAGTAACATTCAAAAATATTCACTTTTATTAAGGATGTTTTATTATACACACACACACACACACACACACACATATATATATGTAATTTGGTCATGCCACACAGCTTGCAGAATCTTAGTTCCATGACCAGGGATTGAACCCGTGCCCCATGCAATGGAAGCACAGAGTCCTAACCACTGGACTGCCAGGGAATTACCAATTAAAGACATTCTTAAGTGAAATTCGGTTTTTTTATTTGTAAGGGGGTGGGAGCAGTACATGGCAGTGAAGAACAGTGACTACTAATATGTTTTGGTGTCACTACCTTGACTCGTGCTAAGACACCAGTACTTTTACACACTATGTTTTCACACCATCAGAGTAAATGTTACCAGAGAGAGTTGTTTAGGATAAATCAGATAATTTTAAAAAATGTATTAAACATTGGATTATGTCATCACTCTTTATTGTTGTTGATAAGCATCCACATACATGCACACACACATAAACACACACACAGTCACACTAACATCTTCTTCTTCAGAGATAATTTGGGACTGACACTGGATGGAAGGAAAACATCAAGTCCAGCTCCACTAGTAAATTCATCCATAGGTCAGATACTAACTTACTGTTTGCAGTTAAATCTGTAATTTAACAAGTTACTGTTTTACTGCAAAGTGGCAGTGTCATCATTTGCTTTACTGATTTTTCATCTAGCAAGCATTCAGTTGTGTCAACTGTACAATGCATTGTTGGTCTCTCAGCCATTGTGTATTCTCTCCAGTCAATGAAATATGACAACTCACTCTGGAAGATATTTCTCTGACTTCTTCATTTCTAAATTGAAAATATGTGAAAACAATTGTTGGCTGTAAAGACATTACTATGACTGCATTCATACTTTCTATTTCTCTCTAAAAGAAATTTTTTTTCTGAATGTTTGGACTCAACATGGAATTGAAATTTAACTGGTACCACATACAAGTGGAATATGTTCTGTTACATGAGATACAATTTGGTGAATTACTAATATAAACAAAGCCAAGAAGAAGCTATACATTTCATAATTGTGTTTTTCATTGGCAATTTTGCACTATTTCTCCTTTCCATGAATCAGAGAACTTTTTGGTATGTCAGTTTATATATACATATTTTCAGTATTTTTAGATGTAGGTAGTATAATTTACAGTGAGAAAGTGAGTTTTCTCATCTTTTATTAAGCTGATGATCCATGTTTAAATATAAGTTGTTCAGTTTAATGGGAGAAAAGGCAAAACTGTGGAAGTGCTAAAAATAAAAATCGAAAGATGAGAGAAGAAACAGAGTCATACTGGCTTCACTCTCCATGTACATATTTTTAGTCAATTCACCTATTTTGAGGTCCACTTCCCCTCTTCACTTTTTTCCTCCAGATTACAAATCTGAAGACTGCATAGATTAGTTTGCTTTCCTCACTGCTATCCCAGCCTGGCCATATTATAGGCTTTGAGTATCTAGGCTCTATTTTATTCATTATCACCTTCCCCTCTATTTCTTCTAGAGCTTTATTAAAATCTTTAATGGTCCAAAGAATCCTTTTTTCTAACCAATAGAGTCATTTCATTTTGTGTCTGTTTACCATCATTACATTGTTTCCTTAAAGAACAGGAAGCAAATGCATCTACTCAAGTCTTCATCTTGATGGACCAACAATTTAGTTGCATTTCATTTGAATGTCTCTTTAATTATTGTAAAATACAACAATTATAATTAGGAATTTTAATGGTCTTTTCAAGTGCACATGGAACATTCTCTAGGATTGACCACATAGTAGGTCATAAAACAAGCCTCAATAAATTTAAGAGTATAGAAATCTTCTCAAATATCTTTTCTGATCACAATGGCATGAAACTACAAATCAACCACAGAAAAAGAAATGAGAAAAAAAAATTACATGGAGACAAAACAACATGCTACTAAAAAACCAATCAGTCAACAATGAAATCAAAGAGGAAATTAAAAAATACCTTGAGACAAATGACAATGAAAACACACCATATAAAATCTATGGGATGCAGCAAAAGCAGTTCTTAGAAGGAAGTTCATAGCAATACAGACCTTCCTCAAAAAGACAAGAAAAACCTCAAATAAACAGCCTAATCTACCACTTAAAAGAATTAGAAAAAGAGGAACAAACAAAACTTAAGGTCAGCAAAAGGAAGGAAATAATAAAGATCAGAGAGGAAATAAATAATATAGAGATTTAAAAAACAGAAAAAATAAATAAAACCAAGAACTGGTTCTTTGAAATGGTAAACAAGATTGACAAACCTCTTGCCAGGCTCATCAAGAAGAAAAGAGAGAAGACCCAAATAAACAAAATAAGAAATGAAGGAGGAGAAATCACAACTGATACTGCAGAAATAAAAACAAACAAACAAAATAAGAGAATACTGTGAACAATTATATGCCAACAAATTTGATAATCTAGAAGAAATGGACAAGTTTCTAGAAACATACAGCCCACCAAAATTGAATCAAGAAGAAATATAATCTCCAAAATTTACATGCAGCTCAATAACAAAATAAAAACAACCCAATCCAAAAATGGGCAGAAGACCTAAATAGACATTTCTCCAAAGAAGATATACAGACTGCCAACAAACACATGAAAGTACGCTCAACATCATTAATCATTAGAGAAATGCAAATCAAAACTACAATGAGATATCATCTCACACCAGTCAAAATGGCCACCAAAAAATCTAGAAACAATAAATGCTGGAGAGGGTGTGGAGAAAAGGGAACACTCTTGCCCTGCTGGTGGGAATGTGAATTGGTACAGCCACTATGGAGAACAGTATGGAGGTTCCTTAAAAATCTACAAATAGAACTACCAAATGACCCAGCAATCCCACTATTGGGCATATACCCTGAGAAAACCATAATTCAAAAAGAGTCATTTACCAAAATGTTCATTGCAGCTCTATTTACAATAGCCAGGAGATGGAAACAACCTAAGTGTCCATCATCGGATGAATGGATAAAGGAAATGTGGCACATATATACAATGGAATATTACTCAGCCATAAAAAGAAACGAAATTGAGCTATTTGTAATGAGGTGGATGGACCTAGAGTCTGTCATACAGAGTGAAGTAAGTCAGAAAGAGAAAGACAAATACTGTATGCTAACACATATATATGGAATTTAAGGAAAAAAATGTCATGAAGAATCTAGGGGTAAGACAGGAATAAAGACACAGACCTACTAGAGAATGGACTTGAGGGCATGGGGAGGGCGAAGGGTAAGCTGCAACAAAGCGAGAGAGTGGCATGGACATATATACACTACCAAACGTAAAATAGATAGCTAGTGGGAAGCAGCCGCATAGCACAGGGAGATCAGGTCCGTGCTTTGTGACCACCTAGAGGGGTGGGATAGGGAGGGTGGCAGGGAGGGAGACGCAAGAGGGAAGCGATATGGGAACATATGTATATGTATAACTGATTCACTTTTTTATAAAGCAGAAATTAACACACTATTGTAAAGCAATGATACTCCAATAAAGATGTAAAAAAAAGTTAAAAAAAAAGAAGAAATAGATAATTTGAACAGACTAATTACTAGAAGTGAAATAGAATCTGTAATTTAAAAACTCCCTACAAACAAATGTCCAGGACCAGATGGCATCACAGGAGAATTCTACCAAACATACAAAGAAGAAATTATACTGATCTTTCTCAAACTCTTCCCAAAAACTGAAGAGGAGAGAACACTCCCAAAGACATTCTACAAAGCCACCATCACCTTGATACCAAAACCAGACAAAGACACCACCAAAAAATAAAATTACAGGCCAATATCTTTGATGAATATAGATACAAAAATTCTCAACAAAATATTAGCAAACAGAATCCAACAATACATAAAAAAGATCATACACGATGACCAAGTGGGATTCATCCCAAGTTCATACGTATAGTTCAACATACGCAAATCAATCAGTGTGACACACCACATCAACAAAAGAAAATACAAAAACCACATGATCATTTCTCTAGATGCAGAAAAAGCACTTGACAAAATTCAACATCCATTCATGATAAAAACTCTTAAAAAAGTGGGTATAGACAGAACATATACCAACATAATAAAAGCTATTTATGACAAACCCACAAGCAATATAATACTCAATGGTGAAAAGCTGAAAGCCTTTCCACTAATATCTAGAGAAAGACAAGGATGCCCATTTTCACCTCTTCTATTCAACACAGTATTGGAAGTCCTAGCCATAGCAATCAGACAAGAAGAAGAAATAAATGGTATCCAAATGGGAAGAGGTAAAATTATCATTATATGCAGATGACAGGATACTATATATATAAAACCCTAAAGACTCCACACAAAATTTATTAGAACTGATAAATAAATTCAGCAAGGTAGCAGGATACAAGGTTAACATACAGAAATCTGTTGCATTTGTTTATACTAACAATGAAATATCAGAAATGGAATGTAAAAAAAAATACCTTTTATAATCTCCCTGCCTCAAATAAAATACTTAGGAATAAACCTAACAAAGGAGATGAAAGACTTACATGCTGAGAACTATACAGTAAAATACTAATAAAGGAAATTGAAGATGATTCAAAGAAATGGAAAAATATCCCATGCTCTTGGATTGGAAGAATTAATATTGTTAAAATAGCCATACTACCCAAAGCAAGCTACAGATTTAATGAGATCCCTATCAAATTACCCATGACATTTTCCACAAAACTGAAACAAATAATCCTAAAATGTTTATGGAATCATAAAAGGCCCAGCATTGCCAAAGCAATCCTGAAGAAAAAGAACAACGCAGCAGGCATAACCCTCCTAGACTTCAGACAATACTACAAATATACAGTATCCAAAACAGCATGGTATTGCCACAAAAACAGACATATGGATCAATGGAACAGAATAGAGAGCCAAGAAATAAACCTACACACCTATGGTCAATTAATCTTCAACAAAGGAGGCAAGAATATACAATGGAATAAAGACAGTCTCTTCAGCAAGTGGTGTTGGGAAAGCTGGACAGCTGCACGTAAATCAATGAAATTAGAAAACACCTTCACACCATATACAAAAAATAAACTCAAAATGGCTTAAAGACTTAAATATAAGACATGACACCATAAAACTCCTAGAAGACATTGTAGGCAAAACATTCTCTGACAAATTGTACCAACCTTTTCGCAGGTCAGTCTCCCAAGGCAGTTAGAAATAAAAACAAAACTAAACATGTGAGACCTAATCAAACTTACAGGCTTTTGCACAGCAAAGGAAACCATAAACAAAATGAAAAGACAACCTACAGAATGGGAGAAAATATTTGCAAATGATGTGATCAACAAGGGCTTAATTTCCGAAGTATACAAATAGCTCATACAACTCAACAACAAGAACAAAAACCAACAACCCAATAGAAAAATGGGCAGAAAACCTAAATAGACATTTCTCCAAAGAAGACGTACAGATGGCCAACAGACACATGAAAAAGATGCTCAGCATCACTAATTATTAGAGAAATGCAAATCAAAACAACCAATGAGGTACCACCTCACACAAATCAGAATGGCCATCATTAAACACTCTACAAATAACAAATGCTGAAGAGGATGTGGAGAAAAGGGAACCCTTCTACACTGTTCGTGGGAATGTAAGTTGGTATAGCCACTGTGGAGAAGAGTATGGAGGTTCCTCAAAAAACTAAAAATAGAGCTACTGTATGATATAGCAACCCCACTCCTCGGCATATAGCCAGACAAAACTCTAATTCAAAAAGATACATGCACCCCTATGTTCATAGCAGCACTATTCACAATAGCCAAGACATGGAAACAACCTAAACGTCCACCAATAGATGAATGGATAAAGAAGATATTGTACATATGCACAATGGAATACTACTCAGCCACAAAAAATAACAGAACAATGCCATTTTCAGCAACATGGATCGACCTAGAGATTATCATACTAAGTGAAGTAAGTCAGAAAGAGAAAGACAAATACCATAAGTTATCACTTATATGTGGAATCTAAACTATGACACAGATGAACCTATCTATGAAACAGAAAGATTTATGGACACAGAGAAGAGACTTGTGGTTGTCAAAGGGGAGGGGGTTAGGGGAGGGATGAAGTGGGAAGTCTGGGTTAGCAGATGTAAACTATTACAGGTAGAATGGATAAATAACAAGGTCCTACCGTATAGCACAGAAAACTATATTCAATATTCTTTGATAAACCATAATGGAAAAGAATATTTTAAAAAACGTATATATATTTATATATATATATATATATATATATATATATATAAAACAATCACTTTGGTATACAGCAAAAATTAACACAACACTGTAAATCAACTATACTTCAATTTAAAAAAAGAATTTTAATGAACTCACTCTACATATATATAGATGTATATAAATACAAGTAATTAAATAGATGATAGATAGATGGATAGACAGAAAATAGCACAACAAATGGAGAGAGTGTCAATTATTCCGTGGACAAAATATAAAGTTTAAAACAATGAGTGTGGTCACAAATTAGAAACTAACCTGCTTTCTCAAAAGGAATAATCAACTATTACAATTACAAAATCATAGGCAATAAGATAATGGGCTTACCATAGCTGCCAATAATAATGGATAGGTCTTGAATATTTAAAGTACCTTTTCAGTAATTATATATGCTTAGCCAGTTTGTACAAATACAAGTATCAGTTACAGGAGATTGTTTCTGGAACATGCCAGTCAACAATGCGAGCTGAATCTGCCCTCAGCCTTCCCAGCAGAAACCAGATATGTGATTTTAAACGGCCATCTTGGAATTAGATCTTCCAGCTTCAAGTATTTTCACCCCATCTATACAAGCCACCCCAAGCCATTCAGGTGTCCAGATGAGGCCCCAGACATTATGGGCTAAGATGGTATCTCCCCACTGCCCCCTCTCTGAGTCTCTGACTAACAGAGTCCATAAGAATAATAAAATGGTTTAGGTCATTTGACCTGGGGGTGGCTTAGCACACAGAGATAGATACTGGGAACACCAGAAAATAGACAAATGGAGTGACACCAACCAAATAATGTTGTATTATCCATCACAAAAAAATATATACCACTCTGAGTTGCATGCAGATAAAACTCGTGCAAATAAAACATTCTCACAAAATGTCAAAGGACATTTGAAAAACATTATTTGCATATTTAAAGTAAAATAAAATCACCTTAAGCCTTCCCTTTATTCTGTGTAATAGTATTGATTTTAAAATATTAAAATAATCCTTCAGCCAACCACTTTTCAAAAGTGATAGGTCTATACAGCCATATAAAATTGTTCTATTTCACAGTTTACTTTTCATTCTCCCTTTTTTATTGATCTCCAAAAGCTTTCAGAGGAGAGACTTTAGATTTAGGGTAAACTTACGTATTTATTCTTTAGAAAATCTATTTTCTTCTTCCTACAAAACAGTTTGAAAGAGGATTTCTGTTGTAATTTGAAGATGTTACTTTGCACTTTGTAAGAAAAATATTTTAAGTAAATTACTTTGTTAAATTACACCATTATTAAAATGCATAATTAAATAGATAATAGATAGATGGATACAAACAAATCTGATTCAGTAAATCAGTTACTTTATGCATAAATTCTGTGAGTTCAACTGAAATTTGGGGTGTTTTCTTTGTTGAATCAAATATTTTCCTAATTGGAAATTAAAAACAAAGGGATGGAAGCTGTGTGGCAATTATCTGGTAATAGTTTACAAATAATATTATTCTGTTTAAATTTAATTTAATTTTATTTTAAAGACATAGCACATGTGGTGCTTTGGATTGACAGCTGGGATGACTGAAGGGCAGGTAGACTGCTGAGCATGGACTGAAATGTCTACATGGTCTCTCTAGCGTGGCATATCAGGGCTCCAAGCAGAAGTACTGAGAGCATGGTAGACCATTTGGGAGAGTTTTTATTTCAGGATCATTGCTTATGCGGAAGAGAAATACCTTTCAAAGTCTATCCTTACAAACCTCAATCTATAATCTACAAACTATTTCCAAAATCAGTTGCTATCTAGGGTGAAATAAAAATCCAAACTCATTTTCTCTTTCATTCTATTAAATTTTGACAGCCTTGGAGATGTGGTTGCTTAAACCTAAGGTGGGCATTGGCATACGGGAAAAGGAAGACGTGGGCTTGCTAATTCAATGCTGCTTTTCTTTTAAAAAAAATTCCATATACATACAACTTATTTAAAGAGGTTTGAAAAGGCCCACATATGGCTTTTTTGAAGCACTAATATTCTGAGAAATAGATATGTGTTCAAAGCACATACCAGAGAAATATTGCAAAGTACTTTATTCAAATAACATTAAAGATATTAATGATGCTTTAGTAATTAAAACTAAAGTCTAAATCCTGGCACTTAAAACAAATCTTGCTAAGAATGTAAAAGTTGAAATCTGCATCTAAAAAATTACTTGTAAAATAAACACGTAAATATTATGGGGCTTCCCTGTGGCACAGTGGTTAAGAATCCACCTGCCAATGAAAAGGACATGGGTTCGAGCCCTGGTCCAGAAAGATCCCACATTCCGCGGAGCAACTAAGCCCGTGTGCCACAACTACTGAGCCTGCGAACCACAACTACTGAGCCTGAGTGCCACAATTACTGAAGCCCACGTGCCTAGAGCCCATGCTCCACAAAAAGTGAAGCCCCCACCCGTGCACCACAACGAAGAGTAGCCCCTGCTCACCTCATATAGAGAAAGCCCACGCACAGCAATGAAGACCCAAGGCAGGCAAAAAATAAATAATTTTTTAAAATATATTTTTAAAATAAATAAGTATTGTGTACTTATTTTTTCTTGAAATATCCATTTAAGAACCATACACAGGAGGAGCTTCAAGATGGCGGAAGAGTAAGATGCAGAGGTCACCTTCCTCCCCACAAATACATCAGAAATACATCTACATGTGGAACAACTCCTACAGAACACCTACTGAATGCTGGCAGAAGCCCTCAGACCTCCCAAAAGGCAAGAAACCCCCCACGTACCTGGGTAGGGCAAAAGAAAAAAGAATAAACAGAGACAAAAGAATAGGGATGGGATCTGCATCAGCGGGAGGGAGCTGTGAAGGAGGAAAGGTTTCCAGACACTAGGAAGCCCCTTCGCGGGCAGAGACTGCAGGTGGCGGAGTGGGAAGCTTCGGAGCTGCAGAGGAGAGCACAGCAACAGTGGTGCAGAGGGCAAAGCGGAGAGATTGCCGCACAGAGGATCGGTACCAACCGGTACTCACCAGCCCGAGAGGCTTGTCTGCTCACCTGCTGGGACGGGCGGGGGCTGGGAGCTGACGCTCGGGCTTCGATCGGATCCCAGGGAGAGGACTGGGGTTGGCGGCATGAACACAGCCTGAAGGGGGCTAGTGCACCACGGCTAGCCGGGAGGGAGTCCGGGAAAGTCTAGAGGTGGCGAAGAGGCAAGAGACTTTTCCTTGCCTCTTTGTTTCCTGGTGCGCGAGGAGAGGGGATTAAGAGCACTGCTTAAAGCAGCTCCAGAGATGGGCCTGAGCCGCAGCTAACAGTACGGACCCCAGAGACAGGCATGAGACGCTAAGGCTGCTGCTGCGGCCAACAAGAAGCCTGTGTGCGAGCACAGGTCACCATCCACACCTCCCCTCCTGGGAGCCTGTGCAGCCCACCGCTGCCAGGGTCCTGTGATCCAGGGACAACATAGCTGGTAGAACGCACGGCGCACCTCAGGCTGCTGAAATGTCAAGCTGGACTCTGCCGCCACAGGCTCGCCCCGCATCCGTACCCCTCCCTCCCCACGGCCTGAGTGAGCCAGAGGCCCTGAAACAACTGCTCCTTTAACCCCGTCCTGCCTGAACGAGGAACAGATGCCTTCAGACAACCTACACGCAGAGGCGGGTCCAAATCCAAAACTGAACCCCAGGAGCTGTGCAAACAAACAAGAGAAAGGGCACTTTTTTCCAGCAGCCTCAGGACCAGCGGATTAAATCTCCACAATCAACTTGATGTACCTGCATCTGTGGAATACCTGAATAGACAATGAATCATCCGAAATTGAGGAAGTAGACTTTGGGAGCAAAGAGATATATATATTTTTTCCCTTTTTCTCTTTTTGTGAGTGTGCATGTGTATGCTTCTGTGTGTGATTTTTCTCTGTATAGCATTGCTTTTACCATTTGTCCTTGGTTTCTGTCTGTCTGCTTTTTCTGTTTTTTTTAACTTAAAAATTTTTTTCTTAATAATTATTTTTTATTTTAATTATTTTATTTTACTTTATTTTATTTTATCTTCTTCTTTCTTTCTTTTTTTTCTCCCTTTTATGCTGAGCTGTGTGGAGGACAGGCTCTCAGTGCTCCAGCCAGGCATCAGGGTTGTGCCACTGAGGTGGGAGAGCCAAGTTCAGGACAGTGGTCCACAAGAGACCTCCCAGCTCCACATAATATCAAACAGCGAAAATCTCCCAGAGATCTCCATCTCAATGCCAAGACCCAGCTCCACTCAACGACCAGCAAGATACAGCGCAGGACACCCTATGTCAAACAACTAGCAAGGCAGTAACATAACCCCATCCATTAGCACAGAGGCTGCCTAAAATCATAATAAGGCCACAGACACCCCAAAACACACCACCAGACATGCAGCTGCCCACCAGAAAGACAAGATCCAGCCTCATCCACCGGAACACAGGCACTAGTCCCTTCCACCAGGAAGCCTCCACAATTCACTGACCCAACCTTAGCTACTGGGGACAGACACAAAAAACAGTGGGAACTACGAACCTGCAGCCTGAGAAAAGGAGACCCCAAACACAGTAAGTTAAGCAAAATGAGAAGACAGAGAAACACACAGCAGATGAAGTAGCAAAGCAAAAACCTACCAGAACTAACAAATGAAGCAGAAATAGGCAGTCTACTTGAAAAAGAATTCAGAGTAATGATAGGAAAGTTGATCCAAAATCTTGGAAATACAATGGAGAAAATACAAGAAAGGTTTAACAAGGACCTAGAAGAACTAAAGGGCAAACAAGCAGTGATGAACAGCACAATACATGCAATTAAAAATTCTCTAGAAGGGATCAATAGCAGAATAACTGAGGCAGAAGAAAGGATAAGTGACCTGGAAGATAAAATACTGGAAATAACTACTGCAGAGCAGAATAAAGAAAAAAGAATGAAAAGAATTGAGGACAGTCTCAGAGACCTCTGGGACAACATTAAACACACCAACATTCGAATTATAGGGGTCCCAGAAGAAGGAGAGAAAAAGAAAGGGACTGAGAAAATACTTGAAGAGATTATAGTTGAAAATTTCCCTAATATTGGAAAGAAAATAGTTAATCAAGTCCAAGAAGCACAGTCACATACAGGATAAATGCAAGGAGAAACACACCAAGACACATATTAATGAAACTATCAAAAATTAAATACAAAGGAAAAAAATTAGAACCAGCAAGGGAAAAACAACAAATAACACAAAAGGGAATCCCCATAAGGGTAACAGCTGATCTCTCAGCAGAAACTCTGCAAGCCAGAAGAGAGTGGCAGGACATACTGAAAGTGATGAAGGAGAAAAACCTGCAACCAAGATTACTCTACCCAGCAAGGATCTCATGCAGATTTGATGGAGAAATTAAAACCTTTACAGACAAGCAAAAGCTAAGAGAATTCAGCACCACCAAACCAGCTTTACAACAAATGCTAAAGGAACTTCTCTAGGTAAGAAAAACAAGAGAAGGAAAAGACTTACAGGATCAAACCCAAAACAATTCAAAAAATGATAATATGAACATAAATATCGATAATTAAGTTAAATGTAAATGGATTAAATGCTCCAATGAAAACACATACACTGGCTGGATGCATACAAAAACAAGACCCGTATATATGCTGTCTACAAGAGACCCACTTCAAACCTAGGGACACATACAGACTGAAAGTGAGGGGATGGAAAAAGATATTCCATGCAAATGGAAATCAAAAGAAACCTGCAGTAGCAATTCTCACATCAGACAAAATAGACTTTAAAATAAAGACTATTACAAAAGATAAAGAATGACACTACATAATGATCAAAGGATCGATCCAAGAAAAAGATATAACAATTATAATTATTTATGCAGCCAACATTGGAGCACCTCAATACATAAGGCAAATACTAACAGACATAAAATGAGAAATCGACACTAACACAATCATAGTAGGGGATGTTAACACCCCACTTTCACCAATGGACAGAGCATCCAAAATGAAAATAAATAAGGAAACACAAGCTTTAAATGATACATTAAATAAGATGGACTTAACTGATATTTATAGGATATTCCATCCAAAAACACCAAAATACACATTCTTCTCAAGTGCTCATGGAACATTCTCCAGGATAGATCATATCTTGGGTCACAAATCAAGCCTTGGTAAATTTAAGAAAATTGAAATCGTATCAAGTATCTTTTCCGACCATAACGTTATGAGACTAGATGTCAATTACAGGAAAAAATCTGTAAGAAATACAAACACATGGAGGCTAAACAACACACTACTTAATAACCAAGAGATCACTGAAGAAATCAAAGAGGAAATCAAAAAATACCTAGAAACAAATGACAATGAAAACACAGTGACCCAAAACCTAGGGGATGCAGCAAAAGTAGTTCTAAGAGGGAAGTTTATAGCTATAGAAGCCTACCTTAAGAAACAAGAAACATCTCAAATAAACAACCTAACTTTACACGTAAGGCAATTAGAGAAAGAAGAACAAAAAACCCCCAAAGTTAGCAGAAGGAAAGAAATCATAAAGATTAGATCAGAAATAAATGAAAAAGAAATGAAGGAAACGATAGCAAAGATCAATAAAACTAAAAGCTGGTTCTTTGAGAAGATAAACAAAATTGATAAACCATTAGCCAGACCTATCAAGAAAAAAAGGGAGAAGACTCAAATCAATAGAATTAGAAATGAAAAAGGAGAAGTAACAACTGACACTGCAGAAACACAAAGGATCATGAGAGATTACTACAAGCAACTCTATGCCAATAACATGGACAACCTGGGAAAAATGGACAAATTCTTAGAAATGCACAACCTTCTGAGACTGAATCAGGAAGAAATAGAAAATATGAACAGACCAATCACAAGCACTGAAATTGAAACTGTGATTAAAAATCTTCCAACAAACAAAAGCCCAGGATCAGATGGCTTCACAGGCAAATTCTATCAAACATTTAGAGAAGAGCTAACACCTATGCTTCTCAAACTCTTACAAAATATAGCAGAGGAAGGAACACTCCCAAACTCATTCTACGAGGCCACCATCATCCTGATACCAAAACCTGACAAATATGTCACAAAGAAAGAAAACTACAGGCCAATATCACTGATGAACATAGATGCAAAAATCCTCAACAAAATACTAGCAAACAGAATCCAACAGCCCATTAAAATGATCATACGCTCTGATCAAGTGGGGTTTAACCCAGGAATGCAAGGATTCTTCAAAATACGCAAATCAATCATTGTGATACACCATATTAACAAATTGAAGGAGAAAAACCATATGACCATCTCAGCAGATGTAAAAAAAGCTTTTGACAAATTCAACACCCATTTTTGATTAAAAAAAAACCCTGCAGAAAGTAGGCACAGAGGGAACTTTCTTCAACATAATAAAGGCTGTATATAATAAACCCACAGCCAACATTGTCCTCAATGGTGAAAAACTGTAACCATTTCCACTAAGATCAGGAACAAGAGAAGCTTGCCCACTCTCACTACTATTATTCAACATAGTTTTGGAAGTTTTAGCCACAGCAATCAGAGAAGAAAAAGAGATAAAAGGAATCCAAATTGGAAAAGAAGAAGTAAAGCTGTCACTGTTTGCAGATGACATGATACTACTCTTCATAGAGAATCCTAAAGATGCTAACAGTAAACAACTAGAGCTAATCAATGAATTTGGTAAAGTAGCAGTTTACAAAATCAACGCACAGAAATCTCTTGCATTCCTATACATGAATGAGGAAAAACCTGATAGTGAAATTAAGAAAACACCCCCATTTACCATTGCAACAAAAATTGGGCTCCCTGACTTCAGACTATACTACAAAGCTACAGTAATCAAGACAGTATGGTAGTGGCACAGAAACAGAAATATAGATCAATGGAACAGGATAGAAAGCCCAGAGATAAACCCATCCACATATGGTCACCTTATCTTTGATAAAGGGGGCAAGAATATACAGTGGAGAAAAGATAACCTCTTCAATAATTGGTGCTGGGAAAACTGGACAGCCACATATAAAAGAATGAAATTAGAACACTCCCTAACACCATACACAAAAATAAACTTAAAATGAATTAAAAACTTAAATGTAAGGCCAGATACCACCAACCTCTTAGAGGCAAACATAGGCAGAAAACTCTATGACATAAATCCAGCAAGATCCTTTTTGACCCACCTCCTAGAGAAATGGAAATAAAAACAAAAATAAACAAATGGGACCTAATGAAACTTAAAAGCTTTTACACAGCAAAAGAAACCATAAACAAGACGAAAAGACAACCCTCAGAATGGGAGAATATATTTTCAAATGAAGCAACTGACAAAGGATTATTCCGCAAAGCATACAAGCAACTCATGCAGCTCAATATCAAAAAAACAAACAACCCAAACCAAAAATGGGCAGAAGCCCTAAATAGACATTTCTCCAAAGAAGATATATAGAGACTGCCAACAAACACATGAAAGAGTGCTCAACATCATTAATTATTAGAGAAATGTAAATCAAAACTACAATGAGATATCATCTCACACTGGTCAGAATGGCCATCATCAATAAATCTACAACAATAAATGCTGGACAGGGTGTGAAGGAAAGAGAACCCTCCTGCACTGTTGGTGGGAATGTAAATTGATACAGCCACTATGGAGAACAGTATGGAGGTTCATTAAAAAACTAAAAATAGAGCTACCATATGACCCAGCAATCCCTCTACTGGGCATATATCCTGAGAAAAACATAATTCAAAAAGAGTCATGTACCAAAATGTTCATTGTAGCTCTATTTACAATAGCCAGCACATGGAAGCAACCTAAGTGTCCATCGACAGATAAGTGGATAAAGAATATGTGCCACATATATACAATGGAATATTACTCAGCCATAAAAAGGAACGAAACTTTGTTACTTGTAGTGAGGTCGATGGACCTAGAGACTGTCATACAGAGTGAAGTAAGTCAGAAAGAGAAAAACAAATACCATATGCTAACACATATATATGGAACCTAAAAAAAGTAAAAAAAAAAAAAAAAAAAGATCAGAACCACCTAGGGGCAAGATGGAAATAAAGATGCAGACCTACTAGATAATGGACTTGAGGATACGGGGAGGGGAAAGGGTAAACTGGGACAAAGTGAGAGTGGCATGGACATATATACACTACCAAATGTAAAATAGATATCTAGTGGGAAGCAGCCGCATAGCAGCGGGAGATCAGCTCGGTGCTCTGTGACCACCTAGAGGGGTGGGATAGGGAGGGTTGGAGGGAGGGAGACGCAAGAGGGAAGTGATATGGGAACATATGTGTATGTATAACTGATTCACTTTGTTATAAAGCAGAAACTAACACATCATTGTAAAGCAATTATACTCCAATAAAGATGTTAAAAAAAATAACCATGCATAGTGGATAAATAAAGGAAGATGGTCCCCTAGAGCTGTGGTGATTTCATTTTTCTGCATATAAATTACTTCCTGGTGCGAGACTCTAGCTCACATCAAAGTGCATGGAAGACAGATAGTAAAGTACAGGTAGAGGTCTTTGCTTGGGTCATTCTTCCAGATGGTGTTCGAATTCTGTAGTTCTCACCTGGAGTTATTTTATTTTCCTCTGAATTATATGTTTCCTTTATTAAATGAAAGATCAAGAAAAATTTTAGAAAATAATTATCTATTAAACAGATCAAAACCAAAAATGCAGAAAGCCTAAGCTGAAGTCTAAACACTTACAAAGGAGTGTGTATGTGTGTTTAAGCTGAATAGTTTTTCTGACTCTTATTACCCCTGAGTCTCTATTAACTGCTCACTCTTATCAATCTTTTCCTGAAATATTTTCCAAAACGTTTCCCATTTTACATTTTTGTTTTAGCTTTCCTTTTCTTACTCCATTTTTTCCTTGCAGTCAGGAATACTGTGTAATTAACTAAGAAACCTTTTCTGTGACACTCAGCAGGTTCACAACCTGCTAGAAGAATATTTGATCAAGTCTAAGTCTGTAGCTAGAATTGCTTGAAGGCCATAGGAAAAAACAGAAAGAGGAAAATAGAGAAAGAAGAATAAAATCGCAAGGCAAACTGGAATAGAGTAGGATAGGTACAAAGTGAAAGTAAGATGATATTGGTGCAAAGGTGTACAAACACAAAAATGCATGTTTCTTTGTTATTTACTATGATTGCCCCTCATCACAATAAATTTTGTTTTGAAGCATAATTTATGTGAAATAAAATGCTTCAAATTTATTTGTAAATTTCTATGAGTTTTGACAAATGTACACACCTGCACTACCCAATTAAGATACAGAAGATTTCCATCATGCCAGAAAGTTCCCCCGTCAACTTTCATTGGCTTGTATGTAAACGGACTGTTTATTTGTCTCTCTTCCTAAAGCGGACAAAAACTCTTTGAGGGAAGGCAATATACTTTGTCAATGATTGTTCCACATCACAAAACATAGTGTCTAAATTAAAGTAAGTGACAAACGCTCATATGCAGGATTAATGACTAATATTAAGGAGACTAGAGAAAAGATAGATGATGTGGAAGATGACAGAGTGGTGGTTTTTATAGAAAGATATGAATTGCAATTGAACATACTATATGTAAACATTCAACTTTTACATACCACAAAGAAAAAATGTCATTAATTGTTTTGTTTTTTGTTTTTGCGGTACGCGGGCCTCTCACTAATGTGGCCTCTCCCGTTGCGGAGCACAGGCTCCAGATGCGCAGGCTCAGCAGCCATGGCTTATGGGCCTAGCCACTCTGCGGCATGTGGGATCTTCCCGGACTGGGGCACAAACCTGTGTCCCCTGCGTCGGCAGGTGGACTCTCAACCACTGCACCACCAGGGAAGCCCTGTCATTAATTTTTGGTTGTATGTGGCTATAATTGAATTTTTCTTGCAGTAACCTCCCTAGAAGAATCAACACCTTAATTAGGTTTTTATATTAATCAAGAATAGTGTTAGTTGCAAGTGACAGGAAAAATATTCCTAAATAATTATACAAATAAAGTAATTATTAGTAAATGTATCCAGAAAAAAAAATAGTAACACTTAGACTTGACCAAAAGAAATGACTCAAAAGTCACTAGGATTTTCTTTCTCTAGTTTGCCTCCTCTTCATTCTCTACCCATTCAAACTCTCGCCCTCACCCAGTATGAAGGAGGTATTGCTAGTAGAATTCAGGAATCATGCTCTAATGTCTACAGCATCGAAAATAAAAGTGGTTTCTTTATTCTGAGTCAGTTTGAAATACACTGAGGCCAGGAACTGACAGGAACGACTTAAATTAAAATCATTCTTATAACTATGCCACTAGCTCACAATAATTTTTTACTAAGAAATCATGACAGAAAAAGAAAAGAATTCTTTTAGGCTTACCTCTTCAAAATCATGTGTTCTTAAGTCAAATTAGGGTTAATATAAGATTAAGTTGTTCAGGGACTTCCCTGGCAGTCCAGTGGTAAAGAATCTGCCTTCCAATGCAGGGGATGCGGGTTTGATCCCTGGTCAGGGAACTAAGATCTCACATGCTGCGGGGCAACTAAGCCCATGCACTACAACTAGAGAGCCCAAGTGCTGCGAAATACTGAGCCCACATGCTCTGAAGCCTGCATGCCACAACTAGAGAGAAGCCCACACACCACAACGGAGATCCCGCATGTCACAACTAAGACCGGACATAGCCAAAAATAATTAAATAAAAATAAATTAATTAGCATTAAAAAAAGATTAAGTTGTTCAGAAATCTTCCTTTTTAATTAGAATATGACTTATTTGAGAAAAAAAGATTACTTATAGTCATCACTGTAACTCAAAATATTCAGTATCTCTGTTTTAGAGGAGAAAGCACTTTGTACCTGAGGGTAACAGAATATATAATATATATTATAGGTGTTTTATATATATATATATATATATATATATATATATATATATATAAAATATCAGAGCAAGGTGTGATGAGAACGCTATACAAAGGACAGAGAGTACCTCTAGAAACTCAAGTGGAATCAAATGAGATAATTGCTGAACCTCATTAATGTAGACTAATAGAATGTCAGGAAAAAATTCAGACCAGACCTGGTGGGACTTAAGGGAATAATTTTGTAATAGAAGTGACCTCCATGAGGGTAACCAGATGGTCCAATGAACATTGAAAAATACACTTAGCAACCCCAAGCATGGTACCAAGAGTCTTAAATAATGGTAACATTAGGGGTGATAGACTTTCCAAGTCATGGTCTTAGAATCACAGGATATTCCTAATAAAGGATTGTGAAAGCTGTCAGAATCATGACCCCCAGTGAAGCTTCCTGTATCTGCCATATTTATGCTGTCTGTAGTCACCTTCACATTGAGTCTAGGTTTGGCCATGTGACTTGCTTTGGCCAGTAGAACAAAAAAAAAAAAAAAAAAAGTAACAGAAGTAGAGACATTAAAAAATTCTTTTGCTTTGGGGTTCACCCTCTAATCACACTCCCATCATGTGAAGCCTAGGCTAATAAGCTATAGACAGGTGGCTCAGATGACAGCTAGCATTAACCACCTAGTGTACAGTGAGGCCATCTGGCCTCAAGTGAATGACTGTGGCCACATGAGAATCTTCCATCGAGAACAAAAGTAGAAACATCCACTTGAGTCCAGGCCAAATTTCTGAGCCACAGAATCATGAGAAGATAATGTTAGTGTTTTAAGCCAATAATTTTTGGGGTATGTGTGTGTGTGTGTATGTGTGTGTGTATGCAATTACAGATAAATATCTGAGATAGAAATATTACCTTGAAATGGAGTGCTTCCACAGCAAAATCCTAAAATGATATGTCTGTCTTTGGCCAGTCGGCAGGTACAGGCTGGAAAGAATGTAAGGAGATAAAGGAGAAAAACCAGGAGGAGGCCTGACGTCAGGCTGGAAGAATTGCAAACAAACTGCTACTTCTCTGTAAATGAGGCAAGGAAAAAGCTGCTGGAGGGCTGAGAGGTTGAGGACCCATGTATGCGGAGGTAGAATAATTGGCCCACATGAAAGAACCTTGAAAGACAGTATCTGTATCAAATGAATTGTTGGATCTGGCTAAGGACATGTCCTGGCAGTTTTTGAAAGTATCCGGCTTTTTTTTAGCTGAGTTTTGCTAAGTTATGAGGACAAAGAGGAGAGACAAAAAGGAACCATTCCTTTTGCGAGGGTGATTTGGAGGAAAAATAGAGGAGAGGTGACTTGCTGCTTCGGAAAATAAAGCTTTTACATTTTCAGTCTATCTGGCAAAAAAATTCTTAAAGCAATAAGTGTCCTCAAGGGAAAGATCAAAGCAAGGGTGTGGTAGTAAGGCCTTTACTTTAAATGTCAGAAAGATTTAAGGCCATGCCTAAAGATCTGTTCAGGGTGACAAAGATGGATTAAAAAACCATATAAACATTGCTACATAGTAGCCTGATACCCCAAAAGGAGAGAGAAGTCTATCCTGAAATGAATGTGACTTTGGGGGCATGAAGTAAAGTCTCCAAAACATCCTAGGAAACTCAGGAAGTTATTTAAATAAGTGTACTATTAAAAACACTGACAGCTTGGATGGAGAAGAAGGAACTGAGAGGATTCAAAATTAAATGAGGCCTCTCGGCCCTACTTTTGAAACACATACTGCAGAAGGGATGCTTTGCTGAAAACATGGACTATTGCTTTTTCGTTTGTGGTTTTTTATTTTTGTTAATTGCAGTATACTTGATTTACAATATTAGTTTCAGGTGTACAACACAGTGATTTGATATTTTTATACCGATCTAAAGGTTATAGGAGCCTACTTGAACTTCTCATTGTAAAAAAAAAAAATGGGAATAGCTATTCTATTTATATCCTATGCTTAAGATATCAACTCCAATAATAGAGAAACACCTCATATAAAATATTAATTAGGAAAAGAAAAATAAAGTCTCAACAATATGATTCATTCTTAATATTTAAAAAGGCAAACACTGTGAGCCAGTGGGCTGTTAAAAAACGTTGTTTCCAGCACCTTTTCAAAATGTTGAAACTTATTGTTAAAATAAATTGAAGAAAGTTTATCTCTTCTAAATAAAATGAAAATGTGAATATATCACCTGTGCTCTTCTCTTGACACTGAGCAGACGCTACCTACTAACAACTTTACGTTAATTCCCTCTAGAGAAGGTTTGTATATTTGTATTTCCTTCACCAACAACAGGTTCTATAAAGAGGCCTTTATTAAACATTTATTATTGATGATGTTTCCATGACATATATCCTTTTGAGTCAGTTTCTGTGTTCTTCTAACATGAGATATACAAAATTTCTGTTTTCCTTCCGTAGTTAGACATTATCTATCCAAAGAAAATAATTGAGTCAGACTTCTTTATGAAAGTTGATAATTTTGTCTAAAGTCTTACACATTCTTTTTCTAAACTATACTAGATACTGTTATTAGGAAATGCTTCAGTTAAAAAAGAATAAGCTTAACGGAAATTGCTTTATGAGAATAATCACCTAAATTAATAATATTTAGGTAAGAAATACAATACAATACAGAAAGGAAGAATACAATCATATTTATGTCGATATTACACTCTGTGTTTCAAAAAGGTAATCCAGTTGCTAAGAATCCAACAGCCCTTATAATATGAAAAGGAAATGTTCATACAATTACTGACTTTATGGCTTTTACTTTTTTCCTGAGGAAAAGTCAATAAAGGAATAAAGGAAATATACTTTTAACTCTGCTGGCTTTAATATGAACATTGTGTTTATTTTAATTGCTAATATTGTTTAAATATACATCTCTTTTGTCTTAAAGCACTGTTATCTGCATCTTATTCTTGATCAAATAAGGGCTTGATTCCATTAAATTTTCTTAAATAGGCCAATAAATGAGCAATAGATTAAGCTATTGTTTTCTTAGAGGCTCCTGCCTTCTCTCACATGTCTTTTTCTGTGGCTATATATATTATACTTTCTTTTAGTGATAACATATTTCAATACAAAATTTTACTATATTCAGATACTCATCATTCTCCTTGCTCCTGGGGTGGATTTTTCCCTGTTACTATATGAATGATTACTAGCCCCTCCTCCATTTTACCTCCACCACATTTGTTCCAAAGTGTGCAGCTACCACCAGCTGCCTAATCTACCCCTCTCCCTGAGCCAGTGAGATGCCATCCGGATGCAAGAACTCTGCACTGGCAAAAGAATAGGGATGAGAAGTGGTGGTTTGAAATCTCTTACTGCCCGTTCTGCTTCAGTCACACTTTCTGCATAATGCCCTAGCCTCTTTCTTCACTCCTACATACCTTGTGAGCAGAATGTTGTAATCCACAAAGGGCACCTCAGAAACAAAGGAGCTGAGAGAAGGAAAGGGTTCTGCAGGTGATAAAGGGAGAAGAGGAGAGGGATAGAGCCAGAAGGAAAGGGAAGAGTGTCTGCTTTGTCCTTGTGGGTCCAATATATGGTGACTTGCCTGTGCTCTAGATTTATCTGTCTTTCATTTTGGAACAAAGTTACTAGAATGTGTTGTTTACTGTCTGACTAGCTTACTGGATCCCCTCAGGAACACTGAAGTTTCTCCTTCCTCTTTCAATCATTGGTTAGATCTGAATAACCACCCCCTCTACCTATTATAGAAGGAAATCTCTGGGAAGCTTAGAGAAAGTGATGGTCCACACTAAGTAAAGTAGCATATTTGCCAAAAATTAACGCAAGTTGAAGAAATATTCAAAAGACTTACAAAACTTGGCACGTTATAGAGGATATACATAAACATGCAACATCAAGAACCTACCAATTGGCTACGATTCACAGGAGTGCCTTGAAGACACGTGGATGAGAGGGAATCTGGCATTACTGAGAAGCAAAGTGGTGGATGTTCTCGGTAGGTCAGAGCTGATGGTGGGAGACACTATTACAGATCTGACCATCCAGATAGCAAGGGGCATGACATAAAGGAGGCAATGATGATGGTGCTTAACCATCAGGGACAAACTGTCTGCAATGTGATTGTAAAGAATAGCAACACCTGAGTGGCAGACAGGTGAATTAACCCTTAGAGATCTCTGGGGATGCTTAAGACAACATGGATTCCCTTGAGATAAGATAGATAAATAACTAACAAAGGAATTGCTTACCCTATACAAAAGACAAGAGGCTGCACAATTAGTGCCCCATCCAGTGTAAAGCCACAAACTTTATGCCAGTTCAGACCTGAACCAGTTTTCAGCCCTTGAATTGATTGACTAAAGAAGTGGCCAGATTCCCAGAGAGAAGGACCATACAAAGTCATGGCAAATATACACTCTAATTCATGGCAAATATACACTCTAATGATTCCCTCATTCCTACTCACAATGGCGATTTCGCTAGAAAGACTTTATACTCAGGAAATGGGGATACCCAAACATTTCAAGGATTTTTGTCTTTGCCAATATAAAGTCTTGGCAGTGATGTCTTGAGGACAGTCTTGAGGAGTGATGCTTTAATGGAGTAACCCAGCATATGTGAAAATAAACATAACAAACTACAACTGCTGCCCAATCACTTTTGTCTCTTTGTGCAAGGAATCACCAAACTGGTCCTCAGGAATAAATGCTTTAGTTACGAAATGTTGAAGGATGTCAAGAACTATGAAATGTCTGAGATTTTTACATTGCTCACAAAATAAGTAATTATCCTAACTTACTGGCACAGATGCTGGCGAGGGACATTACAGACAAAGGATTTCATCACTCAAGTTGCAGTAGACAACATGAGCTTCATGTTACCATGGGTTCCTTGGGGCTGACACGCACACCAGGCAATAAGAGGAAGCCTAGGTGCATGTTCTGAGTGCAGTGGTTTTGCACTGCATCGGAAGAACCTCAGGCTTCAAAAGCTCCAATCTTTCGGACTGGGGTGCTTGCCAACCTGCCTAACTGTCGCCATGGAAGGTACATTATCTAATAAAGATGCAGCTCAGCAAACCCATGTGCCTTCTGCCTTGGAGGAAGATACTCTCTCTTCCAATGCTGGTTATTGTACAAACATCCTTAAAAAGTTAGTCCAAACAACACAACTTAATATACATCTTTCAGAAATGAAAGACACTCATGGAGAATTATCTCCCAACAATACCTGAACCTCATTTCTATACCACTTTACTACTGGTGAATTTTCTCATATGGGTACATACCATCTGTCAGCCATTCTGATTATCATTTGACTGACAGGCTGAAACCAAATCGGTTTGAAAAGTTATGCAGCATTTAACTAAAGCCACTATCAAGGACCCTAACAGCAAAATGATGACAACTGGTACTACTGACTTCAGCCTGGTATCACTCATTCTCAGCTGCATAAACCATACAAACCATCAGTGTCTGGTTAGAAAGCCAGGTGGTATTCTCCCTAAGTGTCTGTATTGACCTTTCTGCACATCAGCAGGACCAAGGTATGAATTCAGGTACAGCAGCTTGTATTTAAAATTGCCCAGACCTCACCTTGGACAATAGGTAGGGCAATTCAGCCAACAGAGCCTGCGCTTGATGTCTTTCACGAGACTAAACACTTGGAGGACTCTTATGACTAACCCTAAGGTGCAATGCACTGTTTTTTGGGGAAATAAAAGTTGATGTCTGGTTTTCCATATAAGAAACACAAGCCCAATGACATACAAGGTACTCCTGGAAAGAAAATGTTATTCACCATTGTTGGGAACCCCCAGGTGGGACTACT
The DNA here is from genome assembly GCF_951394435.1 of Stenella coeruleoalba. NCBI lineage: Eukaryota > Metazoa > Chordata > Mammalia > Artiodactyla > Delphinidae > Stenella > Stenella coeruleoalba. The sequence goes on from NC_137169.1 coordinate 131,517,252, forward strand.
TCCAACCTCAGTCATTTCATGGAGTAGAAATGCCACCCAGTTGTTAGCTTGGGTAAAGAGAACAGACTGGAATGACTTGTCTCAGGCAGTTCCTCCAAAAACAGACAAGACTCAACAATTCCAAGAGAACTAGAAACCCTATGGTCTACCAGATAGTTGAGTGAGGGGTGCAAATCAAACATTGTCAACCTGTGTCACAAAGGTCAAACTTGAGGAACCTCAACAAAAGCTTCTGGGTATTGTTGTGGTTATTGTAGTGTTCTCATTCCCATAGGAGAGTATAACATTTTTATTAACCTTTGGAAACTTGTATTTCTTAAATATAACTGAAGTGCTAAACATACCTTTTATGTCTCTGTCACATGTAGCAGAAATTGCAGAAAAATTCACATATGCATTAGTCTGTTTATAAAGTAATATTTTAAAATTAGCATAAATACTTATTTTTCTACATGTACTATGCAGTAATTAAAATGAAAACTTGGGCAATATTAAAGCTCTGATTTAACTGAGGGATGTTCGGCTGATTACAAACAGTGTATTCATTTTCTTTAAAAAAAGATGAAATTCTAATTAGTGTTGGCTTCCTGTCAAAATCAATAATTAAGAAAGTTGTCAAAGTCAATCCTATTATTCATCCTGATAATGAAATTATTTAAACATCAAACATGAATGTTCTATTAGCTTGAGGAGTATAATTGTTAACAGTGCTCACAGGGCTTAATAAACGCATCACATCAGCTATATTATCTACCTATATACCTGTACCCAGATGTTGGTGATTAAGACTTTGAAGCTTTGTAAGTTTAAGTATGTGATTGTGATTACTTTACAAATAATATTTAACTTTCTTGAGGTAGTACATATGACATATGTGGGAAAACATGGCTCCGTATTTTTTTTGAAAGTGAACAAAAACCCTTTTATGACCTGCAAAAATAAACTGCACTTATTTAAAGTGTTCAACTTTATGACCTTTGGCATATATACCCATGAAACCTTATGCCTTAAACCATGATGCCTTAGTGTACAAAGCCATCACTCCTGAAAGTTTCCTCTTGCCTGATAACTTCTGCCCTTCCTCACTCATCCTCTGTGCCCAGGAAACCACTACTCTGTATTTTCTCACTATATATTTGCTTGAATCTTCTAGAATTTTATATGAATACAGTCAGAGTATAATTTTGTCTGGATTCTTTCAGTCACAATAATTAAGATTCATCCATGTTGTGTTATGTATTAATAATTAATTTTTATTGCTAAGTAGTATTCCATTGTATTGCTATACCATGATTTCTTGATCCATTCATATTTTTATGACATTTCAGCTGTTTCCAGGTTTTAGCTATTGCAAATAAAGATGCTATGAACAATCATGCACAAGTCTTTGTATTGAGACATATGTTTTAATTTGCTTGGATAAACACCTAGAAATACAAAAATAATGGTAGTTCTATATTTAACATTTAAACACATATTTTTAAAAACTTCCAAACTTTTTTCCCAAGTGGAAAAACTTGTATGATTTAATACTTGTACCTATAATATATGAGAGCTTCAGTTCCTCCATATCATTGCAAACACTTGGTATGATCAGGTTTTTTTTGTTTGTTTTTACCATTCTAATGTGTATGTAGTAGTATAATATTGCAGTTTAAATTTATATTTTCCTAACGACTAATGATTTGAACACCTTTCACGGACTTGTTTGCCATCTGTATAATTTTCTTTTGGGTGAAGGATCTGTTGAAATATTTTTGCTCATTTTTATTGATACGTTTGCTTTTCTATTGTCAGGTTTGAAAATTCTCTCTATATTTTAATAGAAGTCCTTTATTAGATAAATGATTTTCAAAAATTCAAATTTGCTTAATGATATCTTTTGAAAAAACAGATATTCTTAACTTTAAGTTCAACTTATAAGTTTTTTTTTTTTTTTTGGCCATGCCATATGGCATGTGGGATCTTAATTCCCCAACCAGGGATCGAACTCCCGCCCCCTGCAGTGGAAGCTCTTGGGGTCTTAACTGCTGGACTGCCAGGCAAGTCCCTATAATTCTTTTTAATAAATCATACTTTGACATACACAAATGACACAGATTTTGTCTAATATTTTTAGAAGTTTAAAAAATGTTAAGTTTATGTTCATGTTGATGATACATTTTGAGTTTTTAATGTATACTGTTTAAGATATGCATTTAAGTCTCTTCCTTTCTTTTTTTGCATATTGATATACAAATGTCTCAGCACCTTTTGTGTCAAAAGATTCTTCCTATGTCTTCTTCCTCTATGTACTTCCTCTCTGTCTCCATATACACATATATGTGTATATATACACGTGTGTACATATACATATATGGGCATATATATATCTCCATACACATCTCTGAATTGTTTAGTACCGTTCATTAATATATTAATATATTTAACTATCTTTATCCAATATCACATTGACATGGAGTATAGAGTTTTCTTTTTTATTCTGCTCCCCTTGAAGTGGATGTACCCCAATTTGCTTATGCATTCTTCCACTGAAGGACATCCTGGTTTCTTTAAGTTTATAGTCATTATGAATAGGGCTGGTATGCTTAATTACATCCTTGTATGCATTTGGACATAGTTCTTAAACGCAGTTGTCTAAATACTGGAGGCATGATGCTGTATCCTCAGGTGAGCCTTATTCAACTTTGGAAAAAACGTGTATCTTTCAAAGTAGCTGTTTATGAATTTCACCAGCAGTAAAGAAGAGTTCCCATTTTTCCTCATGCTCCATCAGTCAGTAGTGTACTTTTTTTGGAGTTTAGTAGTTCTAACAGGTGTGCAGTGTTATCTCATTGTTGTTTTAAAGGAGTTTTATAAGTCTTAAAATCAACACCGTAAAGAACAAAATAAGGTCATTTGCAGCAACTAGAGACTATCACACTAAGTGAAGTAAGTCAGAAAGAGAAAGACAAATACCATATGATATCACTTATATGTGGAATCTAAAATATGGTACAAATGAGCCTATCTACAAAACAGAAACAGACTTACAGACATAGAGATCAGACTTGTGGCTGCCAAGGGGGAGGGGGGAAGAGAGAGGGATGGATTGGGAGTTTTGGATTAGCGGATGCAAGCTATTGCATTTAGAATGGATAAACAACAAGGTCCTACTGTAGAGCACAGTGAACTATATCCAATCTCCTGGGCTGAACCATAATGGATAATAATATTAACAAGTGAACATATATATGGGTATAACTGAGTCACTTTGCTATACAGCAGAGATTGGTACAACATTGTAAATCACTATACTTCAATAAAAAGTAAAAATAAATTCAGATACTGTAAATCCCTCAAGTTTTTTTGTTGTTTTCAAAGTTGTTTTGCCTGTATTAGAATCTCTGAATTTCCAAATAAAATTTAAAATCTGCTTACCTTCTTTTTGTTCTATTGTAAGTGGCATCTTTTAAATTTTATTTTGAGGGTGCTTATTGATGTATATAGGAGTAGAATTGATTCTTCGTAACCTGTTCTTGAATCTAGAAACCTTACTTTTCTATTAGTTCTAGTAGCTTTTTCTGTAGATTCTTTTGAATTTTCTTAGATTGATGATATATTCTGTAAAAAAAGACTTTGAATTCTTTGTAGTCAGAATGTTTTTATTTTCATCTTTTCTTATTGCATTGACTAGACCATCTGATTCAATGTTGAATAGAAGTAATGAGAGTGGACATCTTTCTTTTACTCTAATCTTCAGGGTACTTAGTCTTTATCATTACATATGATATTAGCAGTAAGTTTTTCACAGATGCTCTTTTCAAGTTGAGAAAGTTTCCTTGTATTTCTATCTGCTGAGAGTTTTTCTTAGGAATGGCTTTAAGGTTTGTCCATTTTCTGTTGTCCTTATTGTCATAAATTTTTTAATGATATGTCATCCTCTATTAATATTTTAATCTCTGTAGAATCAGTAGTGATGTAACCTTCTCATTCCTGATGTTTGTCATGTATGTCTTCTTTCCTTTTCTTCTAATCAGTCTGGTTAAATTTTGTCAATGTTACTGATCTTTTAAAAGAACCAACTTTTGATTATTATGATTTTTGCTATTATTTTTCTGGGTTTTATTTATTTTTATGCTCACTTCTATTATTGTCTTTTTCTCCTTTCTTTGACTTTCATCTGCTGCATTTGCTCTTCATTGATTATTTTTAATGAAAGTTATGGTGTTTGGTTTGAGACCTTTCTTCTGTTTTTTTTTTTTTTTTTTTTTTTTTGCCGTACGCGGGCCTCTCACTGTTGTGGACTCTCCTGTTGCGGAGCACAGGCTCCGGACACGCAGGCTCAGTGGCCATGGCTCACGGGCCCAGCCGCTCTGCGGCATGTGGGATCTTCCCGGACCGGGGCACGAACCCATGTTTTCTGCATCGGCAGGCAGACTCTCAACCACTGTGCCACCAGGGAAGCCCTCTTCTATTTTTATATAGATGTTTAGTATTATAAATCATCACCTAAGTACTGTTCTAGAAGCATACCACAAATTTGGATATGTTGTGTTTTTACTTTTGTACAGTTAAAAATCTAATTTACTTTTGATTTCTTCCTCAATGCCTAGGTTATTTAAAACTGACTTACTTGATAATCGAATATTTGGAAATTTTCAAAATTGATTTCTAATTTGATTCCTTTATATTAAGTGAATACATTTTGTATGATATAACTCCCTTAGAAATGTATTAAACATGTTTTATTGTCCAGAATATGGAAAGAACAATTCTTTTAAATATTTGATGTGCCCTTCAAAAGAATCTGTGTTCTTCTCTTGTTGGATGGGATATATTTGGATTTAAATCCATTAAATTGCTATTAAGCCTTCTATATCCTTAGTTATTTTCAGTCTGTCAAATATTAGTCAGATTTTCAGTCTGTCAAATACTGAGAGATCTGCTATTAAAATATCTCACTATATTTGTGAATTTATCTGTTTCTTACTGGAGATTTATCACTGTTTGCTCCCTGTATTTTGAAGCTCTGTTATTAAGTATATAATAATATTAGGGTTAGGATTGTTATAACCTCTTTATGAAGTGTTCCCCCTTGTCATCATAAAACAAACTTTAAAACTGGTTTATTTATTGCTCTGAAATCTACTTTATCTGCTATTAAAATTGCTACCTCAGGTTTGTTTTGATTAGTGTTAGAAAGGTATATCTGTTATTTTTTTATTTTTAAATTTTGTGTGACTTCATGTTTAAAATGAATAACTAAAAGGCAGCATATTTTTAGTTCTTAGCTTTTTATGCAACCTGACCATCTTTACCTTTGAATTAGTCTGTTCATACCATTTACTATGAATATTACTTATGTTTGTGTATGAATTTTTCATTTGCAATTTGTCTACATTTGTCCCATCTGGTCTTTGTTACATTTCTCTTTCTTTTTTGACTCGTTTGGATTAATCCAGTACTATTATTCTATTTTATATCTTTTCTTGGCTTGTTAGCTATAACACTCTAATAAATCTTATTTTAGAGGTTGTTTCAGAGTTTCTAGTATACATCATTAGCTACTTTCTATCTATTTCTAAATGATGTTATGCCACTTTGCATATAGTAAAAGAAACTTACCAGAGTTTCTGTGTATCTTTGGTTTGTTGTGGTGTTTTTTGGGGGGTTTTTGGTGATATGAACACTTACCATGAGATCCATCCTCTTAACGAATTTTGACATGCACAACACTGTATTGGTAACTCTAGGCCCTGTGTGGTGGGGCAGATGTATACAACTTATTCATCTGGAATAACTGAAACCTTACGTCCATTGAACAATGAGGAGTTGTTCAACAGTTATCATGTCTTGTTTTGAAGATTTCTCAGGCAGCTCTAGGGCAGCATTTAGTCTAGGTCTAAGTATCCTCAACAGCTAGACAAGATCTTTTTGTGTGCTTTACCCACTGCTCCACAATTTATGCTGAAAACAGGCTCAGTTTTTGGCCTTGTGTAAGTACTGAGTACTAGTTCTTTTGATCCTTTCATGTGGCTCTTTCCCTGCTCTCAGGCAGTGTCTTCACATGTGTGAGCTCATCAGTATTCTCCTCGGTACCTAAGGGGGCCTTCTGCAGATATCTGGAGTTCTCTCTCTGAATCCCTCTTCTTTCCACTTCTTTGCCCTGTGAACTTTATCTGCCATGGCTTTTCTAAACTCAGCGACATCACTTCAACTCAGAGAGTCAGCCGAGCCCCGCCTGAGCCCCTGCTCCCTGCACCATAGTCTGGAAAATCTCTGAAGGCACTAAGGCTGGGGAGTTGTTCACTTCACGTTGTTTGTGTCCTGTATTGAAGGATCACTCTTCTATATCGCCTAATGTTCAATGGCTTGAAAACCATTTCATCATATATTTATTTTTTAATTTTTTAAAAAGGATAAATCTTTTTAAATTTAAAGATTTATCAGAAGGGTAAATCTGGTCCCTATTTTTCTTTCTTGGCTAGGAGTAGCGTTCCTAAAAATGCTTTTTATTAATGGTATGAAATGATTATTTTTTAGCTCATAACAAGTCTTGCATATTTTCTAGATGTAGAGAAGAAAAAAACAGAACATTTTTTATGCTGCTTTCTCTAAATACTAAGCGTCCTTCAGGAGCTCAGTTCCTTCCAATAGATGCCAGCTTCAGCAGGGGTCCTCAACCCCTGGATACCAGGCCATGGCCTGTTAGGAACCGGGCCTCACAGCAGCAGGTGAGGGAGCGAAGCTTCACCTGCCGCTCCCTGTCGCTCCCCATCGCTCCCCATCATTCCCATTACCGCCTGAACCATCCCCCACCATTGCTCCCATTACCTCCTGAACCATACCATCCCCCCACCCCCCGTCTGTGGAAAAATTGTCTTGCTGGTGCCAAAAAAGGTTGGGCGCCGCTGAAGTGTACAATGATGAACTTGTAGCCTGAAATAATGAGTGTGTGTAGGGAATCTCTATGCTAATTTTAATGAACACCAGATGGCAGGAGTTCCTGGGTGTATATAGGTATATTTTAGAAACTGGTTTAAACTTGAACAATAATAAGCAAGACTCTATAAAAGGAAAAAGCACAAAAATACAGTCATGAAAACTCATTCTCTGAGATAAGCAAATAAATCCCTGCTTTTATAACACATACTCATTAAGACACACAGATGTGCAGGGGTAGTTTGTATTGTTAAACACACACCAGAAAATACGTGTGTGAGTCCCTCTGGTAACTTGCTATAGTCAAAAATGGGCATACCACTGTCATAAGCAAAAACACTAATACTACCAAAATTACTACCCTAACAAAGTGTATGCTGTACTTAACACTATCTGTGGGGTATGGACAACAGGAGTGCCATCAAAGATTTTATTTAAAAAACAAAAAGGAGACTTAATTACTTTATATGTTAAGGAAAGAAACACCCAATTCTTTACTCATGAAAGAGGCTGTGTAAAGCCAAGAGAAGAGAATGAGATCAGGACTCAGTCCAGTTAGAATTTTAATCCTTGCTCTTCCGTTTGCTGGCTAAGTATACCTGACAAAGTCACATATCTGAATCTGAATTTTTCTTCATTGTAAAATGAAGATATAACAAATTGTGAATGATAAATGAGATGAGGTAAACTAGACACTAAACACAGAATTCATATATAAAGATATTGAGCAAACATCATATATATGTTAAAAGATGGGCAGAGATCAACTGAAATCCCACAAGAATGAACTAGGAATAATAAACATAATTTTTAATGGTAATAGTTAACCCAGAGATGTCTGTTCTGGAAAAACTGATGTAGACCTTTTTTTCCCCCTGCTCTATTCTGCTAATCACAATTATAAACTCTAGAAATGACACAAGATAAAGCCAAGGGAGAATTATTAAAGGTGACAAGAAGAAAGCAAGCCTGTGTAGAACCTCAGGACTGGAGAACCACCACAGTGACGTGGCAGTGTGTTATCCCCTCAACAGAGACCCCTCAGACCTCCCTTATCCCCACTCACCACCTAGTGACAGAAGGCAGCTAGGAAAGCTTATTTCTCTGTCAACTTGAATGGGAATTTTTCTGAAAACCTCAGAAAAACCCAAACCTACTGGGAAGAGAGAGTCTACTGGGAACCCAAAAATAAGTGGCCAAGGGAATCATTTTCTTTAGCTGTCAGGCCTGGGACTCCCCTTTTTGGCCAAGAGACTCTAAGGTGTGTAGGAAGCACCTACAAGAGAGACCCAGATACAGCAAGTTGTCCAGTCAATAAGAATATTCTTGGGCTTCCCTGGTGGCACAGTGGTTAAGAGGTCGCCTGCTGATGCAGGTGACACGGGTTCATGCCCCGGTCCGGGAGGATCTCACATGCCGCGGAGCGGCTGGGCCTGTGAGCCATGGCTGCTGAGCCTGCGCGTCCGGAGCCTGGGCTCCGCAACGGGAGAGGCCACAACAGTGAGAGGCCCGCGTACCGCCAAAAAAAAAAAAGAATGTTCTTCCAGGCCAAGACTCTCCTTCTCACTCAGAGATATTGGGGAGGGTTTGTGGAACAAGAAAAAGGGATCCAGTCACACAAGTGGCCTCATCCTAGAAAGCTATTTGTCCTAGATGCTGAAGAACCTCCTGGCCTGTCCAGACATACCTGACAAGTGAGCTGAACAGGCAGAAAGGACCCAACTGCAACAAACAGCATGATCCAGGCAGCCTCACTGTCCTCACAGGCCTGAGGGTCCCTTCACCTGCTCAGGGACATGGGGCAGCAGGAGGGCACTGATAGGGTGACTCCTCCGCTACCTAGAGAGACCAAGCAACCTGGCCAGGAGACATGCTTTCTGATCTGCAGGGCAGTACCAGCAAAGTCCCATGGAAACAACTGCAGCACCAGATAAGCCAAGCAGGACAAAGGGCTATGAAAATCAAGCTGTCATCGGAAACACACTACACCAAAGTAGGCCAATACCCACATGCTAACTCTAAACAGTGTGACCACTAGCTAAAATAAAAGATTTAAATAGGATCCAGAGTTCCTAACCTAACAGACTAAAAAGTCCAAAAAACAGCAAACAATGACCCATCACACCAGTAATCAATAATATCACAACTGCAATGAGAAAAGGAAATCAACTAACACCAATCCCAGGTTGAATCAGATGTTGAAATTATTTGACCACAATTTTAAAAGTCCTCATGAAATCTCTTCAACATTCCATAGCACACTCTCCTAATCAAATGAAAAATTAGAAATACTCAGCAAAGAAATAAATTTATAGTAAAGAACAAATGGAAATTATAGATATGAAAAATACAGAGCAAAAATTAAAATCTCATGAGTTTTTATCAGAGTGAAGATAACAGAGGATAAAAATCACTGAACTGGGGACAGAGAAATAGAGTTCACCCAATCTGAAACACAGAAAATAGACTGAAAAAGAGAAAAATGAACAGAGCCTCAGGGTCCAGTGGAACAATAACAAAAGATCCATTTGTATGTTAGAATCCGAAAAGGAAAGGAAAAAGAGAGGGGCTGAAAGAATATTTTTAAAAGTAATAGCAGAAAACTTCCCAAATTAGGCAAAAAACAGAAACCTACAGTCCCCAAAAGATAAACTACAAATGTGATCAACCGATTCACACCAAGATACATTACAATTATACTTTTAAAAAATGAAAACAAAGAAAAAAATCTTTAAAAGCAGCCAGAAAGACCACATTACCCATAGAAAAATGCCGATTGAAATGACAGCAAATTTCTCATCTGTAACCACTGAAGCCAGAAGAAAGTGGCACCGTAGTTTTCAATTGCTACACATCAGTAATGAATGGGGAATATAAACATTCTCAAGTGAAGAAAAACTAAAAGAATTTATCACTAGCAGACCTATCCCTGAAGACTGGTTAAAGGAAGTTCTTCAAATTGAAAGGATATAATAAAAAGTTAGCTTAGATCATGAAGAAGGAAAAAGGGACAATGGAAAGAATAGAAAGATGAGTACATACAATAGACTATCCTTCTGATGAGTTTTATAATCATATTTGATAATGGAAATAAAGATGTCTCATACCATCTGATACTCAAGACAATGATATTTAAAAGTGAGAAAAGTAAAGGTACCTGAATGGAAATAAGGTTTACACATTTCACTCCAAGTGGTTAATGTTATTACCAACATCTGTTAGAAGTATACATAGAAAGACAAATATCATATATCACTTATATGTGGAATCTGAAAAAAAATGATACAAATGAAGTTATATACAAAACAGAAATAGATCACAGACGTAGAAAACGAACTTATGGTTACCAAAGTGGAGAGGGGGGAGGGATAAATTAGGAGCTTGGGATTAACATATACACACTACTATATATATATATATAAAATAGATAAACAACAAAGACCTACTCTATAGCATGGGGAACTGTAGTCAATATTTTATAACCTACAAGGGAAACGAATCTGAAAAAATATTTATATGTATGTATAACTGAATCATTTTGCTGTACACCTGAAACTAACATTGTAAATCAACTATACTTCAAAAAAAAATAAAGAAAAAGTATATGTATTATGTTATATATGTATGATGTAACACCCAAAGCGACCTTGATAAAAAATATACAAAAGGATACATGTAATAATAATAAATGCAGATGGAGCTTCCCCTCCAAAATGTTCAAATAATCCACAGGAAGGTGAGAAAAAAAAGGGAAATGAAAACTAGAAGGGCCAGATGCAACAATTTATCCTTCACCTCAGGAGGGATATCTCTACATGCCCTACACCACTGTATCCCTAGACATTTTTTCTAAAGAAAGAAGGCCTCTGAATTTGTGTCTTACATGCAAATGTCTTACCAATAAATCTATAGTAGCTGCTAGTTCATGCTCACTAGGTCTCATCAGCATAATGTTACCAAGGCAATGGGCAAGTATGTTGTCTTGTGGAAGCGAAATGCAATTAAGTTCTCTGTTTACTACATCATGAAATAGAGCTAGAGAACTGATACGCCTCAGAAGCAGGACACTGTTACTGGCCTTACCAGCTAAAAGCAAACTGCTTCTTATTGTCATCTTTTGTTTGTTTGTTTGTTTTTGGTTGTTCGTTTATATTTTGTGCTTTTCAGGTATATAGAAGTACTTTTCTACCCCATGACACAATGATGTCCACCACTTTGTCCATACTATTTGCAGTTTTGTAGATCACATTTAGATCTTATTTCATCTGGAGTTTACCTTTGTATAAGACATTCATTAGAAATTCAATCTCACTTTTCCCCATAAAGTTTTCCCTATGCCATCCAACCCAAATGTATGTATGTTCTAGTTGTTATTGCTAGTCTATACAAATCTTACTGTATTTTGTACGTTCATCTTGGGGTTGGCAGCCTTGCCAGGCAAGAAGGAGTGAGATCCCTGTAGCAGGTCTCCCCTGCTGATTACAGCTAGAAACTCAGGACAAAACACAAAGAGCAACTGCCAGATGACAAAGATGAGTTAACAACAGCAGGCGGATCACAGAGGAAAGTACAAGCTAAACATTATGACCAATAAATGGTTGAACGTCGCCATTTTTTTTTGCTTTTTTCTCCCTGTGTTTACAGGAGGGTGGGGCTGAGTCCCGGAACTGAACTGTGGGTGAACACAGTAAAAACTCTGAAAGATAGCCTCGTCTTTCTAGACAGAAGATTGTAAAGGGACCACATGAGCCAGAGGATGTGGGAGGATTCCCACTCCCTTTTTGTCTCTTTTATTCCCTTTTGTTTCTGCCTTCTAAGGCCCTGCCATTAGAAGAACTTCATAGCAGTGCTCAGGTTTCTAATGCATTGTTCGCTGACACTTCTCTTTGTATTTCCCTTTTCATAGGCTACTTACCTGGGTGATTCAAAGTCATACCCAATAATCCTTCAGAGTCCAGACTATGGGTCACTGGTTGGGCCCTCATCATCAAATTCCAAGCTCTGTCTCTGGCTAAGCATATTCTAATTAATTAAATGTATTAAGTTCTCGTGGTCTAACTCCATATGTAACCTACATTCTACATCTTTAACCCACAACAGCCAATAATACTGACCAAAATACAAAGATGACCCAAGTCATTTTACTCATACCACTAACTCTTCATAGCTCTATGTGTCTCAGTAAAGCAATCAGGAGCAGAATGAGTGTAGGACTTAAAAAAATGAGGCCAAAATTCTGGGGAAAACTCCCCAAAGTTTTGTTTGTTTTATCGAATGTGTTATTTTCAGTGTAAATGGTCAGAGTCCTGCTTCAAAACAGATGAAATGTTACAGAGTTTTAATGGAAAATTAGTTCTAATTTGTGCCAGGCTATTTACAACTAATTTTCATGAGTTAAAGATGCCTTGTACTTCTCATGAAAGTGGTTCAGACTAAACAACATTTGCTCTATTAATTTGTGGCATCTCTATTTCAACACCAGCTGTAATAACTACATAATTATAAAGCATTCCAGAATTAATCAACCTTCTGATTCCTCTTGTAAAACTATCTATAAGTGTATTTTTCTTCCATTTTAATACTGCAACACTTAAAACTCAAGAGCTAAATATTTCCAATATGGCCCTGGGGACCTTTGATGGTAGATGTGAGAAAGTAGCTGTCAGAACAGTAAGCAAAGTGGCAGAGGATGACTGAGTGTGACTTGCTGGGGATGTGTAGCATGTTCATACCACTGAGAGGCTCTGTATTAGCGATTGTCACTTTCTGATTCCATCCACATCTCATGGTCCCAGCCAGGGGCCTGTTAGGGAAGTAAACTGTATCTTAAAAGTACAGCACAGGGCTTCCCTGGTGGCGCAGTGGTTGGGAGTCCGCCTGCCGATGCAGGGGACACGGGTTCGTGCCCCGGTCCGGGAAGATCCCACATGCCGCGGAGTGGCTGGGCCCGTGAGCCATGGCCGCTGAGCCTGTGCGTCTGGAGCCTGTGCTCCGCAATGGGAGAGGCCACAGCAGTGAGAGGCCCGTGTACCACAAAAAAACACTACAGTACAAGCAGTAGATCATGAAAAATATAAAGATAAAACAAGAAAGAAACAAAATACAAGAGGAAAGCACGTATGCTAGGTCTGGTGTCCATGGTTCATTCATACAGAAAATATTCACGGAGTGTATTAGCATCAGTAAAAGTGAATAAAACAGCTATAAATCAGAGGTGTAAAATCTTGGGATTCTTTACTGAGGCATGCTATTTTGTCATATTACCCAGATAATAGTTTGTGCCATTAGACATATTTCTTAGGGTTAAGATAGGTTTGGGGGTTTAGGTTTGGCAGACAGTAGCTGATCATGAAATTTAAAGTATCCAGAAGTTTACAGATCATCACTCTTCGTTCAGTTCAAGGACAAGAAGGAGAAATAGAATTATGAACAAATAGGATAAAATTGATGGTAATAATAATAAAAGTAACACATATTTAGACATGCATAAACATAGTAGCCTCAAGCTTTGTTTATCTGTCCTGGAGATAGGATTACTAGGCAGGATAGTGGGAGAAGACAGAGAGGGATTCAAAGCAAATACCAATTTCCACTAACGCAGAGGGGGAAGCTGCTCCCTAGGGAACAATAGAGAAATGTATTGTTTAACTCTGGGGCCTGAGGTTGAACAGTAATTTATCTAGGAAGATGATTACATACCACAACTTTCCATTGTAAATTTCCAAAAACATCTGTTATACATGCTGTTAATAGACACTATCCAAAATTTCCTAATTCTTTGCTGCTGATATGTACTAAAAAATCCCAAACTGCAAACCATGCTAAATTCTGTTCTCTGCTTCCTCAGCTCAGCAGGACCACCATGCTCCGCTCAGATTCCACCTCTGCTCTCCTTTGGCAGAGAGCAGGGAAATCGCCTCACCTTGTGAGTTTCTCTTCTCTAAGGGTTTGCAGTCCTGTTTTACCTGAATATAAATTGCCTCGTATATTTTGCCCAGTGTCTAATGCCAATAACTGTAGTATTAGATGTCCATTCAATCATTTTCTCACTTAATCCAAGACTACACAAGAACTTGTATCACATGTCCAGAAACATGGCCAACATTTCTACACAATGGTCATAATGAGGCATTTTTAAAGGTATGCATAGTAGTCATAACACACTGTTTGTACAGGTGACAAAAATGTTGTATGTTTCAGTAAATGTGTATAAAAAGATTCAGCAAATCAAGAATTATCTTTAAGTGGCTTTAGTAACATTATTCATCTGAACATTTAACTCCTTTATTTTTTGGCATTATTTTGTTCTTACAGAGATCTCATGCTCAGATTAATTAATCTGACAGATAAGCCATTTAACCATGTTTCTATCCATTTTAAAATATCAATAAGATTCCACCACTTAAAATGTGCACGTCTATAAAACGCCTTATTTTTTAAAAACTTTTATTGTAGTACAGTTGATTTACAATGTTGTGCTAGTGTCTACTGTACAGCCAAGTGAATCAGTTGTACATATACATATATCCACTCTTTTTACATTCTTTTCCCATATAGGTCATTACAGAGTATTGAGTAGAGTTCGCCTTGTATTTAAAGTGCTCTAGGTTATATGGTTGAATTGATGGGATGTTCAGATTTTCTTTCCCTAGTTCCACAATTCCGCTACTTTACTTCAAAGGCACAGTCACCATTATAGGAAATTGTTTGCTGACTTTAATGACATTCCTGAAAATTATGAAGAATTTTTTCAGAAAACTAACACTTGTCTCAGAAAAATGGTATTATATCAGAAATGCTTATCCTCGTAGGAAATGTGGAAATAATGCATTTACACAGAAAACACACTTAGCTTTTCATGTGCTACATTGTATTACAGTCATATCTGATTAGATGTACCATTTGTCCACTTCGATATTGTCTCAGGAACTGCCAGTTATGAAGTGCAGGAATGACTAGAAATATAAGAGTTACATACTAGCTGTTAGAAACTTTAAGTTCAGCAGTTCTTCTAAGAGGAAACAGACATAACGTATAATAGGTTCAGATTTTTGATAGAGGAAATATTGAATGACACGTCACATTATTCTTTTCAGTTTGTCAACCATACATCTTCTAAAAGTCAATTTTAAATCCTCCATCTTACTGCATTTTTGTGAGGGTGCTGGGGCAGTAATTTCTTCTTCAACTGGCATTCAGTTCTCACACATCAAGAAGAAATAAAATATACCTTCGAGTTACCTAATATATAAGTACCATTTTACATTTTAAATATTGAATTACTTCCTAAATGATTCTTTTTTACTATATATTATTTCAATCCAAATCAGAAGCAGAAAAATACACAAGAATCTTGATATTAAGAGTGACTCTGTAATGACCTATTTGGGAAAAGAATCTAAAAAGAGTGGATATATGTATATGAGTAACTGATTCACTTTGCTCTACAGTAGACATTAACACAACATTGTAAATCAACTGTACTGCAATAAAAATTTAAAATAACATTGCATTGCAATGTTTTACAAAGATGCTCTACCTCTGTAAAGACGTGTGAATCATGAAAACCATTGCAACAATTGCAGCTAATCCTTGTCTAAAAAGTCTCTTGGAATTGAAATTGCACAAAAAAATATGTTTCTTCATGATACAAATTCCAGTTTATTGATTGAAGACATTTCTAATTAAAAACATCAAACTCAATCATTCTCTTCCAAAACACAAAACTTCTGTCTTCAAGATGAGTAAGAATTACAGAAGCTGTTTTGATTGCTGAGTGTCCAAGGACTGAATTCCTAAGTAATTTTTATTTAAGCATTTAAAATAATAATACATGACAGAAATGCAATTCTATGAAGAAAATGAGGGTGGTCAATTTGTACAACAAATGGCACCACAAAAGTGCTACCACCTGAGTTTGGGGCTTCTAGACATACAAACTTGGCAAACAGAGCCAACCATTCTTTATGCCCCTCCTGCCCACCCCAGGTATTCAGACTTGTGTCTCACAGTCCTACTTCATCATAAGAAGCATGTAGGGTGTTTGAAAAAAGAACACAAATTGCTGGAGTCACCCAAACTCAACGAATGACACTGTACAGAGGAGCAGCCATGCCATGGGGTAAGGATGTTAATAAGATCTACAGGAATTCTTATGCTCCTATAAATTTGAAAATAATGATTTAGTCCAGTGCTTGTAAGAGTGTAGTTTTTGGACCAGTAGGATAAACATCACCTGGGAAGTTAGAACTGTCCTATTCTAGGGTCCATCCTGAACCTACTGAATCAGAAACTCTGGAGGTAAGGCACAGAATTCTGTGTTTTAATTAGCTTTGCAAGTCATTCTAATGCACACTAAAACTTGAAACCCACTGATATAGATCAATCTTAAAAAATGGGAATCACACTGATGAACTCCTTGGCTTCCCTGTATCGGAGCAAGATTTCTCTGTGAATATATCTTGAATTAGTCAATAGCTTTCATTCTTCTGCATGTGACTTTCCAGTTCTGACCGCATGCGGCCTTTGCTTCACTTTAGTCAGTCAAATTCATGCAACTAACTTGATTTCCCTGTTTTGTTTTTTGTAACTATTAATAGAGATAATGTTGATCTTCCCTTTACGGAGTTAAGACACTTCACAAAACTAATTCAGCTCAAGGGTCTATTATATTTTTTTCCAATTACGCAGGAGATTAAATAATATTGTTATCGTTAGTTATTAAACTTCTCCAACAGGTACTCCACAAAAAGGTAGTGATACCTTCAGTAATAATTAATGGTTTTAAATTAATTCATCGAAACATTGTGTGTGTGTATACACAAATCTCTCTAGGTTTCCACATTACCACTAAATTGTTCATTTTTATCATAAAGAAAATATTGTTATCAATAGATACTGCTTATTAAAACACTCACTTTCCAGTTCCCCCAACATGTTTTCACTGCATATTCTACAACTCTGTACTCAGGGCCATGTGACAAAAAGGATATCAAACTCTGAAGCATTTATAGCTTTACATTTAGGGAATGATACTGGAATTTTGTTGAGGATTTGGTGTCAAGTTTTCTCTAGGGATTTATTTATACATTTAATTAGGGTTAACGTCATGGTCAGTATCAGGGTTCCATGTCAGGGGCAGAGTTCTTGCTTTTAGATTAATTCCTTTTCTGATTTCACATCCTCAAAGCAACATTTATTCAGTATAAGGAAATCTAATAGCCAAGAGTACTTGTTCCCTAACTACAGGAACAGCTCATGTCTGAGTATAGCATACATAAGCATTGTTGAAACCACGGCTGCTTATACTGACAAAGATGCCAATACTTTTATTATACGACTGGCCACAGTCTAACTTTGTGTCTGTTCTGTTCTGTGGCCAGAAGCAACTGTTAAGAGATAAACTGAGGAATATTAATTGTTTAAGAGTTCATTTGAGAAAAAAATCAATTTGATTCAGGCAGCCCAAAACTGGAATTGGTTAAGAACACTCCACCAACCAGACCTGGGGAAAGGTGTGGAGAAAGCAAACCCAGGAAATTGTTTAATTGGCTACAGCTCAAGTGTTTGCATTATTTGGAAAAGACTAGCTGGTTGTTTGTGACTGGTTGTACTTAGGTTTTGATTCTTAACTTTGAGGCATTTACAGGTTTTGGGTTGCTTATGTACGTGGCTAAGGTATTAAGGTAGCCTCAGTCTAATGGCCTCCTTATTTAATTAAACACACCTACATAATGAAAGAATGTCTTGGTGCTTGTACGGCTATGACAGCTACTGCTAACAAACCAAATATTAGGAAAAGTGACTCAGATTCTTCCATATATGCTGCTTCAAGTAGCAGCAGTCCAAGTGTTTGTACCTCTTAGTTTCACTTTGGGTCCTGTTTAGTAGCTCACAATAAACTAGGATGTGCATTAAGATTACATAGAGTTTGATTTTTTTCAGCTCTCTTAATTTCCACCTTCTGTTTTATTTTCTTCTCTTTTTTATATTTTTCTTCTCACTCACCAGAAAATATGCATCAAGTTTATCTGACAAATATCCAAATCATATTACAAAATAAATTTACATATTTAAGTATTTAGATATTTCTTCATCTAACAAGTATGGTGTTTGTGGATTCATTTAACAAATATGTAAGATATATGCTGTATAAAAAAGAAACAAAAGTAATAATTTCCTTCTCTCAGAATAAAAGCAGAGTTGCTTTCTAGGTAAGATACATAGAGCATTGTATAATTATTTTCTTATACATGTTGCAGATTTACTATGTACCATAATTATATTGCAGGAAACTGAGTTGGTAAGTCATCCTTGTGACGGTTTCTGCCACTGAATTAAGACTGAAGATACATAATAATTCAAATGAGGTGTATTAATTACTTTCTGGTAAAACATCTATAGCTTGGTAGCTAACTCTAGGCACACTAGAGTTAGTTTTCTAGAAAAGTACAAAATTATAAATTTGACCTAATGGAAAAATGGCTACATAGGAAGAATACATTTAAGTATGAGTCCAGGCTTTAGTGTCAAACTTCAGGGTTCAGATCCTTGATCCACAATTTAAGAGTTGGGTAAATTGGGCAAGTTATATAATCTCTCTAACGTTTGTATTTTTATAATTATAATTATTTACAAAGAATATTTCATGACAGTAATTTTTAATTTCATAATGCCCTTCCACATTTTCAGTGAAATTATACAGATGGTCTCTGACTTATGATGGTTCGACAATGTTTTTACTTTATGATGATGTGAAAGTGATATGCTTTGAATTCTGAATTTTCATCTTCCCCCCCCGGGGCTAGCACTATGCCATATGATACTCTCTCGTGATGCTGGGCAGTGGCAGCTGCAGCTCCCTGTCAGCCAGGTGATCACAAGGGTGAACAGCCGATACATTTACAGCCATTCTATACCCATACGATGACTCTGTTTTTCACATTCAGTACAGCATTCCATAAATGACATGAGATACTCAACACTTTATTATAAGACAGGCTTTGTGTTAGATGATTTTACTCAACTGTAGGCTAACAACATAAGTGTTCTGAGTTTGTTTAAGATCAGCTAGGCTAAGTATGATTTTGGTAGTTTAGGTGTATTAAATGCATTTTAGACTTACTATATTTTCAACTTACGAAGGGTTTATTGGGACCCAACCCCTCTGTAAGTGAAGGAAGAGCTGTTGTGAAAATAAAGAAAACTTCACTTAAGATGGAGTCAGGAAGCCCTGTGAAAGGGCTCACACGTGTACCACTCATGTAGCCTGCATAACCAGCCGGAAGAAGGAAGATAAGAACTATCTAGGAAAGGGAAGACACTAATCACATGGGAATTTTATCTCCTGCTTTGAAGAAAAAGCAGAATCCCTCTCTCTCTCAGTGGCAATGCTCTAATCCCCAAGCACAACCAATGAGAAACTGCTACAACCTTCAACTCTTGTTCTTCTCCAATGAACTTTTGTTCGGAACAACCCTAACTTCCTCCTAAAACCTAATAAAAGCAAGTCCCTCTCCTCTGCCTGTGAGTCACCATAGCTTGCTTGTCCTTAATTGCAATTCTCTGCGATTCCTGAATAAACCCATAACTGGTAAAATAACCAGCTGTTCTATTTTTCATGTTCACACTACATAAAATATATATTTTAACGTTATGTATTGGTTAGAATTACTTGTGTAAATATTTCCTTAGCTATCCATCTACTTTTACATGATACTATTCATCCTTCATCTCAGACAGCTGGGCTTCTTCCTATTGTCAGTTACCTTTCTCAGTAAAGACGCTAAATGCTTTCTTGGTATTCTCTCTTTCTTTGATTAGCACCTGCACTGGAAGGTAGAGTTTTAAGTTACTCCTTCTTTGGCTTTTGGGTCAAATAATTTCAGTCCAGATTCTACATGTGGTTTTCCTGCATTCTGAACTGATATTTTAACCATAGAAATAGCTCATGGCCTGTATCTATATAGAAACTTTTTGTTCTTTTTCTCATATAGATAAATTCTTTCTTGTTATTTTTAAAGACTGATTCTTATACTGCATACCAAAAATTTGTAAAAGTGTCTTAAAAATGACTGTATAGTTTTTCATCCAACCAAATACTTAGACTTTTGTAAGATGTATAGTATTTGTCAATTCAAATCAGAGAATACACTCTATGTCTATTGGCAGAAAAGGTGGACTCTTTTGAGTGACTTGACTATCCTATTCTGATTAATAGTACTATTAAGTCTCTTTAGACTTTGAACAATAAAGCATGAAAAGGCCATTCATTTACAAGATTAATAGATGAAATAAGCAACATTTATGAAGCACCTATTCAAAGCAGTCATTGTGCAAGAAGGGCATATAAAGTTGTCTAAAATGTCAGTCCTACTCAAAAGACATAGAAAGCTATAGAGTAATACATAAATAAACATAATATACTAAGAAGCAGCAGAACACTGGTTAAGTACAAGAGATTTGAAGCAGGGAAGTCTAAGCACAAGTCCCAACTGTGTCATTTACTAGCTGTGAGGCTTGGGTAAATTACAGAGCTTCTTGAATTCTCCCTTGTTCCATCTACCATATGAACTTGTTAGTAACTGCCTGATTTTCCTTAATTTTGGCTATTAATATAAAGTGCCACCAATAGGAGAATGTCATGGAAATTCTATGAATGTGCAAAAGGCAAATGTATAGAGATAAAATTTGAGAGAAAATTGAGATAAATAGTATGTTTCAAACTTTTATCTAAAATTGTGGCAAAAACTGAAAAATGTCAGTGAATAAATAAAGGTTTGAGAACTATTACAGGTTATTAAAGGTATTGTTATTCACTAAACACAAAACGAAGCTATATACTTTTTAGTTAAAATGTATACAGTAAATATGCATAGAAGTGCACAATAAGAGGAAACACCAAAATATCTTGATGGTGGAAGAGAGGGGGCTGTTCTCATGCATTATTTCTCAATGTGAAGAAGATAAATGAATGTTATTATTATTATTCATGTATGCATTATATGAAATATTATATAATGTTTAATAATAGAAAATTCTAATTTTGAAAATAATAGGGTTTGTAAAGGATGACCATGAATTTCACAATGGCAATGAAGGGTCTTAAAACCATGTAGAAAGTGTAGTAGAGAGAGATATACCCTGGTAAGCCGAATGTTATATACTAATGACTCACAGTCAGTTGAATATATTATTTACTAAGGTATGTACCTGTGAGTATCTCTCAAAAGTGAAGCTTATATAAGGGTGGGTGAGGAGCTCTGATTTTTCTCCTTACATTCAACAAGATTGACCCTGTGCAAAAATACCAATTCCATAGGGATAAATAAATCATGGAATTCTTCTAAGCTAGTGCTGAGTGCATAACATTCTTCCCTTGCTCTCTTGGGATGCTCTGAATAATTCTATACGCCCATTGCCAAGCTAAATAAACTTTATGTAATTAACACATGTATGGATCTGATCACTGACATGCAATCTACTGACTTTTGTTATGCCAATATGTATGGTTTCTAATTAAAAAGTTTAGGAAACTGCCTACATATATAATAAAAGAGTAAGAGTCTGGAACTGCATAAGAGGCAAGAGACCATTGTTTCCAGGTGTGTAAGGAGAGGGGATTCAGAACACTGCCTAAATGAGCTTCAGAGATGGAAGCCAGCCAGGGCTATCAGCGCAGACACCAGAGACAGGCAAGAAACGCTAAGGCTGCTGCTGCAGCCACCAAGAAGCCTGTGTGCAAGCACAGGTCACTATCCACACCCCCTTTCCGGGGAGCCTGTGCAGCCCGCCACTGCCAGGGTCCCGTGATCCAGGGACAACTTCCCCGGAAGAACGCACGAGGCGCCTCAGGATGGTGCAACGTCATGCCTGCCTCTGCCGCCTGCAGGCTCTCCCTGCATTCCGTACCCTTCCCTCTCCCTGGCCTGAGTGAGCCAGAGCTCCCTAATCAGCCTCTCATTTAAGCCCCTCCTGTCTGGGCGAAGAAGAGATGCCAGAGGGTGACCTACATGCAGAGGCGGGGCCAAATCCAAGGCCTGAAACCAGGAGCTGTGCGAATGAAGAAGCGAAAGGGAAATCTCTCCATGCAGCCTCAGGAGCAAAAGATTAAATCTCCATAAACAACTTGACATACCCTGCATCTGTGGAATACCTGAACAGACAAAGGATCATCTCAAAATTGAGGTGGTGGACTTTGGGAGCAACTGTAGACTTGGGGTTTGCTGTATGTGACTGACTAGTTTCTAATTTTTATGTTACCTTAGTATATTTTTTAGCACTTGTTATCATTGGTGGATTTGTTTACTGGTTTAGTTGCTCTCTTCCTTTTTTTTTATTATTACTTTTTAATTTTTTTTATTTTAATAATTTTTAAATAACTTTTATTGTATTGTACCTTCTTTTTCTTTCTGTTTTTAGTCTCCCTTTTCTTCTGAGCCGTGGGGCTGACAGAGTCTTGGTGTTCCAGCCAGGTGTCTGTACTGAGCCCCTGAGGTGGGAGAGCCAAGTTTAGGACATTGGACCACCAGAGACCTCGGGGCCATACGTAGTATCAATCAGCAAGAGCTCTCCCAGAGATCTCTGACTCAACGCTAAGACCCAGCTCCACTCAATGACCAACAAGCTCCAGTGCTGGACACCCCATGCCAAACAGCTAGCAAGACAGGAACACAACCCCACCCATTAGCAGAGAGCATGCCTAAAAGCATAATAACTTCACAGACACCCCAAAACACACCACCGGACGCGGTCCTGCCCACAATAGAGACAAGATATAGCCTCATCCCCCAGAATACATGCACCATTCCCCTCCACCAGGAAGCCTACATAATCCAATGAACCAAACTTACCCACTGGGGACAGACATCAAAGACAACAGGAAATATGACCCAGCAGTCTGCAAAAAGCAGAACTCAAACAAAGTATGTGAAGCAAAATGAGAACACAGAGAAATATAGAGCAGATGAAGGAGCAAAGTAAAAACCCACCAGACCAAACAAATGAAGAAGAAATAGGCAGTCTACCTTAAAAAGAATTCAGAGTAATGATGGTAAAGACGATCCAAAATCTTGGAAATAGAATGGAGAAAATACAAGAAACATTTAACAGGGACCTAGAAAAAATAAACAGCAAACAAACAATGATGAACAACACAATAAATGAAATTAAAAATTCTCTAGAAGTAATCAATAGCAGAATAACTGAGGCAGAAAAACAGATAAGTGACCTGGAAGATAAAATAGTGGAAATAACTACCACAGAGCAGAATATATAAAAAAGAATGAAAAGAACAGAGGACAGTCTCAGAGACCTCTGGGACAACATTAAATGCACAAACCTTCAAATTATAGGGGTCCCAGAAGAAGAAGAGAAAAAGAAGGGACACAGAAATTATTTTAAGAGATTATAGTTGAAAATTTCCCTAATATGGGAAAGGAAAGAGTTAATCAAGTCCAGGAAGCACAGAGAGTCCCATATAGGATAAATCCAAGGAGAAACATGCTAAGACACATATTAATCAAACTAACAAAACTAAATACAAAGAAAAAATATTAAAAGCAGCAAGCGAAAAGCAACAAATAACATACAAGGGAATCGCCATAAGCTTAACAGCTGACTTTTCAGCAGAAACTCTGCAAGCCAGATGGGAATGGCAGGACATATTTAAAGTGATGAAAGGGAAAACCCTACAGCTAAGATTACTCTATCCAGCAAGGATCTCTTTCAAATTTGATGGACAAATTAAAACCTTTACAGACAAGCAAAAGCTACAAGAATTCAGCACCACCAAACTACCTTACAACAAATGCTAAAGGAAATTCTCTAGGCAGGAAACAGAAGAAAAGGAAAAGGCCTACAATAACATACTCAAAACAATTAAGAAAATGGCAATAGGAACATACATATCAATAATTACCTTCAATGTAAATGAATTAAATGCTACAACGAAAAGACACAGACTGGCTGAACGGACACAAAAACAAGACCCGTATATATGCTGTCTACAAGAGACCCACTTCAGACCTAGGGACACATACAGACTGAAAGTGAGAGGTTGGAAAAAGATATACCATGCAAATGGAAATCAAAAGAAAGCTGGAGTAGCAATTCTCATATCACACAAAATAGACTTTAAAACAAAGACTATTACAAGAGACAAAGAAGGACACTACATAATGATGAAGGGATCAAGCCAAGAAAAAGATACAACAATTGTAAATATTTATGCACCCAACATAGGAGCACCTCAATACATAAGGCAAATGCTAACAGCCATAATCGGGGAAATAGAGAGTAACACAATTATAGTAGGGGACTTTAACACCCCACTTTCCCCAATGGACAGATCAACCCAAATGAAAATAAATGAGGAAACAAAAGCTTTAAATGACACATTAAACAAGGTGGATATAATTGATATTTATAGGACATTCTATCCAAAAACAACAGAATACACTTTCTTCTCAAGTGCTCATGGGACATTCTCCAGGATAGATCATATCTTCGGTCAAAAACTAAGCTTTGGTAGATTTAAGAAAACTGAAATCATATAAAGTACCTTTTCCAACCACAATGCTATGAGACTAGATATCAATTACAGGAAAAAAACTGTAAAAAATACAAACATATGGAGGTTAAACAATACGCTACTAAATAACCAAGCGATCACTGAAGAAATCAAAGAGGAAATAAAAAATACCTACAAACAAATGACAATGAAAACACAATGACCCAAAACCTATGGGACGAAGCAAAAGCAGTTCTAAAAAGCAAGTTTATAGCAATACAATCTACCTCAAGAAAGAAGAAAAATCTCAAATAAACAACCTAAAGTTACACCTAAAGCAATTAGAGAAAGAAGAACAAGAAAACCCCAAAGTTTGAAGAAGCAAAGTAATCATAAAGATCATATCAGAAATAAATGAAAATGAAATGAAGAAAACAAGAGCAAAGATCAATAAAACAAAAAGCTAGTTCTTGAGAAGATAAACAAATTGATAAACCATTAGCCAGACTCATCAAGAAAAAAAGGGAAAAGATTCAAATCAACAGAATTAGAAACGGAAAAGGAGAAGTAACAGAAAGCTGAAAGACAAAGGATCACGAGAGATTACTACAAGCAACTATATGCCAGTAAAATGGACAACCTGAAAGAAATGGACAAATTCTTAGAAAAGCACAACCTTCTGAGACTGAATCAGGAAGAAATAGAAAATATGAACAGACCAATCACAAGCACTGAAATTGAAACTGTGATTAAAAATCTTCCAACAAAAAAAAGCCCAGGACCAGATGGCTTCACAGGCAAATTCTATCAAACATTTAGAGAAGAGCTAACACCTATCCTTCTCAAACTCTTCCAAAATAAAGCAGAGTGAGGAACACTCCCAAACTCCTTCTACGAGGCCACCATCACCTTGATACCAAAACCAGACAAAGATGTCACAAAGAAAGAAAACTACAGGCCAATATCACTGATGAACATAGATGCAAATATCCTCAACAAAATACTAGCAAACAGAATCCAACAGCACATTAAAAGGATTATACACCATGATCAAGTGGGGTTTCTCCCAGGAATGCAAAGATTCTTCAATATACACAAATCAATCAATGTGATAAAACATATTAAAACACTGAAGGAGAAAAACCGTATTATCATCTCAATAGATGCAAAAAAAGCTTTTGACAAAATTCAACACCCATTTGTGATAAAAAAAAAAAAACCCTGCAGAAAGTAGGCATAGAGGGAACTTATCTCAACATAATAAAAGCCATATATGAAAAACCCACAGCCATCATCGCTCTCAATGTTGAAATTTACACTAAGATCAGGAATAAGACAAGGTCGTCCACTCTCACCACTGTTATTCAACATAGTTTAGGAGGTTTTAGCCACAGCAATCAGAGAAGAAAAAGAAGTAAAAGGAATCCAAATCAGAAAAGAAGTAAAACTGCCAGTGTCTGCAGATGACAGATACTATAAAGAGAAAATCTTAAAGATACTACCAGAAAACTACTAGAGCTAATCAATAAATTTGGTAAAGTAGCAGGATACAAAATTAATGCACAGAAACCTCTTGCATTCCTATACACTAATGATGAAAAATCCAAAAGGGAAATTAAGGAAACACTCCCATTTACTGTTGCAACAAAAAGAATAAAATACCTAGGAAAAAATCTACCTAAGGAGACAAAAGACCTGTATGCAGAAAACTATAAGACATTGATGAAAGAAATTAAAGATGATACTAACAGATGGACAGGTCTACCATGTTCTTGGATTGGAAGAATCAACATTGTGAAAATGACTATACTATTGGGTAGTACAGTCATTTTCACAATGTTGATTCTCCCAATCCAAGAACATGGTAGACCTCTCCATTCAATGCAATTCCTATCAAACTACCAGTGGCATCTTTCAGAGAACTAGAACAAAAAATTTCACAATTTGTATGGAAACACAAAAGACCCTGAATAGCCAAAGCAATCTTGAGAAAGAAAAACAGAGCTGGAGGAATCAGGCTCCCTCACGTCAGACCATTCTACAAAGCTACAGTAATCAAGACAGTATGGTACTGGTATCAAAACAGAAATATAGATCAATGGAATAGGATAGAAAGCCCAGAGATTAACCCACGTACTTATGGTTACCCTATCTTTGATAAATGAGGCAAGAACATACAGTGGAGAAAAGACAACCACTTCAATGAGTGGTGCTCGGAAACCTGGACAGCTAGAGGTAAAAGAATGAAATTAGAACACTCCCTAACACCATACACAACAAAAAACTCAAAATGGATTAAAGACCTAAATGTAAGGCCAGACACTATCAAACTGTTAGAGGAAAACATAGGCAGAACACTCTATGACATAAATCACAGCCAGATCCTTTTTTACCCACCTCATAGAAAAATGGAAATAAAAACTAAAATAAACAAATGGGACCTAATGAAACTTAAAAGCTTTTGCACAGCAAAGGAAACCATAAACAAGACCAAAAGACAACCCTCCGAATGGGAGAAAATATTTTCAAATGAAGCAACTGACAAAGGATTAATCTCCAAAATTTATAAGCAACTCATGCAGCTCAATATCAAAAACAACAAAAAACCCAATCCAAAAATGGGCAGAAGACCTAAATAGACATTTCCCCAAAGAAGATATACAGAGTGCCAACAAACACATGAAAGGATGCTCAACATCACTAGTCATTAGAGAAATGCAAATCAAAACTACAATGAGATATCGTCTCACACTGGTCAGAATGGCCATCATCAAAAAATCTACCAACAATAAATGCTGGAGAGGGTGTGGAGAAAAGGGAACCCTCCTGTACTGTTGGTGGGAATGTAAATTGATACAGCCACTATGGATAATAGTATGGAGATTCCTTACAAAACTAAAAATAGAACCACCATATGACCCAGCACTCCCATTGCTGGGCGTATAGCCTGAGAAAACCATAATTCAAAAAGAGTCATATACCACAATGTTCATTGCAGCTCTATTTACAATAGCTAGGCCATGGAAGCTACCTAAGTGTCCATCGACAGAAGAATGGATAAAGATGTGGCACATATATACAATGGAATATTACTCAGCCATAAAAAGAAACGAAATTGAGTTATTTGTAGTGAGGTGGATGGACCTAGAGTCTGTCATACAGAGTGAAGTAAGTCAGAAAGAGAAAAACAAATACCGTATGCTAACACATATATATGGAATCTAAAAACACAAACAAACAAAAAGAAAAATGGTCATGAAGATTTTATGGGCAAGACGGGAATAAACATGCAGACATCCTAGAGAATGGACTTGAGGATATGGGGAGGGGGAGAGGGAAGGGTAAGCTGGGAAACAGTGAGAGTGGCATGGACATATATACACTACCAAATGTAAAATAGATAGCTAGTGGGAAGCAGCTGCACAGCACAGGGGGATCAGCTCCGTGCTTTGTGACCTCCTAGAGGGGTGGGATAGGGAGGGTGGGAGGGAGGGAGCCTCAAGAGGGAAGAGATATGGGTATATATGTATATGTGTAGCTGATTCACTTTGTTATACAGCAGAAACTAACACACCATTGTAAAGCAATTATACTCCAAAAAAATGTTAAAAAAAAAAAAAAGAGTCATGTACCACAATGTTCATTGCAGCCATGTTTACAATAGCCAGTACATGGAACCAACGTTAAGTGTCCATTGACAGGTGAATGGATAAAGCAGATGTGGCACATATATACAATGGAATATTACTCAGCCATAAAAAGAATCGAAGTTGAGTTATTTGTAGTGAGGTGGGTGGACCTAGAGTCTGTCATACAGAGTGAAGTAAGTCAGAAAGAGAAAAATAAATACTGTATAATAACACATACATATGGAATCTAAAAGGAAAAACAATGGTTCTGAAGAAGCTAGGGTCAGGACAGGAATAAAGATGCAGACATAGAGAATGGACTTGAGGACACGGGGAGGGGGAAGGTTAAGCTGGGATGAATTGAGAGAGTGGCATGGACATATATACACTACCAAATGTAAAATAGGTAGCTAGTGGGAAGCAGCCACATAGCACAGGGAGATCAGCTCAGTGCTTTGTGACCACCTAGAGGGGTGGGATTGGGAGGGTGGGAGGGAGTCACAAGAGGGAGGGGATATGGGCATATATCTATATGTATAGCTGATTCACTTTGTTAAACAGCAGAAACTAACGCACCATTGTAAAGCGATTATACTGCAATAAGGATGTTAAAAAATAAAAGAGTAAGGAAATGTACATGCAATGGAATGAAATTTAATCTTTATAAATACTTATTGCAAACCTTCTTCTTAATGAACTAGAGAAATAAACCACTCAGGGTAAAATACTAGTTGATATAAGCAGGTCAAGATTGTATATCCAGTATAGTCTTTATGTGGTTTACACGTTTATGAGTAAGATAGAAATTAAAACTACCAAAATGTTAATTGTAGCTCTAATTGGTGATATTGTATCCTTATTAATATTATTTTGTATATTTTTCAAAAGTGTTAATGATACTATTTATATATTATGATATAAAAATTCATAAAATTAAAGAAGTTATAGCTATTTTAAAGAAAATTTTTGACTTTAGGGCCTGAAAAGAGTGAAAAATTGACTTAAATGAAAAATTACGCTCAGATTTAAAAACTAGGTGCTTAGAAATCAATTACGAAAAGCCAGAAAACATATTACCTGCTGGATTTTAACATCACTTATCTCAAGAAACCAGAGAACCTGAAATTTTAAAATGTAACCAAGGAGTAACTTCTATCTGGTTCTATGCAAAAGGAAGTAAATAAATAAACAAATGCTATAAATATTTTTATACTTCTTAAACGTTGCTACGGTGTCTGGGAGCAGTATATGATCTTTAATGAAACCCCAACTATTCTTCCGTGTCCTTCAGCAGAAACCAAGTGAATGTAAGTTTATATACTGATTTGATCTAGATGAAAAGTCTTGATGAGTATACTTATAATACGTTCTTCTGATTAAAAGGAAAAAATCATTGAAAAATATTTCACAAAATTCAAACAGTTGCTCAAATAAAAGACTCATTATTGATGCAATAATAATATAAAGCATAAAAACAACCACAAAACACAGTGATGGCTAGTTAATACAAATTTTTCACAAAAATACTATTCTAATAAGCACATTGTATCTACTAACATATTTAATCATTAGAACAGTGCTATGAAGTAGGTTTATTATCATTCTCACTTACAGATGAGGGACTTGAAACATGGCAAAGTAAGAAACTCAGCTAAGTGGTGTAGCCAGAATTCACACCCAGCAGTCTACCTGCGGAGGCTGCTATGCCAGACGTTTACTGCATAGTCTCCGTTGCACAGCATATGCTGTGCATCTCAGATCCTGGGATGTCTTCCACAACATGACACATCATGGATCACAGAAGAACAGGCTTTGGGGGGACACTCTCATACTAGGGAAGCGAGAAAAGGACACACTGCTTCCATGGAGAGTTCTATCAGAACCAGCTCTGTTGGACACACAGGAGTTTGCTTTCCAGGGAAAGACCTTTACTCTCTGTCTTAGTCCATTTAAACTGCTGTAATGAAATACTACAGACTACATAGTTTAGAAACAACAAAACTTTATTTATCTCAGTTCTGGAGTCTGGAAGGCCAAGATAAGGGTGCCAGTATAGTGGGGTCCTTGTGAGAACACTCTGCTGGCTTGCAGACAGCCAACTTCTCACTGTATTCTCACATGGTGGAAGGAGCTAGGGAGCCCTGTGGAATTTATTTTATAAGGACACTAACTCTATTTGTGAGGCTTCCACCTTTATAACCCAATTACCTCCCAAAGGCTCCATCTTCTAATACAATCACTTTGGGTGTTAGAGGATTTCAACATCTGAATATTGGGGAGAGGGGGGACAAAAACACTCAGACCATAGCACTCTCTATTGCTTTATAGCATAAGAACAACTTTTAAGAGTAAAATAGCATGACAATTGCTCACTGGATTTGGATAGTAACTGTGTACAATAATTATCTGAGAAATCCTGTTGCCCAATACATGAAACTATGAAGCCATTAGAAAATTGGAATTCCACCTTAGAAAGTGGGAAGAAATTTCTGCTCCTATGGAAAGCTAAGCTTGATATAGCATCTCCCACTGACAGAATGGGACTGTTGTCCCCCAAGTAGCTCATTGTGCTGTAATGCAGAATAAATGTAAGGGTCACTTTTTTTACACTCTTGCCTTGAATCACAAGCCACTATGCCTCAAAGGCTCTCAAATCATTGTGACACTTTCTTTCAATAATGTTTAATTTTAGCTTACAAATATTTGTTCAGCTTCTATTTCATTTAGTTTCTGTTGTATTAGAGGGTACAGACAGACTGAAGTCAGAGAGTCTGGTGTCAAATTCAGTGTGATGATTGAATCTCTTTTATTGCACTGATGCATAAAAGTGCCCTATGCTCAAAGACCACTTCATTCTGTATGAGAATTTTTTTTCCACTGAAACACATGCTTAGTGTTATTAGAATGTATTTTCTGTATGGGTCAAATAAATCTGGGTCTACTGTCAGAAGTATTTTACATTATTAACATTATTTAGATTTGTGTTGCAGCCAACAGCTATCACAGAAGCATAGGCGATAGTACACAACATATTTTTAAAAAATCTAAACTTCATGAATTCAAAAGTAAGGATATAGACCAAGGGTTCAAGATGATGGAGGAGGAAGATTCTGAACTCAACTCTTCCCAGGGACACAACAACTCTACACCTACATATAGAATAATTCCTTCTGAAAGGGATCTGAAAACTGGATCAACAGTCTCCAGAAAAGAAAAAAAAGGGTAAAAGAATAGCATTGAGATGTGTAGGAGAAACAGAGATATAATCTCATTAAAGACAAAACCACACCCCAGCCCTGGTGATCCATAATTGGGAAGGATCACAAAGGTACAGTTATTTTTGCTGAGGAGCAAGTGATTTGAGCTCCACATCAAGCACACAACTCTTAGATCCCAAACAGGAGAGGCAAGCACTCAAAACACCTGGCTTTGAAAACCAACAGGGAATATGTCCAGAAACACTGTATAACTACAGGAAACAGAAAAGTTTTTCTTAAAGGGCTTGTGCCTAGACTCACAGGAGCCCAAAACCAGCACAAAAATGCCAGATTGAAAAGCACATAAACCATTGTTGAAACGGGAACCACGTGCTAATCTTGAAGCATCTGCCAAAGAAGCAAGAACCAGTTGAGACCCTCCCCATAGAATGAGACACTGACAGGAGCCATTTTTTGCTATTTCAGTCTACTTTGCTAATGTCAGTGCTGGCGGGTGCCATTTTGGAAATCTCCAGTTAACCTTTTAGCGTCAGTGGTGCAACCCACTGAGAGCCCTACCCACCTCCATGCTTCAGCCAGGCCTCACAGTCAGCTGGGGATAACCCTACGTACCAGCACCCAGTGACCACCTCTGTCAGGCCCACACACCAGCACCAGGCAGTTGCCATGGCATAGTCCTGCAGCCATTCCAGGGGCAGCTCTGCCCACTAGTGCACCACAGCAGCAGCCATGGGCATACCACAGTGGGAGGGCACACAGCCCACACAGTAGATACCCTTTGAGTTTCCGGCTCTGGTGGCCATGAAGTATTGTACTTTTAAGTCCCACAGGGTATCTCCTAAATAAGGCCACTCCTTCAGTTCTTGGAGAGGTAGCTGATTTACCTAATACACAGGAACAAACACAGAGAATTGGGCAAAATGAGGAGGCAAAGGAATATGTTCCAACGGAAAGAACAAGATAAAGCTTCAGAAAAAGAACTAAATGAAATGTAGATAAGCAATCTATCAGATAAAGAGTTCAAATGGTCATAAAAATTCTCACTGAACTCAAGGTTAAGAATGGACAAACACAGTGGAACTTCAACAAAGGTAGAGAAAATATAAGAAAATACCAAACAGAAGGTAAAACTTAACTGAAAAAATACACTAGAGGGGTTCAACAGCAGAATGGGTGAAGTAGAAGAATGAATAAATGAGCTGGAGGACAAAGCAACTGAACTCACCAGGCAGAGCAGCAAAATGAAGAAAGATAAAGTAAAAAGTGAAGATATCTTACTGGACCTTTGAAACAACCCCAAGTGGAATAACATTTGCCTTATAGGAATAATATTCCCAGATGGAGAATAAAGAGAGACAGGGCCAGAAAAATTATTTGAAAAAAATAATGGCTAAAAATTTGCCTAATCTGGGGAAGGAAACAGATATCCAGGTGCAGGAAGCTCAGAGAGTTCCAAATAAAACAAACTTAAGAGACACAAACCAAGACACATTATACTTAAAATGGTAAAAGTTAAGGATAAAAAGAGAATCCTAAAAGCAGGAAGAGAAAATCAACTTGTTACCAAAGGAAACCCCATATAGCTATCAGTAATTTTTTTTCAGCCTTACAGGCTGAAGCCTTTAGAAGCCTTACAGGCCAGAAAGGAATAGATGATGAGGGAAAAAACCTCCAACCAAGAATTCTCTACCACCAAAATTTCATTGGAAAAGATAAATATGTACTAAAGGTAGTAGATCAATCATTTATAAAGCAAGCATGAAAGTTAAAAGACAAATGTAAGATTGACTGAAATCACAACAATTAGTTAAGGGATACTTAAAATAAAAAGATGTAAAATGTGCAAATGAAAATATAAAATGTGGGGGGGGCATTAAAAAGATAAAGCTTTGGAGTGTGTTCAAATTTAAGTTGCTATTAACTTAAAATAGACTGCTATTTACATAGGATGTCATATGTAAATCTCACAGTAACCACAAAAAAATACCTTATAGTAATTATACACAAAAAAATGAGAAAGGAACCTAAACATAACACTAAAGAAAACTACCAAAACACAAAAGAGAGAATGAGAAGAATAAAGGAACAGAGAGGAACCACAAAACAGCCAGAAAACAATTATCACAGTGGCAATAAGCATCTAAGTATCAAAAATTACATTATGTAAAATGGACTAAATGCTTCAATCAAAAGACATAGGGTGGCTGAATGGATAAGAAAACAAGACCCAACTATATGCTGCTTACAAGAGACTCATTTCAGAAGTAAGGACTTAAAGAGACTGAAGGTAATGGGATGGAGAAAGATATTTCATGCAAATAGAAACAGAAAGTTGGAGTAGCTATACTCTTAACAGACAAAATAGGCTTGAAAAATAATGACTGTAGTAAAAGAAAGTAGCGCATTACCTAATGATAAAGGGTCAAACCAGCAAAAAGATACAATATTTATAAATGTGTATGCATCCAGCGTAGGAGTACCAAGATATAAGGTGGTGCAATAATAGTAGGGGTCTTTAACACCCCAATTACATCAATGGACAGTTCATACAGACAGAAGATCAATAAAGAACCACTGGCCACAAACAGCACATTATACTGAATGAACTTGATAGATATATGCAGAATACTCCATCCAAAAGCAGATGAATACACATTCTTCTCAAGTGCACTTTGAACATTCTCCATGATAGATTATATGTTAGGTTGCAAAAAAAGTCTCAATAATTTCAAGAAGACTGAAATCATATCAAGCATCTTCTCCAGTCACCATGGTATAAAACTAGAAATCAATCACAGGAAAAAAATGAGAACACAGCAAAAACACAGACATTAAATAATATGCTATTGAATATCCAATGGGTCATCAAAGAAGTCAAAGGAGAAATCAAAAAATACCTAAAAACAAATGAGAATAGAAATGCCACATACCAAAATCTACAGGATGCAGCAAAAGTTGTTCTGAGAGGGAAGTTTATATCAACACAGGCTTATCTCAAGACACAAGAAAAGTCTCAAGTAAACAATCTAACCTGACACCTAAAGAAACTAGAAAAAGAACAAAGTCCAAAATTAATAGAAGGGAAGAAAAAAGCAATATTAGACCAGAAATAGATAAAATAGACTAAAAAAATTAAAAGGATCAATGAAATTATCTAACATGGATGGACCTTCAAGGTTTGCTAAGTGAAATATCAGTAAGTCAGACAGAGAAAGATTAACACTGTATGTGAAATCTAAACAAATAAACAAACAAAATGAACAAACAAATAAAAACATAGATACAGAAAACAGATTAGTAGTTACCAGAGGGGATGGTGTGGACAAAATGAATGAAGGGGGTCAAATGTATGGTGATGGATGGTAACTACACTTGTGGTGGTGATTACTGTGTAATTTTCAGAGATGTTGACCTATAATATTGTACACTTGAAATTTATATAATAATAATAAAGATATAGGTGACAGAATTAGGAAATTGGAAGTAATGAGCGGAAAGAAACAGTCGAGAGGCACTATTTTATTATTTAGTATAGTTAAAATGCTTTAAAAATTGAAGTATCAAGAAATGCAATTTGGGAATAATATTTAAAGTCTTAATGACACCAGTAAAAGGATTTGCATGAATTATTTGGTACTGAGATGAAGGGAGTTGAGATGTGAGAAAAATTTTCATCTTTCACAGAGGAGACTCAGAAGAATCTGTCTAAAAAGTATAATAAGAGAAGGATAAGCTTGGTATTTCCTTTTAAGGTGCCACTAAGAGAAACAAAATAAAAAATAGATAAAAATAAATGTCTTTTGAATTGAACTAGAGATTTAGAATAAGGCAATATAGTTTTTTTTTTTATTAAACGAACTTTGATACCATTTACTTTTTTATATTGTGCATGTATTAATTTCTTCTAAGTTTAGTCACTTCATAACAAAATGTTAAATCAGATTACTGGACCCAATTTCCAATGTGGGGCAGAGTTTCCCCCCACACCAAAAAACGATTCTGGAACAGAGTATCCAAGAATTTAACTCAATTCTGACACTATCCACCCAGTGATTGAAAGTCCATAGGTTAAAGATCCATTCCTTCAAAACTGCCCTCCTCCCACTTCAGATGTCAGTCACAAGCCTAGATTGTTACCTATACTTGTGACTGATTGGCTATTAATGAGGTTCCCATGATCTCCTCTCTGGGTTTGATTAATTTGCAACTCGTAACTCAGAGAAACATTTTATTTACTGAACACCCATTTATTATAAAAGGATATAACTCAGGAACAGTCAGATGGAAGTAATGCACAGGGCACAAAGTGTTGGAAAGAGTGCAGAATATCCATGACATCCAGTTGTGCCACTCTCCCAACACCTCCACCAACCAGGAAGCTGTCCAAACTCTGTCCTTTTGAGTTTTTATGGAGACTTCAATACATAGGCATGATTGATGAACTCATTGGCCATGGGTGATTGATTCAACTTCTTGCCCCTCTCCCCATCTCAGAAATCAGGGGGTGGGACTGAAAGTTCCAACTCTCAATTACCTAATTGGTTCTGCTGGCAAACAGCCCCCATCTTTAGGTGGGGTCCAAAAGTCACCTCATTAACATAACAAAGGATACCTTTGCTATTCTCAGCACTTAGGAAGTTACAAGGGTTTAGGAGCTCTGTGACAGAAAAGGGGACAAAAAACAGCTGTATTTCTTATTATAAATCACAATATCACAAATGCCATTCAAAGAAAATAAATTAAAATATACTAGGATGTTTTTCTTCTAAGCAAAAATCCTTTAGCAACTGTGTTACAAAGTGGAATCTCTTCCATTTTTTGCTGTGTTAATTCCATACTTGAACATTTTTTCTGTTATCACCAAATAAATAAATGCAGGAAAGAAGGAATATATAGAAGGAATATATATATATACAAACATATATATATTTTTTCATATTTTAAAAGTCAACACTATGCATTCCATTGAATGTAATATAAATCTGTCATTTGGATTTTACTTTGAACAAAGATTTATTATGTGTTTATAAAATAGGAGACACTGGAAAAAAATTCTTATTTTATTCTAAAATTAGTGACATAAACTTAAAAACACAGATGTTTACTATAATTGCAAACAAAATATGTCCTCATTATGCAAAAGTAAGTTAAGTGTGTCTTGATTTAGAAAGGGAAACAAACATGCGTAATTAAACTAAAGTGCTTTTGAATAAGAACAGTCTTCCTTTTCATATCAGAAATAGACTCTTAGATTATTCCAGAGATCAGATTATTT
Organism: Stenella coeruleoalba; assembly: GCF_951394435.1. Lineage (NCBI taxonomy): Eukaryota > Metazoa > Chordata > Mammalia > Artiodactyla > Delphinidae > Stenella > Stenella coeruleoalba. The sequence goes on from NC_137169.1 coordinate 131,553,807, forward strand.
GTTTTTATTTTCTTACATTTAATTTCATTGTTGGTGTTGTCCTTTGACACCTGTTCACTGAAATGCAAAATAACTATCATTTATGAAGCTCCCTTAGTCAAGATGAAATGTAGTCATTTTGCTTTTCATTAGAAATTTCCATAAGTCTCTCTTAAGACAATGAATAAATATGATTTCTTGTTGTGATACTGTCAACTTAGGTTCAGAATTTGTTATGTTTAACATATTTTAATAGTTTTTTTACCACAGAGTTTATTTTCTAAATAAACTATTTTTATGAGTTTCCATTAAAACAGTAATAATCATCCTAAATAGAGTAAAAATTTATAAAGTTTGAGAGACATTAACTGTGTAGAGTGTTGGGGAGGAAAATTTTTTTCTTCTTCCCTTCTAGGTTTTTTGGCTGACCTAATACTTAAATTGACATAAAAAAGATCAACAGGAAAGAAACAAATTTAATTCTGTAGGAATAGGAGCTCATAAAATAGGAGACTCAAAGAAGTGACCAAAGCAGGCAGCTTTTATACCTTTCAGACAAGGAAACAATAAATTTGTAAAGAACTGACAAAACAAAGGGGTTTGGGCATGGGATAGCAGATTAATGAAGAAGTAACAAGGTTTGTTCATTCAGCTTTCTTGGCCCTGAATTCCCTATCTCTGTCCATAAGGAGGATGTCGTTTATCCTCCTGGGATAGAAAGGGTACCTTCACATGGGAGATTTATTTCCTGCTTTCAGGCGGACAAAGAAGGTTCAGTGTCTTCTTTTACCTGCTGTTACCTAAGTAACTTTAATTCAAAATGATCAATATGTCAAAATGGCATATTTTGGGGTGGCATATTTTGCTCCCCTTCAAGAAAGAAGACAGCATTTAGTGATTTTAGAAGCACAATAATTTAGTCAAGCTGTCAGCCTCCATCTTTCACAAAGTGGTTCCAGATTGACCACAGTAAAAGAAATCGACAGCACGGACCTGTGTGCCTCCTCCCAAAATCACACTTTGTGGCATCAAAAACTGCCCCTTTTCCCCGTTCTTTACTATTTATTTGGCAAAGGAACACTATTGTCTTTGCATGTGTTGTCTCATTGCTTCTACATATTTAAGGCCATACTGAAATAGATAATTTGCACATTATCTCAGTTCTTCTGGGAAAATTTTAATGAATTTTTAATAATTCTTCAGGTTTTATAGGCATATTACGGAAGAAACTAGACTGCTATATAAAAATTTAAAAAAAATTGTTAAGGATTACATATACAATAAACAAATAAAACTGTTTACATAAAATGCCTTACTAACTGCTCGAACAAAATTAAATAACGTCTTTATCTTTGATGTCTTCCCATCCAACTTTTGCCCAATCTTTCTCTTTCTAACCACAGTCTTTCTAACTTGGTATTTTCTCTCAGTCTACCTGTCCTGGCCTTGCTTCTCTTTATCCTGTGCTTTGTTATTTCTATTTCAAAGCACCTACCTTTCTCCCTAATCCAACTCTCTTTAATCCTTGGTAAAGTAGCGAAGTGTAAACCCTCTCTCAATGTTACAATTGGGCTCTTGTTTTTATATATACTGTGATCAACTTTTGCTGTGGAAAGTCACATAATTATGCAAACTTATGCCAGTAAAATACTTGATCCCCCACTTCAACTGTGCTTCGGTCTCATACAGCATTCCATTGTTATTGTTTTTCTTTTTCTTTTTTTTTTTTTTCAGCTTTGATCATCTCATGACTGCAATACATTTTCCCAATCCTTATCAGGTTAAGGAAGTTTCCTACTCAACTACTGTAACTCTTACTCCCAAGAAATAACATTGTTCCTTTGAATATGTTCCATTTAGAAAATTAAATGCATCTGATGTACAATGCAACTATTTGTATTTCTACACCCAACTTTATGTCTTCTCAAGCATCTCTGGATGAGTTTTATTTATACACGTATCCTTCATCCTATTGAGAGAGAACAAAATATGCCATCCCAAAACATATCACTTTGGCATATTAATAATTTTGAATAAAATTACTTAAGAAATAGCCAATGCAAGAAGGATATTATGACCGTTCCCTGTCCCTCTGAAAGCAGGAAATACATCTCCCACATGAAAGGTACCCCCCACCCCATTGCACCTGGAGAGTAGAAGGCTTTCGTATCACCAGAGATAGGGAATCCAGGGCCAAGAAAGCTATATAAACAAACCTGGTTACTTCCTCACTAATTTACTACCCCGATCCCAAGCCCCTTCGTCTTGTTAATTCTTGAAAACTTTATTATTTTGTTGTCTAAAAGATATAAAAGCTGCCTGATTTGGTCACATCTTTTGAGTCTCCTATTTTATGAGCTCCCATTCATACAAAATTAAATTTGTTTTTTCTCCTGTTGATCTCTCTTATGTCAATTTACTTATTAGGTCAGCCAAAGAACTTAGAAAGGAAGAAGGAAAGAGTATTCCTCCCCAGTACTATCTTTTCTGTTACAGATTCCTATTCTATCAATTATCCCCTTTCTCTCATGGATTCGTTCTTAATATCTAATTATTTATTTTGTATTTATTTATTTTCGCTGTGCCAGGTCTTAGTTGCCACATGTGGACTCTTAATTGCGGCATGTGAACTCTTAGTTGTGGCATGCATGTGGGATCTAGTTCCCCAACCAGGGATCAAACCCCAGCCCCCTGCATTGGGAGTGTGGAGCCTTACCCACTGGACCACCAGGGAAGTCCCATCTCATGGATTTTTAAACCTTTTATGTTTTCCTGTTTCTTTTCCTAATGCCTACAGGTAACCAACCTCAAGTCTTTCTATATCAGAAATAAGCAGCAAAAACAATACAAAACAAAATTAAGATACTTCCTCAAGTCTTTCTATATCAGAAATAAGCAGCAACCTCAAGTCTTTCTATATCAGAAATAAGCAGCAAAAACAATACAAAACAAAATTAAGATACTTCCTCCTTATTTTCTATGGCTACTGTAACATCCTCATTCAAACAGACATTGTACATAATTTCCCCTATCCTTTTCTAATGTATCTTGCCACCATCCCTCTGTTCCACTATCGAACTCACTGACAAATCCAATGATTCTCCTTAAAATCCAAACTACTACATGTGACTATGTTGTGAAGTGTCTTTTTGTTTGTTTGTTTGTTTTTATCCTAACAGTTTTCATTCATTTGGCTCCCTTGACCTAACAGAGTAACACTGTCTCTACTTCTCTTCAGATTCTCTGACTATTCTTTCTTCACTCCATGACCTCCACCAATGCCTTAAACACTTGCTGACCTCCTGGATTAATTTTTCTTTCCCTCTGCTCTTCTAATGTTAGGCAATCTCTCTGCTTGATCTCAACCACTTGCATGCCTTAAGAAGTGTTAAAGAGACATTTTCCATTATAAATCTGATAAAGAAGTTCTAAATCTGAATCAAAGCTTGTGTCAACTATTTCACATTGTAAAAGAAGTTGCAATGCTTTGGGGCCAAGACACCCATTTAAGAATGAAGAGGTTAATCGTGGTAGGCAGGATTCTAAGCTGGCCTCTCAGATACCTTTCTCCTGGTATCAGCACCCTGTATAATCCCACTGAGTTTGGGTGGAACCTGTAACTATGAGATATAATTTACATAATTATGTTATATGGGAAAAGGGTGATTATTCTGGGTGGGTCTACCTAATCAGGTGAGCCCTTGAAAAGTGGCATGTTTTCTCTAGCGGATCACAGAGAAAAAGTCAGATAAGCTACTCCTACTGCCCTGAAGAATGCAATAGCTATGTTGTAAAGTGCCTATAGAAGCACAGGGCAAGGAACTACAGGTGCATCCTAGGAGCAGTTCTTGGCTGCAAACTGGGAAGGAATTGGGATCTTCAGTCACATAACTGCAAGAAACTGAAGTCCTCTAACCACCTGAATGAGCTTGGAATGAGAACACAGCTTGATCAATGTCCTGACTGCAACCTGGAAGACCTGAGGAGAGGCTCCAGCTAAGCCACGCCCAGACTCCTGACTCCTGACTCCTGGAAACTGTGGGTTAATAAGAATGTGTTTATCCAAGCTCCTACACTGTGGTAATTTGTTACAAAGCAATAAAAAAATGAACACACCAATGAAATTGCTCTGCTATCCTATTCCATTCAACCAGAATGTGTCTCCCCTAGGGAAGTCTGTCCAGTAGAATTTTCTGTGATGATGGAAATGTTCTATATGTGAGCTGTCCAATATAGTAGCCACCAGCCACTCATGGCTACTGAGCATTTGAAATGTAGCTAGCAATATTAAGAAGCTTGAATGTTTAATTTTATTTAATTTTAATTAATTTAAATGTAAATAGCCACATATGACTAGTGGCTATTGGACAGAAGAATTAAGGCATGGTACTATTGTATTTTCCTTTTTCCATATGGTGAAAATGCACATTTTTTTCCCATCACTATTAATATCAAAGAAAAGAACTCCATTCTCAGAAATTTGGCATCTCAAAAAACACACAGATATCAGCGATGAGAGCAGGAAAGGAAGGTGGACATCCCATACCCACTTCTTACAGAACAGCTCAGCTAATCTTACTTTGCTGCCCATTTGAGTAGAGAAAGTAAACAACATAAGAAACATGATGTAATGATGGACAAGGGGTGCACCAGTAAAGTACACACGTTCCTACATTTTGGCCCACTAAGGAGTTCACCATGGGAAGGGAACTGTAATTTAGGTATATTATTGAAACCCCACACAACAAAGGGACTTGTCAGCAAAGATATTCAAGAACATGAGACTGCAGTGTGTACCCCCAGTGCATGCATCACCCATCAGGAACGCCATGGTTTTGTTCTGGATTGGATAATGGCATTCAGAGTGAACTGTCCTGGGATTGGTATCAAATTTGTTTTAACTATGAGACACAGCATACAGAGCGCAGCAGACGTTGAAATTGGTAGTAGAAAAGTAGGCATTCGTGTCAGCCTGAAGAAGGGGGTGTTTGCTCTTTTGCGATCTAAACGGTGTTGTTGCATTTAGTTTAGAAGATATTATAGAGGGAGAGAATGGCAGTCTGGATCATATACTAGAAGAAAAATAGTTCATCCCTAAAGATCAAAATTTTATCCTGTGTATATTATTTCAAAAGCAACAGAGCAAACTACCTATGACCACACAAATTATTTTTTGAGAAAAAAGTGAGTTTATTCAAATTACTGAAAATTATGATGCATTTCTTGTTTTTAATTCTTTAATTGAAGTATAATTGAAGTACAATTCCTATCCTGGAAAATGTTCCATGTGCACTTGAAAAGAATGTCTCTTCTGCTGTTTTTGGATGGAATGTTCATACATATATCTATTAAATCCAGTGGTATAATATCCCAATTGTTCTTTATCGATTTTCTGTCTGGATGTTCTATCCATTGATGTAAGTGGGGTGTTAAAGTCTCCTACTAGTATCTTATCACTGTCAATTTCTCCATTTCTCCCAATATATACTTAGGCACTCCTATGTTGAGTACACAAATATTTACAAATGTTATATTTTCTTCTTGGAATGATCCCTTTATCATTATGTAAATTATTTCTTTGTCTTTTGTTTATAGTCTTTGTTTTAAAGTATATTTTGTTTGATATGAGTATCACTAGCCCAGCTTTCTTTTTGTTTCCACTTGAATGGAGTATTTTTTCATCCCTACACTTTCATTTTGTGTGTGTCTTTAGATCTGAATTGAGTCTCATAGGCAGCATATAGATGGACCTCATATTTTTATCCATCTAGCCACTCTGTCTTTTGAGTGGAGCATTTAATTCATTTACACTTAAAGTAATTATTGACAAGTATATACTTATTTCTATTCTGTTCATTGTTTTCTCTTTTTTTTTTTTTTTTTTTTTAGTTCTGTGTTCCTTTCTTCCTCTAGTCTATTCCCTCTTGGTTTGATTATTTTCTTTAGTGTCATGTTTGGGCTGCTTTCTCTTTATTTTTTGTGTATCTATTATAGGTTTTTGGTTTGTGGTTACCATGATAGTCATATATATCGAGCAATATATTTATAGCAGTTTATTTTAAGCTGACAGTTGCTTAAGTTTGATTGCATTTTTAAAGTACTACATTTTTACTCTTCCCTCAATTATGATTAATTTCTTATCTGTATCTTTATGAGATGAGCAAAAATATTTTTGCTAAATTGATCTGTCTATGCATAGCTTATATATTCCCTGAGCCCAAAATGACCTTGAATAATAAGACTGAAAATTTGACTGTTCTGACTCTAAAATTACACCATCACTTCTATCATTTACAAAAGCCAGCATTCATGGCTTTTTCTGAAATATATATTATATTCTTGAAACAAAATGTTGCTCATTTAATGGAGATTTTGAATGAATAAGAATGTTCTATTTAGGACAATCATTTTACATGTTATATTATC